>NC_136069.1:302828257-303428257 GCF_964261635.1 Lissotriton helveticus | reverse complement strand
ATAAAACATGTGCACTGGGTGAAAACGGGGAAAGTGTACCCTATTATAGTGAATGTGCTGCCCTGAGGGCAGCTGTGAAGACGCGCTGCCCTGAGGGCAGCTGTGAAGACACGCTGCCCTGGGGGAAGTACATTCATGTGCAATACGTAGCAGCTGCTACAAAGCGCTAAGTGGTACACAGTGCAGGCGGCAACTAGCCTACGCTTTCAAGAGGTATTAGAGACACCCTTGCAGATGGGTGTACTGAGTGACTGGACAAGCCTGCAATGGGATGTCGGGGGGTCCATAGGACTAATTTACATCTCCAAAGGAATGCCTTTAGGAGGTGCACTCTCAGTGCACCACCTTTTGGTTGCGCACTCTCCGTGCACCTCCTAAAGTTTGCCTTTGTGCCCTCATCCATAATATGGGGCGGGCACTGAGGCCAAGTGATTTCTTCATTTACATAGCCACATCCCCATGCAAATGAGGGAACACCCTCTCATAATAGAGTTGGCACTACATGTGCAACATGTGTACAACAGTAGTACAGAAGGGGCAGTACAAGCATCTGTGACACCTTCTATAATACCAAAGTGCCCTGGAAGTCTACAAAGTGGGCACACGTTGCCGTTGCACCCCCCAGGGCACTCTCTGCAATACGGCCCTTGATCTGCTTGGTGGTTGCCAGCTATCACAAATTAATCTCTGCTCCTGTGTGCTGCATACTTTACAACAGCCACTCAGCCGGCATCTGCGATGCATCAAGACGTTGCACAAAATAGTGCTAATTTCTAATAGGGAGCCAGACTAGTTAAGAATCTCGACTGTGCCCACAACTGCAATAATTTGTTTACCAAACCCATCTTGACTATTGGTATAGTTGGGGACTCTTAAATTGTCAGACACAGCATTCTCTAGTAAGAGCAACCAGTTCGACCACCTGTGCAGTGGTTACATTACACAAAAAGGATGAGTCCACTACACCCTCTGAGGTGCAAACTGCATAAGTTCTTTCAAAATTTCGTGTTCACCTCTTACACAAGAGCTGTTCACAAACAACACATAATCAGGCTCTTCTAAAGGGACATCTCGATTATCGGGTCTTGGCTTGGTGCACAATTCGGTAACATCCAGGCAGTTATAATCAACCTCATTGTCACCTTTATTCACAACAGGCAAAGGCAACAGTGTGGTATGCTTGAGACAGGAGCCCCTCTGCAAAGTAATGTTCTTTACAACAACAATAACCTGCTCATACTTGGTAAGTCAACTGTTGATCATTCTTTGAGTGTGAATCCGAGTCAGTAGGATCTCAACAGAATGGTGAACCATGACTGTTAGAGGGTAACCCATAATCATACCCTCAGATTGTTGAATGCTGACACCAACTGTAGCCACAGCCTTTAGGAAACGCAGCAGCACTGCGGCTAATAGATCAAGCGTGGCTGAAAAGTAAGCAATGAGGTGAATTTACATGAGTTTGGGACAAGAAACACCGTACCCTCGCAGAGCAATACAAAATGAAAAGATCTCAAACATTTTTTGAGTGTAAGCCTCAGTAGAGGCTTGGCCACTAGGAAAAAGTTCGGAATCCACTGTAGCCTACCATTCCCAAGACCAAACAGACTTTTCTCTGGTGTTTGGGAGGGTTCATTTGCAACATGGCAGATATTCTCTCTCGACACACTTTCCTTGATCCTTTCTCAGTGTTATCTCCTACATACAGAACGTATTTAGACAGTACTGCAATTTGGCTGAGAACACATTATATCCATTCTCAGCTATGTGATTCAACAGAGTACTGAGTTACATGGCAGCTTTAGGGTCTTCAGGTTATTTTTCAAGGTCAGGTTAAACACTAAGGGTCTCTCTGTATATTCACTTGTGCACCTAGTGTGTATAAGTGGGCTCAGCGTGTTTATAAGCGGAGCTCTTATGGGTGGAAGTGCAGGGAGTATAAGTGAGGTAAAAATGCCTCCAGATCCTCTATTGATGGGTTTTATTCTATAGGGTTTAGGGCAAGATTACAATATTATAAACAATCCCATGTCATTTGGATGCAGTGTTCCAGGACATCTATAAGGTTGACATGTTTCAGCTGTTACTGCACTGAGGATAGCTGCCTAATACATTACACCATGGTTAGATCATTTAATCTGGGTCTGGCAGAAGGGTACTCCCACAAAGCTCTTGCTAGACTACAGGTATTAGTGATAGATAGGAGACTAACAATTACTAACAATTACATAACATTACTAACAATTGAATTGTTTGCGTTTTTCACCAATCTAACAATGCTTATAACAATGATGTGTCTCATCTGTCTAATAATCACAGTTCATGTTTTACTTGAAAGTATAAACGTTTGAAAATGTATTATTGTCTCTTCTATTTGTAACACCTTGGGCATGCAAAAGAAGTGATAAATGAAAGGGTTAAATCTGTTTACACTAATTCCTTGGGAATAAGAGTGGTCTTGTTCAAAGTTGCCACCAGCATCCAGAACCCTGGAGGTTTCGGAGTTTAGGTGTGGTACAATGAGCTAGCCCAACCAACATTTACTGATGATATAAGAAGACTCCGTCTCTGTATTATGAAGTTTTATTGATCCAATACACAGACCAAATAAATGTGTTGAACCATATAACATTTTATAGATATTGCACAAGGAAATATTCTTCTCCACCAGCCACTCTCATGCGCAGGTGCTGAGAATTACTGTTTAAATCATGAAAAAGTTACATCAACAACCTTCACACAGACCTTAACAATAACAATACAGGTTTAAAGTATGCATTGAATACTTGGCTCCTGAATAAGAAAAGGATTACGCACAGCAGACAGAAATACAACACATTATTTAATATGGAGCCTTTCAAATCATGGCCTACCCCGACTATGGCTAACTTAACATGAACATCCTCTAACTATGGTTTACTGCTGGTGTAAAAGGCACACATTATGATTGATCTAAATGTGAAATTTCACATATATCTATGTAAGCAATCATTATACTTGTTATGCATAAGCATGTCATTACATGCAAATGAGAAATAGTGACACTGCATCACCACCCAATAAGCAGGATTTTTGTCGATTGTACTACTGAATATCGATGACAGAAGATTGAATAACAAATTAGTACAAGTTAAGTGCATATATGGAATTAGAGATTTACTATTTCCAACTCCACATCTACGAACCCTGAAGATATATGTACAGCATAGGTTCATATATGTGGCGCTAGTTTTTGAAAGCCTAGACTTATTTACCTGTCAGTACTGGTTTTCAATATTGTGACCTCAATATTGTGTCCCATCAATATTGTGGTTTCGATACTCAGAGTGCAGACTAACCCCTGCCACTAAAAAATCTCTTACATCCAATCAGAGACGTTTAATGTCAATAAGGAAGTCTGAAAGCACTGCAGGATGTTTATAGAGACAATTCTTATCATCTGAAACATTGTTCCTCATTGAGGTTAACCTATCCTGATGCTCAGAAAAATAATAGCCACCAATAACTATTTCTTATGGTTTAAGGTTTACAGACATGTTGAACATACACAGAACAGAGAAACAAGAAAAGTACTGTCATCAGAACTATTGTTCACTCACTAGAAATTCTGTGCCAGAGCTTCACTGAAAGGATAACACCAATCAGAATAATGTGCTAGTGGTACAATTACTCTCTGGATATAGCGACCAGATCGCGCATACAGTGTATTGAGCCACAACGTATAGTTATAGAACATTGCATGGTGCAATAACAATCTAAAGAGAGTTCGACTAAACAGAAATCTACAATGCTGAGTTCCACAACACTAAATCTATCCTTGTGCTGTGTGAAATTGTCTACAAAGCTAGCCTGGAAGCAGGATTGGAATATGTCATATGGACTATGTGTAGAACGTGGCAGGGAGCTGAACAGTGTTCATACCTTGTGTGTTGTTATGGGTAACACAATCTGTATTATTACGATTATTTTGCTCAATTGGCTAGAACCAATTTACAAAGCAAATAAAAGCATTGAATGTAAAGCACCTCCATATGAGCTGTGTACTCAGTCTTTATTTTTTAATAGGTAAACCTCGCAGGTGAAAGTGCACTTTACAAATGCACACACCATAACTATGGCCACCTCCAATGTGTCAATTGAGGACCATTATATGTCACCAAAGCATATTTTACCCAGTGGGCTCTTTGAGCATCTGCTAAACCTATTGGCTAGGTGTTTGTATTTCGTCTCCACCATACACCAGGTCGGTACGTGAAGTTTGTGGATCATTCAGATGATGCAGTCTTGGAAGCAGCCGACTTCTCCCCTTGGATTTTTTTAATCTATGTGTCATCAAAGTATATTTTTTTGGTCCCAAATATTAAGACACTTCAATGTGTTTTATGCACCAGCTAGTTCTTAATTCTGTAATCGGTTTTGTTCCTATCACCAGGATCCCCTTTTATATATGTTTAATAAATATAACAGTAATTATAATGAAGTAAGCGTATTCCATAATTTGTGACCCTTAATTTCATTAGGATTACAATTTGAAACACTTGGCAAAAATTAGAAATTTGTACTGCAGATATAAGTGCAATTCTGGAAGGGTTTGAGTTTGTGTTTGAAACTGCTTGTTGGGTGCCTCAAGACATTTCTGTAAAAACAAATGGAAACATTGAGGCATTTTTAAAGATTTCTTGATATATTGGTAAAATGCTGTGTCAAATGTGTTAATTTATGTGCAGTTATAATGAGCATATACATCAAAATGGCATCCTCATTAATGAAAGCCTACCTGAAAAGCTACGGGGCAGCTGCCCCACGCTTACTTGGAGTGGAGGTTGGTGTTACTTGATTGTATTATTGGTAGCTTGAAATGTTTCAGCAGTGCTCTCTAAGCAATATTCCTATAGAGAGAATATCAACACCAATAATATCTAGATACAAGAATATCAAGGACAGAATTTCAAGGGACAAATTATCGAAAGATACGTGCATATAGGCAAATATAGACTTCCTATTTCTAACTCCACATCTCCGTACCTTGACGATATATGTACTGCATAGGAACATATATGTGAGTTACGTACGATATAGAAAATCTAGACTTTCTTAATTATCTATTAACAGATTAAGCATACAGTTCACTGAGCTCCAAAGTATAACCTTGGAATATTGCATGGTGCAAGTAACTGCTAAAGAGTGTTCGACTAAAATTAAAAGAAGTGTTAAGATACTTGCAACGTAATACTCAATAGGTCATCTATTGCCTGAAAGCATTTATAGAAACCTGAAGATGGGTATAATACCTGTAATTTCTCCGATCTGCTATTATATATTTTGTATGTGTAGAGTACCATAAACCTCTGCTCTGGCTAATAACCAGATACAAACTGACGCAACAATCTACACTTCAGGGTATATTTACTACCATTTCACGCAATACAGGGCAGCAAGCAAAGTTACTGCGCTGCGTGAAATAGAGAGAGCAGAAATGAGCCATATCTACTTAGATATGGCGCACTATTGCTCCTTTCTTTCGCTGGCGCACTTGAGGCTGCCTAGCGCCAACGAAGGAACCCTTGTGTCTTGCTACCAGGGAGCCTGTGTTACGAACAGGAATGCTTTGTGCACAAAAACAATCTGTAAAGGCATTTTCCATTTTCTATGCGTTATACAAAATGAATTCCACGTAGAAAAAGATAGTAACGAGGAGAAATAAAGCTATTTCTCCTATTTACGCCTGGCTCTGGGAGCCGCACCATATTGACGCAATCCCAGTTTTACTGACCCTTGTAAATCTGGAGCTGCATCAAAATCCATGGGTGGATGCGTGAGAACACATGTGCTCCACCCATGGAATGCCACCCTGACACAAAGTAACATAAGGCATGGGATAGGGCTAGGAATTTAAGTATGAACCTGACCAAAGAAACTGATCATTCTCTACACAGTAAGACCTCAAGGGTGATATTTTATAAAAAGAATATACGTAACAAATGTAATGAAATGTACATATCATTTCTTAAAGGAAAAGGAATTAAATAAGTAATCATAACAATGACAAATAGCAAACAAAGTTGGACCTATGGGCAGTACTTCTGCAGGAGAGAACTATATGAACTTGGCACATAAAAATTATAAATTGCAAGTCCTCATGTAGTGTCACTATTGATGATCAATTATAAGTGTATCAGTATATGGTTTCTTTTGTTTTATTTGAGAGGCACGTTCACAAAATAGACAATACATCTTTTTCTGGGAACTGTAATACTTGGTGGAAAATGGAAAGTTAATAACAAGGTGATGAGGCAAAAACAGTTGTAGATAGCAATCATCCATCACTGGTTCAATACTGGGTATGAGACAGACTGGTCACGGTGCAGGGTTTAAGGTAGAAGAATAGCAGCAAGGTGAGCAATACAGCTGGATCAGTTGTTGTGAATTTGGTGCAGTTAAAGAATATATCAACTGGTACAGCTATATTTGATGTATAATACTATAATCTTGGATGAGATGGATCTGCGAGAGTGCTGTGCAGGGGCTGGAGGGTTGATAATTGGTACGCTACTCTTCCTATGGTTGTCGGGTAGTGTCAAACCAGATTCACATTTTTTCAACTTTAATTATTCTAAGATTGCAAAGTGAGAGTACGGAGGGACATAAAGATCACAGGCCTAGGTGACTGAAGTATATAAGGGTCTAGGTCTGAGGCAGAATCAACCCACAATAGCCGCTGCAGTTGAAAATAGAGGCCCTGATTTGAGTTGCTCAGTCAGTGGCTCGGCTCCTTAGGTGTGATGGTGCTGGAGAAGTGTTCTGCAGAGGCTCTTTACGCAGGGGGGTTGAGTAGTTTCATTTCCATATAGGTTGGAAATAGAATTGGGCCAGATTAATTGCATTTAATCTATAAATAGAATTGTGATGGCAGACAGATCAGAGGTCCAAAGACCACAACTGGATTGTATTGTATAAATGTCTAGGGCTGAGGCAGAAGAATCTCACAATGTTCTCAGCTTTCAAAAATGGAGGCCCTGATGTGGGTTGCGGAGTCAGTGGCTCCACTCCTTGGGTTTGATGCTGCTGGGAAAGGGTTATGTAGTAGCTGATAATGGAGGGAATAGGAGTTGAGCAGTCGCATTCTCCCATAGGCTGGAGGTAGTGTGGTTTCAGAATCCGGGTTTATAACTATAAATATGGGTTGTATAAGGGTAATGGGCAGAGGCAGATTTCTCTCACATTGGGCGCTACTCGTGGAGATGGAGGGCCTGGTTGGGTTGCCGTGTCAGTCATTCCGCTCCTGGTATGTGATGGTGCTGCAAGGTTCTACAGTGGCTGGTAATTTAGGTTTGAGTCATCCCATTATGCTATAGGTTGGAAGTATAATGGGCTAGGATCATGATTTATAATCTATAAATACACTGAGATTACACGTAATATCAGAGAGCCTGAAAAATCACAGTGCCAAATGCGACCAAAGTAGATGGAAGATCTAGCCGAGGATGTGTCCAACCCACAATGGTCACTTTACTTGGAGAGGGAGTGCATGATTTGGCTAGCTGGGTTGCTTTCTCCCCTCAATGTATGCAATGTTGCTGGGAGAGTGCTGTGCTGGTGCTGAAGATTTGACAGTCGGTTACTATCCACACAGCTGTGGTCACCAACTAAAGTGAGGTGTGGTACAGCGGCCAGTACAGCTGACTTCGGAGCACAGGGCTCACGGTTCGATCTCCGGCTCCGGTTCAGCTCAGCACCATGTGACTTTGGACAATAGCTCACTTAAGTTCCAGAACGGCCCCCAGCGCCTCGAGACCCATAAGGGTGAGTAGTTCACGCTTTACAAATGCGGATTTACATTTACATTTAGCATCAGTGTGTCTGCCTTAAATAAGTTTTGATTGCAGGCTATAGTTGTATTTTTGTATTTGTATTTTTGATTTGTAGAGCGCCTTATCACCCAGGGGTCTCTAAGTTGCTAGAAATGGATGGATCTCAGTTAATAATTAGCACCAAAGTGGGTTGAATGAGGTTCTAGGGCCGAGGCAGAATCATCTCATTATATCCGCATCTCTTGAAGATGGAGACTCTGATTTGCTTTGCTGAGTCATTGGCTTCGCTCCTTGGATATTATTGTCCAGTGGCTGGTAATGCAGGTGCCTGCACAGTCCAATTTTCCTATAGGTTGGAAGTTGAACGGGGCCAGGATCATGTTATATAATGTAATTACTGCAAAACCAACAGTTGATGGACAGAATGCAGAACAATGTCATACATTCACCCCAGTACAGAGATCTGGGCCTAAATCCATCGTTTTTTTGCACTCCACACCACCCCAGTTCAGACATGGCCATATGCAAATCAGCCTTGACCCTGTGCCCCATGGGAACAGTCCAGCCCGAACTGCCAAGCCATGTCTTTCCTGGACCGGAATCAAGCATCCTAGGACCGGTTTCTGGCTATCAGCCGTCTTCAGCCAGGATAGCTTGACTCCAGTGGTGTGGAGAGCATGGGACTCACGTCTGAGCATACCCATCCCACTCGGGGGGACAAATGCAAAACCAACAGTTGATGTAATTAGGCTGAGATTCCACTGTTATGGCAAATACCCAGAAAGATCAGTTTCAAAGGAAATACATGGATTGAATGAGGCTCTAGGAATTAGTCTGTGTCTAAAACACAATGGTCACTGTTATTAGGGGGACTGATTAATGCTTGCTGTGTTAGTTTCTCTTCCCTTGTATGCAATGGTGCTGGGCAAGTGCTGTGCAGGTGGATAGAGGTTTGGGATTGGGTACACTCACCCTGCTGTGGTTGTCAGGTAGTGTGAGAACAGAGTCTTTCGTTTTTTACCTAAAATATAGATTCCGAGATTCGGGGGAGGGGGCGCAGTGGGGGCTGAGAGGAACATTATAATCTCAGGCCCAGATAACTAAATATGAAGTGGGTCTAAGTCTGAGGCAGGATCACCTCACAATGACCACTGGTCTTGGAGATGGCGGGCCTCATTTGGGTTGCTGAATCGGAAGCTTAGTTTCTTGGGTGTGTTAGTACTGAAAGAGGGTTCTGAAGTGGCTGGTAATGCAGGGGGATTGGTAGATCAGAGTTCCCATTCTGGTTTAGGTTAGAGGTAGTGAGAGTCCAGGATTAGTTTTTACAGTCTATAAATGGTAGTTTGTATAAGGGTCTAAGGCTGAGGCACAATCATCTCATAATGGTCGCTCTTCATGGAGATAGAGGGCCCGAATTGGACTGCTGAGTCATTGGCTCCACCCCATGGATTTGATGGTGCTGAGATGACTCTGCAGTGGCTTGTTTATTTCAGGGTAGAGTAGTCCAGGTCAAGTATGGGTGGGCAGTTGATTTGGGCCAGGATCTTAGTTTGTAATCTATAAATAGTCTGAGTTGTCAGTGTGAGACCAGAATGATTTGATTGCAGAAATGGACAGATCTGAGTAAATAAATAGCACCAAAGTAGATTTTATGAGGATCCTATTCTTAGATTGCAAGGGGGGGGGGGGGCGGTGTTGAGAGAAACATAAAAATCACTGGCCTAGGACATTGAATTGTAAAAGGGTCTAGGTCTGAGGCAGAATCCGCCCAGAATATAAGCTGCTCTTGGAAATGGAGTCCCTGATCAGTGACTCCATTTCATGGGTGTGATGGTGCTGGAAGAAGTTTCTGCAGTGGCTGTTCACAAATGGGGTTTGAGTAGTTTCATTCTTCTATAGTGTGGAAGTAGAACTGGGCCAGGATAATTGTATATAATCTATAACTAGACGAATATTTCAAAGTGATGGCAGAGAGCCTGATAGATAAGCTATCCAAAGTCTGTAACGAACAAGTTACTTATCTTCGGTAACGCTTTTTCTGGTGGATACAGTATCTTCCTGTGGATTCCTCACCTTGTGAATATCCCCAGCGCAGCAGCCAATCAGAAACTTTTGTAGCTCTACACGCCGGTGAGGTCATGGACAACGTCACAGAGGATACGACTCCGCTCGCGACCACGCTGACGTCACTGGATCCATAATAGGTCCTTGTCAGCATGATGACGTCAGTTCCGCCATTTTTTCCGTGCCCCGAGGCACACGGACAGACCGACATAAATAGGCACAGTATACATAGTACACAGTATTCAGACCAACACACATAGTGTGAAATCAATGCAATAAACAAGAAAAATTAAACACTTCCATTGAAAATTACAAATATACATTTATCAGGTATAGAAGAGTGGACAATGGGGAGGCGGGTGGGCCAGTGAGGAATCCACAGGCAGATACTGTATCCACCAGAAAAAGCGTTACCGAAGGTAAGTAACTTGTTCTTCTGATGGATACACCTGCCAGTGGATTCCTCACCTTGTGAATAGATTCCCACAGCAGTCCCCACTCCTGGAGGAGGGTGTCCACTCCTTTATACCAGGAAATCCTGTAGGACAGAGCGCGCAAAGTGACCATCCCTCCTCACTTCGGAATCTAAGCAGTAATGCTTTGCGAAAGTGTGGAGGGAGGCCCAAGTTGCTGCTCTACAAATGTCCTCTACAGGTACACCCCTAGACAAAGCAGATGTAGAAGACTTTGCTCTAGTAGAGTGAGCTCTTATACCCTCCGGAGGTTCCTTACCAGCCAGGGCGTAGTAGATCTTAATGCACAGGATAATCCATCTTGATAGCGTGCGCTTGTGCATCGCCCTTCCCTTCTTGCACCCAGCAAATCCAACAAAGAGCTGGTCATCCACACGATAGTCTTTAGTCCTATCGAGATAAAAACTCACCGCCCTCTTAGGGTCCAGACGGTGAAGCCGCTCCTCCTCCTTGGAAGGGTGAGGGGGAGGATAGAAGGTAGGAAAGGTAATGGACTGCCCTAAATGGAAAGGAGTTACCACCTTAGGCAGAAAAGCAGCCCTGTTCCTGAGTACCATTCTTTCAGCATGAATGGTCAATAATGGGGGCTTTGAACTAAGAGCTTGAAGCTCACTTACCCTCCTTGCCGAGGTAATTGCCACAAGAAAAACAGTCTTAAAAGACAGAAGTCTCATGGGACACTTGTGTAAAGGTTCAAAAGGTGAACCCATCAAGTATGTTAAAACAAGATTCAAGTCCCATTGAGGCACAATAAATGGGGTAGGAGGGAATTTATTGGTAAGACCCTTTATAAAACGCAACACAATAGGTGACTTAAACAAAGATGGCTGGTCCAGCAAACAAAGGAATGCCGACATAGCCGATAAATAACCTTTTACAGTTGCAACAGCAAAGCCCTGCTGGGCCAAAGAAAGAGCAAACTGAAGAATGTTGGACAAATGAGCCCTTAAGGGGTCAATAGATTTCTCTCCACACCACAAAACAAATTTGGACCATCTATAAGAATAGATCGACTTGGTGGAAAGCCGCCTGGCAGAAAGAATAACATCCACCACGTCAGGCGGGAGAGAAAAATAATTCAGGTTGCCCCGTTCAATTTCCAGGCATGAAGGTGTAAGATCTGGAGGTGGGGTTGTAGAATCTGCCCCTTCATCTGAGAGAGGAGGTCTGCCCTGAGAGGGAGACGGAGTGGTGGGCATGAGGAGAGGTGGAGACGATCTGTGTACCACACCCTTCTGGGCCAATCCGGGGCGATCAATATAACTTGGGCCCGGTCTTGGCGTATCTTCCTCAGAACCCGAGGAATCAAGGGTATGGGAGGAAACGCGTAAAGGAGATTTGAGTCCCAACCCAACTGAAACGCGTCCCCCAAAGCTCCCTGCATCGGATACTGGAGACTGCAGAATGACGGGCAGTGAGCATTCTCGTGAGTGGCAAACAGGTCCACCCGAGGAGTTCCCCACGTCCGGAAGACGTGACGAACCACCTCGGGATAAAGCCTCCACTCATGGTCAGCTGAGAACTGCCGACTGAGACTGTCTGCACGCACATTCAGAATTCCGGCCAAATGATTTGCCATCAGACAAATCTGGTGGTCATGAACCCAGGACCAGAGACGTAGAGCATCTCTGCAGAGACACTGCGACACCACTCCTCCCTTCTTGTTGACATACCGCATCGCGGTCGTGTTGTCCGTTAGGACTTGAACCAACCGACCGTGAAGGGAAGGAAGGAAGGCCTTGAGCGGCAAACGAATCGCCCGCAATTCCAAAAGGTTGATGTGAAGCAACCTTTCCTCTGGAGACCAAAGACTCTTGACCTCTGGATCCCCCAGATGAGCACCCCACCCTAGGGAGGATGCATCCGTTATCACTGTGGCAAGCGATGGAGGCAGATGAAAGGGCTTTCCTTGAGACAGATTGCCCTCCACGCTCCACCAAGACAGATCCGCTGCAGTTTCTCTGGAGATCTTGACTGACTCCCTGAGATCTCCGTTGTGCTGATACCAATGCCTGCGGAGGCACCACTGGAGCGCCCTCATGTGCCAGCTTGCAAGGTTGATTAACAGAATGCAGGAAGCAAACAGACCGTGCAGGCGAAGGACCTTCAGGACTGGAATGACCGCTCCATTGTAAAACAAGGGAATCATTTCCTGAATGTTGAGAATCCTTTGAGGTGGAGGGAATGCTCGACAGACAGTAGTGTCCAGTACCGCCCCTATAAACAGGTTGCGCTGTGAGGGCACCAGGTGAGATTTGGGTACATTTATCGAAAACCCCACTTTGTACAACAGCTGGGTTGTCACCTGCAAATGAGGAAGCACCTTCTCTGGAGACTCTGCCTTGATCGGCCAGTCGTCCAGATAGGGGAAAACTGGAATCCCCGATCTTCTGAGATGGGCTGCCACCACTGCCATCACCTTTGTGAAGACTCGAGGTGCAGTAGTAAGACCAAACGGAAGGACCGCAAACTGATAATGTCGCTGCGACCCTACCGTGAAACGGAGATACTTCCTGTGCGACTTTAGAATGGGAATATGAAAATACACATCCTGCAAGTCGATCGACACCATACAATCTTCTTTCAGCAGCGCCTGAAGAACCTGCGCAAGGGTAAGCATCTTGAACTTCTCTTGTTTCAAATAAAGATTCAAGATCCTGAGATCCAGGATTGGACGTAACCTGCCATCCTTCTTAGGAATCAGGAAATACCGGGAGTAGCATCCCTGACCCCTTTCCTGCTCCGGAACCACCTCTATCGCACCTTTCTTTAACAAGGTCAGATCTTCCTCCTTGTAGGAGACGGAGATGTTCTTCTGAGCAAGCCCCTTGGCAAGGAGGGAAATTTGGAGGAAATTCCCGAAAGGGAAGAGCATACCCATTTTCTACAAGACTGAGAACCCATAGGTCTGTAGTGACAGATTCCCAATCCTGTAGAAAATGGGTAAGCCGAACCCCCACAGGACCAACATGATCTGGAATGGGGAATCTAGGGCTGCTTTGCTGCGGTGATAGGAGGGGAGGTAGAGGAAGAAGAGGAGGAGGGCTGACGGGCTCGTTGACGACCTCTAATCTGAAGGCCTACTGCTGAGGACAACTTTGTCCGGATGAACAGCCAGGAAAGGAGACTTAGAAGAAAGGGACTGTAGCTCACTCACCCTGTGAGCAGAGATGATGGCAACCGAAAGGCAGTTTTAAGGGTCAGGGGTCTGGGAGAAAAGGTATATAGCGGCTCGAAAGGAGCACACATAAGATAAGTAAGAACCAGGTTCAAGTCCCACTGGGGCATCACGCAAGGAGTTGGAGGAAACAAGTGAGTAATGTCGTTAAGGAAGCGATATACAATAGGGAACTTGAAAAGAGGAGGCTGGTCAGGCAGCCGAAGGAAGGCCGAAATGGCCGAAAGATAGCCTTTGAGAGTGCTCAGATCAGAGCCCTGTTGGGCCAAAGAAAGAATGAAGAGGAGAACCTATGGAAGGGGGGCAGAAAGGGGATCCACAGCCTTTGCTGTGCACCATGCCACAAACCTGTTCCTTCTACAGGCGTATTACTTCTGGGGCAGGAACGTGCTCAATGGCTCCTCTGACATACAATGGGTCTTAGGTGGCATGGATGGAGGGGTAGTCTCAAAGGGGAGGGAGTAGCTCCTTTGGACTATCTGCAAAACCCACCTGTCTGACGTGATGTTGAGCCAGTAGCGGAGGTGATTGCGAATCCTGGGGCCCACTGGCAAAAGGTGGCCCTGAAAGGTCAGACTAGGAAGGCTTGGAGGCTGCTGCAGAGGGAGCTCTGGTGGACTGGCCCACCCGCTGGCCCCCAGACCCACAAAGGTGGGGCCCACGTCCCCGGCTGCGCAGAGGCTAAACAGCTTGCGCAAGCCTGTGGCTCTGGGCGGAACGTGGTGGGGAACCCCTTCCTTAGCCACAAAAGGGGTGAAAGGCAGACTGCGCTGGGCGGGAGGTGGATGCGAGGCCCAAGGACCTGGCCGTATCCCTCAAGTCCTTAAAACGCTCAAGCGCGTTGGCCGCCTTGTCGCCAAACAAGTGACAGCCATCAAAGGGCATGTCCAAAAGCCTAGCTTGGACATCCCCCAAAAAGTCAGTAGACCTCAACCAGGCGTAGCATTTAAGGGCTACCGATGTGGAAATCGTACTGCCTAGTGAGACAGCGGTGTCCAGCCCACATCGGATGGCGAACTTCGCTGCGTCTTTCCCTTCGGCAACCTCACGGGAGAGCACAGCCCAGGCCTCCGCCGGGCACTGTGGCAGCACCTGCGAAACCGTGTCCCACACCGAGTGGGAGTAACGGCCCAAGAGACATGCAGTGTTTACCAACCGCAGTCCAGCTGGAGGAAGAAATCATCTTTTTCCCAAGGTGGTCCAGCTTCTTGGATTCCCTCTGAGGCGGTGCACTAGGGAATGAGCCCTTGGAAGTCGAGGCTTGGACTACCAAGCTCTCAGGGGTGGGGTGGTGCTGATCTGGATCCAGGTCTGGATCTTTGGGGGCCATGCGGCGCTGAAGCCGCCGGCATCGAAGGCCTAGAGCCCCCATTCGAGTCTGCCGGAACCACCAGTGGATTCGGGCTGCCCAAAGATGTAATGCAAGGCTTCGTAAAAGTTGCGAAGCTGGGCAGGGGTTGCTCGGGCTCCCCGAAAGGGAGGGAAGGCCTGAGTCGACCCAACAGGCTCTGCGGGCAGAGCCAGACGACTACCTTCTGCTTCCCGTGTCGGCTGACAGACGGAGAATGCAAAGAGCGACAATGCTTCTTCGCCTCCTTCTTGTGCTTCGACTTAACCGAAGACTTCGATGACGAATGGTGGTGGTGGCTCCGCGAAGGGTCCCGCGACCTCCCTCTCAACAGGGAACTCAAACGCCAAGGAGCGGGCTGCCGGGCCTCGAGAAGCTTCGGGACTGGTCTCGCAAAGTCTTTGGGTTCATGGCCCGGCAGTTGGAGCACGACTTGGGTTGTTGTAGCGCTTCAAGCACCAAAGGCACACAAGGTGCGGGTCTGTGACCAACATCAATGTGAAAGGAGTCGCAAGCCTTAAAGCCAGTCTGATATGACATCCTTCCGTGCACTAGGAGTCACACAACTCAAAAAAGATGTCGACCAAAGTCGCAAAAACAGAGTCAAAAAGTTACTCAAGGTACCGCTCTCTCCGGATCTGCGCTGGCTGATGCTGAAAAAGAAAGAACTGACATCAGTGCGCGAGGGCGGCGTCTAAGTAGATACTGTGACATCATTCCGATGACCACAACGCCAACGAAGAACATGGAGTCGACTGACGCTACCTATCGAATCCCAGGGGTAGTGCGGAGGAAAACATTCTCTGGATCCAGCCTGACGCCTTGGGGTAATTCTAAGGTGAGGAATCCATATCTAATTGTCTCTTTCAGATTAATTCCATAACAGCTGCTGCACTTGGAGCTGGAGAGCTTGATTTGGGATACTGAGTCAGTGCTCCTTGAATGCAATATTCTGCAAAAGTGCTGTGCCCGGGCTGGATTTCTGGAAATTGGTATTCTCACCTTCCTTTGGTTGTCAGGTAGTGTGAGGCCAGATCCAAAGGTTTTGAATTGTAATACTTCTTGATTGTAAGGTGGGAGTTGAGAGGGACACAAGGATAACAGGCATAGGTGATTGAATTATATAAAGGTTTCGGTATGAGACAGAATCATCCCACAACAGCCGCTGCTGTTGGAGATAATAGAACTGATTTGGGTTGCATTGTCAGTGGCTCCACTCCCTGGGGGTGATGGTGCTGGAAAAGGGCTCTGTAGTGACTAGCAATGCAGGGAGTTGGAAGTTGAGTAGACACATTCTGCTGCAGTTTGGAAGTAGTCTGGATCCAATATCAGTGTTTATAATCTATAAATAGGGTATTATATAAGGATCTAAGGCTGAATCATCTCAGATTGATCACAGTACTTGGAGATGGAGTGCCTCATTTGGGTTGCTGAATCAGTGGCTCAGCTCCTTGGATGTGATAGTCCTGGAAGAGGTTTCTGCATGGGCTGGTAACAGGGAAGAGGTTGGGCGGCACCGTTCAGCTACAGCTTGGAAGTAAAATGGGGAAAGGATCATGGTTTATAATTTATAAATAGGCTGAGATTCAAGTATGATGGCAAAGAGCCAGAAAGGTCAGAGGTCCATAGGCCACAAGTGAATTGCATCAGGCTCTAAAGGCAAGGTTGTTTGTAACCCACATAGGGTCAGTGTTCTAAATGAGGGGGCCTGATTAGGCTTGCTGATCTAGTTTCTCCTTCCTTCGATGTAGTGGTGAGAGCCTAGTGATGTCCTCGGGCTGGAGATTTGTGAGTTGGAAACTCTCACCCTGCTACAGTTGCCAGATTATGAGAGCCCAGAGCCAAGGGTTTTCAACGCTTATTATGCTCAAATTCTACGGTTGGAGTGGAGAAAGGCTTAAAGATCTCAGGCCAAGGATAGTAGATTGTATAATATTTTGGGCTGAAGCAGAATCAGTCAACAATAGCCTCTGCTCTTGGAGATGGACGCCTTGATTTGGGCTGCTGAGTAAGGGGCTCTGATACTTGGATGTTATGGTTCTGCGAGAGTGCTGTGCAGAGGTTGGATGTTTGGTAATTGGTACTCTCATCTTCCTAGGTTGTCACGTAGTGTGAGACCAGATTCAAAGGTTTTCAAACTTGATTATCCTTAGATTACAAGATATAAGTAGAGAAGAACATAAAGATCACGTGCCTAGGTGATTGAACTGTATACAGGAATAGGGCTGAGGCAGACTCATCTGACAATAGCCAATGCTCTTGGAAATCGAGGCCCTGATTTTGGGTTGATGAGCAAGCAGCACGCTTCTTGTGTGAGATGGTCCTGGAAGAGGATATGAATTAGCTATTAACACAAGGGGGCGAGTAGTTTCATTCTGCTATAGATTGGAAGTAGAATAGGATCATTGTATATCATCTATATATAGACTGAGATTCGAATGTGATGGCAGGGAGCCAGACAGGGCAGAGCTCCAAAGGCCACAAGTGAATTGTATGAGGCTCTAGGAAGGAGGCTGTGTCTAACCCACAACAGTCATTGTTCTTTGTGAGGTCTGATTTGGGCTTGCTGAATTGCTTCTTCCTGTACAAGGATAACAGCCTGAGACAGAATCATCCCACTACAGCTGCTATTCTTGGAGATGGATATGAATGTCAGCAGCCCTACATGCCAAGAACAGATGCATACTGGTAAGTAGCATTTGCCGTTCGAGGCATGTGGGCTGCTGAATTCATATCTTAGCATAGACTGTATAGCAGTTTCTCCTCTAGCGGTGACCGCCTGTATCAGCTGCAGTGGTTTGAAATAGAGTTTTAAGGACAGCCTGGCCTACAACAGCTTGTTGTTAGGCTTGCACGTCAACACAGTAGTGTTTTGTGAAAGTGTGTATGGTAGACCATGTAGCTGCCCTACATATGTCTTCTAAGGGAATATTTCCTAGGAAAGCCATGGATGCCCCTGTTTTATGCGTTGAGTGTGCTTTAGGGGGAACTGTTAAAGTGCGTTTAGCTTTTTGATAGCATATTTGAATGCATTTAACTATCCATCTGGCTATTCCTGCTTTGGAAATGGGATTGCCCTTATGTTGTGGTGAAAAAGCGACAAATAGTTGCTTTGTCTTCCTGAATGATTTTGTTCTGTCAACGTAATATAAGAGAGCTCTTCTAACGTCTAGTGTGTGTAGGGCTCTTTCAGCTACAGATTGCAGGTTTTGAAAGAAAACTGGCAATTCTCTGGACTGATTGATGTGGAAAGTGGATATAACTTTTGCCATACATTTAGGGTTTGTACGCAGCACTACTTTATTGTGGTGAATTTGCATGAAAGGTTCCTGAATGGTTTGTGCCTGTAGCTCACTCACTCGCCTGAGGGAGGTGATAGCAATTAAAAATGCCACTTTCCATGTTAAGAATTGTAGTTCACATGAATTAAGTGGTTCGAAGGGAGGTCCCATGAGTCTGTTAAGTACTATGTTTAAGTTCCAGACTGGAGAAGGTGGATGCTTTGGAGGAATAATTCTTTTAAGTCCTTCCATAAAAGCTTTGATAGGTGGGATTCTGAATAGGGACACGTGTTGTCTGTTTGAAGATAAGCTGCTATAGCAGCAAGGTGTAGCCTTATGGATGAGTGTGCTAGGTTACATCTCTGAAGGTGTAGCAAGTAACAGATTAAATTTTGGATGGAGGCATCCAATGGATTGATTTGATTATTATTACAGTAAATAACAAATCTTTTCCATTTAGCTGCATGACATGCTCTGGTAGTGGGACGCCTTGCTTCTTTTATAATGTTCATACAATCTGGTGGCAAGTTAAGATATCCGAATTCTAAGACTTCAGGAGCCAGATCGCTAGGTTCATCTGATTGGGATCTGGGTGCCTGATATCTCCATGGTTCTGCGTTAGCAGTTGTGGCGAGAGGCACAGTCTTTGGTGAGGAACTACTGAGAGTTCTAGGAGCGTTGTGTACCATGGCTGTCTTGCCCATGTGGGAGCAACCAGGATTATTGTGAGTGACTGTTGCGTTAGCTTGCGTGCCACTAATGGATCATTGGGGTTGGTGGAAAAGCGTACGCAAATCAGCCTGACCAGTTCATCCATATTGCATTGCCTTGTGACAACGGGTGTGAGAACCTGGCGGCGAAGGACGGGCATTTTGAGTTTTCGTTGGTGGCTCACAGATCTATGTCTGATGTCCCCACTCTTGGAAGAATGGTTGAGGATAAATCTCCCATTCGTGTACTTGCTGACTGTGTCGGCTTAGTAGGTCTGCTATCTGGTTGTCTATCCCTGGGAGGTGTTCTGCCAGGAGATAAATGTGTTGTGGAATTGCCCACTTCCATATGCTCTGTGCTAGGTGAGAGAGTTGCAGAGAGTGGGTGCCCCTGTTTCTGGATGTAGTACATGGCTGTCATGTTGTCCGTCCGGATCAACACAGTCTTGTTGCACAAGTATTTCTGAAAAGCTCTCATCGCTAGGAATATTGCCAGTAACTCTAAGTGGTTTATATGTAGAGTCTTTTGTTTGACTGTCCAGAGACCTTGTACTGTATATTGAAGGAGATGGGCTCCCCAGCCTGTCAGTGATGCATCCGCTGTTAATACTACCTGTGGATCTGGCTCTTGGAACAGTCGCCCCTTGGAAAGGTTTTGAGGGTTCCACCACTGCAGAGAGCGGTAAGTGCGACTCTCTACCAACACTAGGTCTTTTAGTTGTCCTTGAGCTTGGTTCCACTGGCGCGCTAGGCATTCCTGTAAGGGGCGCATCTGAAGCCGAGTATGAGGGACGATGAATATGCAGGAGGCCATCATGCTTATAAGTTGGTTGCATGAACACTCGAGCTGGTAGGGAGTGTTGTGGCTGAAATTTTTGGATGAGAGATTGTATGTTGGCTATCCTGGCTGGATTTGGATATGCCTTTGCTACGGAGGTGTCTATTGTTGCTCCCAGATATTGCTGTATGTGGGAGGGTTGCAGATGTGATTTTGGGTAATTTATTGAGAATCCTAGATTGTGCAGTAGCTGGATAGTCTGTGGGTATGGCTGACACACTGTACGTACGAATTGACTTTTATGAGCCAATCATCAAGGTAGAGGAACACATGGATGTGTTGCCTTCTGAGGTGTGCTGCCACTACTGCTAGGCATTTTGTAAACACCCTTGGTGCTGTGGTTACCCCGAAGGGGAGGACTTTGAATTGATAGTGCTGACCTTCTATTGTGAACCTGAGGTATTTCCTGTGAGCTGGATGTATGGGTATGTGAAAGTATGCATCCTTGAGGTCTAATGTTGCGAGGAAGTCGCCTTGCTGGAGTAGTGGGAGTACCTGTTGTAGAGTGATCATATGGAAATGATCCGAGTGAATGTATTGGTTCAAAGGTCTGAGGTCCAATATTGGTCTGAGGGAGCCGTCTTTTTTGGGAATGAGGAAGTATAGAGAGTATACCCCTGTCCCTTGATGTTGAAATGGAACTGGCTCTATGGCACCTTTTTCTAGTATGGATTTCACCTCCTGTTGTAACAGCGTGATGTGTTCTTTGGACATTGGATGGTGTTTGGGTGGCATGTTTGGTGGAGTAGATTTGAGTCCCAGGCAGTAATCATACTGGATAATTTGTCTCACCCACCTGTCTGTAGTAATGGCATTCCAGACTGGTAGGAATTGTGTTAATCTTCCTCCGACTCGTGTTAAGTGGTCTGGAGGGAGTGTGAGAAAGTCACTGTTTGGTGGCGGTGGAGGCTCGGGTGTTATTATTACCACGTCCTCGGCCCTTGTTATTGTTTCCTCTATAACCTCCTCTATTGGAGCCTTTATTAAAGGTGCCTTGTGTAGTACTTTTATATGATGAAGATGTTTGTGATGTGTTGCCTCTGCCTGAGGCTCGAAAGGAGGAGCGAAGAAAGTAGCTTCTAGACTGTTGAAACTGGAGTGCACCCATGGACTTAGCAGTGTCAGTGTCTTTTTTCATCTTTTCTAAGATGGTATCCACCGCAGGTCCAAATAAGAAATCCTGGTTAATAGGTTGATTGAGTATGGTAGATTGCACTTCATTTTTAAACCCTGAAATGAGAAGCCAGGCATGCTGGCGTAGCAATACACTAGTGTTGATAGACCTAGCGGCTGTATCAGCTACATCAAGGGCGCATTTTATGGATGCGTTAGTAATGAATTTCCTTTCTTGTATTAGGTCATTAGCTTTTGCCTTACAGGGTCTGGAAGGTGTTGTAGTAATCCCTCCCGTTCGTCATTGTGTGCTCTGTCATAGCGTGCTATGAGAGCTTGTGTATTGGCAATCCTCCAGGTATTTGCAGCCTGAGAGGCCACTCTTTTCCCTGATGCTTCTAGTATTTTTGACTCCTGGTCAGGAGGGGGAGCATCACCCGTTGTTTGTGAGTTAGCTCTTTTCCTAGCGTTAGACACAACTAGGGAGTCTAGTGGTAGTTAAAACTTGATATAAGATGGGTCTGTAGGGGCCGGTTTATATTTCTTTTCAATCCTTGGATTGAGTACACCCACCCTGGATGGGCCTTTAACCCCTTCTCTGCTGGGCACATTTCCCCGCTGTGCTCGGGGGTGGAGGGGCGCGCACAGCGCCCCCGTGCTAATGACGAGCTCAGCTCGTCATGCAGCACAGTGCTCGTGTGCTCATGACGAGCCGAGCTCGTCATGACCACACCCGTTTCTTTAGAACGTTCGCACAGCAGGGGAATTTGCCAAGCATTCTAAAGGTCATGACGAGCTCAGCTCGTCATGAGCACACGAGAACCGTGGCTCATGACGAGCTGAGCTCGCCATGAGCATGGAAGGGCTTAAAGATGTCTGGTGCGTGCTTTAGTACCCCTTTTAGCATTGGGAGTACAAGTACACTCTTTTCTGATGTTGGGAAGGTGTTAAATAGGAAATCCTCCTCTATAGGGTCAGTGTGCATGTGTACACCATGATACTGAGCTGCTCTGTCCACTAGTTGGTAAAAAGCGACATTGTCGTCAGTAGGAGATGGCTTTGTGAGGTATGTAGTGGGATGGAGTATGGGTTGTGTGTAATCTGTGTCATCGGGGTTATTATGGTCACTCCATGTGTCATCTGGGTTCCCTGGATCGTCAGGTGGTATAAAATCATCCTGAGGATCTTCCCCCATGTCTTCTTCCTGATCATAATCTACAAGTGAAAGAGAATATGGGACATAAGGCATGTTGGGAGTGTAGGAGGAGGTGTGTAAGGTCTTGAGGGGGATGTGCCAAAGTCCTTTTTCTTGGGAGGAAAGGAAAAGTGTCCAGTCTTCTTTTGTTTTTATTGTAGACTATATGTCCTGTTTCAGGGTCTATATACAGTCTTTGTTGTGGATCTGGGTGAAAGAGTTCTTCCTCCTCTGTCCGTGGCGCCGAAGATTTAGCTTTTTTCGGCTGTAAGGCTTTTTTCAGATCGAGTGTCTCTTTAGGCTAGACGTTTTTATGGTGTGAAGCCTTTTTAGGCTCAACGGGCTTTTTCGGTTCAACGCCTTTTTTCGGTTCGACGCCCTTTTCCGGGTCTACGACCTTTTTCTGTTCGGCCACCTTTTTCGGCTCGACAGCTTTCTTTTGCTCAACGGCTTTTTTCGGCTCGGCGACCTTCTTCGGCTCGACAGCCTTCTTCGGCTCATCGACCTTTTTCGGGTCGACAGCCTTTTTCGGCTCGGCGATCTTTTTAGGTTCGACTGCCTTGTTCGGTTCGACGACCTTCTTCGATTTGATGACCTTTTTCGGGTCAACAGCTTTTTTTGGCTCGACGACCTTTCTCTGTTCGAGGGGCTGTTCCGGCTCGAAGGCTTTCTTTGGCTCATAGGCCTTTTTTGGCTGGACGGACTTTTTCGGATCGACGACTTTACTGGTGTCAACGATCTTTTGGGGTGGAGTGGCTTTACTCGGTCCCGGGGTACCAAAAGGCTTGGGTGTGGTCTTCGGAGCCGTGCCGGAAGGTGGGGCTTCTGAAGCAGTGTTTCGGTCACAGCTAAGGCTTTTGTGCGATGCTTTGACCGGAGCCTTGTGTGGAGGTGGAGGCGGGGTAGGGGCTTTGGTACTCACGGTTTGCCCCGGCGTGATCTGGTCATCGATGTCCGACTGGTCCTCTAGGGTGACTATTTCGAGATCTTCCGAGCCCTCTGCCTCTGGGAGTTCATGTTCGTCTTCGAAAATGTTTTCCGGTTCTGGTGCCTGTCGCTGCATTTCTAGTCAAGCGGCTCTTCGGTTCCGGATAGTCTTTTTGTACCGGAACAGAGCACAAGCTGGACAGTTTTCTTGTGCTCCGGAGATAGGCACCTGTTGCATACTCTATGCTTGTCGCTGTGTGGAAATTTGGCTCCACAGTCTGGGCATTTTTTAAACAGGGTCCTTTCCATCAGCAGAAGTTCCACGTGGCGTTGAAAAGGCCCTACGGCCCGCGTTGACGACCAGAGAGAAATGGAAGTTTTGTCGAGTGGAGGGATACAGAGCGGAAACAATACCGTCGAAAGTATAACGTTTTAGCGGTCGAAAGTTGGAAAACTTCGGTCCCGAAGTTGGAGTTGTCGAAGTGCATCCGAACCCAATGGCGGAAAAAAAACAATCTGAAGATGGAGAAGATGCCCATGCGCACTGTAGTCCAGAGGAGGAGTCGCCTATCTCGTGATACTTCGAAGACTCTTCCAAGACAACAAGGTGCAAACATCCGTACCCAACACTAGGCGACGATCTATGCTAAGATTTGAATTCAGCAGCCCACATGCCTCGAACAGGAATTACCTATGTTGTTGCTATGGCAGGTCTCTTATAAATGGTGTGGCTTCTGTTTACTTTATCTGTACACTTAACTGGCTGACAACAGGCAGTGTCCAAGCACAAAAGCAGGTAAAACCTGTGAGAACGGGTGCAGAAACAATGATTCACAAATCATATTGCCCTAACGCATTGCATTGGTGAGTAAATATGTCCTCCTGAAGTTACCAATACCTGCACGGTCTACAGTTTCATGAGGTAAGCATGCATTTATTAGCCCCTTATAATTATCAGAAATTCCGATGATCGACTGATTTCAAGTTTGAGGGTTCATTTTGCCTTTAGTCAACGAGACTAGCATATCTCCATAGGGTTTAAGATTCTAATAATGCTTCAAGGCCATATAAGTAGTTGGAATGTGTTAGAGAACTGAATGTGATATCCTGGGCAACAAGGCAATAGTCTCTATTGAGAAATGGGAGGGAATAAGATGTTTCTTCATCTAACCAAGGAAATTAGCCAAATGTTTTCTGGTCAGAAATACAAAAGATTGCCCTACAATGGTCCAAATTCAGTAGTTTGTGAAAAGATCAGATGCATCATTCATCACAGTTGCTTGCACGACTATGTGCTTTCAAACTTCTGGAAAACAGCAGTGGCATGACAGAAAATGGGATGATAAATTGCACCTATGATTAATATTTTTCCCCACATCTCATGCCACTGCTTGCTGTCTCACAGCTGATACAACCATCATATATATATAATATATATATATATATATATATATATATATATATATATATATATTTTTTTTTTTTTTTTTTTATTTTGAAACCTTTATTAAAGGTCAAGTCATTTCATCCACAGCTTGGTGCCTACATCCCTGTGAGGGCCGGTATAACGATATGTTGTATGAACAGTTGTGCGATATTAGGAGGGGTTACACAGCAAGCTGCCTCCCACCCAATCGGGCTGGCCGCGTCTATAGGAACAGGGGGTTCTAAAGCGACATTACAGTTGTTTGTTAGTTATGACCTTAAATAATAACCAAGTAATAACAGAAAAAACATTTCCACTTTCGCATTATGTGTGCCTTGAGCATGCTTGTTTGTGTTGGTGCATTTCTATCCATCAGATCCGATGTGGTATTATGTGGTGACCCATCTACTCCTGGGTATAGCGTGTGTCGTACATGGTGGGAGTGTCTTCCGCTGTGATTTCCGTCACTCCATGGGGGTATGGCGGGGGTAGTCATGGAGGCTGTGTCAGAGGCGTGTTCCAATAAATAGGTGTGCAGGGGTGCCCATATATCCCGTGGTCGGGAGGAAGTGTGCAATTGTTCTTGGCAATAGACGAGGTCTTGGAGCGAACCTTTAAATTTTGGCGCTCTTCCTCTTCGCCACCTACAGGCGACCCTTCTTTACGCAAGGAGGAGCGCGAGGGATGTGTATTAGCAGATTTTGCTGTTTATAGATTCAGTGTATCCCAAGGAGGCAGTCAGAGGAATATCAGGAATATGCAATCCTGTCATGCGGTCCGAGGCCGTGAGCACCTCCGTCCAGAAGTGACAGACGGGCGGACAGTCCCAGGCGAATAGCTGGAAATCGGCACCCCCACTACCGCAGCGGTCACATCTATCGTTATCGCGAATGCGTAGGCGATGTATATATTTATAATTAGAAATCTGCTGTTTGCGGATATGTCTCCCGTCTGCCTGCAACAAAGGGACCACTGTTCGTCGGTTAAGGGTTGTCCCAACTCTTCCTCCCATCTGCCCCTAGCCAGGGGTTCCTCAAATTCCCTCTCCCTCTGTACCGTACGGTAAAGTAGCGATATCACATGGCTGGGAGTGGTTTGTTGTAGGAGGGCGTGTAAGGGGGACATGATGGGTGTTCCTGTGGGAAGCAGGGCGTTAGGGTTTTATTGTCTTGGCGTAGTCTGACATAGTAGATGCGTGTAGGAAGGTGGATATCTGACTAGTTACTGGGTAACCACACACCCTTCTGGTCCCCAAGTTGGTGGCCGGATGAATTGGGTGACTGCCCACTACTAGTGTCAGAGGTAAGAAATGTAGGGGTCATATTCGATCAAAGGCTGACCTTTAAATGTCAAATCAATAAACTCACTTCCACTTTTTGGGGAATCCTTAAAGTCATAAGAAAGGTCCGCCCATTTCTACCCATTGACTCGCTAAAAACAGTGGTAACAGCGTTAGCAATGTCCAGGCTGGACTATGGAAATGCGCTATACATGGGTCTGCAGAAGCAACTTTTATTGAGACTCCAGCGAATGCAGAATGCAGCTGCTAGCTTGATCCTGGACATCCCAAAATTTGAGCCAATAAAGGATCGCCTAAAGGAGCTCCATTGGCTGCCGGTACATAAGAGAATCATTTTTAAATCACAGTGTCTGGCCTGTAAGGCGTTGCAGGGGAAAGGACCCCTCTTTCTTAGAACTCACCTTAAGAAATACGTACCAGCTAGAAATTTAAGATCAGGACAATCCCACCTATTGGTAGTACCAAGGTACAAGCAGATGCGTTGGAGGGGACGGAGTTTCGTAGTGGGCACAGCTAAGATATGGAACTCCCTACCGTTACAGATCAAAACCAGCGACTCATTGATGAAATATAGAGGCCAACTCAAGACCTGGCTATTTATAAACTAACCACTCATTCGATAGGACATTAGTTGGCACGTGAGCCTTCCCAGACTAGGTTTTAGCGCCAAGACGCCTTAGGGCATACGTCGCGCTCTATAAAACGCAAAATCAAACCAAATCAAATATGGTTACCCCTAACTTTTTGCCTAGTGTTTAGCTGGTTTTCGACCTAGTTGGCCTGAGGCCCTGCTATTCAGGACCCCAGACTAATTGCTCTCTCTGTAAAATGGACTCCATGTACCTTAGGTACATACCTAATTGGATGCTGGGTCACTTTATCAGCCCCTGTACAGTGTACCTTAGGTACCCAGGGCATAGGTGTACCCAGGGTCTACCAGGGGCTGCAGCATGTATTATGCCACCCCTGGCTGGCCATCCAAAACTGACACAACTGGCTGCTAAGACAGCTGGGGCAAGGTGGTGTAATCACCCTTTGCTGTAGATATAGTATACCTATATCTAACCCTAAAATGGACACATATACTCCTATCAGTCACTCCTATGGCAGGCCTTATCAATCCTGAAGGCAGAGTGTTTGTAATTATGTGAGATGGTGCTCTAGCATGACCTGAGCCTGTCTGCAGCTTGCGGAACAAAGTCCTTATAGCTGTTCCATGAGAACGCTATACCATATACTCTTAAGTGCATTATAATCCTCGCGGTTGAATGCTAACTTTGGTATAGCATTTTCAGAACATGTCGAGTAAGGTGTCATACGAATTGGGATACTACCCCCTCGCCAGTTCTGGCGACGGGGGTAGCATTCCACCCTTCTAGAGGGACACGACATGTATGTAACAGTGAACCCCGGTTAAAG
Organism: Lissotriton helveticus; assembly: GCF_964261635.1. Lineage (NCBI taxonomy): Eukaryota > Metazoa > Chordata > Amphibia > Caudata > Salamandridae > Lissotriton > Lissotriton helveticus. The sequence goes on along the minus strand of NC_136069.1, from coordinate 303,401,174 downwards.
TTAAACGAAGCCTTAGCATCACAAAATGGATGCTGCCACCACAGACACAAGTCTGACCTCCTGCTGCTGGGAGTCCTTCCAGCGAGGGAGGCTTGGACAAAAGGTTTCCTGCCTTGGGAGGTGCTAGCACCACCCCAGACAGGATTTTGTGTATTAGGTAGGACAGGCCTGAAAGGAATGAGACATGCCTGGGGCACACAAGGTGCCCTGTGCATACACCGGTTCAAACCAGTTGCTGGGGCACTCCAGCCCCAGCGCGAAACCGGACAAAGGATAGGGGGTGTAACCACCCCCCTTCCTGGTCCCACCCATTGGGAGGGACCTAGTCACAGTACAGCCCCCTTTAGGAGAATAAAGGTAGGAGCTGGTCCCATTCCAAATTAGATTATCCTGAATTGAAACTCTACAAGAAGAAACTCTGGACTTCGACGTTCTGCTCCACAGAAGACTGAAGAATCTCCCTTGTGGACAAGGAGTGTCCACCCTGCAACTGCAGGCACCATCAAGCGTCCTAGCGGTTCACTTTGTCGTCTTTCCTGCCGGAACCAGACTTCAGAGCCCGACGAGATCCGGACTTCCAGACCTCTCCGACCTCAACCTACATCTGCAGCACAGCTGAAATCCGTGGGTGCGACGAGACACGTGGGACCGGCCATCTTGAAGAAACTGCACTTCGCTTCGAGCACGACTTTAGAGGCATCCTCGAGAAAGTGCTTTGGGGATTGAGAAGCCCCAGCCCCGAGCAGCTCCTGCACCGAAGACCAGCCCTCCAGCATCCACGAGATCTGCGTGGGGCCCTTTTGCTTGGTTGCTGCTCGACGCGTTGTCTGGTCACTTGCCGGCTGGCTAGTGGCCTCCTAGACGACGATCCTTGAAATCTACACTGCTGGCCTGGTTGCTCCAGACTGGCCCTTGCTCCCTTCCAAAAGAGGAGCACCCCGGACACTCCTGGTCCGCACCAGACGCCGTTTCCACTCACCACGTGGGTTGCCTTTGCCAAGGCCTGTTGACTCCAAATCCGGATCCGACACCGCCGACAGCGAGAGCCTGCGTGGGACAGCTCGTGCCTCCATCCTGGTCGTCGAAGACACCTCCTGGTCCACGTGGCTGCAGAGACAAGCGTCCACTCTTCACCTGATCGCAACGACAGCATCTGGTTCCTTCCTGGTTCCACACCTGTCACTGGCTAGTGACTTTGAACACTGTCCCATCTGCTTTCAGGTCCTCTTCTTCCTCGATCCACCCGTGGATCGCCCCGGACATCTTCCTCCTGGTCGCCTGCAGCATCTTTCTTCAAGGCTCCATAGACTTCGACGCAGAAACACGACACACTTTGACACCTATGCACCCACAGCCTGTGGGTGAGGTAACAAGAGCATTTCGGTGCTCAAGGGTAGATTAACTCTCCTAGTGTCCAGATTTCCAGTCGTTTTAGTCCTAGATAGTAAAGACTGTCCGTACTCAAATTTTTCGTAAACTGTACTGTCCATTGACTTTGTTCCGCATCTCGCGTGAGTTCACACTCTGCACACGCGTCCTGTGGGCCTCCTGTTACTTACCTAAGGTTAGGATAGTGTAGTCCCAGGGATCCTACAGCCTCTGGACAGCTCCATTCCTTCTATCGATTTCCTTATACCATTTACTTAGTATATGGTTTGTCGTGCTCCTAGGGCACCATTGTAATTTTGTGCAACATATCGTATTTTTCCTAAGAGATTGTCATGTGCTTAGCCCTCTGACCTCCTAAAGAGTTTAGAGGTGTTTGTTATTAATAAATATACTGTTTATTTTCATAACAACCTGTGTGGTGTCCTTTCATCTGGTATTCAAGGGGTTATATGTGGTAAAACAGCTGGCTTCACATGCCAAAAGAGTTTAGCCTAAGACTGCTTTGTCCATGCTACCATTAGGATAGCTGGTCTATAAGGTTGACTTACAACTAATCACCATAAGGGTTGTTTGGACGGATACAAGGTGATCACTAGAACTAGTGAGCATCATATATCAAGCCAACTTCTCACATTGGTGTGCAGCGGTTGGGATTTGAGCTTGCTGTTGTTTTTACCAAATATAATCTTGAAATATCATTTGAAAGTTCACATAAGGTACCACAGGTACATATAACAAGCTTAGAAATACTCTGAGTTCTACTGAACCAGCTGTTGTTGTAGAAAGGGCCTAGCACACCCTGACTACAACTCTTAGCAAGGGATCAGTAGGAGAACCCATAGTGTAGGTAAGTGCATCACTTACACCTCACTAGAAAGCACGTCTACCCATGGGGAGACCTCAGTGACTCCCCAAGTGGTTAGTGACCCTCCACAGGTCCTTTCCAGATATGCAGCACTCAGCTTCCAGGAGATGAGACAATTGTGTACCTCCAGGAAACTGAAACAGGGTTCTAACCCTACCACTCCCTTTCTGTTAGGTCTCTTAGAGACATATGATGCTAGAAGGGCTTCTAACACAGGCCCCTCTAATCCAGATGGGAGCATGCCCCCCTTAGAAGGTGATCCAGGTGATCCAGACTCTAACCTACCTGAAACAGAGAATGTAGATAGTAGGGAAGAAGGGGATGTATCTGAGGATGAGGCAGACAATGGCCAACCTTTAGTCAGCAGACTTACAAGGGCCAACTTAGACCTACATAGGGATGGAACTGGGGGACCCCCAGTGCCATCCACAAGCAGGCCTAACTTTGGGGTCAGAAGAGATAGATCTCATTCTAGGGACTCCAACAGATCTGTTCACTCTCATGCCTCTCATGCATCTGCTCAGAGGAGGATGACTTCCCCTCAGAGGAGAGAGCATGAGGCAAAGATGAAGGAAGTTAATCTGAGGATTCAAAGGGAAGAACTTGCCCTTGCCAAAGAGAAACTTGCTTTTGCTAGAGAGCAACAGTTGAGTGGGATAGTACCCACTGGTGGCAGCAATATCCCTAGGGATAAAGACAGGGGTTTTGATAATAGACACCTGAGTAAAATAGTGCCCTCCTATAAGACAGGAGATGATATCCACAAGTGGATAACTGCTCTGGAGAGAGCCTGCAAAGTACAGCAGGTACCCCAGAGTCAGTGGGAAGCTATATTGTGGCTCTCCTTTGAAGGTAAAGGCAGATATAAGCTCTCACTTTTAGAGATGAGGATGCTAATGACTACCAAGTCCTGAAAAATGCACTGGTTGATGGGTTTGGCTTAACAACTGAACAGTACAGGTTGATGTTCAGAGACACCCAGAAAACTCAGGCTCAGGATTGGACTGATTTTGTAGATTGTGCTACTAAGGCTCTGGAGGGCTGGTTATTGGGTAGTACAGTTACTGATTACACAGGATTGTACAAACTCATAATGAGAGAGAAAATCTTAAATAACTGTCAAAACCAGCTTTTGCACCAGCACCTGGTAGACTCTGATCTGACCTCTTCACAAGAATTGGGTAAGAGGGCAGACAAATGGGTCAGAACCAGGATAAGGCCTAAGAATCAGGGTCGTGACCAAAAGAAAGAGACTAACAAGCCTCAAGAGGAAGGTGGTGATAAATCTACAGAGAAGACTTCCCCAGGGCCCCAAAACTCCAAGAATGGGGGTGGGTCCCAAGACACTTCCTCTACCCATAAGAAACTTGATTGCCATGCCTGCAAACAGGTAAGCCATTGGAAGACTGACAGCAGTTGCCCAAAGGCCAACAATAAGGAGAACATACCCCCAAGTAATACTCCCAAGCATCCTGTTACTACTAGTAGTAATCCCCCAGGTGGTGGGAGTGCCCCCAAGAATTTGGGTGGTTTTACTTTGTGAGTTCCTGGGGACTCTGGCCTAACCAGGTCCCCTAACTTAGATACTCTTGTCTGTGAAAATGGCATGGGGTTTGCCAACTTCACTGCTTGTCCCAACACTTTGGACAAGTACAGACAGGAGCCCCTCATCAATGGTCAGAAAGTTGAGGCCTATAGAGACACAGGGGCTAGCATCACCATGGTGACTGAGAATCTAGTCCCCTCAAGGCAACTTTTACCTGGTGCCACATACCAGGTGACAAACATTGATGGAGTGCAGAAAAATCATCCCATGGCAGTGGTAAATCTCAGCTGGGGAGGTGTCACTGGCCCAAAGAGAGTGGCAGTGTCAGCAACCTTGCCTGTAGATTGTCTACTGGGGAACGATTTGGAAATCTCAGCCTGGGCTGAGGTGGAACAAGAAACCTATTCTAACATGGTAAATCTTCCTGAACAGGTTAGGAGGGCTGCGAGCCTGAAGAGGGCAAAGGCTGCACGACCGTATGCGCCGGAGATTCCTCTTGGGATGTTGACAGCGCTACCACATGGAGGCGAATGGTCTCCGTTGTCGGAATGGGAGGAGTTGGGTTTACAGATGGTGGGAGATTTATATGTTGACGGGATGCTGGCCCCCTTTAGGGTACTGCAGGACCAGTTTGGTCTCCCGGATGGGAGCTACCTCTTGCATGCTGCAGTAATCGCGGCAACACAAAAACACTGGAAGGGAGGACTGGTGGAACCGGACACGACCATGGCCTGCCAATATGTGGTGATGGCTGCGGGCACGTTCAAAGCGGTGACTTGCCTCCAATCGAGAATGTTAAATGAGGGACTAGAGCCGCTCACTGCACTGAAGGAGAAGTGGGAGGATAGCATAGGTAAACCCATACCAGACACGGTTTGGGGCCAGATCTTGAAACGGACGTGGAAGGGTAGCAGGAACACCCGCTTCCAACAGGTGCACTTCTTTATACTGCATAGGGCCTATCTGACCCCAGGGAAACTTCGACGGTACTTTCGGGTACAGGATGCAGCGTGCCCGAGATGCTTGGCACTTGAGGTTGAGCTGGATCATCTGCTGTGGTGCTGCCCGAAGTTGGGGACTTATTGGCCTGAGGTGGGTGAGCTTCTGAACGCAGTTACTGACAGGGAAGTGGAGTTCGACATGGCAGCGTGTCTACTGCTTTGGTTCCCTCACACGGCAAAGACAAAAGTTACGAGCAAATTTATTGACCTAGGACTCATGCTAGCCCAAAGAGAGATTACTTGGCGTTGGAAATCCAAGGAGGGCCCATCAGTTAGGCGATGGACGAATGAGTTGTTGAAATGGTCCAGATGTGAGAGTGTGATTAGAATGCGACAGGCTACCAGAACTGGTAATGAGAAGAGCTTGGAGATGGCAAGGGCCTGGGAGATGATTGTGCATGCTTTGAGCGACTACCTGACAGAGGACGAGGAGGAGGGACATTCGGAGACTGAGGTTCCATGAGGCTTAGAAGAACGAATGCATAACATCAATTAGTGGTGAGCTCTTCTGTCAGAACCCATACTTACAACCCACATCAGCAGTAGTTGGGAGGAGGGGGGTTGGAGGGGTGTTATTAGGGTACCGCAGTAATGGCGAGAGGGGTGCCTGCGATGGGGATCTATGGCTGGTAGCTACAGGAGAGGGATACTGGGCAGCGCACATGGGTTCACGTTGTGTGGATGATGCTAGGCCCTTACAGGCGGCCGACATAGGAGTGCACTAGCATAGACCTGATAATGCGGGCACTGATGGCACTGATGTTGCCAGCTCGGGGTGGCTGACTGTATCTGGCGGTGACTGAGGGGGGGGGGGAGTTTGGTGGGTGTAGGAGAGTAGGGTCTGCAATCCTATGATCACCCAGATTTTTGCTTTTTGCTGCACTGGTTTACGACTTTCCCTGGCTGTGGGCCTGCTAATCAGACCCACAGCCTAGCTGTTCTCTCTATCCAAATTGTACTCAGGTACTGAATTGGCACTGGGCCCTCTCCAAGTCCCTGTACCCAGGGCTGAGGTGTACCCAGAAGTCTCCCAGGGGCTGAAGCATGTATTATGCCACCCCTGGGCTGACTAACTAAAACTGACACAACTGGCTGCACGACAGCTGGGGCAAGGTGGTGTACTCACCCTTTGCTTTAGATATAGTATACCTATATCTAACCTTAAAAATGGACACACAGATCTCCTATCAGTCACTCCTATGGCAGGCCTTAACAATCCTGAAGGCAGAGTGCTTGGAATCGTGTGAGATGGTGCTCTGGCATGAGCTGAGCCTGTCTGCGGCTTTCGGGATCCATCCCTTAGCCGTTTCCATGATATCGCATACCATATACTCTTAAGTGCATTATAATCCTCGCGGTTATATGCCAACTCTGGTATCGCTTTATCAAAACATGTCGAGTAAGGTGTCATACGAATTGGAATACTAACCCCTCGCCAATTCTGGCGACGGGGTTAGCATTCCACCCTTCTAGAGGGACACGACATGTATGTAACCCCTAACCCCGGTTAAAGTCAAACAAAGCCTCAGCTCCACAAAATGGATGCTGCCACCGAGACACAAGTCTGCCCTCCTGCTGCTGGGAGTCCTCCCAGAGCAGGAGATAAGGACAAAGGGTTTCCTGCCAGGGGCGGTGCCAGCACCGTCCCAGACAGGGTTTTGTGTATTGTAGGTAGGCAGGGCTTTAGAGGAAGGTGACTGCACGTGGCACCCCGGTGCTCACTGTGCATAGGCTGGCTGGAACCAGTTCCAGGGTCACTCCAGACCCTGTGCTGGGGAAAAGCCCGCCAAGGAAGTGGGTGTAACCACCCCCCTCCTAGTCCCACCCCTAGGGCAGGACTTAGTCGCGTGCCAGACCCTTTTTACAGGATAAAGGTAGGAACTGGCCCCCTTCCAAATCAGATCATCTTTGAATCCTGAAACTACTTTCCACGAAAGGAACTCAAGACTTCTTCCTAAGATTTCTCCCTTGTGACTAAGGAGTAGTCACCCTGCATCCGCAGGCACCATCTTAAGAACACTGCGGTCTGCTGCAAGTCTCTCCTCCGGATCAAGACTGCCCAGCTCGACGAGAACCGGCTTCCCTGGCACCTCTGACCTCTACCTGCATCATCAGTCACGCTGAGATTCGTGGGTGTGACGAGACCTCGAGGGATCGGCCATCTTCAAGACTGCACGACTTCTTTCCAGCAAGCCCGCCGAGTAATTTCCTGGTGAGTGCTTTGGGGTCCGAGAAGCCCCGACCCTGAGCAGCTCCAGCACCGAAGTGCCGCCTCCCAGCATCTCCACGATCTGCGTGGGGCCCTTCTGCTTTTTGCTGCTCACCGCGTTGTTTGGCTACTAGCCCGCTGGCTTGTGGCCTTCTGAAAGACGCCCGACGACATTTCTGCTGCTGGTCTGGTCGCTCCAGGCTGGCCCTTGCTCCCTTCCAAAAGAGGAGCACCCCGGACCCTCCGGGTCCACTCAAGACGCCATTTTGAGTCCACCGCGTGGGCTTGAATTAGCCAAGGCTTGTTGCCCAATCCTGGGTAACTTCGACGCCGACAGCTTCATCCATCCTGGGACAGCTCGCCTCTCCATCCTGGTCGCCGACAACGCCTCCTGGTCCGTGAGATCTGCAGAGCCAGCGTCGCCCACTCACCTAGTCGAGGTGACTTCACCCGGTGCCATCCTGGTGCCCACTTAATCACTGGCTAGTGATTCAAGAACTTGGTCCCCTCTGCTTTCAGGTTTCTTCTTCCTCGATCCAGGCTTGGATCCAACGAACTTTCCTTCACTGGTCGCCTGCCAGCAACTTCCTTCTTCCAGGCTCCTGGTCCGGCAACGAGATCCCCGACGTCTTTTCAGACCTATGCAGCTGCAGCCCCTGGGCTAGGTAACTTCGGCACTTCGGTGTCCCAGCATAGCCTCACTATCCTAGGGTCAGGATCCACTGTCGTTTTCTTCCTACCAGGTCGGGTTCGCCCGTGAACACTAACTTTGCCTTTACTAGCTTCCATAGACTTTGTCCCGCATCCCGCGTGAGAGTGCACACTCTGCACCCGAGTCCCCTAGGCCTCCTAGAAGTAATCTAACGATTCTATAGTCAAGTCCTAGCGATTCCAAAGCCTATTAGTACTGTACTTACCCGCTAGTAATTTCGCATTCCACTTTTAGAATATATGGTTTTTCGTGCCCCTCGGGCATTTGTGTATAACGTGCTAACTTATGTATTTTCGTAAGAGTTTTGTTGTGTGCCTAGCACCCTGTCCTCATAAAGAGTACAGGGTTGTTGTGATTCTAATAAATACACTGTTTATTTTCATAACACTTGTGTGGTGTCCTTTCACTGGGTGTTCAAGGGGTAATGTGATGGTAAAACAGCTGGCTTAACACGCCCTCTAGAGTCTTAGCCTTAGACTGCTCGTATCCATGCTACTAGGATAGCTGGTCTATAAGGTTGACTTACAACCAATCATCAATAAGGGTTGTTTGGACTGATATATAGTGATCACTAGAATAGTGAGCACTGCACATCAGGCCAACTTCTCACATTGGTGGCAGCGGTGGGATTTGAGCTTGCTGTTTGTTTTACCACACATATCCTAAGAATATCTTGTGAAAGATCACATAAGTACTAAGGTACATATAACTTAGCTTAGAATACTCTGAGTTCTACTGAACCAGCTGTTGTAGCTCCTAGGGCCTAGCACACCCTAAACTACAACTCTAGCAAGGGATCAGTAGGCAAACATATAGTGTAGGTAAGTGCACCACTTACACCTCACTAGAAAAGCATGTCTACCCAGGGAGATTCTACTGAGACTCCCCTGGTCAGTGTTGACCCTCCACAGGTCACTTCAAGATATGCAGCTCTCAGTTTCCAGGAGATGAGACAAATCTGTGTCTCCAGAAAACTGAAGCAGGGGTCTAACCCCACCATTCCCTTTCTGATAGGTCTCTTAGAGACATATGATGCCAGAAAGCTTTCTCAGTTACATGAGAACATGCCAGCCTTAGAGGGAACCTCTGGGGATCCAGACCTCCCCAACACTGCTACTGCAGTTGAGGAGGAGGAGGATCAGGAGGAACTCTCTGGGGATGAGGTAGACAAAGGTCTTGAGGTAGTCAGAAGGCTAACCAGGACCAACTTAGACTTACTTGGGCTAGGATCTGGGGGACCCCCAGTACTGACCCGAAGTGGGCCTAACCTTGGAGTTAGGAGAGATAGATCTCTTTCTAGGGACTCCAATAGATCTCTGCACTCTAATGCCTCTTCTCAGGGGAGAAGGAATCCTCCACAGAGGAGATTTACTTCCCCTCAGAGAAAAGAGCATGAAGCTAGAATGAGACAAGCTGAACTGAGGATTGAAAGGGAAGAACTTGCCCTAGCCAAAGAGAAGCTTGCCTTTGCTAGAGAGCAGCAGATGAGTGGGCTAGCTCCCACTGGTGGCAGCAATCTCCCAAGAGATAGAGAGAAGGGTTTAGATACTAAACACCTGACTAAGATAGTGCCCCCCTTTAAGCAAGGGGATGATATCCAGAAATGGATGGCTGCTCTGGAAAGGGCCTGCACTGTGCAGTGCATTCCCCAGAGTCAGTGGGCAGCTATACTGTGGCTCTCCTTTGATGGTAAAGGTAGAGATAAGCTCCTCACTACAAGAGTGGAGGATGCTAACAATTACCAGGTCCTGAAGAATACACTGGTTGATGGGGTTGGTTTAACCACTGAGCAGTACAGGTTGCTGTTCAGAGACACCCAGAAAACTCAGTCTCAGGACTGGTCTGACTTTGTGGATTGTGCCACTAAGGCTTTGGGGGGCTGGTTGCTGGGTAGCAAGGTTACAGATTACACAGGATTGTATAATCTAATGATGAGAGAACAAATTTTAAACAATTGTCAGAACCAGTTGTTGCACCAGCACCTTGTTGATTCAGATCTGACCTCTCCCCAAGAATTGGGAAAGAAGGCAGACAAATGGGTCAGGACAAGGATCAAGCAGAACCAGAACCAGAACCAGGGTGGTCAGAAGAAAGCAGACCAGAAGGGTAATGTTAAGAATGAGCAAAATGACCAGAAGTCTTCACCAGGTCCCCAACAAACCAAAGAGGGTGGGGGTCAGGCTTCCCAGAAGAAGAAGACTCAAGAAGGCCAGTCAAAAAGGTGGTGCCAGTACTGTAAAAGTAAATCTCACTGGTTTAGTGAGTGCACCAAAAGAGGAGGACAAACTCCTGCCACTACAGCCCCTAAGGCAACTGCACCCCCTAGTACAGTCAGTAGTGGTAGTGTACCTCCCAAGGCATTAGTTGGGTTAACCTTGGGTACTGAGGGGTCTGACAACTTAGTTGGCACACTCACTCAGGCTGTCCTTGTCTGTACAGGGGATATGGATATGTCCCCTGAAATAAGTCCCAATACTTTGGGCAAATACAGGCAGACACCTTTGATAAATGGCAAAATGGCTCAGGCCTATAGGGACACTTGTGCCAGTGTCACCATGGTGACACCTAACTTTGTGGACCCTGGACAGATCATGCCAGGTACTGATTTCCTGGTGACCAATGCCAGCAATGTCACTACTAGTCATAGTGTGGCAATTGTGGCTTTCTCCTGGGGTGGAGTGAAGGGACAAAAGAAAGTTGTAGTCAGTTCAGACCTCCCAGTTGATTGTTTGTTGGGCAATGATTTGGAGTCATCACAATGGTCAGAAGTGGAGCAGAGGACTCACATGGAAATGTTAGGCTTGCCAGCACATGTGCTTGCTGTGACTAGGTCACAGGCCAGAAAATGCCCCACTGAACAGGTGCTGGATCCTGAAATGATGGACCAGACACCTTCCAAGAAGAAGAGCAGTAAGGGTAAGGCTTTGCCTTCCCCCTTACCCCAGGTTGAGGATCAAGTCTCTGAGGAGGCTGATCTGAGAGAACTGAGGGAAACTGAGCCTAAAGAGCTTGAACTTGATCAAGTTGAGTGTCTGGGCTCAGGAGGACCCTCCAGAGCAGACCTGGGGAAGGAACAGTTGAGCTGCCCTTCCCTTGAACCCCTCAGACAGCAGGCTGCTGCTGAGGCTGCAGGGAATGCCACAGGTGCCCACAGGGTATACTGGGAAGATGGACTCCTGTACTCTGAGTCAAGAGACCCCAAGCCTGGTGCAACCAGGAGGCTGGTCATCCCCTTGTCTCTGTGAGGTTTCCTTCTCACCTTGGCCCATGAGATTCCCCTTGCAGGTCACTTAGGTCAGACAAAGACTTGGGACAGGCTTGTCTCACACTTTCACTGGCCCCATATGAATGAGAATACCAAGGAGTTTTGTCGCTCCTGTGTCACTTGCCAAGCCAGTGGTAAGTCAGGTGGCACAACAAAGGCCCCCCTCATACCACTACCTGTGGTGGGGGTTCCCTTTGAAAGAGTGGGGATTGACATTGTTGGTCCAATGGAACCCCAGACAGCATCAGGGCACAAGTTTATACTGGTGGTAGTGGATCATGCCACCAGGTATCCTGAAGCTATTCCACTTAGGACCACTACAGCACCTGTAGTGGCAAGGGCCCTAGTTGGAGTGTTCTCCAGAGTGGGCTTCCCTAAGGAGGTTGTTTCTGACAGAGGTACAAACTTCATGTCAGGATATCTGACTGCAATGTGGAAGGAGTGTGGTGTGAACTACAAGTTCACCACACCCTACCACCCACAATGCAATGGGCTTGTTGAGAGATTCAACAGGACCCTCAAAGGGATGATTCATGGGCTACCTGAAACTCTTAGGAGAAAATGGGATGTCCTGATCCCCTGCCTCTTGTTTGCTTACAGAGAGGTCCCACAGAAGGGGGTTGGCTACAGCCCTTTTGAGCTTCTGTATGGGCATCCTGTAAGAGGACCCCTGTGTTTGGTGAAGGAAGGATGGGAGAGACCTCTCAAAAAGCCTGCAACCAACATAGTGGACTATGTACTTGGTCTCCGCTCCAGGATGGCTGAGTACATGGAAAAGGCATCTAAAAACCTTGAGGCCAGCCAGGAACTTCAAAAAGCTTGGCATGACCAAAAGGCTGTTCTGACTGTGTACCAGCCAGGGCAGAAGGTGTGGGTGCTGGAGCCAGTGGCCCCAGCAGCTCTGAAAGACAAATGGTCTGGGCCCCACACCATCATTGAGCAAAAGGGAGAGGTTACCTACTTGGTGGACCTTGGAACTCCCAGGAGCCCTCTCAGAGTGCTCCATGTTAACAGGCTCAAGGCATATGTTGACAGGAAGGACATGAGCTTGCTCATGGCCACAGATGAGGGACAGGAGGAAGAGAGTGACCCTCTCCCAGACCTGCTCACTCAGAATCCTGATGATGGATCAGTTGATGGTGTTGTCTTTTGTGGCAGCCTCACTGAACATCAGCAACGGGATTGCAGGCAAGTTCTGCAATCCTACAGACATATGTTCTCTCTGACACCCAGCCAAACTGATTGGTGTACCCATGATGTTGACACTGGAGACAGCCTGCCTGTCAAGAGTAAAATCTACAGACAGCCTGATCATGTTAGAGACTGCATCAAAACTGAAGTGCAGAAAATGTTGGAGCTGGGAGTCATTGAGCCCTCAGATAGCCCTTGGGCTAGCCCAGTAGTTCTAGTGCCAAAGCCTCACACCCAGGGTGGTAAAAAAAGAGATGAGGTTTTGCGTAGACTACAGAGGCCTCAATGCAGTCACTAAGACTGATGCCCACCCAATCCCAAGAGCAGATGAACTTATAGATAAATTGGCTTCTGCCAACTTCTTAAGTACATTTGATTTGACAGCTGGGTATTGGCAAATCAGGTTAGCTGAGGAGGCCAAACCCAAAACAGCATTTTCTACCCCTGGAGGGCATTATCAATTTGTGGTAATGCCCTTTGGACTGAAAAATGCACCTGCCACCTTCCAAAGGTTGGTGAATCAAGTCCTCACTGGGCTGGATGACTTCTGTGCAGCTTATCTTGACGATATTGCTGTCTTTAGCTCCACCTGGGAGGATCACCTGGTCCACCTGAGGAAAGTGTTAGAGGCCCTGCAAAAGGCAGGCCTCACTATCAAGGCCACAAAGTGCCAGATAGGGCAGACACAGGTTGTGTACCTGGGCCACCTTGTGGGTGGAGGCCAGGTTCAGCCACTGGAGAGTAAGATACAGGCCATCAAGGACTGGACTCCTCCAATCACCCAGACTCAGGTTCGAGCTTTCTTGGGCCTGACTGGGTACTATAGGAAGTTTGTCAGAAATTATGGGTCCATAGTGACCCCTCTTAATGACCTGACAAGCAAAAAGATGCCAAAGAAAGTTCAGTGGACAGCAAGCTGTCAGAAAGCATTCAATGACCTAAAGCAGGCCATGTGCACAGCACCTATCCTAAAGAGTCCAGATTACTCCAAGCCATTCATTGTCCAAACAGATGCTTCTGAGTTGGGTGTGGGGGCTGTTCTGTCTCAACTGAATTTTGATGGTAATGATCAGCCTATTGCTTTCATTAGTAGGAGGTTGACACCCAGAGAGAAAAATTGGTCAGCTATTGAGAGGGAGGCCTTTGCTGTGGTCTGGGCCCTGAAGAAGCTGAGGGCTTACTTGTTTGGCACTCACTTCACCATTCAGACAGACCATAAGCCCCTCTTGTGGCTAAATCAGATGAAGGGTGAAAACCCCAAACTGCTTAGGTGGTCCATTTCCCTACAGGGGATGGATTTTACAGTGGAGCATAGACCTGGTACTGATCACAGCAATGCTGATGGGCTCTCCAGGTATTTCCACTTAGAGCAAGAAGACTCACCTGGTCAAGGTTAGTTTATTGTCCCAAAGTTTGGGGGGGGGTCATGTAGGAGAGTAGGGTCTGCAATCCTATGATCACCCAGATTTTTGCTTTTTGCTGCACTGGTTTACGACTTTCCCTGGCTGTGGGCCTGCTAATCAGACCCACAGCCTAGCTGTTCTCTCTATCCAAATTGTACTCAGGTACTGAATTGGCACTGGGCCCTCTCCAAGTCCCTGTACCCAGGGCTGAGGTGTACCCAGAAGTCTCCCAGGGGCTGAAGCATGTATTATGCCACCCCTGGGCTGACTAACTAAAACTGACACAACTGGCTGCACGACAGCTGGGGCAAGGTGGTGTACTCACCCTTTGCTTTAGATATAGTATACCTATATCTAACCTTAAAAATGGACACACAGATCTCCTATCAGTCACTCCTATGGCAGGCCTTAACAATCCTGAAGGCAGAGTGCTTGGAATCGTGTGAGATGGTGCTCTGGCATGAGCTGAGCCTGTCTGCGGCTTTCGGGATCCATCCCTTAGCCGTTTCCATGATATCGCATACCATATACTCTTAAGTGCATTATAATCCTCGCGGTTATATGCCAACTCTGGTATCGCTTTATCAAAACATGTCGAGTAAGGTGTCATACGAATTGGAATACTAACCCCTCGCCAATTCTGGCGACGGGGTTAGCATTCCACCCTTCTAGAGGGACACGACATGTATGTAACCCCTAACCCCGGTTAAAGTCAAACAAAGCCTCAGCTCCACAAAATGGATGCTGCCACCGAGACACAAGTCTGCCCTCCTGCTGCTGGGAGTCCTCCCAGAGCAGGAGATAAGGACAAAGGGTTTCCTGCCAGGGGCGGTGCCAGCACCGTCCCAGACAGGGTTTTGTGTATTGTAGGTAGGCAGGGCTTTAGAGGAAGGTGACTGCACGTGGCACCCCGGTGCTCACTGTGCATAGGCTGGCTGGAACCAGTTCCAGGGTCACTCCAGACCCTGTGCTGGGGAAAAGCCCGCCAAGGAAGTGGGTGTAACCACCCCCCTCCTAGTCCCACCCCTAGGGCAGGACTTAGTCGCGTGCCAGCCCCTTTTTACAGGATAAAGGTAGGAACTGGCCCCCTTCCAAATCAGATCATCTTTGAATCTTGAAACTACTTTCCACGAAAGGAACTCAAGACTTCTTCCTAAGATTTCTCCCTTGTGACTAAGGAGTAGTCACCCTGCATCCGCAGGCACCATCTTAAGAACACTGCGGTCTGCTGCAAGTCTCTCCTCCGGATCAAGACTGCCCAGCTCGACGAGAACCGGCTTCCCTGGCACCTCTGACCTCTACCTGCATCATCAGTCACGCTGAGATTCGTGGGTGTGACGAGACCTCGAGGGATCGGCCATCTTCAAGACTGCACGACTTCTTTCCAGCAAGCCCGCCGAGTAATTTCCTGGTGAGTGCTTTGGGGTCCGAGAAGCCCCGACCCTGAGCAGCTCCAGCACCGAAGTGCCGCCTCCCAGCATCTCCACGATCTGCGTGGGGCCCTTCTGCTTTTTGCTGCTCACCGCGTTGTTTGGCTACTAGCCCGCTGGCTTGTGGCCTTCTGAACGACGCCCGACGACATTTCTGCTGCTGGTCTGGTCGCTCCAGGCTGGCCCTGGCTCCCTTCCAAAAGAGGAGCACCCCGGACCCTCCGGGTCCACTCAAGACGCCATTTTGAGTCCACCGCGTGGGCTTGAATTAGCCAAGGCTTGTTGCCCAATCCTGGGTAACTTCGACGCCGACAGCTTCATCCATCGTGGGACAGCTCGCCTCTCCATCCTGGTCGCCGACAACGCCTCCTGGTCCGTGAGATCTGCAGAGCCAGCGTCGCCCACTCACCTAGTCGAGGTGACTTCGCCCGGTGCCATCCTGGTGCCCACTTAATCACTGGCTAGTGATTCAAGAACTTGGTCCCCTCTGCTTTCAGGTTTCTTCTTCCTCGATCCAGGCTTGGATCCAACAAACTTTCCTTCACTGGTCGCCTGCCAGCAACTTCCTTCTTCCAGGCTCCTGGTCCGGCAACGAGATCCCCGACGTCTTTTCAGACCTATGCAGCTGCAGCCCCTGGGCTAGGTAACTTCGGCACTTCGGTGTCCCAGCATAGCCTCACTATCCTAGGGTCAGGATCCACTGTCGTTTTCTTCCTACCAGGTCGGGTTCGCCCGTGAACACTAACTTTGCCTTTACTAGCTTCCATAGACTTTGTCCCGCATCCCGCGTGAGAGTGCACACTCTGCACCCGAGTCCCCTAGGCCTCCTAGAAGTAATCTAACGATTCTATAGTCAAGTCCTAGCGATTCCAAAGCCTATTAGTACTGTACTTACCCGCTAGTAATTTCGCATTCCACTTTTAGAATATATGGTTTTTCGTGCCCCTCGGGCATTTGTGTATAACGTGCTAACTTAAGTATTTTCGTAAGAGTTTTGTTGTGTGCCTAGCACCCTGTCCTCATAAAGAGTACAGGGTTGTTGTGATTCTAATAAATACACTGTTTATTTTCATAACACTTGTGTGGTGTCCTTTCACTGGGTGTTCAAGGGGTAATGTGATGGTAAAACAGCTGGCTTAACACGCCCTCTAGAGTCTTAGCCTTAGACTGCTCGTATCCATGCTACTAGGATAGCTGGTCTATAAGGTTGACTTACAACCAACCATCAATAAGGGTTGTTTGGACTGATATATAGTGATCACTAGAATAGTGAGCACTGCACATCAGGCCAACTTCTCACAGTGGGTATAAAAGCAGACACTTAATTATGTTGTTGACCTGGTGTCCCTCTGAGGTGCTCATGGTGACCTTTTGTTGGAACCTGTTGGTACGCCGCCCGACCTCCGGGATGTGGGCTGAATGGCTGTGTGCAACTTTACTAACGCAAATGTGCCTTGACATATCAAGGGTATACCGGTTGACCTACATCGCTGTTTTGTTTATAACTCTGCAATAAAAACATATTTTAAAAAAAACCAGGTTAGGAGGGCTGTGCCAGTCTCAGCCCAATCTCAAACAGATTCCTTCCCTGAAAAGATTAGCAGGGCTGTGATGGTAACAGCCCATACCCAAACTGAGTCCCTTCCTGAAAAAGTTGGTGGGGCTATGATGGCCACAGCCCAAACTCAAACTGATTCCTGTGTTGTGAAGCCTGAAACTATGGATCACTCCACACAAACAGAGAGCATTGAGGAGGAAGAGAAATCTCCCTCCCACCAGACATTAGGAAAGGATCAGCCTCCTCAGGGAACTGATCTTACCCCTTGTGAAGAAACTGCCCCAGAGGTAGTCAGGCCTAGCCTGGCAGAGCCCCTGATGTCAGTGGACCCTTCCAAGGTGGGACCCAGTCTGGAGCAGGTAACCTGCCCCTCTCTACCCTGCCTCAGTCAGCCCAGGGCTACAGAGGTCAAGGAGGCCAGTGAGCCCCAGTATGGCAAACAGAGGGACACCGCCTCCAGCTTTAGGTAGCCAGAGGTTGACCCTGAGAGCTCAACACAACTCAGTAGTGGAAAGAAAGGCATATATGGTGGATGGTGATTGGAGGAAGTTGAGCCCAGCAGTAGTAGAGCCTCGCTTCAGTACTCCATCTCAGCACCAGCCTTTTACTTTGCCAAAACACACCACAGGTAGAGATTCCCTGTGGTGGAGACCCTCAGATACCCTTAGGGTGAGTGATTGCTTAGTGGACCATGAGATAGGGGGTAACCATGCCAGTGCTGGTACTTCCTTATATGGCCACTTAGGCAATAGAGGCTTACCTAGACAAGGATAGCCTTATCTCCTTTCGTTTGGGGGGGGGGGGGGGTTATGTAGGAAGGTGGATATCTGACTACACCCGCTCCGTCCACAGACACGCCGTCGAGCTCTGGAACCTGCTCGACACAACATCACCAGACGTCGCCTTCCTCACGGAAACCTGGATGAACGCCTCTTCAGCGCCCGACATAGCCATCGCCATCCCAGACGGCTACAAGATCATCAGGAGGGACCGCATCAACCACACCGGAGGAGGCATCGCCATCGTCCACAGGAACACCATCCGCATCACGACCAACACCGACGACACCCTCGCAACCGCCGAGCACCTGCACTTTCAGGTCCACATCAACCCCAAGACCACCCTCAGAGGCACCCTCATCTACAGACCCCCGGGACAACGCGCACAATTCAGCGAAGACATCGCCGACTTCATCAGCCCGCACGCCCTCTGCTCCACTGACTACATCCTCCTCGGGGACCTCAACTTCCACATGGAGAACAACAACGACCGCAACACCACCACCCTGCTGGACAACCTCGCCAACCTGGGACTCAAGCAACTGGTGACCACCCCCACCCACTACGCCGGACACACACTCGACCCGTCTTCTCATCCAGCAAGGACATCGCCTTCAGCCACGCCACCGGACTCCACTGGACAGACCACAGCTGCGTCCACTTCAACTTTGCAAGGACCACGATCCACCACCACCAGCAACAGGCTGCACGCAGGAGCTGGAACAAGATCACAGCCGACCAGCTCGCGTCCTCCCTGAGCATGAACCCTCCCACCAGCACAACGAACCCTAGCCAGGCGGCCACCAACCTCACGAAGTGGATCAGCGACTGCGCAGACGAGCTCGCCCCCCTGAGGACCCCGCCCAGCAGACCCAGTAGCAAGAAAGCCCCATGGTTCACCGACGAACTCAAGAGCTCCAAGAAGAACAGCCGAGCCCTCGAGAGAACCTGGCGCAGAGACCCAACACCGGACAACATGACTGCCCTCAAGCTCGCCACCCGAAAACACCACCAACTCATCCGCGCCACCAAGAAAACTGCATTCAAGGAACGACTGGACAACAACGCACACAACAGCAAAGAACTCTTCAACATCGTCAAAGAGCTCTCCAACCCCAACGCCGGAAACAACGACATCACCCCTTCGCAAGACCTCTGCAACTCCCTCGCCTCCTACTTCCACAACAAGATCGCGGACATACACAACAGCTTCAGCACTCAACCGACGAACACCACGACCGAACCACCGCCCCCCACCACCACCCTCCGCGCCTGGTCTCCGATCAGCACCGAAGACACCGTCCGCACGATGAACTCCATCCACTCCGGATCTCCGACCGACCCCTGCCCTCATCACGTCTTCAACAAGGCCGACGCTGTCATCGCACCCCACCTGCGGGACATCATCAACACATCCTTCGACACCGCTTCCTTCCCAGAGAGCTGGAAGCACGCCGAACTCAGCGCTCTACTCAAGAAGCCATCGGCTGACCCCACCGACCTCAAAAACTACCGCCCCATCTCGCTGCTCCCGTTTCCTGCAAAAGTCATCGAGAAGACCGTCAACAAGCAGCTGGCCGCCTTCCTCGAGACGAACGGATCCCTCGACCCCTCGCAGTCTGGCTTCCGGGCCAACCACAGCACCGAGACCGCCCTGATCGCAGTCACCGATGACATCCGAGCGCTGCTCGACAACGGAGAAACAGCGGCCCTCATCCTCCTCGACCTCTCCGCGGCCTTCGACACTGTCTGCCATCGTACCCTAGTACAACGCCTCAGCAACGTCGGAGTCCAGGAGAAGGCACTGGAGTGGATCATCTCCTTCCTCGCCGGAAGGACACAGAGAGTCCGCCTCCCTCCGTTCAGATCTGAAGCCACCGAAGTCATCTGCGGCGTCCCTCAAGGCTCCTCGCTCAGTCCAACCCTCTTCAACATCTACATGAGCCCCCTCGCAGACATCGCACGCCAGCACAACCTCAACATCATCTCCTACGCCGACGACACCCAGCTGATCCTCTCCCTTACCAACGACCCCGCCACCGCCAGAGCCAACCTGCACGAAGGGATGAAAGAGGTAGCTGAATGGATGAAGAACAGCCGCCTGAAACTGAACTCAGATAAGACGGAAGTCCTCATCTTGGGATCCTCACCCGCCGCTTGGGACGACTCCTGGTGGCCCCCCGCCCTAGGCAGCGCACCCAAACCAACAGACCACGCACGCAACCTGGGCTTCATCCTGGACTCCTCCCTCTCCATGACCAGACAAGTCAACGCCGCCTCCTCGTCGTGCTTCAACATCCTCCGCATGCTATGTAAGATCTTCCGGTGGATCCCCACCGAGACCAGGAAGACGGTCACCCAGGCCCTCGTCACCAGCCGTCTGGACTACGGCAACACCCTCTACGCCGGAACCACCGCCAAGCTCCAGAAGAGACTCCAGCGGATCCAGAACGCCTCAGCACGACTCATCCTGGACATCCCCCGCCGCAGCCACATCTCCGGACACCTGAGAGACCTGCACTGGCTCCCGGTCAACAAGAGAATCACCTTCCGTCTCCTCACCCACGCACACAAAGCCCTATACAGCCAAGGCCCAGGATACCTCAACAGCCGCCTCAACTTCTACGCTCCCAAACGCCAGCTTCGATCGACCAGCCACGCCCTCGCCGCCGTCCCCCGCATCCGTAGAGCCACCACAGGGGGACGGTCCTTCTCCTACCTCGCCGCCAAGACATGGAACTCCCTCCCCACCCACCTCCGCCTGACCCAGGACCACCTCGCCTTCAGGAAGCAACTCAAGACCTGGCTGTTCGAGCAGTAGCAGATCCCCCTCCCCCAGCGCCTTGAGACCCACTGGGTAAGTAGTGCGCTATATAAATGCGATGATTGATTGATTGATTGATTGACTATGGTTACCCCCAACTTTTTGCCTAGTGTTTAGCTGGTTTTCGACCTGGTTGGCCTGGCACCCTTCTATTCAGGACCCCAGACTAATTGCTCTCTCTGTAAAATGGACTCCATGTAACTTAGGTACATACCTAATTGGATGCTGGGTCACCTTATCAGCCCCTGTACAGTGTACCTTAGGTACCCAGGCATAGGTGTACTCAGGGCCTACCAGGGGCTGCAGCATGTATTATGCCACCCCTGGCTGGCCATCCAAAACTGACACAACTGGCTGCTAAGACAGCTGGGGCAAGGTGGTGTAATCACCCTTTGCTGTAGATATAGTATACCTATATCTAACCCTAAAATGGACACATATACTCCTATCAGTCACTCCTATGGCAGGCCTTATCAATCCTGAAGGCAGAGTGCTTGGAATTATGTGAGATGGTGCTCTAGCATGAGCTGAGCCTGTCTGCAGCGTGCGGAACCAAGTCCTTATAGCTGTTCCATGATAACGCTATACCATATACTCTTAAGTGCATTATAATCCTCGCGGTTGAATGCTAACGTTGGTATAGCATTATCAAAACATGTCGAGTAAGGTGTCATACGAATTGGGATACTACCCCCTCGCCAGTTCTGGCGACGGGGGTAGCATTCCACCCTTCTAGAGGGACACGACATGTATGTAACTGTGAACCCCAGTTAAAGTTAAACGAAGCCTTAGTATCACAAAATGGATGCTGCCACCACAGACACAAGTCTGACCTCCTGCTGCTGGGAGTCCTTCCAGCTAGGGAGGCTTGGACAAAGGGTTTCCTGCCTTGGGAGGTGCTAGCACCACCCCAGACAGGATTTTGTGTATTAGGTAGGACAGGCCTGAAAGGAATGAGACATGCCTGGGGCACACAAGGTGCCCTGTGCATACACCGGTTCAAACCAGTTGCTAGGGCACTCCAGCCCCAGCTCTGGCGCGAAACCGGACAAAGGATAGGGGGTGTAACCACCCCCTTCCTGGTCCCACCCATGGGAGGGACCTAGTCACAGTACAGCACCCTTTAGGAGAATAAAGGTAGGAGCTGGTCCCATTCCAAATTAGATTATCCTGAATTGAAACTCTACAAGAAGAAACTCTGGACTTCGACGTTCTGCTCCACAGAAGACTGAAGAATCTCCCTTGTGGACAAGGAGTGTCCACCCTGCAACTGCAGGCACCATCAAGCGTCCTAGCGGTTCACTTTGTCGTCCTTCCTGCCGGAACCAGACTTCAGAGCCCTACGAGATCCGGACTTCCAGACCTCTCCGACATCAACCTACATCTGCAGCACAGCTGAGATCCGTGGGTGAGACGAGACACGTGGGACCGGCCATCTTGAAGAAACTGCACTTCGCTTCCAGCACGACTTCAGAGGCTGCCTCGAGAAAGTGCTTTGGGGATTGAGAAGCCCCAGCCCCGAGCAGCTCCTGCACCGAAGACCAGCCCTCCAGCATCCACGAGATCTGCACGGGGCCCTTTTGCTTGGTTGCTGCTCGACGCGTTGTCTGGTCATTTGCCGGCTGGCTAGTGGCCTCCTAGACGACGATCCTTGAAATCTACACTGCTGGTCTGGTTGCTCCAGACTGGCCCTTGCTCCCTTTCAAAAGAGGAGCACCCCGGACCCTCCTGGTCCGCACCAGATGCCGATTCCACTCACCGCGTGGGTTGCCTTTGCCAAGGCCTGTTGACTCCAAATCCGGATCCGACACCGCCGACAACGAGAGCCTGCGTGGGACAGCTCGTGCCTCCATCCTGGTCGTCAAAGACACCTCCTGGTCCACGTGGCTGCAGAGACAAGCGTAGACTCTTCACCTGATTGCAACAACAGCATCTGGTTCCTTCCTGGTTCCACACCGGTCACTGGCTAGTGACTTTGAACACTGTCCCCTCTGCTTTCAGGTCCTCTTCTTCCTCGATCCACCCGTGGATTGCCCCGGACATCTTCTTCCTGGTCGCCTGCAGCATCTTTTTTCAAGGCTCCATAGACTTCGACACGGAAACCCGACACACTTTGACACCTATGCACCCGCAGCCCGTGGGTGAGGTAACAAGAGCATTTCGGTGCTCAAGGGTATATTAACTCTCCTAGTGTCCAGATTTCCAGTCGCTTTAGTCCTAGATAGTAAAGACTGTCCGTACTCACCTTTTTCGTAAACTGTACTGTCCATTGACTTTGTTCCGCATCTCGCGTGTGAGTTCACATTCTGCACACGCGTCCCGTGGGCCTCCTGTTACTTACCTAAGGTTAGGATAGTGTAGTCCCAGCAACCCTACAGCCTCTGGACAGCTCCATTCCTTCTATCGATTTCCTTATACCATTTACTTAGTATATGGTTTGTCGTGCCCCTAGGGCACCATTGTAATTTTGTTCAACGTATCGTATTTTTCCTAAGAGATTGTCATGTGCTTAGCCCTCTGACCTCATAAAGAGTTCAGAGGTGTTTGTTATTAATAAATATACTGTTTATTTTCATAACAACCTGTGTGGTGTCCTTTCATCTGGTATTCAAGGGGTTATATGTGGTAAAACAGCTGGCTTCACATGCCAAAAGAGTTTAGCCTAAGACTGCTTTGTCCATGCTACCATTAGGATAGCTGGGCTATAAGGTTGACTTACAACCAATCACCATAAGGGTTGTTTGGACTGATACAAGGTGATCACTAGAACCAGTGAGCATCATATATCAGGCCAACTTCTCACAATGCGCTCCAGGGGGGTGGGAACTATTGAGCCGAAGAACTCCTCGCTTTTTCGGAATTTACCCCCAGTGTAGAGTTGTCCCCAGGGTTGTTTTGATAATTTGCGGAGGAGTTTGCGACAACCGCCTTCTTTTGTAACTGGGATATCCGGTCTACTTAACAGGGGCAAAAAGGGGGAATACAACAGAGCGCACTGCGTGAGGTTCACTAGGTCCTGCCACGCACTGATGGTGCATTGTACAGTGGTGGAGGACAGACGCTGCGAGATCGCATGGCGTCTTAAATAGGCAGTGCAAGGGGTCGGGCCATATAGCAGTCTTCAATTGCGGCATGTAGGGAGGGGGGTTTATCCAATATGAGGCTAAATGGGCTTGTGCGCAGTTAAATATAACTCCAGGTCTGGCACCTCGAATCCGCTTCGGCGAAGGGACGTGTGAGAGTGGGCCAGCGAAGTCTGGCTATTTTTCCTCCCCAAGTGAGTTTTATAAGTTGGCTTTTAAGGGAGAAGAAGTGCCGGCTGGGAGCGTAGGGAATATTAATGAACAAGTATGATAATTTGGACAATATTACCATTTTTATAAGAGCGGTTCTGCCGGCCAAGGACAGGGGGAGCGTGGCCCATCACGCTATTTTTTCCGTGATTGAGTCTAAAGCACGACCATAATTGGCCCTGAGTTTCTCTCGTTTACGGGAGAGGACCATCACAAGGTAGGTTAGCGTGTCCTCGCACCATTTTAGGGGAAATTCTGGGTTGAAACTGGGAGTGGAGTCGGTGAAGGGATAGATTTGGGATTTGCTCCAACTGACATTGACTCCGGAGAGTCATCCAAAGAGGATAAAGAGTCTGAGAATGGGATCAGGCTTTTGTCCAGGCTACGTAAATATAGGGTGATATCGTCCGGGTATAGAGAAGCACAAGTTACTACTTGTGTAACGATATATCTGTAAGAGACATTAGTTAGTGATAGATTCCTTACCTTAGAATATCCCCAGGCGTCAGACTGGTTCCAGAAATTTTTGCGTAGCTGTACCCTTGCGCGTCGGTAGGCGTCGTCTGCGGCTCCGTCGTCGCCATGATGACGTCGTCGGAGTACTTAGACGCCGCCTCCGCGTGCTGATGTCAGTTCTAGACACAGCTTTTCCGCGCCAGAAGCGCTGAGCCATGTTAAAAACAAACACTGGTGCCATTGAAACTATGGCCCTGAAAGGGGATGACCTTAACCCTAGATATCGGTTCGCAGAACGGGGAGGATGGGTGGATCGGTAAGGAATCTATCACTAACTAATGTCTCTTACAGATATATCGTTACACAAGTAGTAACTTGTGCATCTGAAAGAGACACGTTAGTGATAGATTCCTTACCTTAGAATAGATACCCCAGCAATACCAACCCCGGTGGTGGGTCTGTGAACCAATAATCACCACAGAAACTCCTGGAGGACGAAACGGCCAAAGAAGCCATCCCTCCGGACTTGACTGTCCAGGCAGTAGTGTCTTGCAAACGTGTGCAGCGAGGCCCACGTAGCCGCCTGGCAAATGTCCTGCAAGGGCACTCCCCGGCCCAGGGCAGTTGTAGTCGCCGTGGCCCGGGTGTAATGAGCCCGCAATCCAACAGGGGGCTCCTTTTTAGCCAAGGAGTAACATGCCTGGATACACAAGATGATCCACCGAGGGATGGTCCGCTTGTGCACCGCTTTTCCCTTCTTAGCGCCCACGTAACCAACAAAGAGTTGGTCATTCACCCGGAACTGGCGTGTGCGATCCAAGTAGAATGAAAGCGCATGTTTTGGGTCCAGACGGTGGAGCCGCACTTCCTCTTTAGAGGGATGCGGTGGCGGAAAGAAGGTGTGCAAGGTAATAGACTGCCCAATATGGAAGGTCGTGACAACCTTGGGCAGGAAAGATGGCTTAGTACGCAACACAACCTTGTCCGGATGGACAGAAAGGAAAGGGGGTGTACATGAAAGAGCCTGGAGCTCACTCACTCTCCTGGCAGAGGTGATGGCAACCAGGAAAGCAGTCTTAAAAGTAAGAAGACGGAGGGGACAGTTGTGAAGTGGCTCAAAGGGAGCGCATATCAGAAACGTAAGAACCAGGTTCAAGTCCCACTGAGGCATCACAAATGGAACAGGAGGGAACATGTGTGTGATGCCCTTTAAAAAACGAGTTACAATAGGGGACTTGAACAAAGAAGGTTGATCAGGCAGCCTTAGGAAGGCTGAAAGGGCAGAAAGGTAACTCTTGGTAGTGCCCAGAGCACAGCCCTGCTGGGCAAGAGAAAGAAGGAAGAAGAACCTCAGAAAGAGGGGCAGCAAGAGGATCCACAGCCTTTGCTGTGCACCATGCCACAAATTAGTTCCACCTGCAGGCGTATACCGACTTTGTGGAGGGACGCCTGGCTGCCAGAATGACATTACAGACTTCAGGAGGCAAGTCAAATGGCCTCAACTGTCGCCGCTCAATCTCCAAGCATGGAGGTGGAGACTGGACAGGTTCGGGTGGAGGACCGTCCCCTGCTGCTGCGACAGAAGGTCCTCCTGAAGAGGCAGACGAACCGGGGGATCGACTGACATACTGAGTAGCTCTGGATATCAGTACCTTCGTGCCCAGTCCGGAGCCACAAGGATTACTTGGGCCCGGTCGCGCTTGATCTTCTTCAGCACTCTGGGCAGAAGTGGTATAGGCAGAAAGGCGTACAATAGACCGCAACTCCACTTGCGACGAAAAGCGTCTGCGAGTGCCGCCTTGGAAATTCCAACACGCAGAACTGATGACATTGCGCGTTCTCTTCGGTGGCGAATAGATCTAACTTAGGCTTTTTTTTCCTCGGTGAACAGCACAAAGAAGAAACAACCAAAGTGGTCACACTTGTACATATCACAATCGTTTGATTAACATATAGGCACTATACATGGGCGAGTGGTCAGTCCGGGCAGACATCTGTCACATAGGAGAACTTATGCGGTACATTGGAGCAAACAATACATAGTAATAGATCTAACCAAGGCTTTCCCCACTGCTGAAAGAGGCCTTGCGCCACGTCCAAGTTCAGACGCCATTCGTGATCCATCATGCACCGACGGCTGAGTTTGTCCGCCCTGGCGTTCAGAGAACCTGCCAGGTGTTGAACCACCAGGGTCACGCCCTGATGTTCCAGCCACTGCCAGAGGCGCAGAGCCTCCTGGCAAAGGGTCCATGACCCCACCCCGCCCTGTTTGTTGCAGTACCACATGGCGGTGGTGTTGTCCGTGAATACCTGCACTACACTCCCCCGAACAGAGGGGAGGAATGCCTTCAGTGCTAGACGAATCGCCCGCAGCTCCAAAAGGTTGATATGGAGCCGGGACTCCGCCGGAGACCAGAGGCCTCTGATCTCCGCCTCTCCCATGTGGCCTCCCCAGCCCTGGAGGGACGCGTCCGTCACAACTACGTGCTCCGGTTGGGGAAGGGAGAGGGATCTGCCGCTGACCCAATCGCGGTCCGTGAGCCACTACTGCAGCTGTCTCGCAGTGCCCTCCGAGATCAGGACATGGTCGGATAGGTTGCCCTGATGCTGAGCCCACTGAAACTTCAGGTCCCACTGCTGAGCCCGCATCCGCCACCGGGCATGATGCACCAGAAGGATGCAGGAGGCCATCAGCACCAGAAGCCGCAGCGTCAACCAGACCGAGACTCGGGACAAAGGCTGAAAGAGTGGAATTAGAGCCTGAATGTCCCAAACCCGCTGTTCGGGAGGATAAACCCGAAACTGCGCCGAGTCGACAACCGCTCCGATGAAGAGGAGCTTCTGAGAGGGGCACAAGTGTGACTTCGGCACATTGATGGAAAACCCCAGCAGGTGCAGGAGGTTTGCCGTCGTCTGGAGGTGGCTGACGACTATTTTGGGCGAGCCTGCCTTCAACAACCTGTCGTCGAGGTAGGGGAAGACTGAAACCCCTAACCTCCGCAGATGAGCTGCGACCACCGCCATCACCTTCGTGAACACCCGTGGGGAGCTGGTATGGCCGAAGGGGAGCACGGTAAACTGAAAGTGCTCGTGGCCTACCGTGAACCGCAGGTAACGCCGGTGGGCCTGCAGGACGGGGATGTGGAAATAAGCGTTCTGCAAGTCCAACGCTACCATCCAGTCTCCTGGGTTCAGGGCAGTTAAGACCTGAGCCAGTGTCAGCATTTTGAACTTTTGAACTTATCCTTCCGGAGGAAGCCGTTGACGTTCCGTAGGTCCAAGATAGGGCGTAGGCCCCCTTTGCCCTTCTTGGGTACCAGAAAGTAGTGGAAGTAGCAACTGTAGGAGAGTAGGGTCTGCAATCCTATGGTCACCCCAGATTTTTGCTTCACTGGTTTACGACTTTCCCTGGCTGTGGGCCTGCTACTCAGACCCACAGCCTAGCTGTTCTCTCTCTTAATTGACACACACGTTCTTTAGGTGCATTTGCCAATTGGTATTGGGTCACCTTATCAGCCCCCGTACAGTGTACCTTAGGTACCCAGGGCATAGGTGTACCCAAGGCCTACCAGGGGCTGCAGCATGTATTATGCCACCCCTGGTTGGCCATCTAAACAGACACAACTGGCTGGTAAGACAGCTGGGGCAAGGTGGTGTAATCACCTTTTGCTGTAGATATAGTATACCTATATCTAACCCCAAAATGGACACGTATATTCCTACCAGTCACTCCTATGGCAGGCCTTATCAATCCTGAAGGCAGAGTGCTTGGAATTAAGTGAGATGGTGCTCTAGCATGGGCTGAGCCTGTCTGCAGCTTGCAGAACCAAGTCCTTATAGCTGTTCCATGATAACGCTATACCATATACTCTTAACTGCATTGTAATCCTCGCGGTTATTGCTAACTTTGGTATAGCATTATCAAAACATGTCGAGTAAGGTGTCATACAAATTGGAATACTACCCCCTCGCCAGTTCTGGCGACGGGGGTAGCATTCCACCCTTCTAGAGGGACACGACATGTATGTAACAGTGAACCCCGGTTAAAGTTAAACGAAGCCTTAGCATCACAAAATGGATGCTGCCACCACAGACACAAGTCTGACCTCCTGCTGCTGGGAGTCCTTCCAGCGAGGGAGGCCTGGACAAAGGGTTTCCTGCCTTGGGAGGTGCTAACACCACCCCAGACAGGATTTTGTGTATGGAGGTAGGGAGGGCTGAAAGGAATGAGACATGCCTGGGGCACACAAGTTGTCCCTGTGCATACCCCGGTTCAAACCAGTTGCTGGGGCACTCCAGCCCCAGCTCTGGCGCGAAACCGGACAAAGGATAGGGGGTGTAACCACCCCCCTCCTGGTCCCACCCATGGGAGGGACCTAGTCACCAGTACAGCCCCCTTTAGCAGAATAAAGGTATGAGCTGGTCCCATTCCAAATTAGATTATCCTGAACAACTTTCACAAGAAGAAACTCTGGACTTCGACGTTCTGCTCCCAGAAGACTGAAGAATCTCCCTTGTGGGCAAGGAGTGTCCACCCTACAACTGCAGGCACCATCAAGCGTCCTAGCGGTTCACTTTGTCGTCCTTCCTGCCGGTACCAGACCTCAGAGCCCGACGAGACCCGGATTCCCAGACCTCTCCGACCTCTACCCACATCTGCAACACAGCTGAGACTCGTGGGTGCGACGAGACACGTGGGACCGGCCATCTTGAAGAAACTGCACTTCGCTTCCAGCACGACTTCAGAGGCATCCTCGAGTAAGTGCTTTGGGGATTGAGAAGCTCCAGCCCCGAGCAGCTCCTGCACAGAAGACCAGCCCTCCAGCATCCACGAGATCTGCGTGGGACCCTTTTGCTTGATTGCTGCTCGACGCGTTGTCTGGTCACTTGCCGGCTGGCTAGTGGCCTCCTAGACGACGATCCTTGAAATCTGCACCACTGGTCTGGTTGCTCCAGACTGGCCCTTGCTCCCTTCCAAAAGAGGAGCATCCCGGACCCTCCCGGTCCGCACCAGACGCCGTTTCCACTCACCGCGTGGGTTGCCTTTGCCAAGGCCTGTTGACTCCAAATCCGGATCCGACACCGCCGACAGCGAGAGCCTGCGTGGGACAGCTCGTGCCTCCATCCTGGTCATCGAAGACACCGCCTGGTCCACGTGGCTACAGAGACAAGCGTCCACTCTTCACCTGATCGCGACGACAGCATCTGGTTCCTTCCTGGTTCCACACCGGTCACTGGCTAGTGACTTGGAACACTGTCCCCTCTGCTTTCAGGTCCTCCTCTTCCTCCTCTTCAATCCACCCTTGGATCGCATCGGACATCTTCCTCCTGGTCGCCTGCAGCATCTTTCTTCAAGGCTCCATAGAGTTCGACACGGAAACCCGACACACTTTCACACCTATGCACCCGCAGCCCGTGGGTGAGGTAACAAGAGCATTTCGGTGCTCATAGGTAGATTGACTCTCCTAGTGTCCAGATATCCAGTCATTTTAGTCCTAACTAGTCGGAACTGTCTGTTACTTACCTTTTCGTAATTTGTTCTGCCCATTGACTTTGTTCCTCATCTCGCGTGTGAGTTCACACTCTGCACACGCGTCCCGTGGGCCTCCTGCTACTTACCTAAGGTTAGGGTAGTGTAGTCCCAGCGATCCTACAACCTCTGGGCATCTTCATTTCCTCTATCGATTTCCTTATACCATTTACTTAGTATATAGTTTGTCGTGCCCCTAGGGCACCATTGTAATTTGTGCGACTTATTGTATTTTTCTTAAAGAGAATTGTTATGTGCTTAGCCCTCTGATCTCATAAAGAGTTCAGAGGTGTTTGTTAGTAATAAATATATCATTTATTTTCATAACAACCTGTGTGGTGTCCTTTCATCTGGTATTCAAGGGGTTATATGTGGTAAAACAGCTGGCTTCACATGCCAAAAGAGTTTAGCCTAAGACTGCTTTGTCCATGCTACCATTAGGATAGCTGGTCTATAAGGTTGACTTACAACCAATCACCATAAGGGTTGTTTGGACTGATACAAGGTGATCACTAGAACTAGTGAGCATCATATATCAGGCCAACTTCTCACATTGGTGTGCAGCGGTTGGGATTTGAGCTTGCTGTTGTTTTTACCAAATATAATCTTGAGATATCATTTGAAAGATCACATAAGGTACCATACTGAACCAGCTGTTGAAGTAGAAAGGGCCTAGCACATCCTGACTACAACTCTTAGCAAGGGATCAGTAGGAAAACCATTAGTGTAGGTAAGTGCACCACTTACACCTCACTAGAAAGCATGTCTATCACAGCCTCAGCGACTCCCCTTGTGGTTAGTGACCATCCACAGGTCCTTTCCAGATATGCAGCCCTCAGCTTCCAGGAGATGAGACAATTGTGTACCTCCAGGAAACTGAAACAGGGTTCTAACCCTACCACTCCTTTTCTGTTAGGTCTCTTAGAGACATATGATGCTAGAAGGGCTTCTAATCCAGGCCCCTCTGATCCAGCAGATGGGAGCATACCACCCTTAGAAATTGACCCTGACTCTAACCTCCCTGAAACAGAAGATGTAGATGGTGGGGAAGAGGGGAACTTATCTGAGGGAGAGGTAGACAATGGCCAGGCTGTAGTCAGCAGACTCACAAGGGCCAACTTAAGCCTACATGGGGATGGAGCTGGGGGAGCCCCAGTCCCACCCACAAGCAGGCCTAACCTTGGGATTAGAAGAGATAGGTCTCCCTCAAGAGACTCCAATAGATCTGTTCACTCCAATAGCTCTCATGCATCTGTTCAGAGGAGGATGACTTCCCCTCAGAGGAGAGAGCATCAGCCAAAGATGAAGGAAGTTAATCTGAGGATCCAAAGGGAAGAACTTGCCCTTGCCAAGGAAAAACTTGCTTTTGCCAGGGAGCAACAATTGAGTGGGCTAGGACCCACTGGTGGCAGCATTATCCCTAGAGATAAAGACAGGAGTTTTGATAATAGACACCTGAGTAAAATAGTGCCCTCCTATAAGTCAGGAGATGACATCCACAAATGGATGACTGCTCTGGAGAGGGCCTGCAAAGTACAGCAGGTACCCCAGAGTCAGTGGGCAGCTATTATTGCCCTTATTGTCACTTTGCCATCCCCTTTATTAACAGTAAGGTCAAATCGATTTTTAAAAACATTCATAAAACGATTATGATTTGCATAGCACTCATTAATGCTCTGTCTGTGGGAAAGCACAGACTGGAGATAGCGGACTTAATCTTAGACAGGAAACTAGACATCCTTTTAATCACAGAAACTTGGATGGATGATACGTCTGACCCGGATCTTGTGATTGCGGTTCCGCCTGGATATAAGGCTTACCGTCAAGACAGAAAGGGTAAAAGAGGAGGTGGGCTGGCGATAATTGCCAGGCACAGCTACACAGTAAGGACTTTTCCCATCTTTTCCTCGTGTTGTGAGGCCTTACACTTTAATATCAACTTTAAAGGAGTGTTATTATATCGACCTCCAGGAGCACGTGCAGGCTTCCTCTCTAATCTAGGCTCGATACTGGAGTCTTTGGTGGCGGAAGATTCTTATACAGACACACTCCCTATTAACAGATATGGAAATGTTAGGGCTTGACCAATTGGTTACTTCCCCTACCCACGAGGCCGGCCATATATTGGATGGCGTTTTTTTCCAACTTGGAGGGTCTGTGTATAACAGATATCCGTGTTATCACAAGAGACTAGCTTAAATATGACCAATATGTAAATTAAATTGTAATAACTGGGCCCCCGTCAGCGGTTAAAATAAGGCTTGGGGATGTTTAAGGGAGGCGAGTTACTACCTCCTACATCCATCAGTTGGTCGACATGTTTCAGCCAGTGCCTTAAACTAAATCTGGCTTTCCTCAGGACCTTTTTAAAATAGAGTGTAGTGCAGATTAAAAAGGAGTGTAATCCAGGCTATGTGTTACACTCACTAAGGTGTTTCTCTAAGTATGAGAGGGGGGATTCCCTTCTCATATATGTGCTTAGATTTTGCAGCCAATGCTTCCAGGAGTGAAGCGGTAAGGGGTTGACCAGCTTTTCTGGTCAGAGCCTGCCTTGTACCTGTTGCACCGTCCTCGTACTCCGGTAGTTTAGTTTAAGGCACTTTCTGAAACATGTCGACCAACTGATGGATGTAGGAGGTAGTAACTCACCTCCCTTAAACATCCCCAGGCCTTATTTTAACCGCTGACGGGGGCCCAGTTATTAAAATTAAATTTACCCTCGGGTACTGGGACCCTCGCCAAGCCGTTTTAACTCACACTTCATTTTACACCTCACACTGCACTCTCAGTAAAATATCAGCTCCGCTGTAATCAGGCGTCGCAGCACACCCGGGACACATTAGGTGTCACTGGGTGGGCCCGATGATGAAGCATGCCACCAACCAGGTTGGTCGGTGAGGGCTTCATGAACTCACCAACGAGGTGCCCATGACAAATCTAATCAGAGTCCTAACAATATTGGTCATATTTAAGCTAGTCTCTTTTGATAACACATATAAACTACAGGGACTCGGACTAGCTTTCTAGTCCCCTCTCTCTCTCTTGATATGCGCATATAACAGATATCCTCCCTTTGACATGGTCGGACCACTATGCCATTTTAAGTAGAATAACTGTTACGGAGAGCCCTATTCATAGGGCTACTATCGCCAAACCAGAATCCTTTAAGGTCTGGAAAGATTTAAACAAAGCAGACCTAAAAGAGTTATTGGATAGCACTTGCCCCACTTTATCCACGGACCCTAATACTGCCACCCTTCAATACCATGAATGGCTAGGGCATGCTACCCATTCACTAGTACCTACTAAGACCCTGTCCAGAAATAGAGCTACTCCCTCGGCACCATGGTTTACTGATGATTTAAGGAAACAGAAACAACTCTGTAGGAACAGGGAAAGGTATTGGCGAAAATCCTACAGCTTAGAGAGTAAAACTAGTTATAAGGAAATGCTCTCAATCTATAAATCTATGATTGCTGAGGCAAAGAAGAAGTTTTTCACTGAACAAATAGACAAGGCGAAAAACTCCAGCAGGCAACTTTATGAGATTACAAAGCAGCTTGCGGGAAATGCTCCTGATTTAGCACCAACACCTTCTCAATCATTTTGTGATGCGCTCGCACAGTTCTTTTTTACGAAAGTAAATGACATATATTTAGCTTTCTGTTCTAAAACAGATGTCACCTTAAATCCTACCTGTAGCACTGTTCCTCTTTCTCCATTAACGCAATTCACTGATCTTACGGATGATCAAACAATGGATATCATCTCATCCATTAAAACGGGTTCAGCCCTAGTCCCTTGTCCCTTTAAAGTCCTGCCTCCGGTAATGGATTCTCTTGTTACGCTTGTTACACAAGTATGTAATTCCATGTTTAGATCAGGGATTTATCCCGACATACTGAAAAAGACCCTTTTAAAACCTTTGTTAAAAAAATCAAATCTGGACAAGGAGGAGCTAAAAAACTATCGACCCATAGCTAACCTCCCTTTCCTAGCAAAGGTAGCCGAAAAAGCCATGAACCAACAGCTTTCCGACTTTATTGAGGAACATCACCAGCTGGATAGTACCCAATTTGGATTCCGTAAATTCCATGGTACGGAAACTGCATTAATCAAGGCAGCTGATGACATCAGAGTCATCCGGGATCAGGGAGGAACAGCTGTCCTGGTGATCCTTGATTTATCTGCAGTTTTCAACACGGTCGACCATAAGATCTTGGTCGACCGTGTCGAAAAAATGGGCATCCAACTGGTGGCTAAAGATTTGTTGGCCTCATTCTTGGCTGGAAGGACTCAGATGGTTACCCTAGGATCTTTCCAATCAGCTCAGTTGTCTCTGCCGTGCGGGGTTCCTCAAGGCTCATCCCTAAGTCCGACACTGTTTAATATCTATGTGTCGGACCTGGCTAAACTCATTAAAGCCCATGGGATGAGCCTAACCTCATACGCAGATGACACGCAGTTGGCTCTGGCCATAAACAGTGATGGAGACAAGGTGGCAGAACGTTTTCAAAAGAGGTATGCTAGCAATTGGAGAGTGGATGGCCTCCAATTGTCTTAAGCTAAACTCCGAGAAAATGGAGGTGGTCATCTTTGGACCTCTCTCGCCAGGCTGGTCTCCAGCTTGGTGGCCCACATTTTTCGGAGATCCTCCTAAGCCGGTTTCCAGGGTGAGGAACCTGGGAGTGACATTTGATGAAGGCCTTAATTTTATGGCCCATGCCAAGAAAACAGCAGCTACAGCTTGTCATAAACTAAAATTGGTAAGAAAAAGTATTCCTTTTTTACCTGACACAGCTGGAAAAACCCAGGTGGGCGACCTAGTTCTATCTTCCCTGGACTACTGTAATGGCCTATTTGTAAATGCCCAGATTCGTGTGACCAACAAAATGCAAACCATACAGACTCCTTTTTAGAACACCTAGATTCAAATCCATTTCAGACACAATAAGGAATTACCACTGGCTGCCAATCCGTAATCGAATCAAGTTCAAGACTTTATGTATAGTTTATAAAGCATTACATAATCAAGGTCCGCAGTTTCTCAGGGACCAATTAATTCCCTATACTCCCTCCAGACAACTCCGTTCCACCACTTTGAATCAACTAGTGGTGCCGCGTACAAAAACAGTTTCTGCTCCCAAACTATGGAACACTCTTCCACAGTCTATTAAGACTAGTCCTTCACTCCTGATTTTTCGCAAGCGGTTAAAGACTTGGCTTTATAACCAATAAATTTACAGCAATACTTTCTGAATATTGTAGCTAGTTTAGCGCCGAGACGCCTACGGGTATTCGTTCGCGCTTAATAAATAGCAATAATAAATAAATAAATAATAAATATTGTGGCTCTACTTTGAAGGTAAAGGCAGAGATAAGCTCCTCACTGTTAGAGATGAGGATGCTAATGACTACCAAGTCCTGAAAAATGCACTGATTGAGGGGTTTGGCTTAACAACTGAACAGTACAGGTTGATGTTCAGAGACACCCAGAAAACTCAAGCTCAGGATTGGACTGACTTTGTTGCTTGTGCCACTAAGGCTTTGGAAGGCTGGTTACTGGGAAGTAAAGTTACTGATTACACAGGATTGTACAATCTTATTATGAGAGAGCAAATCTTAAATAATTGTCAGAACCAGTTGTTGCATCAGCACCTGATTGACTCAGATCTGACCTCTCCCCAAGAATTGGGAAAGAAGGCAGACAGATGGGTCAGAACCAGGGTTAAGCAGCAGAACCAGACCCAGGTTGGTGGCCAAAAGAAAGCAGACCAAAAGGGTAGTAATCAGAATCAACAAAATGACCAGACGTCTTCAACAGGGCCCCAACAACCTAAAGAGGGTGGGTCCCAGAATTCCCAAAAGAAGAAGACTGATGTTCCAAAGAAACCATGGTGCCAATACTGTAAAAGTAAGACTCACTGGTTTAGTGAGTGCACCAAGAAAGGCCCAGCCACCACCACTACAGCCCCTAAGGCACCTGCAACCCCTAGTACAGTCAGTAGTGGTAGTGTACCCCCCAAGGCTATAGTTAGGTTAACCCTGGGAACTGAGGTGGGTTCTGACTTAGTCAGAATACCTACTCAGGCTGTTCTTGTCTGTAGTGGGGACATGGATATGACCCCTACTGTCAGTCCTAGTACTCTGGGCAAGTACAGGCAAATGCCTTTAATCAATGGAAAAATGGCTCAGGCCTACAGGGACACAAGTGCCAGTGTCACTACGGTGACACCAGCCTTTGTGGACCCTGAACAGATCATACTAGGTTCAGACTACCTAGTGACCAATGCTAGCAACGTCACTACCAATCACAGTATGGCAGTTGTTAACTTCTCCTGGGGAGGGGTAACTGGCCTCAAAAGGGTTGTAGTTAGTTCAGACCTCCCAGTGGAATATCTTTTGGGCAATGATTTGGAATCCTCCATATGGTCAGATGTGGAGTACAGGACTTATGTAAAAATGTTAGGTCTCTCCTCACATGTCCTTGCTGTGACCAGGTCACAGGCCAAGAAATGCCCAGCTGAACAAGTGCTGGATCCTGGAACATTGGACCAGACACTACCCAAGAGGAAGAGCAGTAGGGTTAAGGCAGTGCCTTCCCCCCTGCCTCAGGTTGAGGATCAGCTCTCTCAGGAGGCTGGCTCAGAGACCCCAGAAGGAACTGTCCTAGAAGAGCCTGAACCTGAACAGGTTGAGTTTCTTGGGACAGGGGGACCATCCAGGGCAGACTTAAGGCAGGCACAGTTAGACTGTTCCTCCCGTGAACCCCTCAGACAGCAGGCTTCTGCTGAGGCTGCAGGGAATTCTACAGGTGCCCACAAGGTGTACTGGGATGAAGGACTCCTATAGGCAAGAGACCCCAAGCCTGGTGCTACCAGGAGGCTGATCATCCCCTTGTCTCTCAGAGGTTTTCTTCTCACCTTAGCCCATGAAATTCCCCTTGCAGGGCACTTAGGCCAGAACAAGACTTGGGACAGGCTTGCCCCTCACTTTCACTGGCCCCATATGTCTGAAGACACCAAAGAGCTTTGTCGCTCATGTGTCACCTGTCAAGCCAGTGGCAAATCAGGTGGCACAACAATGGCCCCCCTTATACCACTACCTGTGGTGGGGGTGCCCTTGTTGGACCAATGGACCCCCCAACAGCATCTGGGCACAGATTTATACTGGTGGTAGAGGATCATGCCACCAGGTATCAAGAAGCTATTCCCCTTAGGACCACTACAGCTCCTGTGGTGGCCAGGGCTGTACTTGGAGTTTTCTCCAGAGTGGGGTTTCCTAAGGAGGTTGTCTCTGACAGAGGTGCAAACTTCATGTCAGGATACTTGACTGCAATGTGGAAGGAGTGTGGTGTAAATTACAAATTTACCACACCCTATCACCCACAGTGCAATGGGCTTGCGGAGAGATTCAACAAGACCCTAAAAGGGATGATAAAAGGTTACCTGAAAAGCTCAGGCGAAGGTGGGACATCCTTTTACCCTGCCTCCTGTTTTGCTTACAGAGAGGTCCCACAGAATGGGGTTGGCTACAGCCCTTTTGAGCTTCTGTTTGGGCATCCTGTAAGAGGACCCCTTTGTCTTGTGAAGGAAGGATGGGAGTTACCTCTCAAAAAGCCTAAGCTTGACATAGTGGACTATGTACTTGGTCTCCGCTCCAGGATGGCAGAGTACATGGAGAAGGCATCCAAAAACCTTGAGGCCAGCCAAGAACTTCAAAAAGCTTGGCATAACCAAAAGGCTGTCCTGACTGTGTATCACCCAGGACAGAAGGTGTTGGTGTTGGAGCCAGTAGCCCCAGCAGCTCTCCAAGACAAATGGTCTGGACCCCATACCATCATTGAGAAAAAGGGAGAGGTCACCTACCTGGTGGACCTTGGAACTCCCAGGAGCCCCCACAGGGTGCTTCATGTTAACAGGCTCAAGGCATTTGTCGACAGGGAGGACATGGGCTTGCTCATGGCCACAGATGAGGGACAGGAGGAAGAGAGTGACCCTCTCCCAGACCTGCTCACTCAGAACCCTGATGATGGGTCAGTAGATGGTGTGGTCTTTTCTGACAGCCTCTCTGAGCAGCAACAAAAGGATTGCAAACAGGTTCTTCAATCCTTTAGACAAATGTTCTCACTGACACCCAGTCAGAAAAACTGGTGCACCCATGAGGTGGACACTGGTGACAGTCTGCCTGTCAAGAGTAAAATCTACAGGCAACCTGACCATGTCAGGGACTGCATAAAGAAAAAAGTACAAAAGATGTTGGAATTGGGAGTCATTGAACCCTCAGAGAGCCCATCGGCTAGTCCTGTAGTTCTAGTGCCAAAACCTCACACCCAGGATGGTAAGAGAGAGATGAGGTTTTGTGTAGACTACAGGGGACTCAATGCTGTCACTAAGACAGATGCCCATCCAATACCTAGGGCAGATGAACTCCTAGATAAATTGGCTTCTGCCAAATTCTTGAGTACACTTGACCTAACAGCTGGTTATTGGCAAATCAGGTTAGCTGAGGATGCCAAGGCCAAAACAGCATTTTCTACCCCAGGAGGTCATTACCAATTTGTGGTGATGCCCTTTGGTTTGCAAAATGCACCTGCCACTTTTCAAAGGTTGGTGAACCACGTTTTCACTGGGTTGGATGACTTTTGTGCAGCATATCTAGATGATATTGCTGTCTTCAGCTCCACCTGGGAGGATCACCTGATCCACCTGAGGAAAGTTTTGGAGGCCCTGCAGAAGGCAGGCCTCACTATCAAGGCCACCAAGTGCCAGATAGGGCAGAGTCAGGTTGTGTACCTGGGCCACCTTGTAGGTGGAGGCCAGGTTCAACCCTTGGAGAGCAAGATACAGGCCATAAAGGACTGGGCTCCTCCAACCACCCAGACACAGGTCAGAGCTTTCTTGGGCCTGTCTGGTTCCTATAGGAAATTTGTCAGAAACTATGGGACCATTGTGACCCCACTTAAAGACCTGACAAGTAAGAAAATGCCAAAGAAAGTTCAGTGGACAGTAAGCTGTCAAAAGGCATTCCATGACCTGAAGCAGGCCATGTGTACTGCACCTATTCTCAAGAGTCCTGACTACTCCTAAACCTTCATTGTCCAAACAGATGCTTCTGAGTTGGGTGTGGGAGCTGTTCTATCTCAACTGAATATTGATGGTCATGACCAGCCCATTGCTTTTATAAGTAGAAGGCTGACCCCTAGAGAAAAACGTTGGTCAGCTATTGAGAGGGAGGCCTTTGCTGTGGTTTGGGCCCTGAAGAGGTTGAGGCCATACTTGTTTGGAACTCACTTCAAGATTCAGACCGACCATAAGCCCCTCTTGTGGCTAAATCAAATGAAGGGTGAAAACCCCAAACTTCTTAGGTGGTCCATTTCCCTACAGGGGATGGACTTTACAGTGGAGCACAGACCAGGGACTGACCATGGCAATGCAGATGGTCTCTCCAGGTATTTCCACTTAGAACAGGAAGACTCACCTGGTCAAGGTTAGTTTAATGTCCCTAAGTTTGGGGGGGGTGGGTTATGTAGGGGAGTAGGTTCTGCAATCCTATGGTCACCCCAGATTTTTGCTTTTTGCTTCACTGGTTTACGACTTTCCCTGGCTGTGGGCCTGCTAATCAGACCCACAGCCTAGCTGTTCTCTCTCTAAATTGACACACATGTACTTTAGGTGCATTTACCAATTGGTATTGGGTCACCTTATCAGCCCCTGTACAGTGTACCTTAGGTACCCAGGGCATAGGTGTACCCAAGGCCTACCAGGGGCTGCAGCATGTATTATGCCACCCCTGGCTGGCCATCTAAACAGACACAACTGGCTGGTAAGACAGCTGGGGTAAGGTGGTGTAATCACCCTTTGCTGTAGATATAGTGATGGAGCAAGGATTCGCATGTTACGCGACTTGCTTGGATTCATGAACCTCGAATAACTTTTAACAATGTAATTCAACCTGTTCGTCTTATTAATTTCCCTTTATTCTGACATTTGGGGTGTCCTAGAGACGCTTGCCTATGTGTTTACTAACTCAATAATGTTTGTATCTAAAATGGCCGCTGCTTGGCGGGTTTCTTTCTGCGCATGCGTTAGTCACACTCACGTGACGTGACGTACTTGCAGTTCTGGTGGGAAACTTTGCGCTTGCGCACTAGCTTTTAAAATGGCTGTCTGTGTCCTCACATGGTGAAGCTTGCGCTGATGTTTTCATGTTATTGTCTGTTTGCACTAATCTCTGACGCCATAGTATATTTTAAGTAATGGGGTATAGAGTAGCTATTCATGGTATACAGTGTATTAATTTATTTCTATATTTTAATTTGTTTTTGCTTACTTTTCATGTACCGCGGTATTGAGGGTCTGATGGGACACTCGAGAATCCATATTGAAATGCTGTTCTGCGCATGACAGACTTCGGCCGGTGACATTGAATGACTGCCAACCAGAGGTGGCAGCCAAGACGTGCCTGGGAAGATGCACCTTCACCCAGCCGAAGAAGCCGAAATGTTCTGCATTCGCAACATTTGTAATGTTTCATTGTATTCTGTAGAATAGGTCATGGGAACCCCAACATTAATAGGCGGTCCCAGAGTATGCAAAACTAGGCTTGTAGAAATCAAATGTGATTGTTGTGTTGACCTATCCTATTTGGGGACCAATCAAAATTGGGGATTCTGACACTTGCAACATTTGGGGGGTGGTACACTGACCCGAAAACAGTATAACTAGCCTAGGTTTAGCTAGAGAAATTGTCCGACTTGTCCGAATAGCTGACCTGTCACTGACCCAACGCACTCAATAGGTGAATGATACAGCGGGCTGCAGAGCACTCTGTCCGAAATATACCATAGACTCAAGAGGTTTTACTAAACCTTAAGTGCTGGCGGAGCACTTTGCTGGGGAATTCGCTAACCCAATCGGGGTTCTGGCTGATAGCTGCAGAGAGGGTGGAGCGCAGGCGTTGCCTCGAACTGCGGGTGCTGGTCGTTTCTTGGTGGTCCTGTCCTGATCCTAATCTGGGTTTCCTGTCCTGTCCTGGGGTGTCCATTCTGCACCTGCTGTCCTGTCGATGACTGTCCTTCCTTGGGGTTTATCCTGTCCTTAACTGACCCGTGGGCCAGGGTTGGTCTTCACACCAGTCTAGGTAATTATAGTGCTAAAAAGACTATTCTGCACCTTCTATTTTTCTGTCTTTGCTTCAATAAAGACATACCTTTGCATATGTTAATTTTCCATGCTTTTTTGCAAACTATTAAATGAAAAGTCATACATTTATTTTCCGTAGCATGTTCCCATGTTTCCCCACCTTTAAAGCACATTTTTTCTCCATACTGTTTACTGAAGTATAGATGTGGTTTATAATTTTCTCCTATAAGCTGATTGAAGTAATGTTGCTAGAACTATAGCGTGTTCCATTTTTATTCTTCCTATAGATGTATAGGATTTCCAAACTTTCATCCAACTTTTAAAGTATTTCCCAGTAGTAAAATTCTAGTTTGTGCCTAAGTTTGCCCCAATTATAGTTATACATTCTTGAGTTCCATTCCTGAAATCTGCTTAGCATGTTTCCCTGTTCTTACCTTCCTTTAGACTCATAAATGGTTGCCCTGATATATTTTATATATGGTTATGTGCTCTTCATTATTTTGATCATCGATTGCCTATTAGTTATAAACTGTATGCTTGCTGAATCTGAAATCTAGATAAAACTTTTAAAACTTCTCGAGTTTGTGGTTATTTAATGAATACAAAGAAATATAAAAGTTGGTATTTTGTTGCCTGCCTTTCTTTTACAGCTAGCTCCCTGATCTATCGTAATCATAGGTACCCGTAACGGTGGATTGGTAAGTCGGGTACAGCAGGAACAAATAGGAAGGAACCAGGGTTACCGGTAGTAGAGTGTAAGGTCACCTGATTAATGTATATGATAAATTGAAGTTTTATGGGCTCGATACATATATAGTAAAATTGTTGGTTGGGTGACCTGCACGCTCTATCAGTAATTTTCTGGTAGCAGAGCAATGGTTAGGGACTAGTTAAAGTTAGGTAGGACTAGTTAAGATAGCTAGGTAGGTCGGATGCTGCTAAAACGTATTTGCTGCTAATTGTGAAAAATGTTGCTGCTAAACGTTCGAATGTAATTACAAATGTTTTTGCTTTGAAAATTATGAAATGTTTTAAATTGTTTTTCTTACTATTATATTGATATATGTACTAATCCATTCGTTAGTAATTGTTTAATGTTTGTCTGGAATCCCCGGGGAATTGAATAGTGGGTGGTGAGGAGAATCCACGCCGTGGTGAGGTCACTGGCTCTAGGAAAATTGGTGCAGGTTAGGCAGAACTGGAAGCACTAATTAGGGTTTTCTGAATGTATGTCTGAATAAATGATAGCAACGAGTTCGCTGGCAAAACTTCTATTGTGATATAACCTAGTAAGGGTCACACCAGAGGAGTAGCAGGTTCGTCGGAGCTTGGGTGATAGCAAAGGGGTTCGCTGGTGAAACTTTAGACTTAGTATATATCCCGAAAAGAAGTGGATGAGTCAAAAGGAGTAGCAGGTTCTCTAATGCTTGAGTGAAGGGTAGGCAGAAGAGATCTATCCGTAGTGCGTGAAAAGTAGACAGAAGAGGTTTACTTGCAGTAAAACGTAATCTTTCCTTTCTAGACACTCGAGTACAGTGGCGAATGTGTTTACGTTGTTAAATAACTAAAGCACTTGCACTTTAAAAGAGAAATCAAGT
Organism: Lissotriton helveticus; assembly: GCF_964261635.1. NCBI lineage: Eukaryota > Metazoa > Chordata > Amphibia > Caudata > Salamandridae > Lissotriton > Lissotriton helveticus. The sequence continues at coordinate 303,358,981 of NC_136069.1, read as the reverse complement.
TTCCGTTACCTTGTAAAGGAGGGAGTCAGTTGCAGAGCTGCTCTGACGTCACTCTGTGCCACGCTGGGATTGGTAGACACAGCGGGTGTGTAGCGGAGCTGGAATTGTAAAGGAGGGGTGAGTGCCGAAGCGTGAGAACTTGTCTTGAGAAAAGGCCGCGCACCCATTGGTCGAGATTATTTGAAACCGCGCACTTGATTGGTTGCACGAAACTAGAAGACGCATTCGGATTGGGAGTGATTTTATAAACAAAGTCGCTTGCAGGAAGTTATATGTGGCATTCATATAGACCGCATACTAGACCTGATCCACGACATTTAGGGTTTGAAAACGATCAGTGGAAAGGGCATAACACCAGCATTATGTACGGAAATAAGAGAAAATTGTCCCTTGTAAATAAAGTGAAGAACTATTTCAAAAAGGACAAACCGATTAAAACTAGAGAAGGTGTTGGCATACCGCCACCAAATACTCCTGAATCTTTCATGATGTTTGATAAAGGGTACCACTCGTGTGTATGGTTGGAAAACTGGGCGGAATACACAAAGGATGACGGAATTTTGGCTTTTCCGTTAGAGGGTACATTCAATGGCAGGATTTTATTTAATTTGAGAACCCGAATGAATGATTTACATCCCAGACCTAGATTGACACAGTACGAAGCATTAGATGAATGGGAGATAGAGGCTTTTGAGAGAGACAAGCCCCGCATGGATAAAGGTTTGACCAAATGGTATCTGAAATTGAAACAAGAAACCCGAGATAAAAAAATGAAGCAATGGAGACAGAATATGATAGTCGAAGGAATGTATCCTATGATGTCAATGGGTGGTTCTGTGGGGGAGAAAAAGGCAGAAAAGACCAAACACTGGGTAACTAGTGGGGAATCAGACGATGATTATTTGGAGGACCTGTTCATGAAGAATCCACCTCCTTATAACGAGGGACCCAGACCCTCTAGTACAGGGGATGCTTCCCGAAGACCTCCTCTTCAGGAAGGGACTAGATCTGTAAATGTAGGAGACGACTGTCAGATACCTTCCTATAACGCGGGCCTAGGACCCATAGGTGCTAGGGATACCTGTCCCCGACCGCCGTTTTTTGGAGAATCAAGATATTCAGGGGAGAGGGACTTCTGTCCGAGACCTCTGTATGAAGAAGAATCGAGACCCTTAAATACAGGAAGTTTGTTCCCGAAACCTAATTATGGTGAAGGACCAAGTATGACACACCCCACTGCCCCGAGTCATGCTCCAACTTTGACTCCACAGGTACTGCATGAGAAATCCCTAGAAAGGTTATTGGAGGAAAAGGAGCGAGAGGCTCTAGCTAAACAAAGAACCGAAATAATTCAAAAAATATCCCAGTTAAATACAAGCCCTGAAGCCTTGACAATCCTGGTAACTATTGGACCGGTTGTTCCATTGTATGGGGATAGACAAGGGAGTCCAAAGACTCCGATCATTACCCCAACTGTAGTGCAGCCGAGAAAAGAGCCCTTAATTGTAGATGATCAAACGAGTGAATGTGAATCTGAGGTCTCTTTAATGGATCTACCGATTAGGGACCTCAGAAGGAGTTCACAGAAAAGGCATAATCCTTTTAATACAGGAGAAATCCAAATGGAATCGACTTCAGGTACTAAAAGCGTCACAGTCGTGAGCCCGGAAGAGATTGAAAGATGCAGTAGAGAATTAGAAAGGCAAACTCCTCAGTCAAAACCCTTAGACATCTACAAGCTGAGGATAGAAATAGAAGAATTGATGGCAGGAAATGTGGGGTTAGACAGGTTAAACACCTATTCTGAAGAAGAGCTCCTATGCATCTGTAAGAGTCTTACCCGTAATACTAGAGTGCTCCATGAGAAATTAACAGACACTGCAGCTAGTATGGGAATAGATATTTCCAAATCAAAGCCATTACAGAAACCCTACAGAGCAGAATTCTCAGACAAAGACCTAGAAAATATGAATGTGTCTGGAAAAAAAGTACAGATCAAAGAATTGTTGAACGTGTTGCAAAAATGGGGAGATTTGGAAAAGTGGAAAGCCAGATGGGCAAAGAAAAAGGATGAGGTTAGATCCAAACAGGCATCTTCTGAGTTTGTTTTAAAAGAAGCTGACAAACCAGAGCAGTTATATCCTATGCGCGAAGTGCCAGGTGGAAAATACGTGCATGTTCCATGGTCCAGACAAGATATTGTATCCTTTACCAATGACTTTCCAAAGTTACGCGAGAAGCCTGTAGACTGGTACAGACAGGTAGAAAGGTTTGTAAAAGTGCAAAAATGTCTATGGAAAGACCTAGATGGGTTTTTCCGATATAGTGGTTCCTGTAGACTTGTGGACGGAATGCAAAATCGCCATTGGTTGGCCTAGTGAAGAATACCCGAGGAACCCCATTACCGGAGCTCCTTCTGATGAAGTAATGAAAAAATATGAACAAGTAATGTTACACCTGAAGGGAAAAGTGCCTGCAAAGGAAACTGATTGGACCAGAATAGATAGAACTACTCAGGAAAGAGATGAGACAGTGCATTCCTTTTATGAAAGGCTGTTACAGGTGTTTAAAACGTACAGTGGTATAGATAACATCGAGATGAAGGATATGACCCACTTCATTTACAGGTTTGTAAACGGTTTAAGACCCGAAATTTGCCAGTGGATCAAAGACAATAAAATCTGTTGGCAGTCTAAGAAGATTGATGAGGTCTTACGGTACGCAAAGTACTGTGAGGACGAGATGGTTGATAAGCGAAAGGTTCTGAAGAAAAAGGTTATGTGGGCACAAGTAAAACTAGCTGAACAGCAGGAAAAACAATTGGGTAAATTGAATAAGAATTCCCAAAATCAAGGTTCTGGGGGTGGAGGGAAGCCCAGAGTGAAAACGAGTCGAGAGGAAGCCAAAAAGAAATTTCCCTGTCACCAGTGCGGAGAAATAGGGCACTGGAGAGACGAGTGTCCATATGCACAGCATAATAACCCTCAAACCCCTGAATTAAATCCACAGACGCAGAATGAAAGGTCAAGAAAGACCCAGCAACAGGTAAAGGCGAGTCAGTTGCCCCGTGCACCTAAACCAAATTATAAGGGAAAACACCGCAGGGTGATGACATAGAAATCTGGGGAGGCAATGAGGATAGAAATGCAGCAACTTCGCAATTTTTATTGAATGATACTTTTCTTTGTGACGATCAATACTGACGGGGCCTGAGAGGGGAGGACGAGGAGTGTGTACTTGGCGCTTCCTTGCCAGTAGACCAGTCAGGGCCATACATTGAAGGAAAGGTTGAAGGCAATGATGTCACCTTTCTGTTGGACACTGGTGCTACCCGTTCTACTGTGAGAACAGCAGATGTTCCAAACCTACCCCTCTCGGGAGAAGCAATCCAAGTAGTGGGTGTATCCAATCAATTGATTAGGACCCCAGTTACTGAGCCCATGGAGATCACAATAAGAAATTTCAAAGAAATGCATAGATTTGTAGTTTGTGATTCCAGTCCAGTAAACTTACTGGGACGTGATTTGTTGTGCAAAATGAACTGTACCATCTTTTGCACACCAAAGGGCGTCGGAATTCAGACCCCCGACGAAGATGGCATATACAAATTATTGTTAATTAGACCTGACTCAGAAATTAAACAACTGACAATACAAGACTTACCCGAAGAACTCCAAAAGACAGTGAAACCAGAAGTATGGGACTTTACCGGAAAGGATGTAGGCTTGATGGCAAATGTAGACCCAATCAAAATAGCCATGAAGGAAAATGCAGTTTACCCCAATACCAAGCCATACAAAATGAGTGCAGAAGTGAGAGCAGGAGTTGCCAATGAAATAAAAAGATTGTTAGAAGCGAACATCATACAAGAAGTGATGAGCAGTCCATGTAACTCACCCATAATTGGAATAAAGAAACCTAGTGGCAAGTACAGGGTAGTGCAGGACCTGACAAAGGTAAACAAAATTGTTGTTCCTTGCTGTCCTATTGTTCCGAACCCAGCAGTGATCCTGTATCAGAACCCCTGGGATGCTGAGTGGTTCACTGTGATTGACCTATGTCACACATTCTTTTCGATCCCCTTGCATCCAGACAGCAAATTTATTTTCTCATTTGCATTCGACAGTCACGTGTTTGTTTGGAATCGCGTCCCTCAAGGGTATACAGAAAGCCCCTCGATCTTTAATCAGATTCTGAAAAAGTGCCTTGAGTCTTTAGTCTTACCTGGAAAATCAGTTTTGGTGCAATATATAGACGACCTCTTGGTGGCGTCTAAGAGTTAGAAAGACTGTGTTGATGACACCATTGCCTTACTGAATCACCTAGGTGAAGGAGGACATAAAGTATCACCTGACAAATTGCAGTTCTGTACCAAGTCAGTAAAATATATGGGGCACCAGATAGAAAAAGGTATCAGGAAGGTTACTTCAGAGAGAGTCAGAATAATTCGAAACATGCAGTTACCCCGTACTCAGAAAGAAGTCAGAATGTTCCTTGGAGTTGTAGGTTATTGCAGGCAATGGATTGTGGGATTTGCAGTCCTAGCAAAGCCTTTGATAAAGATGACCAAGAAAGGAGCAAAGGACCCAGTGGAATGGGATGAGGAAAGCTTGACAGCATTCACAAAATTACGAGAATGTCTGTGTACAGCCCCTGCTTTGGGAATGCCTGATTATTCTAAAGAATTTTCATTGTTTTGTGACACACGAGACCATTGCGCATTGTCAGTCCTAACCCAAGCCCATGGTTTGACTAGACGTCCAGTGGCATATTTTTCTGCCACTTTGGATCCAGTGGCTGCTGGATTACCCGAATGTCTGAAAGCAGTAGATGCAACTTGCACGAGTCTAGAACAAAGTGAATCCATTGTTATGGGACATCCTGTAACTGTGTATGTTGCACATGCAGTTGTAATTTTACTGACCAGAACTAAAACCCAGTATCTCACCCCTAGTCGGCTGACTAAGTACGAGAGGATTCTCGTAGGTGCTGCAAATGTGGTCATTACTAGGTGTAACATATTAAACCCAGCTACCCTATTACCAGACTCAATAGTTGCAGAAGCAAAAGGAGAGGTCGAGCATAATTGTATTGACCTGACAGAATTCAGTACTAAACCACGCCCAGATATCAAGGAAACGCCCCTGCCTATAGAAGATAGTGAGCTGTTTGTGGATGGCTCATGTCTGAGACACGAACTTGTAGGCCTAAGTGCTGCTTATGCTGTAGTCACAGTAGAACGCATTGAAGAAGCATCCTGTTTATTTGGAGTGAAGTCTGCACAAGTAGCCGAATTGATTGCATTGACAAGAGCCTGTAAAATTGGAAAAAATAAAAGAATAACAGTGTATACTGACAGTCAATACTGTTATGGGGTTGTGCATGACTTTGGCCAATTGTGGCTACAAAGAGAGTTTCTGACTTCTTCAGGTACTCCTATCAGAAATGGAAAAGTTGTACAAGAATTACTGGACGCAATCCAGTTACCAAAAGAATTGGCAGTGGTCAAGTGTGCTGCTCACAAATCTGGCACTGATCATGTGATAGTAGGAAATCGATATGCTGACGAAGTGGCCCAACATTGTGCCAGACATCGAATGTCTGTAAACATCAAATTGGGGGGATATGGAAACAGCTGCCAACTTATGGTGTTTGAGGATGTGCCTACCTGGGAAGAATTGAGAGATTGGCAGCATGCTGCGACACCAAAGGAAAAGGAAAAATGGAGGAAACTTGGTTGTCGACAGAGAAGTGAGGTTGGTATCATTGTGGGCTCTGATGGTATGCCTGTGTTGCCTAGATGCCTGCTTGCTTCTATGGCCAGATTGATGCATGGAGATGCACACGTTGGTAAAGATGCCATGGTTCGTGTTTTCCAACAAACATGGTACAACCCGAAGTTCAGAAAAGTAGCAGAATCACTCTTCCAGAGGTGTTTGACATGTCAGCAGTTCAATGCTGAAAAAAGAACAGTAGTTGAATTGGGAAAAATTGGAAAATCAGGAGGTACCTTTGTAAGATTACAGATAGACTTCATTCAGTTGCCCCTTTGTAAAGGAATGAGATACGTCCTTGTCATTGTCTGCCTGTTTTCAAAATGGGTGGAAGCCTACCCAGCCAAAAAGAATGACGCCATGACTGTAGCCAAGTTATTACTACGAGAGCTAATACCCAGGTACGGGGTTCCAGTCACAATTGAATCAGATAGAGGTGGGCATTTCCAGAATGAGGTAATCGATCAGCTCTGTAAAACATTCAAGATTACACAAAAGCTGCACTGCGCATATCGTCCAGAGGCTTCTGGAGTGGTGGAACAAATAAATGGCACTATCAAGTCGAGATTAGGAAAGATGTGTGAATCTACTGGCATGAACTGGATAGAGGCTTTACCTCTTGTTCTGATGGGAATCAGAAGTATTCCAGACCGAAAAAAAGGCCTGAGCCCCCATGAAATCCTGATGGGAAGAGTGATGAGACAAGCATGGGTACCAGGATACAAACTGATAAGCATTTCTGATGATTTGGTACTTGAGTACTGCAAGCAACTGGGTGACCAAGTGCATTCTATCTCTCGCCAGATTGGGGAAGACGCCGTCGCCAGTCCAACAACTCCAGTCCATAAATTGGTTCCAGGCGATTGGGTTGTACTCAAGAAGCATACTCGTTCAAATTGCCTTGCACCGAAGTGGGGACAACAACGCCAAGTGATACTGGTGACCACGACAGCGGTGAAGTGTGCCGGCGTTCCAAAGTGGATCCATGCCAGCCATACCAAGAAGGTGATCAGAGACGAGAAAACTGACGCTGAAGGTTGTCCAGCTGAGGGGTCTCCAGACGATGGTCCTGAAGTAGCTGATGACGAACAACCGAGCACCAGTCAAGACGAGTGGATACCCATAATCGACCTGACTGATGACCCAATCAGAACAAGAAGTCAAACCTACGCAGACAGAGAGTGGAATAGTGAGGAAGAGACAGGAATAGGAGAAGACAATCAGATTATTGAAATCCATGTCATATCTGAAGGAGAAGAAGATCAGATAGGGACAGAACAAGTAATCGACACACCTCCACAAACTCCTGAGATTGAAAAGGGACAGACAGGAACTAGTGTAAAAGTTCAAGCAGAAGAAAATCAAGGGTTCGAAGTGCTTGAACAGGATCAGATAGAAATAGACAAATGTGTTCAGGACACAGAAACTGAAACGCCCAAAAACCAAATCCAGTATACACCTGAACAAGGCCAGCTTAGTAACCAGGCAGAAGAAATAGATATAAGACCTGGGACTAGTCAGACAGGAAGGGAAGAAAGAGAAGCAGAAGTGCCACAAACAAACGAAAATAAAAGAGCATTAGAAGAAAGCCAAACTACAGTGCCAGTTAAAAGACTCAAGAAAAAGAAACATAACGAACCAAGATTTATTAAGAGATTAAGGTTGAGACTGAAAACAGTAGAAGAAAAACTTGAGCAAAGAAGGAAAAGTTCCCGTATAGCAGAGCAAGCTGGAGAAAGCTCCAAAAGAAGAAGTGATCGAATAAAAAGACTGAACGAAAAATATCAAGATCCTGAATGGACTTATTTGGTATTGGAGGAATTTGAGGATCTTGATATAACTGACGACAGTGACGAAGAACAGACAGCTGATCAGTCTGCTGAAGAAGACGAACCAACCTGAAGTTGCTCAGTGTAAGCTACCTGTGCAAAGTTATAAAGAGGGGTTGAGAACTTCTTCTAAGCGAAAATGTCTGATTCAAATGTGAATGGAAGGCCTAGACGCAATTGTTGTAAGACATGCTGCAAAGTATGTATATGTAGTGTAGCTATAGTATTAATATTATGGATAGGACTAACAATTTTTATTCCTTATATGGTGAGCAAAAATACTAATATTAACCCTACACAGACTGTGACAAAAGACACTGAAGAACTGACAACACTAAGTGTAGAAAGACGTGAGAAAGCACTTAGCATTAGACAAACAAAATCAGACTTAGAAGCACCAGATGAGGAAGGACTACATTATCACGGAATTAAGAACCAGACTCATTTAAATGTATTCGCAAACCTGTTAGTGCATTATGTAGAAACCATGGAAATAGAAGACTGCTATGTCTGCATGAAGCTACCTACTTCTGTAGCTGAAGGCGTGACTTATCATCACCTGCCCTTGACTTATGGAATTTCCTGTAGTATTTTAGCTAGCTTATTCTACAAAAGAGGACCGTTACAATACTATTACTCTAACTCAGACGTGATATTTTCTGAACTTCCTATACGTGGAAATCTGAATCCTGTACATACTAAAAGTGACGTTACACGTTATATGGGAGAATACTTTCTGACTATAGGTACCATAGATTTAGGTGACGCACACAGAGATAACTTGACCTGTTCATTACATGAACAAGAGAAAATGTTTCTAAACATGGCAGAGAAAAGAAGGGAGAGTTTCCAAAGAAAGGCAAATGATAAAAGACAGAAAACTCCTAAGTGGGCTGAAAACATGGAAGGCACCTCAAATGGTGGGGCTAGTTCCTGCTTTGTTGCTGGATTTCGAGAGAAAGGGGAAACTTTGTCTTCACCGAGAAAAGACTAGTTATTATAATAACATTTTCATTGGTTCCAGTCAATGTGAACACAATTACAAGGTAATTGGAGGTTGGGGTTTCAAAAATGGGTCAGAACCTGTGTTTCCCGGAATTTATTATATATGTGGAAACAAGGCTTATTTCAAATTGCCGGATCACTGGTATGGAAGCTGCTACTTTGGCATTGTCTTCCCGAAAATATACCATGTGAATGAAATTGCTGGAAGCAATGAAAACACTAATGGCTTAGTGCGTAGTAAAAGAGAAAGCGTAGGTGAAATAATGGGTAGTATTTTTAGTGCACTGATACCTGGAGTGGGAGTGGTTCTGAACACACACAGAATTAGCAAATTGTCAACAATAGTGGATCTATTGTCTACTGACACAGCTCATGGATTTCTGTTGGTCAATACCGAAATGGTTGCGATCAGAACTATGGTTTTACAGAACAGACTTGCTCTTGACACCTTATTAGCAAAAGAGGGCGGAGTCTGCCGGATGTTGAAAGCGCAACATTGTTGCACTTACATACCGGACAAAAGTGTACAAATCAAGAAATATGTGAAGAACATTACAAATTTGGAAAAAGAACTCAAACCACTGGAGGTTGATAGTGCTTGAAGAGACTTACTGATGGTCTCTCCGCTGTAGGTCATTGGTTTTCTAATTTAGGTAAAAGTTTCTTGTTTAAGGTACTGATGCCAATTGCAGTAGTAGGTTTCATCATATTCCTCATATTTGTCTGTTGCAAATGTCGCAAACACCAAAAGAAGTACATTGTGAATAAGAGAGGTGTGAAAAGGAGTGTGGATGAACTTGAATTAGAGGAACTGAATAATCAGATTTACAAAAGGGTGAAAAATTCACACCCTAACAAAGATGTTAAGGAAAAATTGAATCGAATGTTGGAAGAGATTGAGATGAACAAAGTGTGAAAAGTTGGCATCTGATTCCATTAGTTTGTGATGATAGTAAATATCATCAAAGAGGGGATTGATGGAGCAAGGATTCGCATGTTACGCGACTTGCTTGGATTCATGAACCTCAAATAACTTATAACAATGTAATTCAACCTGTTCGTCTTATTAATTTCCCTTTGTTCTGACATTTGGGGTGTCCTAGAGACGCTTGCCTATGTGTTTACTAACTCAATAACGTTTGTATCTAAAATGGCCGCTGCTTGGCGGGTTTCTTTCTGCGCATGCGTTAGTCACACTCACGTGACGTACTTGCAGTTCTGGTGGGAAACTTTGGCTTGCGCACTAGCTTTTAAAATGGCTGTCTGTGTCCTCACATGGTGAAGCTTGCGCTGATGTTTTCATGTTATTGTCTGTTTGCACAAATCTCTCACGCCATAGTATATTTTAAGTAATGGGGTATAGAGTAGCTATTCATGGTATACAGTGTATTCATTTATTTCTATATTTTAATTTGTTTTCGCTTACTTTTCATGTACCGCGGTATTGAGGGTCTGATGGGACACTCGAGAATCCATATTGAAATGCTGTTCTGCGCATGACAGACTTCGGCCGGTGACATTGAATGACTACCAACCAGAGGTGGCAGCCAAGACGTGCCTGGGAAGATGCACCTTCACCCAGCCGAAGAAGCCGAAATGTTCTGCATTCGCAACATTTGTAATGTTTCATTGTATTCTGTAGAATAGGTCATGGGAACCCCAAAATCAATAGGCAGTCCCAGAGTATGCAAAACTAGGCTTGTAGAAATCAAATGTGATTGGTGTGTTGACCTATCCTATTTGGGGACCAAACAAAATTGGGGATTCTGACACTTGCAACATTTGGGGGGTGGTACACTGACCCGAAAACAGTATAACTAGCCTAGGTTTAGCTAGAGAAATTGTCCGACTTGTCCGAATAGCTGACCTGTCACTGACCCAACGCAGGTGACTGATACAGAGGGCTGCAGAGCACTCTGTCCGAAATATACCATAGACTCAAGAGGTTTTACTAAACCTTAAGTGCTGGCGGAGCACTTTGCTGGGGAATTCGCTAACCCAATCGGGGTTCTGGCTGATAGCTGCAGAGAGGGTGGAGCGCAGGCGTTGCTTCCGAACTGCGGGTGCTGGTCGTTCCTTGGTGGTCCTGTCCTGATCCTAATCTGGGTTTCCTGTCCTGTCGTGGGGTGTCCATTCTGCACCTGCTGTCCTGTTGATGACTGTCCTTCCTTGGGGTTTATCCTGTCCTTAACTGACCCGTGGCCAGGGTTGGTCTTCACACCAGTGTAGGTAATTATAGTGCTAAAAAGACTATTCTGCACCTTCTATTTTTCTGTCTTTGCTTCAATAAAGACATACCTGTGCATATGGTAATTTTCCATGCTTTTTTGCAAACTATTAAATGAAAAGTCATACATTTATTTTCCGTAGCATGTTCCCATGTTTCCCCACCTTTAAAGCACATTTTTCCCCATACTGTTTACTGAAGTATAGATGTGGTTTATAATTTTCTCCTATAAGCTGATTGAAGTAATGTTGCTAGAACTATAGCGAGTTCCATTTTTATTCTTCCTATAGATGTATAGGATTTCCAAACTTTCATCCAACTTTTAAAGTATTTCCCAGTAGTAAAATTCTAGTTTGTGCCTAAGTTTGCCCCAATTATAGTTATACATTCTTGAGTTCCATTCCTGAAATCTGCTTAGCATGTTTCCCTGTTCTTACCTTCCTTTAGACTTATAAATGGTTGCCCTGATTTATTTTATATATGGTTATGTGCTCTTCATTATTTTGATCATCGATTGCCTATTAGTTATACACTGTATGTTTGCTGAATCTGAATTCTAGATAAAACTTTTAAAACTTCTCGAGTTTGTGGTTATTTAATGAATACAAAGAAATATAAAAGTTGGTATTTTGTTGCCTGCCTTTCTTTTACAGCTAGCTCCCTGATCTATCGCGATCATAGGTACCCGTAACGGTGGATTGGTAAGTCGGGTACAGCAGGAACAAATAGGAAGGAACCAGGGTTACTGATAGTAGAGTGTAAGGTCACCTGATTAATGTATATGATAAATTGAAGTTTTATGGGCCCCTATACGTATATAGTAAAATTGTTGGTTGGGTGACCTGCGCGCTCTATCAATGGTATACCTATATCTAACCCCAAAATGGACACATATATTCCTATCAGTCACTCCTATGGCAGGCCTTATCAATCCTGAAGGCAGAGTGCTTGGAATTATGTGAGATGGTGCTCTAGCATGAGCTGAGCCTGTCTGCAGCTTGCGGAACCAAGTCCTTATAGCTGTTCCATGATAACGCTATACCATATACTCTTAAGTGCATTATAATCCTTGCGGTTATTGCTAACTTTGGTATAGCATTATCAAAACATGTCGAGTAAGGTGTCATACGAATTGGAATACTACCCCCTCGCCAGTTCTGGCGACGGGGGTAGCATTCCACTCTTTTAGAGGGACACGACATGTATGTAACTGTGAACCCCGGTTAAAGTTAAACGAAGCCTCAGCATCACAAAATGGATGCTGCCACCACAGACACAAGTCTGACCTGCTGCTGGGAGTCCTTCCAGCGAGGGAGGCCTGGCAAAGGGTTTCCTTCCTTGGGAGGTGCTAACACCACCCCAGACAGGATTTTGTGTATTGAGGTAGGGGGGGCTGAAAGGCATGAGACATGCCTGGGGCACACAAGGTGTCCCTGTGCATACCCCGGTTCAAACCAGTTGCTGCGGCACTCCAGTCCCTGCTCTGGCGCGAAACCGGACAAAGGATAGGGGGTGTAACCACCCCCCTCCTGGTCCCACCCATGGGAGGGACCTAGTCACCAGTACAGCCCCCTTTAGCAGAATAAAGGTAGGAGCTGGTCCCATTCCAAATTAGATTATCCTGAACAACTTTCACAAGAAGAAACTCTGGACTTCGACGTTCTGCTCTCCAGAAGTCTGAAGAATCTCCCTTGTGGGCAAGGAGTGTCCACCCTGCAACTGCAGGCACCATCAAGCGTCCTAGCGGTTCACTTTGTCATCCTTCCTGCCGGAACCAGACTTCAGAGCCCGAGGAGACCCGGATTCCCAGACCTCTCCGACCTCTACCCACATCTGCAGCACAGCTGAAACCCGTGGGTGCGACGAGACACGTGGGACCGGCCATCTTGAAGAAACTGCACTTCGCTTTCAGCACGACTTCAGAGGCATCCTCGAGTAAGTGCTTTGGGGATTGAGAAGCCCCAGCCCCTAGCAGCTCCTGCACAGAAGACCAGCCCTCCAGCATCCACGAGATCTGCTTGGGTCCCTTTTGCTTGATTGCTGCTCGACGCGTTGTCTGGTCACTTGCCGGCAGGGTAGTGGCCTCCTAGACGACGATCCTTGAAATCTGCACTGCTGGTCTGGTTACTCCAGACTGGCCCTTGCTCCCTTCCAAAAGAGGAGCATCCTGGACCCTTCTGGTCCGCACCAGACGCCGTATCCACTCACCGCGTGGGTTGCCTTTGCCAGGGCCTGTTGACTCCAAATCCGGATCCGACACCGCCGACAGCGAGAGCCTGCGTGGGACAGCTCGTGCCTCCATCCTGGTCGTCGAAGACACCGCCTGGTCCACGTGGCTACAGAGACAAGCGTCCACTCTTCACCTGATCGCGATGACAGCATCTGGTTCCACACCGGTCAATGGCTAGTGACTTTGAACACTGTCCCCTCTGCTTTCAGGTCCTCCTCTTCCTCGATTCACCCTTGGATCGCACCAGACATCTTCCTCCTGGTCGCCTGCAGCATCTTTCTTCAAGGCTCCATAGACTTCGACGCGGAAACCCGACACACTTTCACACCTATGCACCCGCAGCCCGTGGGTGAGGTAACGAGAGCATTTCGGTGCTCATAGGTAGATTGACTCTCCTAGTGTCCAGATATCCAGTCGTTTTAGTCCTAACTAGTCGGAACTATCTGTTACTTACCTTTTCGTAATTTGTTCTGCCCATTGACTTTGTTCCGCATCTCGCGTGTGAGTTCACACTCTGCACAAGCGTCCCGTGGGCCTCCTGCTACTTACCTAAGGTTAAGGTAGTGTAGTCCCAGCGATCCTACAGCCTCTGGGCATCTTCATTTCCTCTATCGATTTCCTTATACCATTTACTTAGTATATGGTTTGTCGTGCCCCTAGGGCACCATTGTAATTTGTGTGACTTATTGTATTTTTCTTAAAGAGAATTGTTATGTGCTTAGCCCTCTGATCTCATAAAGAGTTCAGAGGTGTTCGTTAGTAATAAATATATCGTTTATTTTCATAACAACCTGTGTGGTGTCCTTTCATCTGGTATTCAAGGGGTTATATGTGGTAAAACAGCTGGCTTCACATGCCAAAAGAGTTTAGCCTAAGACTGCTTTGTCCATTCTACCATTAGGATAGCTGGTCTAGAAGGTTGATTTACAACCAATCACCATAAGGGTTGTCTGGACTGATACAAGGTGACCACTAGAACTAGTGAGCATCATATATCAGGCCAACTTCTCACAGCAACCACACCCTACTTCTGGCCCAGGAACGCGCTCGATGGCCCCCCCTTTGCCAAGAGGGCCGTAACTTCCACCTGCAGGAGTCGCAAATGATCCCCGATACATGGTGGTTCTGCGGTGGCATGGCTGGAGGGGTCGCCTCGAAGGGGAGGGAGTAGCCCCTTCGGACGATTTGCAGCACCCACCTGTCCGACGTGACAGTGCGCCAGTGGAGGAGGTGATGGCGAACCCTGCCCCCCACTGGCGACACATGGGCCTGAAAGCATGGACTAGGAGGGTTTTGAGGCGGATGCTGCGGGGGAAGGTGTGGACTGTCCTCGCCGTTGTCCCCGACCGCCGCCACGGCGGTTTCCACGGCCGCCACTGCGTTGGGTATTACCCTGCGGTGCATGGCTGGCAGCACGTGTGGGTACACCCCTTCCTTAGCCATGAAAGGGGCGAAAAGCAGCCGTTTGCTGGCGCGGGGCCGAGAGCCCCAAGGACTTGGCCGTAGCCCTGGAGTCCTTAAAACGCTCAAGCGCATGGTCTGCCTTGTCGCTAAAAACGGTAACTGCAAACACAACAATGATGGACAGAATGTTGATCAATGTCACACCTTCACCCCAGTCCAAAGATCTGGGCCCAAATACATCGTTTTTCCACTCCACACCACCCTGGGTTAGACAATGGCGATATGCAAATCAGCGCTGACCCTGTGCCCCATGGGAACAGTCCAGTCCGAACTACAAAAGCCATGTCCTTCCCAGAACGGAAACAAGCATCCGAGGACCGGCCCGGTTTCGAGGTAAAAAAGGCGACGGCTATCAAAAGGCATGTCCATGAGTGTATTCTGGACATCAGCCGAGAAGTTGGCGGACCTCAACCAGGCGTGGTGACGAATCGCCACCGTCGTTGCCATCGCTCTACCTAGTGAGTCGGTGGTATCCAGTCCACACCGGATAGAATAACGTGCCGCATGTCAACCTTCCACAAGGGCTTGGCCGAGTTTAGCCCGTACCTCCAACGGGCACTCTGGCAGCACGTCCGCGACCGTATCCCACAGGGAGTGGGTGTAGCGTCCCAAGAGGCATGCGGTGTTGGAAGACCGCAGTCCCAGACTTAGGGAGGAGAATACCTTCTTGCCGTATTGCTCAAACCTCTTGGATTCCCTGTCAGGCGGAGCCGACGGGAATGCGGTCTGGGAATTGGAGGCCTGGATCACCAGGTTCTCAGGGGTGGGTGGACAGGAAACAAGGGTCGCCCAGGGCCGGGTGGTGGCGTCTGGCCATGTTCCTATCTACAGGCGAACCTGTAGCGGGCCAGGACCAAGTGCCCACAAGAACGTCAGTCAAGGCCTCATTAAACGGCAGCAGAGGCTCAGCCGAGCTTGACTGCGGTTTAAGGACCTCAGTGAGGAGGTTAGTCCTCACGGCCGCGACGGGGAGTTCAAGACCCAAGGCCTTGTGGAGAAGTGTGGCTCACTGGTTAGAGGAGGCAGACCTGGAAGCAGAGGTCAGCCCGGGACCAGGGTTCAATTCCCAGCTCGGTGGGGTCTTGAGTCCTAAAATGTCCATGGACTCGACAATTCTCGCTCCGGTGCCTACTCGATTCACGGGTTCACACTCTGCGACTCTGGGCAATAGCTTGCTTAATCTCCACAACGGCCCCTCGCGGCGGGATGCCTGGCTTTCACCTTGCGGATACCCTGCCGGGGTTATCTCACAGAGGAATACCAGGACGGGTTCCCTAAGCAAGCGCTTAGAAACCGCTCGGTGATTTGCGCTATATAAAATTCCTGTACATTTGGCCGCCCGCGTCAGCACGACACTGTAGGTAGCCCCATCCTCCGTAGCCACGGTAGGAGGGGAGACAAAACCAGTGACTGGCGAAGTGTCCAGATCACTGGCATCCCCAAGTCCACCTGTCCAGTCCTCCTGGGACTGACACTCCCGTGTCAGAGGGTCCTTAGACCCCTCCCAATACTCCTCATCACCCATCTCCTGGCACTCAGGGGGATCAAATGATGGGGCCGGTTCATGGAAAGTGAACTCACCGAACGGCGTCGAAAGCGGCGCCGTTCCGGCGCCGGAACCGGATCGACGGAGGCATCGGGGACGGCACCGCCCGAGGACGGCGCCGGGGGTGACACCTGAGGGACTGGCGCAGGGGAGGTCGTTAAGTCTGCCGGCGACGACCCGGATCCTGAACAGGATCCAGTGGGGCCTGCAGCGCCGGGCCCGGCGGCCGAAGCAACCGACGGCGTCGGGCCGAAGCCCCCGAACACGCTAGGGCCCCCAGATGGGTCCGCTGGGCCCGAAGGCGCCGGGGAGCCCGTCGGGGGAGTGAGGGACCTCATGGCCATGAGGAACCGCTCGATCTCCTCCGGCGTCGCGCGCGGCCCAGGGACAGGAGGGTATGGGGCCAGACGCGACACCGGCGACTCCGACGGAGCCGCGTGGGCGGTGCCACCTGAACCCCCCCAGCCGCGTCGCGCGAGCGTCGGGGGGAGTCAGAAGAGCGATGACGTCTCTTCGACTTCTTGTGCTTACCTGACAACTTCGACCCTCAGGAGTGATGTCGACTCCCGGAGCTCCGATGGCTCCGCTCCCGCGACCGGTCCCTCGACCTCCATCCGGACCGGGACCTTTCCTGGCGCGGGGCCGACTGCCAGAGTTTGAGTCACTTGCGGGACCGCTCCTGCCTAGCTTTCGAAGTCAGGGCCCGGCAGTCGGAACAGGTCTTGTCGTCGTGGTCGCGCCGAGACAGTGGAGACACCGACGGTGAGGGTCGGTGACCGACATCAGTCGGTCGCAGTCCTCACAGGGTTTAAAACCTGGCATCCATATCGGCACCGTCCGGAGTCGAAGACTCGAAAAGAAACGATCAAAAAGGATCAAAAAAGACTAAGGTACCACTTTTTCCGGATCTGCGCTGCTGGCGCGGAAAAAAGAAGAACTGACGTCAGCACGCGGAGGCGGCGTCCAAGTACTCCGACAACGTCATCACGGCGCCCACGTTGCCGACGATGGACGCGGAGCCGCAGACGCCTACCGACGCGCAAGGGTACTGCTACGCAAAAATTTCCGGATCCAGTCTGACGCCTGGAGATATTCTAAGGTAAGGAATCTATCACTAACGTGTCTCTTTCAGATATTAGTATTTGCCTTTCTGGGAAGATGATGGTGTGGTCGTGGAAATGTTGGAGGACCTTAGCAGTGAGGGGTTCAATGGCTAAGGCGAATAGGAGGGGAGATAGGGGACATCCCTGCTGGGTGCCTCGGCCTATGGTGAAGGTGGGTGAGCGTTTGCCATTAATCAGCACTGTAGCATGCAGGCCCGTGTAGAGTAGATTTATCCAGGCCAGGAACGGGAGAGGGAACCCCATGCGATTTAGTACAAAGACTAGATAATCCCATTCCAGGGAGTCAAACGCCTTAGTGGCATCTAAAGAAATAGCTGCGGCGTTGGTGTCGCGGTCAATATCGTGGAGAAGCGCGAAGAGGGTGCGCAGGTTATGGGAGGTTCCCCTGGTTGGCACGAACCCCGACTGGTCGGGGAGTAATAGAAGAGGCATTGGAGGGATGATGCGGTTTGCTATTAGTTCAGCTAATATCATGGCGTCGACGTTTATAAGCGATAGGGGTCTATACGAATCCACCTGTGTGTTCGGCTGCCCGAGTTTAGGTAGGGAAATAATCAATGCTTTGCACATCGATTGAGGCAAGATGCCCGATTCCCGAGCTTCTTCGAACACATGTCGCAGAATAGGGATAAGCAGATGTCGAAACGTTTCATAAAATTCGGCCAGAAGGCCGTCCGGTCCCGGAGCATTGCCAGATTGTATTTGCATTATGGCCGAGATAATCTCCTCGTCCTCATGGTGTGCAAGGAGGAACTCCCTCTGTCCGTCACCTAGCCATGCGATGGCTGTGCCTTCAAAGAATGAGGTAACATCTTCCAGCTGTTGTCTGTGTGTTTTATATAAGTGTTTATAAAATTTCCTGAAGATATTTATTATGTCTGAGGTGTCTCTATATGTCTGGCCATCGTCATCTTCTATTTCAAGTATAGTGTTGGCGAAGCGGGGGGCGAATCACAGAAGCAAGTGCTTTACCCGGCCTTTCGCCCTCACCCTACCGGCGTGCCTGATGGTATTTCCCTCTATGTTTACACTCCCTGTCAGCTGTTTCTTGGTATTCAGTGATTAAGTCACGTAGACGCGCCTTTAATTGAGGGGTGGGCAAGGATTTAGTTCCACTTGTTTGATGTCTAGTTCAAGCTACCGTAGAGTGGTGCGAATATCTTTTAGGATCCCTCTGCTTTTGGCTATGCATATACTGCGTACGGTGACCTTGAAGGCCTCCCATAATGTTGAATAATGTGAGACCGAGCCTTTATTTTGGGGAAAGAAATCTGATATTTCTTGCTCCAGTTCGTCTTTGAAGACGGGGTTTAATAAAGTTTGTGGATTTAGATGCCAGGACATGTATGGTGGATCTTCATGGGGTGGTGTGAGAGTAAGATGGATGGGAGAGTGGTCCGAATACATGCGGGAGAGGTGAGTTGCACAGGTTAACCAGGTTGCTATTCCTTTGTCTATTACCCAGTTGTCTATTCGCGACCAGGAGGAGTGAGCGTTGGAATAGCAAGTCCCTTCTCGGGTTTGTGGGTGGAGAGTTCTCCACGCTTCTATAAGATCATGTTCCTCCACAATGTGTTTGAGGGCCTTCTGTGCATTGGTATAGTGGTAAGGTTGCAGATGCGACCTATCCAGAGTCGGGTTTATAGTGACATTAAAATCTCCCCCCCCCATATTAGGTGTGTAGAGCCTATGTCCATTATTTTGCCCCAAAGATCTGGAAGAACTCCGGATCATCAGTGCTGGGTCCATAGCATGAAACAAGCATGACGGATTGTGCAGATAGCCTACCCCACAGGATACTGTATCGACCCTGTGGATCTTCATATGATCCAATGGGGTGTAAGGGAGTGTGTGCCTCACTAAGATTAGGGTGCCGCGGGCATATGACGAGTCGGACGAAAAACATGTGCTGGACGCCCATCTGCTGGCGAATGTGGGGGATGTCGTGGGTGCAAGGTGTCTTTCTTGGAGCATGTCACAGTGGATGTTGTGGCGGGCTAGGTAGGGCAGGAGATGGCGGCGTTTACGAGGGTCTCCCAAACCTCGTACATTCCGTGTTAAAAAGTTATATTGCAGGGAGATGGGTCGGGTCTCCATCAGGGTATATAGTATGGTGCAGACAAGAAGCGCCTAGTATGTGTTATGAGTGTTTAGAGTTGGCATGTAGCAGCAGAGCTGTACGATAGAAAGTGGTGTAAAAACATTTTCCCTTCCCTCCCTCCTCCCACATCAGCTTCACCAACTTGCTGAGGCCCATCCCTCCCTCCTCCCCATAGCTTCCAAAGACCGCTGACCCAACTGAGGAAAGCGAGATGAACATTTTAAACATTTAAAGTGTACAGTCATATAGGGATCACCTGGTGGGTGGAGTCCAGAGGGCAACCAGTCTCTCCTCGCCGTACGAGGTTGCTCAGGTTGATACACCCACCATATTGCTCTAACTCTGATAAACACATCAGGAGTTAGGTATCTTGTTTTTAGGGAAATACGATAAGACAAAAATTGAAAATGCCCATCTCTCTAGAATCTCTGAATGTATCGTAATCAATAGATGTGATAGGAAGACGTAGGATAGATGGAATTTGTTCTAGCACTTGTGTGCATAATTACATTGGAATACACTGGCATTTACTTTCCTTTCACATTACCAGACTATCAGTCGCTGATCCTTAGAAATCCTGTTGGCTTTTGATTCATGCGGGTATATGTGCACATTAGCTAGCAATGTGCCTGTTTGTGCCTTGAGGCATGAGGATTCCAGAAGGTGACCAGGAAAATGGGGTGGCACATGGATTAATGACGTAACCCACCAGATCTACTAGATCAACCAATCGCTCACTGGAGTGACAGGCGTTGCTGGAGATCAGTCCTACATCCAAACAGGTGCGTGATCAAAGTTTTGGAGCGTTACCTGAGATATTCTTCTTTCTATATTCTTGATTTAGATGAACTGTTAAAGGATTGCTGAACAAAATATGATGCATGGCTGTGATGTAAACGCTGTACAATAAGGTCACACACTAATGGTTGAGGTACAGAGAAAAGAAGAACAAACATGTGATTCAAAGTCATGTTTCATGCCATGTTATTCAGCCCTTTATAATGGTAGTAATACAAAATTTGACACTATATAAACTGTCACATAAATAAATAAAAGTATCCTGAGTGCATACGTGGGTCTGGAGAAGTCCCTGTTATATGCTTGCAGATTTCATGACCAGAGCTGAAAAAACACCTGATGCGATACGGATATTGTTTGTCTGTGTACCATTGAGTAAAAACAAGTAATCCACTATTTTTAATTGCATTGTTTTTTATTTGATAGAGACGAGATTGCTTTTTAATCAAACCCAACTCTTTTTGAAAAATATCTGAATAATGAGCATAAAATCACAGCAAACTGACGAGTATTGAAGGGCAACAAAAGACGATATAGCAGTGTACGAGTAATTCATTTAAAATGTGTATCTTATTTAGGTACAGAAGCACAATTTGATAAATGTTCTTATTAAACATGATTATTACAATATATGTTTCAAATACAGGCAGTCAATAAAGGTTAAATTAAACAAGCAAATTGCTTTTAGATGCTATCATCCGACAGTCATGTGCTTGCCATAAATGTCAATTTTCATGTGCAAGCAGTTCATTTAGTCCTAGTTTTTTAAATGTTTCAAGTGTCTTTGGTTTCTGTTTTCCAGATCAGTGTTTGCAGGACTACAAATACCTGAAAGGCAAATGCAATAGGTCTGACTTTTACGTTCTGTTTGAAGACTAGCAGATGAAGATGTTAACTGTGTTAGATATTTTACTGGCAGCTCACACAATCTGGTCCTCAGCCACATAGATGGCCGCTATGTTGTCCATTCTAAGTCTATTATTATTATAAAGGTCTGGTTATCCCATTATGTGAAATGAAAAAAAATATTAGGTTTTGCTGCACTTTCTCTCACTAAAATTGCAAATGTCCTTGAGTTTAATCAAATACATCATGTGTTATGAAAGACAGTTATTATCAACTACAGGCTTTTGAATTCACTTAAAACAACCAATGGCTTGAAGCAACTCTCCTTTTGTCCCTTTCTCTGTATGGATTGTAGTAGCTCTGTGAGAGAGTGACTCTGGCAGATACTAAGTAGAGGACAATACCAGCTAATGAAAACGAACACAGGAAAATGTGGTATTTCTGCTGTCACCATAATTCAAGATTCAGTCCTAAGTCTGAAAGATAATTACCACAGCAATGTAAATGGCTAAAGAAAATAACATGCTTTTTTGTTTAGACTTTCCCTATATTACAAGTATGAAATACTTTCACAAAAATAAACAATGAATCATTTTGCCAATTTAACAAACATAAACAGCTTTGGCAAGGGGAGAGCTGTCTTCAATTGGATCGATGCCCAACAACTTGCGAGTAGCAGAGTTCCAGTCTTTCCCCAGGTCTAGTCGGCCGCAGATCCCTGGATATTGTCGATCAGTGTTTCTTGCCCATTGTGTGGCCTTGGAGAGACGCCAATAATTGTCACTGGAGATCAACATTAAAAAAAAGTTACTTTTCAGAAAACTACTTATGGCCCAGCTGTCAATTTGTAAATTAATAAGTGCTCAGACTCAGAATTCTTGTTAAAAGGCCACTGCAGCACCTGCCACCTTCTGTAAAACACATACATATTTTCTATCAAATTAAGCCTGTTTTGGGATTTGTAAGCTAGTGATGCTTGTGTGCTGAACTGGCAGAGTGATGCTCAGAACAGCAAGAACACAGTTCTGTGAGCTTTCCAACTGAACTGGCTAATCCATGGTGTGGGCTTCATAATGCAGACTAGTCACTTAAAAAGCTCTCAGAATTGAGCATGCTCTACCCTGGTTAGTTCTAAATGAGTTCTTGGTGTGTGTGACAAGCAGTGGTCCATCCACCTATTTCCCATGTGCGGCAAACAAATGTTCAGGTGTACCTTTCTCGACTGTGTGTGCAACTGAGTAATGGTGTGCTACCAGGCTAACAAGGAAGGGACGGTCTACTTGCCAGTGAGCACACACTCATAGGATTTGTTGACAAATATTTCCTGAAGGAACATTGCCATTGTTGTTAAATACACCCAGGTTCCTTTGTGGGACACAGGATAACCCTATATTTATGCCTAAGCTTCTCAATGAGGCAGGCCGAGCCAGTCATCTGTACATTCACATTTAAACTATGCAAATCAATGCATAAACAAATGTTATCCTTCTCCTTACACTCTCAGTCATAACAGATAGGCATAATAAAGACTAACGCACAAGTTACTTACCATCGGTAATGATATATCTGTAAGAATCATTAATTATAGATTCCTTACCTTAGAATTACCCTCAGGCGTCATACTGGATCTGGGAAGTTTTTCGGTCATCAGTACCTCTGCGCGTCGGAAGGTGGCATCGGTCGGCTCCGCATCCGTCGGCGGCGGGATGACATTGCGGCAGCTACTTAGACACCACCCTCGCGCGCTGACGTCAGTTCTGTACATGACTTACCACGCCAGAAACACAGAGCCTGCAAGACACTGACCACTGGTGCACAAAACTAGGGCCCTGAAAGGATGTCCTTAACCGTAGAAATCAGTGCGCAGAATGGGGAGGACGGGTGGGGCGGTAAGGAATCTATAACTAACTAATGTTTCTTACAGATATATCATTACCGAAGGTAAGTAACTTGTGCATCTGAAAGAAACACGTTAGTTATAGATTCCTTACCTTGAATAGATACCCCAGCAATACCAACCCAGGTGGTGAGTCTGCAAACCAAGATCACACCAGAAAGTCCTGGAGAACAGAATGGCCTAAGAAGCTGTCTCTCCGGACTTGGCTGTCCAGGCAGTAGTGTTTGGTGAACGCGTGCAGGGATGCCCACGTGTCCGCCTGACAGATGTCATTTAGAGAAACTCCTCTTCCCAAGGCTGTAGTGGCTGCCGTCGCCCTGGTGGAATGGGCGCGTAGCCTGACAGGAGGCTTCGTTTTAGCCAGAGAATAACAAGTCTTAATACAGGATATGGAGGCGGAAAGAAGGGAGGCAAAGTGATGGTCTGACTGATGTGGAAGGCAGTGACCACCTTAGGAAGGAAGGATGGACGTGTCCGGAGAACCACCTTTTCCGGATGAACAGAAAGGAAAGGAGGCTTGGAAGGAAGAGCCTGGAGCTCACTCACCCTTCTAGCAGGAGTGATGACTACCAGGTAAGCAGTCTTAAGAGTCAAGAGACGTAAGGGACAGTTATGAAGCGGCTCAAAGGGAGCGCACATTAAATAAGTTAGTACAAGATTCAAGTACCACTGAGGCATAACAAAGGAAAGAGAAGGGTGGTCTGGCAGCCGAAGGAAGGCAGAGATGGTTTAAAGATAGCCCTTGATTGTGAGAAGTTGGCCTGATATATAATGTTCACTATTCTAGTGAGCACTTTGTATCAGTCCAAACAACCCTTATTGATGATTGGTTGTAAGTCAACCTGATAGACCAGCTATCCTAGTAGCATGGACACGAGCAGTCTTTAGGCTAAACTCTAGAGGGCGTGTTAAGCCAGCTGTTTTACCATCACATTTACCCCTTGAACACCAAGTGAAAGGACACCACACAAGTTGTTATGAAAAAATAAAGTATATTTATTTATAACAAGACTACCCTGGCTCTTTATGAGACAGGGAGCTAAGCACACAACAAAACTCTTACGAAAATACTTAAAGTCGCACAATTTACACAAATGCCCGAGGGGCACGAAAAACCATATACTACAAAAGTGGAATGCGAATTACTAGCAGGTAAGTAACTATTCTCATAGGCTTTAGGATCGCTAGGACTATTCTACTGAACCTTCAGATTACAAGCAGGAGGCCTAGGGACGTCGTGTGCAGAGTGGGAACTCTCACGCGTAAGGCGGGAAAAAGTCTATGGAGGCTAGTAAAAGCAAAGTTAGTGTTCTCGGGCGAACCCGACTAGGTAGAGCTGAAACGACAAAGGATCCTGACACTTAGATAGTTAAGCTATGCTGGAGCACCGAAATGCTTAGGTTACCTAGCCCAGGGGCTGCGGCTGCATAGGTCTGAAAAGACGTCGGGAATCCTCGTTGCAGTCTATGGAGCCTGAAAGAAGAAGTTGCTGGCAGGCGACCAGTGAAGAAGTTCGTGGTGATCCAAGCCTGGATCGATGAAGAAGGAGACCTGTAAGCAGAGGGGACCAAGTTCTGAATCACTAGCCAGTGATTAGGTGGGTACCAGAGTGGCACCGGACGAAGTCACCTCGACCAGGTGAGTGGGCAACGCTGGGCTCTGCAGTCTCTCGGACCAGGAGGCGTTCTCGGCGACCAGGATGGAGGTGCGAGCTGTCCCGCTGAGATATCTACTGTCGACGTCGCTGGACCCAGGATTGGGGCAACAACTCTTGGCAAATGCAAGCCCACGCGGTGGACTCAAGATGGCGTCTGGAGTGGACCAGGAGGGTCCGGGGTGCTCCTCTGTTGGAGGGGAGCAAGGGCCAGTCTGGAGCAACCAGACCAGCGGTGTTGTCGTCGTAGTTCGTCGTCAAAAGGGTCACTAGCCAACGGGCAAGTGACCTGGACAACGCGGTGAGCAGCAAGGAGCAGAAGGGCCCCACGCAGATCTCGTGGATGCATGGGGGCTGTACTTCGGTGCTGGAGCTGCTCAGGGTTGGGGCTTCTCGGACCCCAAAGCACTCAGTTGAGGGTCACTCGGTGGTCGTGCTGGGCAAGCGTCGTGCAGTCTTGAAGATGGCCGGTCCCTCGAGGTCTCGTCACACCCACGGGTCTCAGCTGGACTGATGATGCAGGTAGAGGTCAGAGGTGCCAGGGAAGCCGGTTCTCGTCGAGCTGGGCAGTCTTGATCCGGAGGAGAGACTTACAGCAGACCGCGATGCTTGGATGGTGCCTGCAGGTGCAGGGTGACTACTCCTTAGTCACAAGGGAGACATCTTAGGAAGAAGTCTTGAGTTCCTTTCGTGGAAAGTAGTTTCAGGATTCAAAGATGATCTGATTTGGAAGGGGGCCTGCTCCTACCTTTATCCTGAGAAAGGGGGCTGGCACGCGACTAAGTCCTGCCCTATGGGTGGGACTAGGAGGGGGGTGGTTACACCCCTCTCCTTTGCCGGGCTTTTCCCCAGATCAGGGGCTGGAGTGCCCCTGGAACTGGTTCAAGCCGGCCTATGCATAGTGAGCACCGGGGTGCCACTTGCAGTCACCTTCCTCTAAAGCCCTGCCTACCTGGGATAAACAAAATCCTGTCTGGGACGGTGCTGGCACCGCCCCTGACAGGAAACCCTTTGTCCAGGCCTCCGTTGCTGGAAGGACTCCCAGCAGCAGGAGGGCAGACTTGTGTCTCGGTGGCAGCATCCATTTTGTGGAGCTGAGGCTTGAGTAAAATTTAACCGGGGTTACAGCTATCAACATGTCTTCTCCCTCTAGACGGGTGGAATGCTACCCCCGTCGCCAGAACTGGCGAGGGGGTAGTATTCCAAAGCGTATGACACCTTACACGACATGTTTAGATAATGTCAGACCAAAGTTACCATAACCGCGAGGATTATAAGGCACTTAAGAGTATATGGTCTGACGCTATCATGGAAACGGCTAAGGGATAGATCCCGAAGGCCGCAGACAGGCTCAGCTCATGCCAGAGCACTATCTCACACGATTCCAAGCACTCTGCCTCCAGGATTGTTAAGGCCTGCCATAGGAGTGACTGATAGGAGATCTGTGTGCCCATTTTAGGTTTAGATATAGGTATACTATATCTAAAGCAAAGGGTGATTACACCACCTTGCCCCAGCTGTCAAGCAGCCAGTTGTGTCAGTTTTGGATGGCCAGCCAGGGGTGGCATAATACATGCTTCAGCCCCTGGTAGGCCCTGGGTACACCTATGCCCTGGATACCTAAGGTACACTGTACAGGGACTAATAAGGTGACTCAGTATCCAATCAGATATGTACCTAGGGTACATGGAATCCATTTTAACAGAGAGAGCAGTGGGCCTGGGGTCCTGAATAGCAGGGCCCCAGGTCAACTAAGTCAGAAAACCAGCAAAACACCAGGCAAAAAGTTGGGGGCAACCATAGTCAGGGATCTACCGTCCTACATAGATAGTACCCAGAGCAGAGCCCTGCTGGGCTAAAGAAAGAAGGAACAAGAGTACTTCAGAAAGAGGGGCAGAAAGGAGATCCACAGCCTTTGCTGTGCACCATGCTACAAATTTGTTCCACCGGCAGGCGTATACCGTCTCAGTGGAGGGACGCCTGGCTGCCAAGATAACGTCACAGACTTCAGGAGGCAGGTCGAAAGATGTCAACTGCCACCGCTCAATCTCCAGGCAAGGAGGTGGAGACTGTACAGGTCCGGGTGGAAGACCGTCCCCCTGCTGCTGCCACAGAAGATCCTCCCAAAGAGGCAGTTTGATCGGAGGATCGATGGCCATGTTGAGCAGCTCGGGATACCAGACTCTTCGTGCCCAATCCGGAGCCACAAGAATGACTTGGGCCCGGTCCCGCCTCATCTTCTTCAGGACTCTGGGCCGAAGTGGTATAGGCGGAAAGTCGTACAACAGACCGCAACTCCACTCGCAAAGAAAAGAGTCGCCGAGTGAGTGCCGCCTTGGAAATTCCAATGCGCAGAATTGCTGACCTTGCACGTTCTCTTCGAAGGCGAATAGATCTAATCAAGGCTCTCCCCACTGTCGAAAGAGATCTTGCACCACCTCCGAGTGAAGACGCCATTTGTGATCCATCATGCACCTGCAGCTGAGTTCGTCCGTCCTGGCGTTCAGAGAACCTGGCAGGTGTTGAACCACCAGGGATATGCCCTGATGTTGCAGCCATGTCCAGAGGCGGAGGGCCTCCTGAAATAGGGTACACGACCCCACCCCGTTTGTTGTAGTACCACATGGCGGTGGTGTTGTCCGTGAACACCTGCACTACTCTTCTCCGGACAGAGGGAAGGAATACTTCCCATGCAAGACGAATCGTCCGGAGTTCCAGAATGTTGATGTGAAGCCCGGACTCCGCCGGATACCAGAGGCCTCTGATCTCCGCCTCCCCCATGTGGCCGCCCCATCCCAGAAGAGATGCATCTGTCACCACAATGTGGTCTGGTTGGGGAAGGGAGAGGAATCTGCTATTGACCGAATCCTGGTTCGTGAGCGACCACTGCAGTTGTTGTGCAGTGCCCTTCGAGATCTGGACGCAATCGGACAGATTCCTGATACTTTGCCCACTGGAACTTCAGGTCCCACTGCAGAGCCCGCATATGCCACATGGCATGATCAATCAGCAAGAGGCCATGAGGCCCAGCAGCCTCAGGGTCATTCTGACCGAAACCCGGGATAGAGGCTGAAAGATCGGAATCATAGCCCAAATATACCGGACTCGCTGTTCGGGAGGATAAACCCGAAACCGCGTCATGTCCAGAACCGCTCCGATGAAGAGGAGCTTCTGAGAGTGAATCAGGTGCAACTTCGGCACATTGATGGAGAACCCCAATGAATGCAGGAGGTCGGCCATAGTCTGGAGGTGGGAGACGACTGTCTGGGGCAAGCCCGCCTTCAACAGCCAGTCTTCGAGATATGGGAAGACTGAAACCGCTAATCTGCGCAGATGAGCTGCAACCATCGCCATCGCTTTTGTAAACACCCGAGGGGCACTGTTAAGGCCAAAGGGAAAAACGGTAAACTAAAAGTGCTCGTGGCCTACCGTGAACTGCAGGTAAAGCCGGTGGGCCGGGGATGTGAAAATAAGCGTCCTGAAAGTCTGATGCTACCATCCATTCTTCCAGGTCGAGGGCAGACAAGACCTGAGCAAGCGTCAACATCTTGAACTTCTCTTTCCGGAGGAAGCGACTGACATCCCTGAGGTCCAAGATAGGATGCCTGCCCTTGTCCTTCTTGGGGACCAGAAAGTAGTGGGAGTAACAACCACGACCTAACCTGGGACAGGAACACGCTCGATGGCTCCCTTGGCCAAGAGAGCCGTAACTTCATTCTGGAGAAGGGCCATATGATCCTCCGACATGCTGTGGTATTGCTGTGGCTTGGCTGAAGGTGTAGTCTCGAAGAGCAAGAAGTAGCCCCTTCGGACTATTTGCAAAACCCACCTGTCCGACCAGTGGGGGAGGTGATGGTGAATCCTGCCGTCCACTGGCATTTGATGGGCCTGAAATGTCGGACTAGGAGGGTTTGGATGCTGCTGCAGAGGGGGGGGTTGGTGGACTGATCCACCTGCTGGCCCTCAGAACCACACCGGTTGTTTCCACGTCCCCGGCCGTGCGAAGGTTGGGTAACTTGCTGCGGCCTGTGGCTCTGGGCGGGACATAGCGGGGTGCTCCTTCCGTAGCCGACTGCGCCACACGGGTGGAGAGGCAGAAGGACTTGGCCGTAGCCCACGAGTCCTTGAAGCACTCTAGGGCGTTGTCTGCTTTATCGCAAAAATGGTGGCAACCATCAAAGGGCATATCCATCAAGGTGTTCTGAACATCCCCTGAAAAGCCAGTGGACCTCATCCATGTGTAGCGACGAAGCGCTACAGACGTTGAAATGGCCCTGCCCAGGGAGTCAGCGGTGTACAGCCCACAATGTATCATAAACATTGCTGCATTCCTCCCGGCGGCAGCAGCCTTGAGAGCACTGCCCGGGCCTCCTCCGGACACTGAGGCAGCACTTGTGCCACCGTATCCTACACTGAGTGTGAATAACGGCCCAAGAGACATGCAGTGTTTACGAACCGTAGTCCTAGGCAGGCGGAAGACAAGATTTTGTTGCCAAGGTGGTCCAGCTTCTTGGATTCCCTTTCCGGTGGAGTGGTAGGGAAGGCGCTCTTCAGGGTGGGATGTTGGGAGAGGAAAGTGGGATCACCTGGAGCTGGGTGGTGGTGTCGGGCAATCATTCTGTCCACAGGAGTAACCGTGTTGGGCCTGGACCACGTGCCCAAAAGGACGTCCGTGAGCACCTCATTAAACGGCAGCAGGGGCTCCGAATAGCTCGCAGTCGGTTGAAGCACCTCAGTCAGAAGGTTAGTCCTGACCGCCTTGAAGGAAGCTCGAGATTGAGAGCCTCGTCCGCCCTACGCAACACCACTGCGTATGATGCTCCCTCCTCCGTGGCCACGGTGGGAGGGGCAACATGCCACGGTCAGGGGAGGTGTCCAAACCACTGGCATCCCCCAGTTCTTCTCTCCAGTCCTGCTCAGTGTCCAACTGGTTATTCAAAGGGTCACCTGACCCTTCCCAGTCCTACTCATCATCCTCTGGGTGCCATTGTGGTTGAAAAGGGATCCCAGGAGGGAACAGGGGCATAAAAACCCCAACCAAAGTTTGTCCAACTCCGTATCCACGTCGGGATGGAGGCCGGGGTCGATGCCGGCCGGGGGGGCCGACCGTCGTCGAACGCGGTAGTGGTGCCCTCGGAAGCTCCACCGGTGGAGGTGTAATGAGGTCAACCGGCGCAGATCCGAATCCAGGCCTGGATCCAAGAGGGGCCAGCGGCGCCAAGGCCGGAGCCACCGGTAGCGAAGACCTAGGACCCCCAACTGAGTCTACAAGGCCTAAATGCGCACCGGCAGGGTCGGTCCGCCCAAAGATGGCATGCATCGCCTCTTAGAACGTACGAAGCTGGCGAGAGTCGCTCCGGGTCCCGGAAAGGGAGGTAAACTCGGAGTTGACTCTTCAGGTGCCTCTTTGGATAGGCCGACCGACGAGGAGAAGTCGAAGAGTGACAATGCTTCTTTGACTTCTTCTTATGCTTCGACTTACCCGAACGCGAAGACTTCGATTATTTGGAACCGGAATGGTGGTGGCTCAGCGACTGGTCCCTCGTCCTCCCTCTTGACCGGGACCTCAAACGGCGTGGAGCCGACTGCTGGTGTTCAAGCAGCTTTCGGGACCGCTCCCGCAAAGCCTTCGGCGCCATCGACCGGCAGTTGGAGCACGACTTGGGGTCGTGGTCGTGCTCCAGGAAAAAGAGGCACAGAGGGTGCAGATCCGTCACCGACATCAGTCGGCTACAGGAACCGCAGGCCTTGAAACCGGGCATCCCTCCTGCACCTTTTTGGAGTCGGAGACTCAAAACAAGAAGTCGACAAAAGTCAAGAAAAAGTCAAAGTAAAAAATTTACTGAGGTACCGCTGTTCCCGGATCTGCGCTGGCTGGCGCGGAAAAAGAAAGAACTGACAACAGCGCGCAATGGTGGTGACTAAGTAGCTGCCGCAACATCATCCCGGCGACCACGACGCTGATGAAGGAGCCGGCCGACGCCACCTTAAGACACGCAGAAGTACTGCTGACGAAAAAACTTTCCGGATCCAGTCTGACGCCCGGGGGTAATTCTAAGGTAAGGAATCTATAACTAACGTGTTTCTTTCAGATCAGCAGAATTACAAATGCTTTGTAGAATAGCCCCACCCTCAGCGTTTTGTGATTGGAGGGAGCAGTGTCATATTTTATGATGGTAAATCATCAAATTTCCCAATATAGTTTGAAAAATACCACTGACCCTACTAGAGGACAAAACACAAGGGTAAAGTTCTGTTTTGTTTTTTCTACCAGATAGTATTAATCCATTTTCTAATTCTAACACTTAACCATTCGTAAAGGGTATGCAGCCCACGGAATTCCCAACTACCTCAGAAGAATCCCCCCAGCTTGAAAATATTATTTTGATACGCTCCAGTCATTAATCAGAGGCTCTGCTATTTGAAATCTCACCACCAAGAAACCAAGGTAATCAAGCGGCACAGAACTAGTTACTTACCTTTGGTAACACCTTATCTGGTAGAGACTATTTCGCTGCAGATTCCTTACCTTAGAATAATAGCCAGGTATCAGATTGGATCTAGAAACGTTTCAAGCAGTACCTCTGGGCGCCACGAAAGTGGCGTCATTCGTCTCTGTGTCGGCATCATTTGTGGTGCCTACAAAGGCACCATACCAAACTCTGACATCAGTTACTTCTTGCGACCTTTCCCAAATAGAAACGCAGAGCCACAAAAAATTGCTAGGGCACCAGTCTGCAGAAAATAAGCACATCAATAGGGTAATCCTTTAAGGGGAAATCCATTTGCAAGGTGGGGAGGTTGGGAGGGCTGGTAATGAATCTGGAGCTAGACAGTCTCTACCAGATAATCAATAAAGAAAGGTAGGTAACTTGTTCATCTGCTAGAGACTTCTAGCCGCAGATTCCTTACATTAGAACAGATACCCAAGCAAAACCGCCCTGAAGGTGGGTCTGCGAACAGATAAGGCCAGGGTTCTCCAAAGTCGGTCCTGGAGAGCCAGATCCATGCCAGATTTTTAAGATAACTACAATTATCTAAACAGAGATGTGCTAAACATTTGGCACAGATTTGGCCCTCCAAGACAGACTTTGGAGAACCCTGGTTTAGAACAAAAAGTACTGTATGGCTGAATGAGAAAAGTGTCGGTCAAGATTAACCTGACTGTCCAGTCAGCAGGTCCGTAGTAAACGTGTGCAGAGATGCCCACATTCAAGCATGACAGATGTCCAGGACAAGGTCTGTGCGAGCTAATGTAGTGGTTGCAGCTTTGGCTCTGGTGGAATCAGTTCACAAGTCTTCAGTAGGTTTCTTCTTGGCCAGTGGCCAGTAGGCTTCTTCTTGGCCAGTGCATAGCAGATTTTAATACAGAGCACAATCCATCAGAAAAGCTGTATTGATTGTCAATAAACAAACATGGCAATTGCTCGAAGGGCACATACATGAGGAAAGTGAGAGCCAGGTTCAGGTCTCAATGGGGCATGATTAAAGGTCTTGGATGGAACGTATTGAAGTCCTTTTAGAAAATGAGTTACAACAGGTAACTTGAACAGGGGGGTTGATCCAGCAACTGCAACAGAGCAGATATCGTCGAGAGATATCAGTGCCCAGAGCAAAGGCTTGCTGGGCCAATGAAAGAACACCAACAAAACCTGGGAAAAGGGTGCAGAAAGTGGATCATCAAATTTGAAATCACTCCAAGCCACAAATTCTTCCCAACAGCAGGCATATACTGTGTAGGAATGTAGAATCGTTCTGGCATAAATACCCCCACATTTTGCCTGATTTCAGTTGGTTTTGACTATAGTTCACTGGGATCCTGCTAACCAGGACCCCAGTGACTGTGCCGTCGCCTCTAAATTTACTGGTAAGTACTTTGCACACCCCAAAATTGGCATACTGGGGAACTATTATAAGCCCCTAGTATATGGTACTGAGGTACCCATGGCATTGGTACACCAGGGTTCTCCTAAGGGCTGCAGCATGTATTGTGCCACCTATCAGAGCCCATGCAAACGGTGTCTGAAGAGCTGCTATTGCAGTCTGCATGACAGGGTTCATGCACCCTTCACTTCAGATATAAGGTTTCCCTTATATCCCAGTCATTGCACTTAAAACCTACAAATCACCCCTAAAGTAGGCCCTTCAGTCCAAGGGCAGGGTGCATGGTTCTAAGTGTGTGGGATACATTGTGCCTGCAGAGGTACCCCCACCAACCCCTGACTCCCTTTCTGGGCTTTGTAAGTGTGGGACACCCATAATAAAGTATGTAGCGGACACTCGCAAGTCAAGATGTCTAACTACATAATGGCTGCCCGAACCTGGTCATGTTTGGTACCAAACATGTTAGAATCATTCAATTACATCAAATCCAGTGTTATTTGCATGATACCATGTACTGGAGGGCTCCTTAGAGGACCCCCCCAATACCTACCTGTTTAACCTTACAGGGTATGACTGCCAACTGGTGCTACTGCCGACCCAAGACAGTGTTCTACCGCTCCTGCTAATGTGCTTCACTGGGGATGGGGAAGCAGAACAAAGGATTTCCTGCAAAGGGGAGGTGTGAAAACATCAGCTTTAGAGTTAGGTATGGTGGGGGTGCTTCCGAGTGCCATCAGACTCAATTGAAGGACGCATTTGGAGTCCTCCATGCCTCAACTAGTGTTGCCCAGTTCAGTAGCCATCAGGTCCCACTCTGGCATGAAACTACACAAAAGACAGGGAAGTGACCACCCCCCTGTCCAGCTCCTCCCTAGGGAGGTGCCCCAGAGCCCCTCCAGGTGGCCACTTGATTCTACCATGTTGAATCTTGGCCCCTGGGAGCATCTGACTGGCTAGGACATCTAAGTAGCGTCCCTGATCCCCTCTGATAGGTGGGTCACCAGAGAAGAAGTTTTTCCCCTTTTTGGGGTTACTTAAGGGCTGGTCCTTAGATTTGTTACAACAACATCTTCTGGAACCGACTGATTGTCACTGAAGATTGTTCAAAGACTCTTCTGCTGGTGGACACTGGACCTCTGTTTTTCTTTAAGCCAGGACTCACAACAAGACTGCTCCCAGTAGGAAGAGTCCTACTGCATCTTCATCACTGTGCTTCTCCAAAAATCTGCAACTACTTTGGCCTCACATCCTCTGAGTCACCAAGGACTTCTAGCCAGAAGGAATCTCCCTTCAA
The DNA here is from genome assembly GCF_964261635.1 of Lissotriton helveticus. Classification (NCBI taxonomy): domain Eukaryota; kingdom Metazoa; phylum Chordata; class Amphibia; order Caudata; family Salamandridae; genus Lissotriton; species Lissotriton helveticus. The sequence continues at coordinate 303,325,308 of NC_136069.1, read as the reverse complement.
GTGAAGGAGTCACTTCCCTGTATCGGCAGGTACCTCAATGTCGCGACCGGTTTGCTGATCCTGGTGTCCCAAGGACATCGCCCGGCTCTGCAACACAGGTGGTGGTTTGTTGGGTCTCCAGAGGCCTGACCAGTCTTCCCTGCAAGTTGGGAGACTGTAATCCCTCTCCAAACAACGGTGACCGCCTCCCTGTGCACCATGTCTCTTTGACGTTGCCAAGGTTATATATTTTTTTAAATCCTACTTTATTAATTTTCAGACTTTGCCAAGGTTTGTTGATTCTCTGCATGGAAGAGCTTCAAGCACCAAGCAGCCCCTTCCTTCAGCACTTCACAGCTCCAAGCACGTCATCCTGCCTGCGTCTCTTGCCTTGTAGAACTTCTTCTCCTGTGTGCTGCTGGGGCGTCCTTGCGACCTCCTGTGCCTGCTGCCAGAGGGTCCTCGAGGGTGCTTCCTTGATTCCTCTGGCTCTCGATCGTGCTGAGGGCCGGTCCTGACTTACCCTTGCTGGGCTAGTCCCTCAGACCTTGCTGGTTTGTATCCCTGCAACTTCACCCGCGAACCATTGTTTGCATTTGCCAAGGCTTGTTGGTCCTGCCGGCCACGGACTGTCCTGCACTCGTCAACCGGCGTGGGATAGCTCGTGATAGGCCTGGTCTTCACAGCTGCTGTTTTTTTCTCACTGCCCCTCAACGAAAAACTTCAACCAGGGCCGGCATTGTGCTTCTGCTCCTCCTGGTCACTTCCGGGAGGTTTGGCTCTGACCCCTCTGCTTTCAGGTTCTTCTTATCTGGATTTTTTATTCTGGTTCCACCAGCCTGGTCAACGAGATACACAAGTTACTTACTTGTGTAACAATATATCTGTAAGAGACATTAGTTAGTGATAGATTCCTTACCTTAGAATATCCCCAGGCGTCAGACTGGATCCGGAAGGTTTTTTTCGTCAGCAGTGCCCCTACACGTCGGTAGACGTCGTCGTACGACTCCACGTACGTCCCTGGCATCGTAGTCGCTGAGATGACCTCGCTGGAGCTACTTGGATGCGCCCACGCGCGCTGACGTCTGTTCTGTACAAGACTTTCCGCGCCAGGAACGCAGAGCCATGCAAGATACTGACCATCAGTTCGCAGAACGGGGAGGATGGGTGGGGCGATAAGGAATCTATCACTAACTAATGTCTCTTACAGATATATCGTTACACAAGTAAGTAACTTGTGCATTCCTTACCTTAGAATAGATACCCCAGCAATACCAATCCTGGTGGTGCGTCTGCGAACAAATATCACACCAGAAAGTCACGGAGAACAGAACGGCCAGAGAAGCCGTCCATCCGGACTGGACTGTCAAGGCAATAATGCTTGGTAAAAGTGTGCAGCGAGGCCCACGTGGCTGACGGACAGATGTCTTGCCGGGGGACACCGCGTCCCAATGCAGTAGTGGCTGCCGTCACCCTGGTAGAATGTGCGCGCAACCCCATAGGAGGTTCCTATTTAGCCAGAGAATAACAGGCCTTAATACACAAGACGACCCAGCGGGAGATAGTCCTCTTGTGCACAGCCGGGCCTTTCTTGGCACCTACGTAGCCAACAAAGAGCTGGTCATCCACCCGGAACTGTTGTGTGCGATTCAGAGAAAGTTAAAACACACGTTTTGGGTACAGACAGTGGAGCCTCTCTTCCTCTCTGGAAGGGTGCAGAGGCGGAAAGAAAGTGGGCAAGGTGATAGTTTGCCCAATGTGAAAATCAGTGACCACTTTTGGCAAGAAGTAAGGACGAGTGCGAAGCACAACCTTGTCCGGATGGACTGACAGAAATGAAGGCTTACAAGAAAGAGCCTGGAGTTCACTCACACGACTAGCTGAGGTGATGGCAATCAGGAAAGCAGTCTGTAAAGTTAACAAACGAAGGGGACAGTTGAGAAACGACTCAAAAGGATCACACATCAAAAAGGTAAGTACCAGATCCCACTGCGGCATCACAAACGGAATAGGAGTGAAAAGGTGAGTAATGCCTTTGAGAAATCTATTAACAACAGGGGACTTGAAAAGAGAGGGCTGATCAGGGAGCTTGAGAAAGGCCGAGATTGCAGAAAGGTAGCCCTTAAGAGTGCCCAGAGCAGATCCCTGCCGGGCCAGAGAAGTACAAGTTACTTACCTTCTGTAACAATGTATCTGGTAGAGACGATTCTAGCCGCAGATTCCTTAACATAGAATTATCTGTCCGCTGTCCGTGTACATGACGTGAGCGAGGTCACATAAGTCCCACCCGGGTGTGCCTACGTCAGTTTCCTTTGGAGAATTATTCTGCGCCACAACGCGGACCCATCAGAAACAAAACTGTGAGGGTATGGGAACAGTGTGCGAAAAGAGCAGCAACCCTGAAAAGTACGGAGATATCCACCATGGAGGCAAAAGAACAAATGGAAAAATGTCATGGCAAACATTTAGCAAGTCTGCAACCACAATCAATAACAGTGAAGGGGAACAAGTCTGGAACAGATAAGTCACGACAAACTACCCCAAGACAACCCCAACAGAGAATGTTGCATCCCCTGTAAAGAACTAAGGGCAGCGGCACGGTCAAGAGACCCCAACACAGAGGACTGCAGAGGAGTCAGAACCCCTAGCAATGAAGGGGGAATTCACAAGTAGGCCCCACCTTGAAATAACCAGAGCGTAGGGACGCAGAAGTACATGTAATGTCATCCTCCAATGACCAGAAAGGAAGGAAAGGAACAATAAACAGGACGAAGCAGCCTGCCAGGAAGTGAAATAAGGCACTCACAGAAGACAAGCCACCCAAGGGAGGCGAGTCCAGAAGACCAAGCTGAAGGTCTTCGCAGGACGGGGAGGAAGGGCGGGTCGTGAAGGAATCTGCGGCTAGAATCGTCTCTACCAGATACATCGTTACCGAAGGTAAGTAACTTGTACATCTGATAGAGACTACTAGCCGCAGATTCCTTAACGTAGAATAGATACCCTAGCCATACCCATAGGGAAGGGGAGGGGTCAGCGAGGGAACCTCACCAGCTTGGAAGAAAACAGAGCCCCCACTGGGGATGTGTCATGGGGACAGGGAGGAAGGCCCAGTCCCCAAAAAGGAGAAGAGAACTTTACCAGCCTGGAAGAACACAGGGCCCCAACCGGAGATGTGTCACAGGGACAGGGAGAACGCCTCAGTCCCCACCAAGCAGAAGTAAACAAGAAAAGGAGGAGAAGTGGAAAAGGAGGCAGAACCTGCCTCAAAAGAGCACCCACAGCGAAGTGGACAGCAGAACGAGCATCAGTTCCGAGGCAGAGGACAAGCAGGAACGGCCCCACCACCAAGAAGAGTATATGTGAGAAGAAGACACAGGTGTGTAAACTCCAGCAGAGCCAGGGACAGGAGCACGTAGGTACACGCTGAGGCCCAGGGAGGTGGACTATAATGACCAGGGGTGCGCAGAAGGCAGCGGGACATACCATGAAGTAATGTGCCCAGAACACGCCAATCATAAGACTAAGACAGAGGTAGGGGAATCTCCAAACAAGCCCCAGAGAAGGATTGTCCCAGTGGCACAACCAGGCCCACAAAGAGAAGCGGGACCGGCCAAAGATAAAGAGTACAAACCAAAAGCCGCCAATCAGTACACAGGAGATCACCAGGGATATCCTAGTCCCCCTGGAACACAAGGTAGAGGACCAAGCCAAAGCGTTGGAATATAAGGTTAAAACACTAAGACACAACGCCGCAAACTGCATGATCCAAAATACGTTTCATTCCACTCTTCCCAAAGTCATCACACAGAAATGCAATAGGAAAAACACTGCACCCTGGTATAGCCCTCAACTAAGATTGCTAAAACAAACATGCCGTCGACTTGAAAGAACCTGGAGAATTACTCCCTCGAAAGACACAAAAGATACATATAGACAAGCTATCAGGAGCTATAAAAAGGAGATAAAAGAAACGCAGGCTAAATTTTATGAGGAAAAAATAGCCACTGCTGCTAACTCCCCCAAAGAGATCTTTCGAATAGCGAAAACTTTGATCCCTCCGGCACAAACACCCCCTTCCAGGGAAGGAGCCCTGGAACGCTGTAACAAACTTGCAGTGTTCTTCAAAGAAAAAATTGAGATAATATATAACACCTTTCCCTCTAATCAAACCGATATAGATGGCCAGCATCTCACTGATTTAACCGAAGTGCCCATTTTAGATCACTTGGACCCTTTGACGTTAGAGACACTTGTTACAATCATTTGTAAAATAGTCTCAGGTTCTCCGACAGATGCTGCGCCGCCCAAACAGTTAAAAGCAATAATTAAATATGTCCAAACTACCATAATGGAGATATTAAATCTCTCCATGTCGACAGGTATAGTCCCTTTATCATGGAAGTGTGCAAAGGTGAAAGCACTAATCAAAAAGCCCAGTCTGGATCCTTCCATTCTATCTAATTATCGACCAATTTCCCTCCTGCCATGGCTTAGTAAATTGGTGGAGAAACACGTAAATAACATTCTCACCAATTATCTCGAATCGAACAGTCTGTTGGATGACACCCAGACTGGGTTTCGACCAAACCATGGAACGGAGACTGCATTGTTGTTAGTAACAGAAGAGGCAAGGAAATTGGTAGACGAGGGATGAAGGGCAGCTATCTTCTTGCTGGACCTCAGTGCAGCGTTCGACACGGTCAAACATTCCATCTTGATCAACCGTCTCAGAATGAGCGGGGTGTCGGGCGCTGCACTGAACTGGATTACCTCCTTCCTCAGTAATCGCCATTTCCAAGTCTTTGAGGGAGATGTAGTTTCATCTACTCAGATGCTGGAATGTGGGGTTCCACAGGGTTCGGCATTGAGCCCAACGCTCTTCAATGTTTATATGAAGCCGTTGGCAGCCGTAGTACATCCATTCGGCATTAAGATCGTCAGCTACGCAGACGATACCCAACTAGTGGTATCGCTGGGCCAAGACGTGGGCTCGTCTGATGAGCTGACACCCTGCCTTGAAGCAGTGGCCGGATGGATGAAGGACTCCTACCTCCGTCTTAACGGAGAAAAAACTGAAATCGTGTTGTTTATACAGTGCCGCCCCTGCTTCCATCATGCCCCCATGGCCCACATGTCTGGGTCCAGCTCCGCTACCCAAACCGCACATAAAGAGTCTGGGAGTGTGGCTTGATGACAAATTGACCTTCAATCACCAAGCCACAATATTATCAACAGCCTGTTAAGGATGATACGAAAAATTCTCCCTCTCCTCCCTTTTGTAGCACGAAGGATTATGATTCAGACTCTAATCCTTTCCCGGCTAGATTATGGGAACTCCCTATACTTGGGAGCTCCACTGTCCACCATTAACAAATTACAGGTGGTACAAAACAGTGCAGCCAGACTGCTCCTTCAGGTCCCCAGGAGACAATCGGCCAAACAAGCCCTCCGTCAGCTACATTGGCTACCAATGAATGCCAGAATTCAATTTAAAACACTATGCATAGCCTATAAAGCCTTCTGGAAAACAGGCCCTAACATTCTTCACCCCTTAATAACACTCTACCTACCATCTAGGTCGCTTCGATCCAGCAACCAATTCTTGGCCTCTACCAGAAAGATAAAGAAAGCAAGATGGGGGGCCGCTCTTTCTCACATTCAGCGGCTAAATTGTGGAACGCCCTTCCCCAGTCTTTAAGAGAGATACGTAGCCTGACTGCCTTCCGTAAACACTTGAAGACACATCTTTTCAACTAGTAGTCTTCACTGAATTGACACTCTTGGTTCTGAAGCGCTGCGAGGCCTCCGGGTAGTTAGGCGCTATATAAATATTCTTTCAATTTCAAGTCGGTCTGGCGATCCAGAGGCTGAAAAGGGAAGTCGAAACGCACAGAAACAGACATCCCTCAGGAACACATGGCAAAATGCACAACAGGCAAGCCCTGTATATGAAGGATAGAAGCCCCATCGCATACTGAGCAGGACAGAACCTGGAGCAGCGCAAGCTGCGCTAGCGCTAAAACAGAAGCAAAATAAAAGACCGCACCAAGCGGCAAACAGTTAGGCCAGGAAACACGAGGAACCCGAGAAGGGATTCACACCTGCCCAGCTTAGGACAGAGCTATACAATAGCCTACAAGTACCCCACCTAGGGTATGGCATGTCCCAACAAACCATGGGAACATCTCTTAGGGAAAAAATCCCGCAGCAGCGGTAAAGAAACAAAAGGAACCTGCGGAAGCACCACAGATGGCTTACCAATCAGTCAAAATAACACAGAAGTCCCAATCTGAGGACCCATATGGCTTTACCAACAGCAAAAAAAAAACCACACCACTAGATCAAAAGGGCTGTACCAGCAGCCAACGGCAGAGGGGCAAATGAAGGACCCTGAAGGTATCCACACAGAACACACAGGCGGCGAACCAAAAACTAGGCAGAAACAGCAAAGTGGGATAAATGCCTCCCATAAGGCACCTGAGTACCAACAAGCCAAAGCCTACGGCTGAGGAGGAGGAGGCGGAGGACGGAGCCCTGCAAGAAGTCTTTGAATAGCGGAATCCGCATGGGTGTTAAACAAAAGCACCTCATCAAATGGCAGGTCAACCAGACACCTCCTAACATTCTCAGGAAAAACACTGTCCCGCAACTACGCATGACGGCGGAGAGCCACAGAACTAGTCATAGTGCGAGCTAGGGAATCAGAAACATCGACGGCTGAACGAAGAATAAACACAGCCAACTCCCGACCGTTGTTTGGGGTCACGGTGATCGCAGTTGCGCAGGCACGCGCTAATCCACGTAAAGACTTCAACTGTCAGCAGCCTCGGCACATCGCGTCAGACGCAGCATAGCCCAGCGCGTCTCACATGATGCGGAAATGCAGACTTAGCCAGGAGGCAGACGCTGCCGATTATTCCGCTGGTTCGTTATTCCTTGGGCCGCAGTTCCAGTTTCTCATGATCGGGTAAGGGTGCTTTGAGCACCGCTGTCCTGTTACCATCTCCGGATTCCTCGAGTGTGTGCAAGCTCCCTGGTGTGACCCTGAATTACCGGAGTAGCGGTACCCGATTTTCCCTTCATTTGGCTGAGCTCATTATTTCTTTCACTGAGTTCATGCGAGGGAGATATTCGGATACTATCCTTGGCCTGAAAGCTTTTGTACTTATTTTTGGCTTTATTCTGAGGGTATAGCTTTCCTTGCGATGGCGAACTTTCATCATCAAAGTTTTTGCCGGGGAAAGTCTTTACCTCAGATATATACTTACTGACATAGGGGATCCTATTCAGTACCGTTTGGTGTACTATTACTATGCGGGGAGGGGGAACATCCTTTACAACGCAACTTTTACAACGCACTACCATTACGACGCAACTTTTACAACGCAAGTTATTACAACACATTGCGCTGGGGGACGCTTTAGGATAGGGAATAAGTTCATTTACTATCCAACACCTTCCCTACTATTCACGGGGACTGGAGTTGGAATAGTAAATTAAACTATTCACTATCCAGCGCCCCCCCAACGCAAGTCGTAGTAGCGACTTGCGTTGTAAAACCTGCGTTGTAAAGGCATGCGTGGTAAAAGCATGCGTTGAAACGTCATACATCCTGCGGGGAGAGTGACGTAACTCTTCTCGTTTTCTGGATATTATCTGAGTTCGTCTGCCCTGGCGTTCAAATAACCTGCCAGGTGTTGAACCGTCAAGGAAATACCTTGACGTTCCAGCCATGTCCAGAGGCGCAGAGCCCTGCCTTGTTTGTTGTAATACCACATGGCGGTGGTGTTGTCTGTGAACACCTGCACCACCTTCCCCTTGACAGAGGAAAGGAATGCCTTCAGTGCAAGAAGGATCGCCCGAAGCTCCAGAAGGTTGATATGGAGATGGAACAACGCCCGAGACCCGAGGCTTCTAATCTCCGCCTCCCCCATGTGGCCGCCCCATCCCAGGAGAAGAGACGCATCCGTCACCACTGTGTGCTCCGGTTGGGGAAGAGAGAGGGATCTGCCGCTGACCCAATGCTGATTCGTGAGCCACCACTGCAATTGTTGTGCAGTTCCCTCTGGACGTAGTCGGACAGGTTCCCCTGATGCTGCGCCCACTGGAACTGCAGGTCCCACTGCAGAGTCCGCATATGCCATCTGGCATGGTTGGTGAGCAGGATGCAGGAGGTCATGAGGCCCAGCAGCCTCAAGGTCGTCCTGACCGAAACCCAGGACAAGGGCTGAAAGATCGGAATCATGGCCCGAATGTCCCAGACTCGCTGTTCAGGAAGATAGACCCGAAACTGCGCCATGTCCAGAACCGCTCCGATGAAGAGGAGCTTCTGAGAGAGAAACAGGTGTGACTTCAGCACACTGATGGAGAACCCCAGCAAATGCAGGAGGTTGGCCGTAGCCTTGAGGTGGGAGATGGCTGTTTGGGGTGCGCCCGCCTTCAACAACCAGTCGTCGAGATAGGGGAAGTGAACGGTAAACTGAAAGTGCTCGTGGCCTACCGTGAACCGCAGGTAACGCTGGTGGGCCGGAAGGTCGGGGATATGAAAATAAGCGTCCTGCAAGTTCAACGCTACCAACCAGTCTCGCGGGTTTAGGGCAGACAAGACCTGAGCAAGTGTGAGCATCTTGAACTTCTACTTCCAGAAGAAGCAATTGACGTTCCGAAGCTCTAAGATAGGACGCAGGCCCTTGTCCTTCTTTGGAACCAGGAAGTAGTGGGAGTAACAACCACGACCTACTTCTGGTGTCGGAACGCGCTCGAAGGCCCTCTTGGCCAAGAGGGCCGTAACTTCCTGCTGGAGAAGTGCCAAGTGATTCCCCAATATGCGGTGGTACTATGGTAGCATGGCTGGAGGGGTAGTCTCGAAGGGGAGGGAGTAGCCCCTTCGGACAAGCTGCCGGATACACCTGTCCAATGTGATGGTGCGCCAGAGGTGGAGGTGATTGCGACTCGTGCCGACCACTGGCGTCTGGTGGGCCTGAAAGATCGGACTAGGAAGGTTTGGAGGCAGTGGCTGAAGAGGGGGTTGTGGACTGACCTGCACGCTGGCCCTGCGACCCGAGTCTGCGGGTCCCACGTCCATAGCTGCACTGAGACTGTTGCTGCGCTGGCCTGTGGCTCTGAAACTAATGTGCCTGGGCGCCCCTTGGTTGGCCACGAAAGGCCCAAGGACTTGGCCATAGCCCGTGAGTTCTTAAACCGTTCCAACGCGAAATCCGCTTTATCACCGAACAGGCGAGTGCCATCAAAGGGCATGTCCATCAATGTATTCTGGACATCCCCAGAAAAGCCAGTTGTCCTTAGCCAGGCGTGACGGCGTAGCACCACTGTCGTTGAAATCACTCTGCTTAGCGAGTCAACAGTGTCAAGACCACACCGGATGGTGAACTTGGCTGCGTCTCTCCCCTCAGCAATAGCTTGGGAAAGTATTGCCAGAGCCTCCAACGGACACTGAGGCAGCACTTGCGCAACCGTATCTCACACAGAATGGGAGTAACGGCCCAAGAGACATGCAGTGTTCACAGACCGCAATCCTGAACTGAGGGAAGAGAAAATCTTCTTCACAAATTGCTCCAGTTTCTTGTATTCCCTGTCCAGAGGTGCATAAGGGAATGCGCTTGGAGACGCAGAGGCTTGGACAACCAAGCTCCCGGGGTGGGGTGTTGGGAGAGGGAAACGGGGTCGCCCGGGGTCGGGTGATGGCATCAGGCCACATTCTTGTCCACAGGAGCTTGAGGTGGAGAGCCTCGCCCGCCCTACGCAACACCAGTGAGTATGAACCACCCTCCTCCGTAGCCATGGTAGAAGTGAGGTTCCGTGACAATTGTAAGTGATGTTTTCGACTCGCACGAATATGGTCGAGTCTGGTATCTAAGAACCGCAAATGACGAGTTTAGTAAGTATACGCAGTTTCGCTGTGCTAACTTAAACCGTTCGTTTGATATGTGGGTTTTTCATCTGTACCCACGGGTTCCATCTTAGATACGGCATCCATTTTGTCTCTTGCCCTCAAGTAGCCAGCGAACGGACACTGTCCGCTTCGTTACCTTGGGACTCTCAAGATATTTGTGGAAGACACATGTTCTTTGTAAATATCTTTTACGATGAGGGGGATGATACTGTAAGGCAGATGGCCCCGCTTTTGCCGTGCCGGTTTATTGTCTCAGCCGTGCATCTCATTAGGCACGTCCCTTTGATGCCTGTATCTCGTGTTTCCCGATACCTCCCCTTTTACACCCTTTTCGATCTCCCCACTGTCTCCATCTTCCTCTGCACCTGTCTTTGTCCCTATTTCGATCTGTTTTACTGCCGATCGGAATTCACTAATGTTGGGAAGATGGGTTTTTACAGTTGGGAACCGCCAAATGTTTCCGCACTTATGTTCCGGACCTTATGTGTACCAAAGTGACCAAAGCGACCCCTCTGGGGGATAATTATGGGAACCAGGTTGTAAACTTTTGTGTACCATGTTGTCCTATGAGTAAATTCTGTATAAAAGGAGCGCTCCACAGAACCAATTTGAAGCAGTCTCCCCAAGTTGCACGTGTTGTACTTGTTGTGACTTCTGTGTTCCCTGCAGTAAATAAACCTTGAATCTTTGACGCCGAAGGAAGTGTCCCGTGTCTCTGTAGTTTGTGCGCCGAAACAGGTATCCCATGAAGGTTATAGGTGTTGTTCCCTGGCACCGCTGGTACTGTTAAAAAGTCCAGTCCTTCAGTTGGCGCCCAACGTGGGGCGACTTCAGCGGTACCGGTCCAAAGCCTGATGATCGTGAGGAACTTCGTGTGAAATCTCCGAGGGAAGGTGCACCCCGCTTCATCGATCCTGTTGTCGAAATAAGTGGCCCGAAGTTTTTCCCTGCGAAGATTCCCGCCTCCTGACGGCTGCGACGGACCGATGCCCTGACTGTCGACCTGTCTTCGACGCCCGGCGTAGACCTTATGTACAAGCGAGACGACAGACGGGCCTTCCTGGTGACGCCATTGAAGTTCTGAGTTAAGTATTTGTGGGTCGCTCCCAGTCCTTAGTGGTTGTTCTAGCTTTTGAAAGCTTTGTGGTTAGCCTTTAAGGCTTTGTGGTAATAGCTCACTGAGCTTTGTAATAGCCTCCTCAGGCTTTGTGGTTAGCTCTCCGAGCTTTGTAATAGCCTTAAGGCTTTGTTGTATTGCATGGTTCCATTGCATTTGTGGTTCTTAGTATTGGTTTTTAGTATTATTTGACAGTTGCAATTGCCAAAAACCGAGGGTTTTGACTTACACGAGGTTTTATTGCTTCGGTAATCCTTGAAGTTTGATACTAGGTTAGTGTGCACGATGCCTAGCCATAGTGATTTGTTTCGTATTTTCAAATGTTGCGCAATGGATTCCCGGTTGGAGGACTCATGTCCGATACCTCCAGTTGGAACTCCGATACATGATCTTTATAGTCGACATGGTGTGGGTCCTATAATCTATAATGATTACTGGGTCCGTTATACAAAGAAAGACGGTGACCTTAGATGGCCACCACATGGAACTTTTGAACTTTCGATTTTAGATAATCTTGAGGCTAAATTATTTTCAAAGAAAGCTAGGCCAGCTATGTTTGATTCTTTTCGGATATGGCGTAAAGAGGCCAAGCAGAAAGAAATCAAACAACTTAAAAAGGATCAAAAGCAAGAGTTCGTTCCTGTAATGCAAGCTATAAAAGAATGTAGACAAGACAAAGAAGAAAAAGACATGGAAATTGCTACTAGATTGCATCACATGAAAATAGATAAATGTTACCCAGTTTTACCGAATAAATCAGAAAAGAAAGAAGAAGATTTGAAGGAGGATTCCTTGCTGTCATACTTGATGAAATCACCACCTCCTTATGTACAGGGTGCTACTGCTCCTGTAGTTGCTCCTGTTGTACCTCTTGTTGCTCCAGCGGCTGCGGGTCAGCCCGCTGTTAACCCTACGTTTGTTTCACCACCTGTCCTCGTTCCTACTGCTCCTGTACCTGTACCTTCGCAGACTGTTGTTTCTGCCACTCCAACTATCTTGTCCGTTCCTACTATGCCTTCCTTCACCTCCAGTGTTGTTGCCCCTGTTTTTCTTTCTCCTTCTGTTCGTAAGCGTGTTCCTAACTCTGTTGCTACCCTTTATTCACCTCTTTCTGGTCCGTTATTTTCGTCTAATTTATCTGAAACTCCTCAGAGACGGAGTCAGATCCCTAGTGGTAGGGAGAAAGAGACGTTAGTAACAATGGCACATAGGTGGATAAGACATCCTGCTAATTACACTCCACGTGTAGTCTTTGATACGTTTTCTCAGTTTAATGAGCCTACGCAGAGATTCGTATTTGAGGAGATGTGTAACTTTTTGAGAGAAGAATGGTATAATGATGATGTAGATAATGTACCGTCCGACATAATTGAACTTCAGAGTCACTTTTCAAACGGTATGATTATAGGAGGCGATGTACGACGTGCCGTGGAACGCTTATTAGCATTCAGACCCACAGCACATTCTCGGGTATCATTAGATGATACCACTGAAAACTGGAAAGCGGTTCCTGGTCAGTATCCTATGAGAGAAGTCCCGCCACTGTGGGTGCCTGGAGATCCGCAGGGTAACCCTGTGGTGCTACCGCATTTTCGAAGAGTGTGGATACATCTTCCATGGAAACGATCGGAAGTTTTGCAAGTGAAGCAATCCTTACCCGATCCGCGTAAAAATCCGGCTGGTTATTATAAGGAGTTATCACAACTGATAGAAGCTTCTATTATGAACCTTGCCGACATCGACATGTTGTTTGGCAACGTTGTACCGCAACCAGTTTGGGCTAAAATTCGTCAAGCCAATCACGCAGCTGAATTAGGGGGTGATTGGGCTGCACTGCTAGCAGCTGATGCATTACAAGTCGGTGGGGCCAAGCCTGAACAGTTGATCTTGGATTTGCCTCAGAAAATCATTACGCTCATGAAAACTCTCATGCCAGCGATGAAGGTGAACTGGGATAAGTTATCAGCTTGTAAGCAAAAGAAAGACGAGAGTGTCTCGGATTTCTTTACAAGGTTTGAGGAAGCGTTTGTCGACCACAGCGGCCAGGACATGGGCGCTGAGGGAGGCCAGCGGTTATTCGTTGACAAATTCGTGTCGAATTTGTTGCCTGAACTAAGCAACAAACTAAAGAATTCAGAAAGTGCATGGGCAGTTTCAACCCCTGCGCAAATACTAGCAACGGCTCAGTATTACGAGAATAGGGAAAAGGAAGAAAGTGATCGTGTAGAAAAGAAAACGAAGGAGCTCAAAACGAAGGTTTTGTTGCAGCAAGCACACCCTCCACGATCAAACCAAAATGATGCACAACAGCAGTATCGACCACGAGCACAGCTCGATAGAACACAGCCGCGCTCTGACAACTTTGATTCCAGATCTTCACTTGGGTATAATCAGTGCGCATACTGTAGGAAAGAGGGACACCTAAAATATGATTGTCTTGCCTTACGGGACCGTCTGAATGGTGTGTCGACACGTGGAAACCGTGGTGGTGGTCCTCAACAGGCACTTCGTGGTAGAGGTCGTGGTTCATCCCACAATCAGAGTGATCGTTATCAAAATCAATCGGATGTAAATAATTACTTTGATCAGCGAAATGCGGGGTCAGTTCGATCTGCACAGTATAATGTTGATGATTATTATGCAGAGTTTGAAACTGTTGTAAATGACCATTACTAGGACAGCCAACGACAAAGAGAGGGAGTAGTGTCAGTTCCGGTCGATCAGAGTGGGCCTTACGTTGCAGTGGCTACATCGGGTGTAGTTGAGCCTTTTCTGTTAGACACTGGTGCGACAAAAAGTTCCATCATGCATTCAAAACTCCCTGGCGCACCTTTGTCTGGCTTAACGAACGTTTCCGTTGGATTCTCTGGCGCCCCTGTTAGTAACCCAGTCTCTAATCCTTTGCCTCTTATGATTGGACCCCGTGAGCTAACCGCTCCACTGATTCTATCTACAGGTTGTGGTGAAAATCTTTTGGGTCTGGATTTGTTGAAACGATTATATGCAACATTGTATTGTTCCCCCGAAGGAGTGAAGCTTACATTGGGACGGAGAGTGATCTCTCCCATGTATTTGTCAGTCGATAAATTCCCACCGGAGTTGAGTTCCCTCCCTGCGTCCTTATGGGCCACAGGTCCCAATGACGTGGGCCTGTTAGACATTCCACCCTATGTGATTCAATTGAAACCAAATGCGCGATTACCGCGTTTACCTCAATATCGTATTTCTCTCGAGGGCGAACGAGCGCTGTTAGCAATTGTTTATGATCTCATTGGAAAGGGTGTTGTTGAAGAAACTCGTGGAAATGTATGTAATAGCCCTGTATTGCCAATTCTGAAACGAACTGACCCAACTAAACCTCCTGTGTACCGCTTCGTTATAGATTTGAGAGAGGTAAACAAAATAGTGGTTCCACAATTCCCCGTGGTCCCTGACATTACGGCTTTATTAACAATGATCCCGGCATCTGCCTCCTGGTTCACAGTGATCGATTTAAAGAATGCTTTCTTTAGCATCCCAATTGCAGAGGAAAGCAGAGACCTATTCGGATTTTCATTAGGTGGTCGCAGTTTTAGGCTAAAACGCGCTCCACAGGGCTACTGTGAGAGTCCGTCAATCTACAGCCAAGCACTTAAAGGTCAACTTGATGACTTTGTATTACCAACGGGTGCAGCTTTGATTCAATACGTTGACGATCTTTTAGTGGCAGCTGATACAGAAACTATTTGCAAAACGGCTACAGTATCATTGTTACACTATCTACATGACTTGCACCACAAGGTATCGCCTTCAAAGCTACAGTATTGTTGTCAAGAAGTTACCTATTTAGGTCACTTATTGTCAAAAGAAGGGAGAAGGTTGACCCCAGAGAGAATTGCAGCGATTTCCCGAATGACTGTGCCAAAAACCCAGAGAGATGTTCGCGCCTTTTTAGGTATTACGTCCTACTGCAGACAATGGATTCCAAATTTTTCATTGTTGGCGAAACCATTGATAGCCCTTACGTGCAAAGATGTTTCATCCCCAGTACCTTGGTCTGAAGAATGTCAGAAAAGTTTTTCTGAATTGCGTGATGCGTTGTGTTCGGCTCCTGTGTTGAGCACTCCTGACTACAGTAAGCCGTTTACACTATACGTTCACGAGAGGGATGGTTGCGCGTTGAGTGTTTTGACACAACCTTTTGGTGGTAAGCAACGCCCATGTGCCTACTTTTCTTCGACTTTAGACCCAGTAGCAAGAGCTTTGCCAAGTTGCTTAAGGGCAACAGCGGCAGCTGCGGCGTCCATTCGACAGTCCGCAGGTCTAGTCATGGATAATATGCTCACGGTAATGGTTCCGCATGCAGTCGACACTCTATTGAACCGAACGAAAACTCAACATCTGACAAGTGCAAGATTGTCTGGATATGAGTTGACGTTGCTGGCCAGTCACATACGGATAAAACGATGTAATGTGTTGAATCCAGCAACATTGCTGCCGATCGACACAGAATCAAGTGGTGAAGCAGTACATGACTGCTATCTCAGAACTGAAGAGGAAACCAAGGGTCGCATTGACCTAAAAGATACTCCATTGACAGATCCCGATGGTACTTTGTATGTGGGTGGTTCTTGTTTCAAGTTGCCGAACGGTGATGTGACAACTGCGTATGCTGTAGTTACATTGAGAACGATTGTGGAAAACGCAAGGTTAAGTCAGAATTCGGCTCAGGCTGCTGAGTTAATTGCTTTGACGAGAGCGTGTGTGTTGTCTAAAGATAAACGGGTGAATGTGTTTACAGATAGCCAATATGCGTTTGGTGTGGCACATAGTTTTGGACGACTGTGGAGAGAGAGAGGATTCCTTACGTCACATGGTACGAAGATTCAACATGGCCAGCTTGTAAATGATCTTTTGGATGCACTTACGTTGCCTAAGCAAGTGGCGATTGTTAAATGTAGTGCGCATCGTAAGGTGACGGATGATGTTGGTCGTGGTAATGCGTTTGCGGATGAGACTGCTAAGGAGACTGCCCGGAACCTTAGCACTCGAATGTATGTGACGAGTTCGGTTAGGTGGCCTGCAGAATCAAGTATGTGTGAAAACACTATCGAGAGTGTGAAAGCAATTCAGAATGAGGCCACCGAGACTGAAAAGACGAAGTGGAAAGAAAGTAAGGGAAAGTTGGATGCGAATGTTTGTTGGATTGACTTATCGGAACAGAAAAGATGGATGTTGCCTGATGCATATGTGCTGGCTGTTGTGACTATGGCACATGGGTTAGCACATATTAGCGCGAAAGGTATCTGTAAATTGCTGTTTCCTGTGTGGAAGAATGATGGTATTACGAAATGTGCTGAACGCTTGGTTAAGAATTGTATGGTATGTATGTTGTACAATCCTGGTAAGGGAACCCCAACTCCTCCTGGTAGTTTTGCTCCCCCTTCATGTCCCTTTGAGGTGATCCAATTGGACTTCATCCATATGGAGCGATGCAATAACTTGAAATACGTTTTAGTTGTTGTTTGCGCATTCTCCCGATGGATTGAGGCCTATCCTCTCAAAGACAATACTGCTTTGTCCACTGCGAAAATCCTACTGAAGGAATACTTTCCTCGGTATGGAATGCCTAGAATTGTGTGGTCAGACAACGGAAGTGAGTTTGTGGGGAGTGTGATGAAGAGTGTGTGCAAGGGCCTTGGAATTAATCAGAAATTCCATAGTGTCAATCATCCTCAGTCAGCTGGTTTGGTTGAAGGGTACAATGGCACCCTTAAACTAAAACTAGCAAAGATTCAGGCTACGACAGGTCTTTCATGGCCTGACGCTTTACCCTTAGCATTACTGTCAACAAGGGCAACTGTACACTCCCGAGTAGGGCTCAGTCCCTATGAAATAGTGTTCGGTCGCCCTGCCAATGTTTGGGGGGTCCCTAGACCGGGTGCCTTTTGTGATCTTGAGTATCCAATGTTGATCGATTATCTTCATGACTTGACTGCTAAACTGAGGTTAATTCACCAACAGGTTCACAAAGCATTGCCGACACAGACGGAGGGTCCAGGCCACCAGCTCCAGCCCGGAGATTGGGTGGTAACGCGAAATTTTTCGCGCAAGAACAATTTGGATCCCAGGTTCACTGGACCCTATCAGGTCCTCCTTGCCACGAGAACTGCAGTTCGTCTTGAGGGGCGAAAGAATTGGGTGCATGCCACCCATACCAAGAAAGTCCCCATCCCGTTGCCAGCAGACTCGTGGGTGAGGAAAGGCATTGCATCAACTGAAACCGAAGGATTGTCAGCGTTTGTACCTTTCAGCGACGCACAACCTGTCGGAGAATCCTCAGTGCAGCAAAAAGGCATTGTTGAACACTTGTCATCAGAAGACTCAAGACCAGAACATTCAGCTGATCAACAGGGCGTTGTCCCTTCGACGGATCTTTTGTTTAACGAACAGACACGTCCTGGGAAAACCCGATATTTTTTGCGATCCAGCACTAAAGACTAATAAAAAACCCCGTTCTGTCCCTTGACAAGTGCATTATCCCGTTTTCCATGATCAGTTTGAACACTCATACTATTGTAAATATTTTGTACATATTCATTGAGCTTCGTTCCTTACACTTTTTGTTTCCACAGCTGAGAGACATTGTTTTCGCATATATATATATATTTGTGAAATGAAGGCCGTAGGGCCGCGCGCGTACTTCCTTCTGGTTAGTAGGTCTTGACGCTAGGTTAAAGACCGTCGGTTCCTGGGAACTCCTAGGAATTGACTATTGCTACACAGAACGAAGTGCGTCAAGAAACGTTGCGGACGGTCATAGGGAATGGCATTTTCAAAGCTGATGGACTTGGAAAGAGCTCAAGCACAAAGATTCAAGCTGCAGCAACTCAGTCGTACCAAATGTTTTGTGTTCCAAATATTCGTACTGTTTGTGACTGTTTCTGCGTTATTGGCGGGTGGAGTATATTACACGATGTCTTACTTCTTGCCTTCTATCATACCTACTCCTACCCCTGACCTTAAACTCATCTCCACTGATTCTCCTCATTCTTTTCACATCTTACCTGAACACGAGCAGGCTAGACGTGCAGAATTCCGCAACAATTCCTTTATTCAGCTCCTTCATCAGCATCAGTTAGTGGTTAACACTACTAATTGTTGGGTGTGTGGGTTGATGCCGCATACTACGGATAAGGGAATTCCATATCTGGTGTTACCGTATAGCTCCCAAGGGTCTGCTCGAGCATTTCAAACAATGTTTCAAAGCGCACTGGGTTTCCACCCCATTCGAGAACCACGTTCCCCCTACTCTGGTCCTACCTCGTACCAAAAACCTTTGTCTATAGCAATAGAGGATTTAGATAGCGATATCTATGATCCCTCGCTTATCCCTGAAGAAGAGGTACAAGCCTATAGAGTCCTAAGTAGAGGCGAATATAGTGTGTTTACTGGTGAAAAACAGCTTAAAAGCTCGCCTCCGATATGGGTCGTACCCCACATTGGTAATTTTTGTTTAATAGGTCGCGGCCGTAGATCGAAAGCCCGACTTGGAGAGAGTGCTTGCACTGAAAATTATATTTTGCCAATGGTCTCGTCCCCTGTGTTTTTGGCTGCCAAGGGTACATACTTTATTTGTCATGATCGTGCGTATGCATGGTTGCCCTCTGACTTCATGGGCTCATGTTTTATCGCAAACTTGTTGCCTCCGACGTTTACTGTAGATGCAGATTATCACAAAACTAGAGTTGTGAGAGGCGTAATTAGCGAAGAGGATACTGCCGGTCAAGAGGCAGGAGACTTTTTCAAGGGTTTCCTCCCATTTTGGGGACCTATGGTTAATAGTAGGAACCTGAGACAGTTGACTCGAGTGGTAGAATCGACAGCTAATATTACTGCCAGTGCCCTTGGTAATATCACCACAGAACTTCAGGCGGATAGACTTATGACGTTACAAAACCGTATGGTTTTAGACGTGATCTTAGCAGATCGAGGTGGGGTATGTAAGGTGATCCATTCGAGCTGCTGTATTTTCATTCCTGATAACGCTCCGACTGTCTATCAAGCCATCTCGAAGTTGCATAAGATCTCCGAATCCATACACGTGGATGTAGGGGATTGGACGCTACTTGGATGGTTTTGGGACCTGATGTCGACTTGGGGTTGGAAGATTCTGATGATCATTGGAGTCGTTGTAGCGTTCCTGTTCACGTGTTGCCTTTGCGTGCAGTGCGGTCCTGCCTTATGTGGCCTCTGTGCTACAACGTGTATGAGACAGCCACCTGTTACCAAAGGGTCTCGGTTGGACAGAGCTATGCTACAGCAACATCTCGAGGGTCTGATGAATATCGAATATGATTCCGACTAGTGCTTGCCTACATGAGGGCAAAAGGAGCGTCTGAGGTTCCGTGACAATTGTAAGTGATGTTTTCGACTCGCACGAATATGGTCGAGTCTGGTATCTAAGAACCGCAAATGACGAGTTTAGTAAGTATACGCAGTTTCGCTGTGCTAACTTAAACCGTTCGTTTGATATGTGGGTTTTTCATCTGTACCCACGGGTTCCATCTTAGATACGGCATCCATTTTGTCTCTTGCCCTCAAGTAGCCAGCGAACGGACACTGTCCGCTTCGTTA
This sequence comes from Lissotriton helveticus, assembly GCF_964261635.1. Taxonomy (NCBI): domain Eukaryota; kingdom Metazoa; phylum Chordata; class Amphibia; order Caudata; family Salamandridae; genus Lissotriton; species Lissotriton helveticus. The sequence goes on along the minus strand of NC_136069.1, from coordinate 303,305,683 downwards.
CCTTGGGACTCTCAAGATATTTGTGGAAGACACATGTTCTTTGTAAATATCTTTTACGATGAGGGGGATGATACTGTAAGGCAGATGGCCCCGCTTTTGCCGTGCCGGTTTATTGTCTCAGCCGTGCATCTCATTAGGCACGTCCCTTTGATGCCTGTATCTCGTGTTTCCCGATACCTCCCCTTTTACACCCTTTTCGATCTCCCCACTGTCTCCATCTTCCTCTGCAGCTGTCTTTGTCCCTATTTCGATCTGTTTTACTGCCGATCGGAATTCACTAATGTTGGGAAGATGGGTTTTTACAGTTGGGAACCGCCAAATGTTTCCGCACTTATGTTCCGGACCTTATGTGTACCAAAGTGACCAAAGCGACCCCTCTGGGGGATAATTATGGGAACCAGGTTGTAAACTTTTGTGTACCATGTTGTCCTATGAGTAAATTCTGTATAAAAGGAGCGCTCCACAGAACCAATTTGAAGCAGTCTCCCCAAGTTGCACGTGTTGTACTTGTTGTGACTTCTGTGTTCCCTGCAGTAAATAAACCTTGAATCTTTGACGCCGAAGGAAGTGTCCCGTGTCTCTGTAGTTTGTGCGCCGAAACAGGTATCCCATGAAGGTTATAGGTGTTGTTCCCTGGCACCGCTGGTACTGTTAAAAAGTCCAGTCCTTCAGTAGGAGACAGTGCAGCAGGTTGCGGAGCATACTTCTGGTCACCTGCATCCCCTGGATCCTCATCCCAGTCTGGGTCTAACTCGCATTGAGCTGGGAAAGGGTCCTCAGACCCCTCCCAGTCTTCTCCGTCCACTATAGCCTGCTGAACAGGTGAAACATATGGACGTCGGTGGATATATGGATAGATGTTCCCAAACGGAGTCTGAATCGGCGTCGGTAGACACCCTTCTGGCACCGGTTCCACTTCGGGGAGGGGGCCGGGGAAGGCATTGGCTGGGTCTGCGGCCGGCGTCGGCGCCGTCGATGCTGGTGGAGGTCGAACAGGGTCAACTGGCATGGATGGGGATCCTGGCCTGGGCAGGTAGGCCATCAGCATCCGCGTAAGCTCCCTCGGAGCCACCGGGGCAGCCCCACCTGCATCCTTAGGCGCGCCACGTGACCGGCTAGGTGAACGCGAAGAGCGACAAAGTTTCTTTGACTTTTTGTGCTTCGCCTTACCTGACTCAGAGTGCGAAGACTTTGAATGATGGTGATGGCTCAGCGGCCGCTCCCTCAGCCTCCCTCGGAACCGGGACCTCGAGCGGAACGGAACCGCTCCTGGGCTTCCAGTCACTTTCGGGACAATTCCCGCAAAGTTTTCGGAGCCATGGCCGGGCAGTGGGGTCACGATTTGGAGTCGTGTTCACTCCCCAGGCAGTAAACGGTGCAGGTCCGTCACCGACATCGTGGGGGACAGGCCGCGCAGGACTTAAAAACGGGCATCCCTATGCACCTAAGATTGTAATAATTACTTGAAAACAGAAACAAAAGTCCCAAAAATCTCAGTCAAAAAGTGACTGCGGGTACCGCTATCTCCGGATCTGCGCTTGCTGGCATGGAAAAAAAAAAGAACTGACGTCAGCGCGCGTGGGCGAGTCTAAGTAGCTCCAGCGACGTACGTGGAGTCGTACGACGCCGCCTACCGACGTGCAGGGGTACTGCTGACGAAAAAACTTTCTGGATCCAGTCTGACGCCTGGGGATATTCTAAGGTAAGGAATCTATCACTAATGTGCCTCTTTCCGATGCTGTAGCTGCAGAACTTCAATGACCCTTCATTGGCGTCTACGGAAGACTCCAACATCACTTCACCCGTATGCAAGCGGGCTCCCTGGTGCAGGTATCCGTCCCTTCCAAGGGTGAAGTAACTCTCCAACCTTCCTTCCTCTAAGTGGTTCTTTCGGTGTCCTCCTAGAATGGTCCTAGTACTTTAAAATCCAAACCTCAACTTGCCTGTGTTGTCCTACAGGCATCTACCCCAGTGTAACCATTCTACACTCAGGCGCTTTGGGGTCCTTGGCTACTCACCTTGGGTGGTTTCTTGCTTCCCCTGGGGTCCTTCAACTTTGGGACCTTGTCCCGTTTAGTACCTATTCTGCATTCCACTATTTTAGTATATGATTTTTCCCCAAGGTGTGTTTTTCTATGCTATTTACCTGTTTTCTAAGTATGCCTTGTGTGTAATTGATAGCTCAGGGTAGGAGGTATACCAAGTTAGTGTCTAGTGTATAGAAATAGATATAAATTATTTTCCTACTCACCTGGTGTGGTTCTTTTATTTGTTAAAAGCGTACTGAACGAATAAAGTGGTAGATGCAATTGCTTTACACCCTCCTGGATAAGTCTTAGCTGCTCTTCACAGCTACTCCTTGAGAGCTTTGGTTATCAGGGACCTAAACACTCTCACTAAGGGTTGCCTGGACTTAGTGCACAGTGCCTCACCATAGGCGGACACTATATACGGAGCCAGCCTCCTACAATCAAGACCTTCGAGAGCTACTGTAGGGACCACTCATTCAAAGCTTTCGGAGCCATGGCCCGTCAGTTGGAGCACGACTTCAAGCCGTGGTTGCGCTCCAGGCATCAAAGGCAAACCAGATGTGGGTCCATCACCGACATCGTGCAGTGACAAGAGTTGCACGGTTTGAAACCAGAAATCTTCTTAGACATGATGGAAAAAGCTACACACCAAAAAAAGGGGTTGACAAAATGTCGAAAAAATCCTGTAAAAAAGTGACAGAGGATAGCTCTCTTCACAGATCTGCTCTGGCTGGCGCGGAAAGAAAATAATTGACGTCTAGTTGCCGTGGTGGTGCCTATATAGGTGATGCGGACGTCACTACTTCGCTGACGACGTCACACGGAACTGAGCGAGGGTATTGTTCGAAAAAAAATTTCATGATCCAATCTGACGCCTGGGAAATTTATAGGTATGATATCTGCAGATAGATGCCTCTATCAGATACAAAAGAAATGTTGATTGTACACCGACTGGCAAGAACATTAGCCTCCTTGTAAGACCCTGGTAAATAGTTTCCCTAGTATTCAGGGCATGGGTACCAAAGAGGGTGTCTAAGGGCTGCAACATGTATTATGCCACCCAAAGGGACCCACACACAAAACTGCATGCATATTGCCATTGCAGGGTGCGTGAAATGGTCCAAGACATTCTGAAAACACAACATTGCACATACCCTGTGTGCAATGTCCACACACACTGCATGTTATATTATGTAAGTCACCTCAACAGCAGGCCTTTGAAACCCTACGGCCAGGTACATTATATTACATGAGGGTACATCTGCATGAGCAGATGTACCCCTGTGATGCCCAGTTCCATTACTAGTCATTCCAAGTGTTCAGGAAGTCATTTTAAGAACATGTACTGGGCACTGGTTACTACGAGTTACTCAGCTACATGATGTCTTTACTGAAAGTAATGGTGTTTGGTATCAAACACCTTGTCTTAATAAATCCGTACTGATGCCAGTATCAGATTTATGAAGAAGTGCACCCAGAGGGAATCTTAGAGGTGCACACTATAACCCTACTAGTCCCTTAGTGTTTTGTCTGACTGTTATCTTGCAGCCTCCCACCACAGTCGGATTTCTGACCCCCTGAAAGGGAGAGTCCGTGCTCTCAGTGGTCAGGACCAATGCTTGCTCGGCAGGTGTTCCCACCTACTCCGCAGGATGGCTCGTGATTTAGCATATCAAGTTCACAGGCTTCAAAGCCTCTGCTGCATTTGATATGAGACCCCGGTTCCCCCCCTAGACCTGGGGTACGCCACCCCCTGCCCTGGGGCCCATTTGGCACTAGAGCAGGCAGGAAATTAGATATTCAGGATGCTTGTTTTTACTCACAGGCTAGTCACACCCCTACGGTGGGCTATTTGAAGTGAACTGCCAGAGAAGGTTTCACCATTTTGTTTTTGGTAATGAATATGCTACTTACCAGTATGCATCTGTTCTTGGCATGTAGGGCTGCTGACATTCATATCTATAGCATAGATCGCCGCCTAGTGTTGGGTCAGGATGATTGCACATTGTTGTCCTGGAAGAGTCTTCGAAGTATCACGAGATAGGTGGCTCCTCCCCTGGACTACAGTGCGCATGGGCATCGACTCCATCCTCAGATTGTTTTTAGCCATTGCGGCAAAGATGGAGTGCAATAGTATAAACGATGACCATGCCTAAGAGTAAGTGTAAGAAGAAGTCTGCAACCGCTACGGGCGCCGGGGAGGAGGGCGGGCGATATGAATGTCAGCAGCCCTACATGCCAAGAACAGATGCATACTGGTAAGTAGCATATTCAGTTCGAGGCATGTGGGCTGCTGAATTCATATCTATAGCATAGAATACATAGCAGTCCCTCCACTAACGGCGGCTGCCCGTGCCAGTTGCAGAAGTTTGAAAAAGTGTTCTGAGAACAGCCTGTCCTACAGCTGCCTGCTGTTTGGAATGCACATCTACACAGTAATCTTTAGTGAACGTATGTGGTGTAGACCATGTGGCTGCTCTACAAATGTCTTCCAAAGGAATATTGCCTAGGAACGCCATGGAGGCCCCCAACTTGCATGTGGAGTGGGCCCTGAGGGGGACCGTTAAAGTGCGCTTAGCTTTGTGATAGCAAATCTGAATGCACTTAACGATCCACCTGGCTATTCCTGCTTTGGAAATGGGGTTGCCTTTGTGCTGGGCTGAGAAGGCAACAAAGAGCTGTTGTGTCTTTCTGAAATCTTTCGTCCTGTCAATGTAGTACATTAACGCCCTTTTGACATCAAGTGTGTGGAGCATTCTTTCGGCTACTGTTTCAGGGTTTGGAAAGAATGCGGGCAGTTCTATGGTTTGATTAACATGAAACTGCGACACCACCTTCGGAAGAAACTTAGGGTTAGTGCGCAGCACTACCCTGTTGGAATGAATTTGAATAAATGGCTCTTGTACAGTGAGCGCCTGCAGCTCACTAACACGCCGTAGAGAAGTAATGGCAATGAGAAAAGCTACTTTCCATGTTAAGAATTGAATCTCACAGGAATGGAGAGGCTCAAAAGGTGGGCTCATCAACCTGGTGAGGACCACGTTAAGGTTCCACACAGGTGCGGGCGGGGTCCTGGGAGGGATGACGCGCTTCAGCCCTTCCAGGAAGGCTTTAATGGCAGGCACCCTGAAAACAGAGAGATGCTGCCTGTTTTGAAGATAACCGCTATGGCGGATAAGTGTATCCGAATGGAAGCATATGCTACATTGCATTTGTAAAGATGTAACAAATAGCAGATGATATTAGGAATGGATGCATCTAGCGGGTTGATATTGTGTTCAGTACAGTATATGACAAACCGCTTCCATTTTGCTGCATAGCAAGCTCGGGTAGTGGGCTTTCTCGCCTCCCGGATGATGTCCATGCATTCAGGAGGCAGATTAAGGTAGCCAAACTCTAAGACCTCAGGAGCCAGATCGCCAGATTGAGCTGTTGCGGATCTGGATGCTGAATGTCGCCATGGTTCTGCGTCAAGAGCCTGGGTGTGAGGCGCAGCCTTTGATGCGGTACCACGGAGAGTTCTAGAAACGTGGTGTACCATGGTTGGCGTGCCCACGTTGGAGCAACCAGGATGAGCGTCATCGAGTGTTGCTTGAGCTTTCTTGCCACCAGCGGGATGAGAGGTGCTGGTGGAAAAGCGTACGCAAATCTGCCTGACCAGTTCATCCATATCGCATTGCCCTGCGACTGTGGGTGAGGGAACCTGGCGGCAAAGCTTTGGCATTTCGCGTTTTCCCTTGTGGCAAACAGGTCTATCTCTGGATGACCCCACTGTTGGAAGTACGGGCTGAGTACTGATGGATGTAACTCCCACTCGTGCATCTGATGGCTGTACCTGCTGAGCAGATCCGCCATCAGATTGTCCTTGCCCGGGAGGTGTTCCGCCATGAGGAAGATGTTCCTCTGAATGGCCCACTTCCACATGCTCTGAGCCAGATGAGACAACTGTGGAGGCTGTGTACCTCCCTGCTTTTGGATGTAGTACATGGCCGTCATGTTGTCCGTCCGGATCAACACGACTTTGTTGCACAGATGTACTTTGAATGACTTGAGTGCCATGAAGATTGCCATCAGTTCTAGTTAGTTGATGTGCATCTTCTTTTGCTGCGTCGGCCATAGTCCCTGCACCGTTTAGTGGAGCACATGAGCTCCCCACCCCTGGAGAGATGCGTCCGTCGTCAGGATAATCTGTGGCACAGGCTCTTTGTAGGAAGGTGGCTACCTGACTATGGTTACCCCAGATTTTTTGCCTGTGTTTAGCTGGTTTTTTGACTTAGTTGACCTGGTTCCCTGCTAATCAGGGCCCCAGGCCATCTGCTCTCTCTGTAAAATGGATTCCATGTACCCTAGGTACATACCAATTGGAAATGGACTCCTTGTCAGCCCCTGTAGAATGCACTATAGGTGCACAGGGCACAGGAGCCACTAAGGCCTACCAGGGGCTGCAGCATATCTTTTGCCACCCCTGGCTGGTTCTTAAATTGACACAACTGGCTGATCACTCAGCTGGGGTAAGGTGGTGTACACACCCCTTGCTTAGATATAGTATACCTATGTCTAAACCTATATCTGGACACATGTAAACCTGTGAGCCACTCCTATAGACAGGCCTCACCAATCCTGGAGGCTGGGTGCATGGTTTTTATGTGAGATGGAGCTCTAGCATGAGCTGAGCCTGTCTGCAGCCGTCGGGAACAAATCCCTAAGCTGTTTCAGGATAATGCCATACCATATACTATTAAGTGCCTTATAATCCTCGCGGTTATTTAGCAACTCTGGTTTGGCTTTATCAAAACATGTCGTGTAAGGTGTCATACGCTTTGGAATACCATCCCCTCGCCAGTTCTGGCGACGGGGATGGCATTCCACCCCTCTAGAGGGGTAAGACATGTTACTTCACTTTAATGCGGTTGATTTCTCCAAAGGCCTTAAGATCCACAAAATGGATGCCTCTGCCACAGACAAATGTCTGGACCCCTGGAGCTGACCGAAACCCAGTCAAGGGGGTCCTGGACAAAGGGTTTCCTGTCACAGGAGGGTGTCACCGCCCTCCAGACAGGAGATAGTGTATTGTAGCAGGGAGGTTTGAAAGAAACCAGACACTGCCTGGGGCGCACAAGGCTGCCCCTTGCATAATCCGGCCAAACCGGTTCTGGGGCACTCCAGCCCTCGTGCCAGGGCGGCCTGGATCAAAGGAAGGGGGTGTATCCACCCACTTCCTGGGTCCCACCCATAGGAGGGGACCTAGCAGGTAATCACGCCCACCAGATCCGAATAAGAGTGGGAGCAGTGCCAATGCACATCAGATTTCCTGGAAGAAACATTTGAAACGATATTCTGGACCCTTCGCCCTCCATCTCAACGTGGAAGCCCGAAGAATCTCCCTTGTGGTCAAGGAGTGACCACCCTGCAGCAGCAGGCACCATCCAGCCCTCGACGTCTACTTAGTTGCAGTTCCCGCCGGAACTCGAGCGACTGAGATCGACGAGATCAAGCCTGCCCAGCTTCTAACAGCCCGATCCACAGTCCCTGCAAAGCTGAGACCCGTGGAGGCGACCGGAAGCGTGGGGCACGCCATCTTGAAGTGACCACGAGACGCTGACCGTGCAGCCCACGAGTGACCCTCGAAGCTGTACACCGGGGTTTGAGAAGCCCCCACCCTGAGCTACTCCTGAGCCGAAGTTCAGCCCTCCACACTCGACGAGTGCTGCGTGGGGCCCTTTGGCACGATTTGGCTCAACGCGTTGGCCCGGTCACTTGCCAGCTGGCTTGTGGTCCCTGTGCCGACGAACTACAAAAGAAGACTCGTGATTCTGGTTGCTCCAGATCCACACCAGCTCCCCTGAAAGGGAGCCCCGACTCTGACCTTCCTGGTCCGAGTGAGACGCCATCTTCCAATCCCGCGTGGATTGCTCTTACCAAGGCTTGTTTGCTCCAAACCGGAAGCCGACTGCACCGACGGTGAGAGCCTGCGTGGGACAGATCGTGACCTGCTCCTGGACGTCGCAGATGCCCCAGAGCCCACGTGACAGCGAAGAGAAGCGCCTCGACGACCACCTGATTGCGCCCGACATTGCCTGGTTCCGTCCTGGTTCCACCCTGGTCACTGCTGAGTGACCCAGACTCTGTCCCCTCTGCTTTCAGGTACTCTACAACTTGAGTCCACCCTTGGACTCCACCGGACACTTCGTCTTCACCCTGCCTGCAGCCCTTTCAGCTTCAAGCACCAAGAGCCTGCGTGTCAAAACCCGACGCCACTTCGACCCTGTGCACCCACTTCCTGTGGGTGAGGTAACTTTGCTCCGCCGGTGTTCCCACACTGGTGCACACCTCTAGGGTCTGTGTGTTAAGTTTTGTTCCTCTAGGTTCAGCGGAAGTGTCCTTAAACTTTAACTATTTGACTTTTACGCACCATTGGTTAACATTGGTGCATGCGTGCGCTTTCCGCACATCTCCCGAATCCCGAGGGCCATTCCCGACTTCAGCATTGCTTGTCCTGACTGCTCCCAGCGATTCCCTAGGCCCTAGGCCTAACCACTGTTCGAGTGGCCTCTCTTATACCACTTGTTTAGTATATGGTTTGAGTGGCCCCCTGCCCTCATCCATAATTGTGCAACTTTGTATGTTTAAACAGTGCTTTTGATTTAACGCTTGTGCCCCTTTATTCATAAAGAATACTGGGGATTGTTTTTAGTAATAAACACATATATTTTTATAATATATACTTGTGTGGTGTCCTTTCATTTGGTATTACAGGATTGTATGTGGTAAAACAGCTCGCTTAACACGACCTCTTAAGTTAAGCCTTTAGGCTGCTTAGTCCATGCTACCCCTAGGATAGCTTGTCTAATAAGGTTGACTTACAACCAGACACCATAAGGGGATTGTTTGGTCAGGTAGTAGGTGGTTCCAGAATTGGAAACATCCCCTACCAGGCCAACTTCTCACATTGGTGAGCAGCGGTGCGGATTTGAGCTTGCTGTTGTTTTACCATTGCAATCTTTATATCAAATTGAAAGATCACATCAAGTACCTCTAGGTACATATAAAATCAAAAGCTTAGCATATTAAGTTCTACTGAACTTAGTAGTTGTAGGTTGAAGGGAGTAGCACACCCCTGACTACAACTCACTAGCAAGGTCCAGTAGGAAAACACTTAGTGTAGGTAAGTGCACCACTTACACCTCACTAGTAACCATGTCCGACACAGGAAAGGCCTCAGGGTCTAGTCCTGTGACAGTTGACCCTACCCAGGCAACTTCTGGATATGACAAACTAACCCGCAGAGACTTGATTGTCTTGTGCAAAGCAAGAGGGTTAAAAAGGGGCAGAAGCCCCACCTGCCTAATCCTGATAGGACTCCTAGAACAGGATGACTTAGAGAGGGCAAAAGCAGCTTCCCTAGATACAGGAACTGAAGGGAACCCCCCTGCAGTTGATCCCCCTGAAGAGGAGGATGATGATGACTTGGATGAGGACTCAGAGGTTGAGGACTTAGAAGTACAGGATCAGGGTAGCCAGGTTCCAGTTGGTAGGCTTAGCCAGGCCAACTTGGACCTACTGGGGAATGGAGAGGGCCAGCACCTCCCCAGAACCCAACATATGATTCCCCCAGGCAACAGAAGAGTGAGATCTCCCTCAGGGGACTCTCATATTTCTAGTGCCTCCAGAGAATCACAGAGAGGCATGAGTGCTTCTCAAAAACTAGAGCATAGGGCCAGAATGAGGGCTGTCAAACTCCAGATAGAGAGGGAGGAGGTAGCCTTGGCTCAAGCTAAACTTGCCTTGGCAAGAGAGCAAAAATTGTGTGGCTTAGATGCCACTGGTGGCAGCAATATTCCTAAAGAGAAACCCAGGTCCTATGATAGTAGAAACCTGACAAAGATTGTGCCCCCCTACAAGGAAGGGGATGACATCCACAAATGGATGACTGCTCTTGAGAGAGCCTGCATGGTACAGCAGGTTCCTGAGGAACAGTGGGCAGCAATCTTATGGTACTCCTTTTCAGAGAAAGGGAGAGACAAGCTCCTCACTGTTAGACATGAGGATGCAAACAATTACAAAGTCCTGAAGAGTGTTCTGATAGATGGGTTTGGCTTAACCACTGAACAGTACAGGTTCAAGTTCAGAGACACCCAGAAGACACAGACTCAGGACTGGACTGATTTTGTAGATTGTGCTACTAAGGCTCTGGAGGGTTGGCTACATGGCAGCAAAGTACATGACTTTACAGGATTGTATAATTTGATTATGAGGGAGCAGATCCTAAGTAATTGTCAGAACCAGCTCTTACACCAGCACCTGGTAGACTCTGATCTGACCTCTCCCCAAGAATTGGGAAAGAAGGCAGACAAATGGGTCAGAACCAGGATTAGGCCTAAGAATCAGGACAGTAACCAGAAGAAGGAGTCTACCAAGCCTCAAGATAAGGGTGGGGATAAAAGTAAAGAAAAGACTTCCCCAGGGCCCCAAAACTCCAAGGATGGGGGTGGGTCCCAAGACACTTCTTCAACTGAGAAAAAACCCTATTGTTATCCCTGTAAACAGGTGGGGCATTACAAAACAGACAGCTGTTGTCCCAAGAATAACAATAAAGAAAATATACCTCCAAAGCCAGCTTCAACACCTCCTGTTACTGTCAGCAGTAATCCCCCAGGAAGTGGAAGCACACCCAGGAATCTGGGTGGGTTTACTTTTGGAAATCAGGTGGACCCTGGCCTATCCAGGTCCCCATCACCCAATGATCTTGTTTATGAGGCTGGCATGGGGTTTGCCAACTTCTCTGCTTGCCCAAATACTTTGAGCAAGTATAGACAAGAACCCATCATCAATGGTTTAAGAGTTGAAGCTTTTAGAGACACAGGGGCTAGCATCACCATGGTGGCTGATGGCATAGTCCCCTCTAAGCAACTTTTACCTGGTGCCACATACCAGGTAATAAACATTGATGGCATCCAAACAAATCATCCCATGGCAGTAGTAAGTCTCAGCTGGGGAGGTGTCACTGGCCCAAAGAGAGTGGCAGTGTCCCCAAACTTGCCTGTAGACTGTCTACTGGGTAATGATTTAGAAATCTCAGCCTGGGCTGGGGTTGAACAGGAAATCCATTCTAGAATGGTAAATTCCAATGGAAAGGTTAGTGGGGCTGTAATGGCTACAGCCCCAATTCAAGATGTCCTTCCTGAAAAGGTTGGTAGGGCGGAGATACTCCCTGCCCCATCTTTAGCAAAAGCTCTTCCTGAACAGAATAGCAAAGCTGTTATGATAACAGCAGAAACCCAAACTGAGTCTCCTCCTGAAAAGGTTGGTGGGGCTGTGATGGCCACAGCCCAAACTCAAACTGACACGTGTGTTGTGAAACCTGAAATGATGGATAACTCCACACAAACTGAGAGCATGGAGGAGGAAGAGAAATCTCCCCCTCACCAGACTTTAGGACAGGATCAGCCTCCTCAGGGAACTGATCTTACCCCTGATGAAGGAACTGCCCCAGAGGTGGTTGGGCCTAGCCTGACAGAACCTCTGATGTCAGTGGACCCTTCTCAGGTGGGACCCAGTCTGGAGCAGGTAACCTGCCCCTCTCTCCCTTGCCTTAGCCAGCCCAGGGCTGCAGAGGACAAGAAGGACAGTGAGACCCAGAGGGCCCCCTGTCAAATAAAGCACCCCCATCAAAAGATTAGGTGCACCAAAACTAGTAGCCCTAGTAAGGTGAAAACTTTAAAAACTCCTGAGGGAGCCCCCTTAAAAACAGTTAGGGACCTCCCCCAGATGGATTCTGTTGGGCACAGCCAAACCTGGGACCCAAAGGGCCCAAACCTGAACTGTCCCTCCAGCAAGCCAAACAGAGGGACCCAGCCTCCAGCTTTAGGTAGCCAGAGGTTGACCCTGAGAGCACAGTGCAACTCAGTTAAAGAAAGAAAGGCACACATGGTGGAAGATAATTGGAGGAAGCTAAGCCCTAAATTAGTAGAGCCTCACTTCAATACTCCATATCCAAACCAGCCTTTAACTTTGCATAAACACACCCAAGGTAGTGATTCCCTATGGTGGAGACCCTCTAATACCCAAAGGGTGAGGGACTGCTTAGTGGACCATGAGACAGGGGGTACCCATGCTAGTGCAGGTACTTCCTTATATGGCCACTCAGGCAATATAGGCTTACCTGGCCAAGGATAGCCTTATCTCCTTTCGTTTGGGGGGGGGTTATGTAGGAAGGTGGCTACCTGACTATGGTTACCCCAGATTTTTTGCCTGTGTTTAGCTGGTTTTTTGACTTAGTTGACCTGGTTCCCTGCTAATCAGGGCCCCAGGCCATCTGCTCTCTCTGTAAAATGGATTCCATGTACCCTAGGTACATACCAATTGGAAATGGACTCCTTGTCAGCCCCTGTAGAATGCACTATAGGTGCACAGGGCACAGGAGCCACTAAGGCCTACCAGGGGCTGCAGCATATCTTTTGCCACCCCTGGCTGGTTCTTAAATTGACACAACTGGCTGATCACTCAGCTGGGGTAAGGTGGTGTACACACCCCTTGCTTAGATATAGTATACCTATGTCTAAACCTATATCTGGACACATGTAAACCTGTGAGCCACTCCTATAGACAGGCCTCACCAATCCTGGAGGCTGGGTGCATGGTTTTTATGTGAGATGGAGCTCTAGCATGAGCTGAGCCTGTCTGCAGCCGTCGGGAACAAATCCCTAAGCTGTTTCAGGATAATGCCATACCATATACTATTAAGTGCCTTATAATCCTCGCGGTTATTTAGCAACTCTGGTTTGGCTTTATCAAAACATGTCGTGTAAGGTGTCATACGCTTTGGAATACCATCCCCTCGCCAGTTCTGGCGACGGGGATGGCATTCCACCCCTCTAGAGGGGTAAGACATGTTACTTCACTTTAATGCGGTTGATTTCTCCAAAGGCCTTAAGATCCACAAAATGGATGCCTCTGCCACAGACAAATGTCTGGACCCCTGGAGCTGACCGAAACCCAGTCAAGGGGGTCCTGGACAAAGGGTTTCCTGTCACAGGAGGGTGTCACCGCCCTCCAGACAGGAGATAGTGTATTGTAGCAGGGAGGTTTGAAAGAAACCAGACACTGCCTGGGGCGCACAAGGCTGCCCCTTGCATAATCCGGCCAAACCGGTTCTGGGGCACTCCAGCCCTCGTGCCAGGGCGGCCTGGATCAAAGGAAGGGGGTGTATCCACCCACTTCCTGGGTCCCACCCATAGGAGGGGACCTAGCAGGTAATCACGCCCACCAGATCCGAATAAGAGTGGGAGCAGTGCCAATGCACATCAGATTTCCTGGAAGAAACATTTGAAACGATATTCTGGACCCTTCGCCCTCCATCTCAACGTGGAAGCCCGAAGAATCTCCCTTGTGGTCAAGGAGTGACCACCCTGCAGCAGCAGGCACCATCCAGCCCTCGACGTCTACTTAGTTGCAGTTCCCGCCGGAACTCGAGCGACTGAGATCGACGAGATCAAGCCTGCCCAGCTTCTAACAGCCCGATCCACAGTCCCTGCAAAGCTGAGACCCGTGGAGGCGACCGGAAGCGTGGGGCACGCCATCTTGAAGTGACCACGAGACGCTGACCGTGCAGCCCACGAGTGACCCTCGAAGCTGTACACCGGGGTTTGAGAAGCCCCCACCCTGAGCTACTCCTGAGCCGAAGTTCAGCCCTCCACACTCGACGAGTGCTGCGTGGGGCCCTTTGGCACGATTTGGCTCAACGCGTTGGCCCGGTCACTTGCCAGCTGGCTTGTGGTCCCTGTGCCGACGAACTACAAAAGAAGACTCGTGATTCTGGTTGCTCCAGATCCACACCAGCTCCCCTGAAAGGGAGCCCCGACTCTGACCTTCCTGGTCCGAGTGAGACGCCATCTTCCAATCCCGCGTGGATTGCTCTTACCAAGGCTTGTTTGCTCCAAACCGGAAGCCGACTGCACCGACGGTGAGAGCCTGCGTGGGACAGATCGTGACCTGCTCCTGGACGTCGCAGATGCCCCAGAGCCCACGTGACAGCGAAGAGAAGCGCCTCGACGACCACCTGATTGCGCCCGACATTGCCTGGTTCCGTCCTGGTTCCACCCTGGTCACTGCTGAGTGACCCAGACTCTGTCCCCTCTGCTTTCAGGTACTCTACAACTTGAGTCCACCCTTGGACTCCACCGGACACTTCGTCTTCACCCTGCCTGCAGCCCTTTCAGCTTCAAGCACCAAGAGCCTGCGTGTCAAAACCCGACGCCACTTCGACCCTGTGCACCCACTTCCTGTGGGTGAGGTAACTTTGCTCCGCCGGTGTTCCCACACTGGTGCACACCTCTAGGGTCTGTGTGTTAAGTTTTGTTCCTCTAGGTTCAGCGGAAGTGTCCTTAAACTTTAACTATTTGACTTTTACGCACCATTGGTTAACATTGGTGCATGCGTGCGCTTTCCGCACATCTCCCGAATCCCGAGGGCCATTCCCGACTTCAGCATTGCTTGTCCTGACTGCTCCCAGCGATTCCCTAGGCCCTAGGCCTAACCACTGTTCGAGTGGCCTCTCTTATACCACTTGTTTAGTATATGGTTTGAGTGGCCCCCTGCCCTCATCCATAATTGTGCAACTTTGTATGTTTAAACAGTGCTTTTGATTTAACGCTTGTGCCCCTTTATTCATAAAGAATACTGGGGATTGTTTTTAGTAATAAACACATATATTTTTATAATATATACTTGTGTGGTGTCCTTTCATTTGGTATTACAGGATTGTATGTGGTAAAACAGCTCGCTTAACACGACCTCTTAAGTTAAGCCTTTAGGCTGCTTAGTCCATGCTACCCCTAGGATAGCTTGTCTAATAAGGTTGACTTACAACCAGACACCATAAGGGGATTGTTTGGTCAGGTAGTAGGTGGTTCCAGAATTGGAAACATCCCCTACCAGGCCAACTTCTCACACTCTTGAAACGGTCGGCCCTTGCAAAGGTTGTGTGGATTCCACCAATGCAGAGAGCTGTATGCCCGACCGGTCACCAACACTAGGTCTTTTAATTGCCCTTGAGCCTGATTCCACTGACGTGCCAAGCACTCTTGAAGCGGACGCATATGCAGTCTCGCATGCGGGACTATGAAGATGCAGGAGGCCATCATGCCTATCAACTGCATGAACACTCTCGCAGGAAGTGAGTGTTGTGGTCTGAACTTTAGGATTAGCGACTGGATGTTGCCTATCCTCACTGGGTTTGGCTGAGCAGTAGCCGCCAAAGTGTCTATCGTCGCGCCCAAATACTGCCGCACGTGGGCTGGCTGGAGGTGCGACTTCGGATAGTTTCGTGAAAACCCCAGACTGTGAAGAAGGTGAATGGTGTGGGACATGTCGGTCGCGCACTGCTGGGCTGACTTTGCTTGAACAAGCCAGTCGTCCAGGTAAGGGTAGACATGGACGTTCTGTCTCCTGAGGTGCGCCGCCACTGTCGCCAGACATTTCGTGAACACTCTGGGGGCTGTGGTCACCCCGAAAGGAAGGACCTTGAATTGGTAATGCCTGTTTTGGATGGTGAACCTGAGGTATTTTCTGTGGGAGGGGTGGAGTGGGATGTGAAAGTAAGCATCCTTGAGGTGTATGGTTGCGAGGAAGTCTCCCTGGTTTAGCAATGGAAGAACCTGTTGCAGTGTTAGCATGTGGAAGTGTTCTGAAAGAATGTACTGGTTCAGGGGCCGTAGGTCCAGAATCGGTCTGAGTGACCCGTCCTTTTTCGGGATTAAGAAGTACAGGGAATATACTCCTGTGCCTTCTTCTTCCACTGGCACGAGCTCTATCGCGCCTTTTTGCAGCATGGCAAGAACCTCCTGCTGCAATAAGTGCAAATGCTCTTGTGACATAGGACGGTGTTTTGGGGGCATGTTGGGTGGACTGACTGTTAGCTCTAAGCAATAGCCGAACTGGATAAGTTGCCTGACCCACCTGTCTGTGGTGATGGACTTCCACACTGACAGGAACCGCTGGAGTCTCCCCCCGACAGGTGTTGGATGGTCGGGGGGCAGTGACAGGGAGTCACTGTTTGTTGGTGGCAGAGGAACGGGAACTGTTGTTGCCTCTGCCTCTGCCCTTGGAGCTGTTTCCCCGGTATCCTCCTCTACTCTGCTTGGGGTACGATGATTGCGCCCCACCTTTGTTGAAGTGCGTCTGCTGTGACATTTGGCCTCTGGTAACACCTCGATTGCCTGAGCGACGAAAAGTGTTCCCTCGAAACTGCTGGGACTGGAGAGCCCCCATGGACTTGGCAGTCTCAGTATCTTTTTTAATCTTTTCCAGGGTGGTATCTACCTCTGGACCAAATAATCTGTCTGGGTTCACCGGCTGGTTGAGAATGGTAGTCTGTATCTCAGGCTTGAACCCGGAAATTCGGAACCAAGCCTGACGCCTCAACATCACGCTAGTGTTGATTGCCCTTGCTGCTGTATCAGCAACGTCTAGTGCACACTTTATAGCAGCGTTGGAAATGAGCTTTCCCTCTTGGACAAGCATCTCAGCTCCCTCCTTGAACTGATCTGGCAGGTGTTGCAACAGGGTCTCTAGGGTGTCATAGTGTGCCCTGTCGTACCTAGCCAATAGTGCCTGCGTGTTTGAGATACGCCAGATGTTGGCTGCCTGAGCTGCTACTCTCTTCCCTGATGCCTCCAGCAGTTTTGACTCTTTGTCTGGGGGAGGAGCTTCACCCGTGGTTTCGAGTTCGCCCGTTTGCGGGCATTAGAGACCACCAAAGAGTCCAACGGCAACAGGCCCCTTATGTATGTTGGATCGCCAGGTGCCGGTCTGTATTTCTTCTCAATCCGAGGGTTAACAACCCTTGACCTTGTGGGCTCCTTAAAAATGTCCGCAGCATGCCTGAGGACCCCCTTTAGCATGGGAAGAGTTTTCACAGTTTTTTCAGCAGTGGAGAAAGTGTCAAAAAGGAAGTCAGCCTCCACAGGGTCAGCCTGCATATCAACATCATGGTTCTTAGCTGCCCTCTCAATCAAAGCATGAAATGCTGTTGAATCCTCAGTGGGAGACGTCTTGATGTTGAACACCTGAGGGTCAAGGGCTGCCTGCTGATCCCCTTGATCACCTGGCTCCACCCACGAGTCCTGTTGCTCATCAGGCTCCGTGTTGGTAGGAAAATTGTACTCCTCATCCTGCTCTTCCCCATCCTCTCCATCAGAATAGGTGGGTGAGGGTGTTGCACTTCTTAGAGTCTGTGGAACAATTGGCTCAATTAAGGCAGGTGTGTCCTCTGCAGGCTTTTTGCGCTTTAGAGGAATCCTAAATGACTCCAAGGGCTGTGATGCCGTAATCTTCCTCTTGTAAAGCGACAGCTTCCCGGTGTCTGCATTGATAAACTGCTCCGAGTGCTCCGATAAAGAGTGTGGTCGATGCTTCAGGCCTCCAGCCGGGGGAGTCGTCTTCGACACCACCGAGTCCGTGGTCACCGACCGTGGAGCAAAGGCCTTCGGCGCCACCTTAGGTGGTAGCGTGAAGAGGATCGGCGTCGAAGCCTGTGGCATTTGGACAGCTTGCTTCGTTGCGGAAGGTGTCTTCGGTTCCGACGCAGAAGCCTTGTCCTTAATTCGGTTGAGGGAGTCCGAGACCTGCTTCGTAAAGGAAGCGGATGGTTTTGTCAACCCGACCGATGGCCTCGGTCCGCTTCCAGGGGAAGACCCGAGCGTCGACGCCTTCTGTTTCTCCGATCGAGGCGCAGGAGCATCCTTCACTGGTGCGCTGAGATCTTTGACCACGGCCGCCGACGTTGACGCCGACGGCTTCGGATCGGCAGCCTTGACCTTTGGCGTCAGGGTCCCAGACTTCGGCTCCGTGCCCTTGGTAGACTTAGTGTCGACAGGCCTCTTGGCTTTCGGCTCGACGGCCTTGTCCTGAGCGGCCTCGATTGCCTTCCTGGGCTTCGGGTCGACTGCCTTGCTCGACACCGATTCGACGGCCTTTCGTGAGCTGGGCTCCTTGACCACTTTCGGTGCCGTTGATGGTCTGACATCTTTCATTGGCTTCGAGGCCTCCGAAGACGACGGCGTCGATGGGGGAGCAGACGTTTTCGGTTTCGATGGCGTCTGGGCCATCCTTGTCTTCGTTGACACCGTTGGTTTCAGTTTCGATTTAGACAATGGCGGCTCCGCTGAAGTGTCCGTAACCGGGCCGGAAGGCGGGGCCGTGGATCTCGGTGTAAGGTCTTGGGTAAGGCCATGTGGCGATCCCTCGACCTGAGCCTTAGTAAAAGTACAAACGGGGTATAGCTCTTCCTCCGAGCTATCTTCCATGGCCCCGTAGGCCTCGTCGTCGTCCCCTACCTCGTCGACGACTTCCTCCACGTCTTGGCCTTCTGCGTCCGCTTCGTAGTCGGACTCGACGACCACCGATGGAGGTGAAACTTGAAGTTGAACTTGCTGCTCGTCCGCTTCTTCGTTGACGAAGATGTCCACTGGTGCTGGAGCCGATCGCCATGCCTCGAGGCGCGCCGCGCCTAGAAGCTTGATGGTTTTCTTCGAACGAAACCTGGAACAGGCCATACAGTTGGCCTCATTGTGGTCCGGCGACAGGCATTTGTTGCAGACCGGATGGACGTCGATGTGTGAGTACTTGGATCCACACACGGGACAGCGCTTGAACGGACTCCGCTCCATGCCGTCGAAAGTCTTGCTGCGTCGACTGGGCCTCGATCCCCGAAGAGTCACACGACTCCCCGGATATCCGACTCGAAGAGTTGGAGTAAGTCGGGCACCGAACGCAAACAATACCGACGGTTCGAAGAAGGCCTTTTGGCCTGAAAAAAGTTTGTTTTGATCGATTCCGAACCGGAGGTAACAAAATCACATCCGAACCCAATGGCGGAAAAAAACAATCTGAGGATGGAGTCGATGCCCATGCGCACTGTAGTCCAGGGGAGGAGCCACCTATCTCGTGATACTTCGAAGACTCTTCCAGGACAACAATGTGCAATCATCCGGACCCAACACTAGGCGGCGATCTATGCTATAGATATGAATTCAGCAGCCCACAAGCCTCGAACAAATAGATACCCACAGGAAGTGGTTATATAGGCGGTGTAGTCACCCTAGTGGTAGGTAGCCCATTGGCTACTACCATATACTATCCTTAACACCCCTATATTGAGTATTTAGGGGTCCCCCTAGCCACAGACAGATTAGACTACCTGGGAGCAGGAGAAGAACAAAGAAGATACAACAGCGTTAGAACAAAGGACCAGCACAGAAACTAGCACCAAACAATGTCTTGCTGCTTGTTCCTTAACAACTGCAAAAACCTGACTCGTCTTGCGGCTGTACATTCTTCCAGACAGTTAGAGGACTCTCCAGCACTTCGCCAACCATGTGGCATCTAACTTGGGGTGGAGGAGCCATTCCCCTACATCTGCAGGCACCGACCGCATCTGCCCGGTTCACCGTGTTGTTGGCCATTGGGCCCACCGAGGGAGCAATATTTCAGGAGGAGATTTGTGTGGCTCTAGAAGGTCAGTCCCATCTCTCTGATGAGTTCCGAGATGCTAGACTCTCCAGAAGCCCCCCTACACCAAGACCCTGAGTACCAGGGCAGGTGCACTGGCCAAGCCTTGCTCTTCGTCCAGCCAAGACATCACTACCTTGGAAGCGTTCCTGCACATTAAGGGACTTCAGGACCGATGAGTCCCATGACCAGACTGGCCCTGCTGTCTTGTTTTTCCCTCCTCTGCAGGTGTACCGACAACTGTGGGAGCCTCAAATGCCAGTGTCTAGCCAGCCAAGCGCCTCTATTTCCCCGAACACCCTGGCCAGAGTTCACGACTTCTGACTGCGTCTCCTTGGCCTAGGGTTCCCCACGACCTGAGCCCCCCCTTTGTATTAAGCTGGACTTGTCCCCAAGTCCCCCATTGCAGCCTCTTTGTTTCAGGTCCCTTTGACTTTGCCAGTGTAGAGTTTGAGGCTACCATCCCGACCAGCACCTTTGCATCCGGCACACCAGGGCAGGTAAAAGGAATCTGCTGGTGGTACTTTGGACATTGGCCCCGTAGCTCCTTAAGTCCTAAAGGGTACCCCTGAACTCCGACTGCAAGTACCGCTTTGCTACATGTGTTTTTCCTCCTATAGTTTAACACTGTAGACTTCGAGGCGCATGCCTCAAAACCATTATTTGAACTATTTTGCTGTTTTATTTTTTCAAACCGATATCTCAGAATATATTAAAGTTATCCTAAATATCTTGGTATCTAAAGTCCTATAAAAATCTACCTTTTTTTTTCTAAATTGGTCCTGGATTTCTTCTGGAGTGTGTGAATCTTTTATAGACTTGCGTGTAGAACAAATGCTTAACACAACCCTCTGATAAGCCTAAGCTGCTCAACCACACTACCAGAAATAGAGCACTTAGGATTATTAAAGTAAGCCCTTTAAACCAAATAAGCATTGTCTGGCCTTTTTGCATGGTATGCCCTTACGTTGGCACACTACATAAAAAGCCAGGTTCCTAAACAGGCAATTATGTATTCCAACTAAGTGGCAAAGATTTGCTAACCTAAGGGGAAGATAGGCCGAATCAGCTATTCATTTTAAGAGCACTGAAAACTAGTTGGTGGAGTCCGTGCCACATAAAAACAACTCCCACGGGGGGCGTGGCCAACTGCCGAGCATGGCGGTAGCTTGAAGAGGGAGCTCCTACAGGCACAACGGCCCGCGTTAACTATCCGGACATCCATCCGACTTCTGCCCGCTCGAAGGAGCGACATCGGCTCGGGGACCCGAGCGGCGCTGATTGCCCCGACCCCGGTGGTTCTCTGACGCCGGGAACTGCTCCGTCCTGAGACGGCGATCCGAGGCCTGCATCTGTCTGCCAGCACCGGCCTGTAGTGGCCGTGGAGCCCGGGCGGAAGTCGACCATCCCCGGCCCGGGCACTGAGACACTGACCGGTCGCTGCTGCCTTCTTGCCGCGAGAGGTGCGGGACGACGCCGCGCCTCCGGCTCTCCCCCCCTGTGTGGCCCAGGGGAGCGTTACAGGCCGGGACTAACACAAGCGCTGTCTGGGGGCACATCACACATCGGCAAGGGCAAAATCCTTCACTGGACACCGACAGGCGCCATTTTGGAGGTGCCGAGCGACTGAACCCGCCGCTCTTCCGCCGGGGTAAGGAGATGAAAGCCGGAGCCCCCGCCACCTCCCAGCACTGCTGACCACACGAGACTCACCCCAATTGCACGGAGAGGCGAGTCCCGGCCTCACCATCCTGGCGCAGAGGCGGCTTTCAGTGTGAGAAGCGGAGGCGACCTGCACAGGGACCTGTTGGTCTACACGCTCCTGCGTTGGCGCATCTACCTTAGGGGACAGAGACACTGCACAGGGGACCCCCCCCCATGATAAGACCCACTACAGCGGCGCAACAAAGCAACAGTTGGCAGCGCTATATTACACGCTGATTACCGGAGTAGTCCCGCCACAGACCACACCTGCGGTCCTCGGAGACCGACGTCCTGGCCGCCACGACCACTTGATACGCTGCATCTCGGCCCTGGGTGGACCCCAGCGAACCCCCTTGAACCGTCTGGCGCACACGCAGCAAGACCTGACACCAAGGAGGATTCCGCCGCCCATAGGCCAGGACCTACCCAGCAACCAGGTGCCCATCGTTCCTTCATCGTCGCGACGGCATGGCTGGAAAAGGTACTCGGAGCACGACGACACAGGCGAAGCTTGACAAATTTGCATACGGCCAGCATGCCCATTCACAGAATAATGGCCGCCATTCGGCTGGCGCGACTCCGGAACCGAATGGCGCTCTGAAGGTGACCTTAGAGGACATTATGAAAACTCTCAACGAGGTCCGAACGACTGTGGGTTCCATCTCCACCGAGGTTACCCTGCTGCGGGCGGACTTCCAGAAAATGACGGAGAGAGTGTCGCAAGTGGAGGTAGTCACCAAATCGCTCGTGGAGGATACCTCAGATCTACAAGTGGCTATGGAGCGCATGGAAAGAATCACTAAGCAGTTGCGAGAGAAGCTCGACGACCAGGAAGGGCGTTCCAGGAGAAACAACGTCCGAATCCTTGGCCTGCCAGAGACGGAGGGTAAAGCTGCGATGGACTTATACGTCGAGGATCTAATAAAAAATCAGCTAAAACCTAAAGGCCTCTCGCACTTCTTTTCTGTTGAAAGGGCGCACCGAGTTCCTGGAGGTACGGCCAAACCGGGTGCCACTCCGCGGCCTGTACTGGCCAGGCTTTTCAACTTTAGAGACAGGGACGCGATCCTTCAGGCGGCGAGAGTCTCCCCACCTGTCCGGATCCAGAACTCAAACCTAGCATTCTTTCCTGACTACACGGCGGATGTGGCCAGGCGTAGAAAATCGTTCACGGAAGTGAAAAAGGCCCTGCGAGACAGAGACCTGCCATACTCCATGCTATTCCCCGCCAAGCTGCGCATTGTGGCCGAAGGGAAAACTTGGTTCTTTGACACGCCTGAGGTTGCTAGAGAATGGCTGGATGGCTGGAGGCAGGTGGGCCAACCCCAGCGGCCGCACAGAGACCGACAGCGTCAACGCAGCGGAAAATCGACGAGTCAACCATCAAGAGACCCCCCGAATGGAGAAGATGTGACAGTGCTGGATTCTGATCTTGAGAGGGACCCATTTGACTCTGGACAACCTGTTAGGGGCTGATCGCACTGGGATATCCGAGACACTGCAGGTTTGCAGCCCTTGGGGACTTGCCGCTGATGGAGCTGAGTAGGGCGGGCATTGGCCGGTGCCTGTAGGGGTCTCACCAACCCCACGAGCAAGTAAGATGACCGGGGAGGGACTTAAGCACTCTGCCAAGTTGGGGATGCGGGCGGGTTTTCGTCCGTGGTGCAGGGGAGCAGGGAGGGGGTTGGGGAGGGTTGTAGTACTGTTACGGTTATGGTTATTGTTATGGTTATTGGTCATCACTACGTACATTACTTATGTTAGACACACAGTCACACTACAGGCCGTCCATACCCGGCACTCCGGAACGTGTCACTACATGCAGGTAACACCATACTGCTGCACATTAGTATCACTGGTCTTGCCTCTACATGGCACAACATACACAAGTTGCGCGCACTGAGGGCGCCCCTGCGATGACACTGGTGCCACTGCTAAAACTGCTTACGTGGAATGTCAGAGGACTGGGGGATAAAATTAAAAGAGGTTTGGTATTGCAGACCATCAAACGCCAGGGGCCTGAACTGGTCCTGCTTCAAGAAACACACCTGGTAGGGAATACATGCAAGGCACTTGATAGGCGCGGGTATACCATGGCGGTACATGCTGAGTTCACCACGGGCTCCAGAGGCACTGGGATACTCCTAAAAAAAACCTCATCATTTATGGTTAATAGTCACAAGACGGACGATCAGGGGCGTTTTGCTGCGCTCTCTGGACAGTGGGAGGGGAAAACCCTCAATGTGGTGTCCGTATACATCCCCCCAGCACTACACTCTACAGCGCTGCCAGCGCTTGGGCACTTTCTCGTTGGCCTCCCGGAGGGTGATATAATTATTGGCGGAGACTTCAATGCTATAGCAGACCCCTTACTGGACACCTTTCCCATAAGGGCACGCCCGAGGGGAGCAGCCACGCTTCCTGGCTTCCTGAGCGCGCTGGGTCTCACAGATGTATGGCGACAATTGAACCCTGCGGCGACTCAATATACGCATTACTCATCCACACACAACAGCCTCTCACGTATCGATTACTTCTTCTTTTTGGGGGTGGGACTGGGGTCCATAGACAAGCTAGAAATTTTACCCAGGGGCATCTCAGACCACTCCCCAATATCCATCCATCTTACTACCAGAGAAAAGAAGCGCGCTAGAACATATCCGATCTACCCTAATTATTTACTGGTCCCTGGAATCAGGAAAAAACTTAAATTGGCCACAAAACACTACTTTAGCGAAAATGCGGGAACAGTCTCCTCACCCACGGTGCTCTGGGAGGCGTACAAAACGGTTCTGCGCGGCGCAGCCATAGCGGCAATCACTGGCCATAAGAGGGACTCCAATGCTGAACTTGCTAACTTGGAATTGGCACTCCATGCAGCGAACACTGCTTACATGTCGGACCCCACCCCTGACAACACACACACGTTACACCTACGACAGGAGCAACACCGGGCGCACCTCAAGACGATCATTCAGGGTCATTTAGCAAACACCGCACACCGAATCTACGACGTTGGAGATAAGGCCGGGAAGATGCTGGCGTGGTTGGACAAAAGGGGCGCCACTAACAGAGGGATACAGAGACTATACGATCGTGAGGGCCGGCTGCAGACACACCCGGACCACATAGTTCGCACCCTAGCAGGCTACTTTCAAGAAATATACACCCCGGTTCGGTCCGTCACGGAACAGGAGGCACTGGCCTCGCTTGGACACATCAATATCCCTGAGCTTCCACAAACTGCACAACAAGAACTAGACACGGACTTGACGAAGGATGAGATCCAGTTGGCGATACAGGCATTACAGTCCGGCAAAGCGCTGGGGCCCAACGGGATCCCTGTAGAGTGGTATAAAGCGAATGCCTCGGCATTGGCCGGCCCACTGTTGGATATGTACACTGACAGCGTAGAGAAAGCGTTGCTCCCACTCGATCAGCGCACGGCCACGATAGTAGCCATCCCGAAACCAGACAAACCACCTACTGAATGCACCTCCTATCGGCCCATTTCCTTACTGAACATTGAAGCGAAGATTTTGGCGAAGCTCCTAGCCAGTCGCCTAACCCAGCACCTGAGTACTCTGATACACCCCGATCAATCGGGCTTCATGCCACACAGGAGTACGGCTCTGAACCTACGGAGGGTGCATGGGGTGCTGGCTCGGGCACATCGACTCTCGGACCCAGCTGTGATTCTATCGCTGGACGCCAAAATGGCGTTCGACATGGTGGAGTGGGAATACTTATTCGCAGTCTTGACCCGCATGGGCTTCGGCCCAAAATATCTTGCGTGGGTGCGGTTGCTCTACACGTCACCGGTCGCGCAGGTGGCTGCGAATGGTCACATTTCGCCTCCATTCCCACTGGGGCGCGGAACTAGGCAGGGGTGCCCACTGTCACCCCTTCTCTTTGCATTGGTGCTAGAGCCGTTGGCAATTCTGCTTAGGGCAACGCCACTATTCCGAGGCATTACCTGGGAGAGCGGCTGGGAAGACAAAGTCTCCTTATATGCGGACGATATGCTAATATACATGGTCAATCCAACCGAGGGAGTCCCAGCCTTACTGGCGCTGTGCGATGGGCACGGCCGGGCGTCAGGGTATACCCTGAATTGGTCCAAATCCATAATATACGTACTTAAGGGCCCGAACCCACTTCTACATGACGAATGCCCCCTAACGGTAACAACCACCTCCTTTAAGTATTTGGGAATTTTCATTACCACTGATGCCGCGGAATTTTATACCAAAAACCTACTGCCACCTCTTGCGCGCTTACGTGCAGACGTTAAATACTGGGCTACTCTACCGTTAACCCTCTTTGGGCGAGCGGCACTGTACAAAATGATGGCTCTCCCGAGGTTCCTATATGTGCTGGAAAACTCTCCATATATAGTGCACCAGCGATATTTTAAGCAGGTTGCTGCACTGATCTCCAGCTTGCTGTGGAGCAATGGCCCAGCAAGGATAGCGCAGGAAAAACTGGTGAAAAGCTGGTACGAGGGAGGGATTGCGTTACCCAATCTCCAATTATATTATTGGGCATCCCAACTTAAAATAATTAATCACTGGATACACACCCCGCGGGGGGACCCCGCATACAAGGCTGACTGGGCACAACTGGGAACAGACGGCATGCTTGCAGTGTTATACAATCCGTCGCGTGTGAGGGACCTACTCGGCCCAACATTTCATACAGCGACACTATGGCACACAGCACAATCCCGACTGGGCTGGAAGGGGAAGATAACCAGGATGACGCCACTGTGGGACACCACTTGGAGTCAAGCTAGCCGGGCTGAAGAGAGGTGTTACCTCGAAACCGGTCCGGTCCTCGGATGCTTGATTCCGGTCTGGGAAAGATATGGCTGTTGTAGTTCGGACTGGACTGTTCCCATGGGGCAACAGGGTCAGAGCTGATTTGCATAAAGCCATTATCTGACCCAGGGTGGTGTGGAGTGCAAAAAAACGATGGATTTGGGCCCAGATCTTTTGACTGGGGGAGTGTGTGACATTGATCCACATTCAGTCCATCACTTGTTGTTTTTTGCAATTGCCGCCCTAAGTGCGCTGGGGATGCCCAGACGTGGGTCCCAGGCACTCCACACCACTTGGAGTCAAGCTAGCCGGGCTGAAGAGAGGTGTTACCTCGAAACCGGTCCGGTCCTCGGATGCTTGATTCCGGTCTGGGAAAGATATGGCTGTTGTAGTTCGGACTGGACTGTTCCCATGGGGCAACAGGGTCAGAGCTGATTTGCATAAAGCCATTATCTGACCCAGGGTGGTGTGGAGTGCAAAAAAACGATGGATTTGGGCCCAGATCTTTTGACTGGGGGAGTGTGTGACATTGATCCACATTCAGTCCATCACTTGTTGTTTTTTGCAATTGCCGCCCTAAGTGCGCTGGGGATGCCCAGACGTGGGTCCCAGGCACTCCACACCACTTGGAGTCAAGCTAGCCGGGCTGAAGAGAGGTGTTACCTCGAAACCGGTCCGGTCCTCGGATGCTTGATTCCGGTCTGGGAAAGATATGGCTGTTGTAGTTCGGACTGGACTGTTCCCATGGGGCAACAGGGTCAGAGCTGATTTGCATAAAGCCATTATCTGACCCAGGGTGGTGTGGAGTGCAAAAAAACGATGGATTTGGGCCCAGATCTTTTGACTGGGGGAGTGTGTGACATTGATCCACATTCAGTCCATCACTTGTTGTTTTTTGCAACTGTGGGACACTAGAGCGCTGGGTAACTTGCGGTCATGTAGGGGCTTCACGCAATGGGACCACATCGGGATCTCAGTGGTTGGGGACCTCTGGGATAAGGGCGCGGTGATTGCATTTACACAAATCCAACAACAATATGGCATGGGCTCCACTGAGGCATTCCGATATGGGCAGATCAGGCACGCTCTAATGCAGGCAATTCCACCCGAAACCACACTCCCTGAATCGTCACCCCTAGAGGACAGGTTGCTGACGGAATTTATGGAGCAAAAAGCGACCTCTCTCACTTATAAAAAACTGATTAACAACCTGCCAGAGCCCACTCGGAAGCTTAAGGAGAGGTGGGTTGAGGAATTGGGTGAGATGGATGACACAGAGTGGAACGAAGCCCTTGCATCACCGCGAGAGGTAGGCATATCGGCACGGTTCCGTTTAGTGCAACTCAAGATCTTACATCGCACCTACTACACCAGAACACTTCTCCACAAAATACAAAGGGCACCACACCCTTACTGCCTCAGGGGATGCGGGGAAGAAGGTACTCTGTTTCACACATTGTGGGAATGCCCTCAAATCCAAGAAGTGTGGAGACAGATCATGCGCACAGTCTCTCAGGCCATTGAAGTGTCGGTCCTACCTGAACCACGTAAATGCCTGTTGAACATCTGGGACCCTACTGACCTGAACAGGTATGGACAGCTGTGGGTTACTTTAGCTGTGACTGTGGCGAAACGTGATATCGCACAAAAGTGGGGTGCCCCGGAACTGCCTACGGTGGCTGGCTGGATCAGATATATGGACCTCCTAATGGTGAAGGAAAGGGCAGTTTATGTGCTACGGGCTTGCCCCCGTAAATGGAATAAGGTTTGGTTACCGTGGAACAAATATAGGGGAGAGCCGTGTGCACCCTTGCCGGAAGGTGAGGATTCGGAGTCCGAAGAGGACGATGACTAAACAGTATGGATACGTACACCGTACAATGAGATGTGCGGGGAGGGACCGGGTTGCCACTGTACCTGGGATACAGTGAAGAATGTATGACGAGGCCTACCATTGACTGTGAGAATATGTGCTTCATTGTCGAGTGATGACTTTAGTTGGGTTTTATAGTTTTTTGATGTTTGCTACACGTTGAAATTGTTAGGGACGGGTACATGTGCCTATTAATACTCTGCTTCTCCGTTACCATCAAGGTATGGAACTGAATGCTTTCTATGTAGTAATTGAGTCTGACAACCTCATGCCATACTCAAGGTAACAAAAGTCATATGTTGTAGTACGGTCTATCTTATCGTTTATTCCTCAATATGCAAAAACTGATACTAGAACGTGAAATGCCCATGTTATTGAAACTATGTATCCTGTATTCCTGACAATAAAGTTAAAAAAAAACCAAAAAACAACTCCCACCAATAAGTGTGCAAATGGATTTAAATTTGTGAACTGTAGGCTGAAGTTAGCCCAGTTTTTAGCAAGCTATCTTTCCAGAGCAGTGGTCTTCATGAGCGTATGCTGCCTACATTTCCACAACTGATCTGTATAGTAAAACAAGTAATTTTTATTTTTGACAAAGGATGAATCTCGACAACCAAAAACCTATTAGAAACCTGATACTGACGGGGACATTTGTTACCATTAACCGGTGCAGTGATACTGCAAGTGAAAGCCACAAGGACTCAAGTCAAGTCAAAATACTTCATCCGATTTAAAAGTTTCAAACCATAGAACCACAATACATTACACAAGATAACAATTAAAACCAAATAAAATACTAAAGTTCATAAAGTCCATAAGGACTAATTTCCTGGGTAAAATGAGGAGGTAACTCTACACCTGGTATTACCGATAATGAGCATGCAGTAGTGACTTTGTGCAGTATTATGACGTAATTCTAATGCCAGGGCTTTAAGTGGGCGGGTCCCTCAGGGTCTTAGACCCAGCAGAATTAAGAAACAGGCACAGTAACAGGTCCATATCAGGCTCTATATTAACTCCTCGGCTGCGGCACGAATTTCGCCGCGGTGCTGAACATTCCGATCGTGGGCGTGGCTCGGACGGCCCCCGGCCCTCGTGCGCACATGCTCACCGTGACTCATGTCGGCTGGGGGCCCTCATGAGCATGGAAGGCGTTAATGTCCTAAAATGTACTGGCCAAACACTGCTTGACTTCTGAACAATGAATATAAAATATGCAGTGGTGCAATTTTCACAGTGGGGGTGCTGCCATCAATGTTACATCACTGAACTCATAGGTGTAGGAGGCTGGCTCAGTATATAGTATCCACCTATGGTGGGGCACTGTACACTGAGTCCAGGCAACCCTTAGTGACAGTGTTTAGGTCCCTGATAACCAAAGCTCTCAACGGGTAGCTGTGGAGAGCAGCTAAGGCTTATCAGGAGGGTGTAAAGCAGGTACATTTATCACATAGTCGGCCTGCAAGCTTTCACACAAGAAAGAACCACAAAGTGCTTATAAAAATACCGTAGTATTTATTTACACAACACTAATAACTAATTTAGTATATCTCCTACCCGGAGATATCAAATACACATCAGGAATACTTCAATAACAGGTAAGTAGCGTAGAAAAACACATGGGGCCCTACCGTCGAAGCCAAACCATACACTAAGAAAGTGAGTGGTATAATAGGTATGTACCAAAACAAGACTGTTATCCAAAAATGGAGAAGCCCAGGGAAAGCAGAGAACTGCCAGAGATGAGTAGCTAGGAACCCCAAGGCGCCCGGGTGCAGAGTGGTCACACCGGGTCAAGCGTCCATAAGATAACACATGGTAAGTTGCGGTTAATATTTTCTTGTTTTAGGACCCTTCCCAAAGGACCCTGAAGACACCAATTGGATCAGGGTAAGTTGAAGAGCCACCCCACCCGTGGATACCGATGGAACCAGGATAACTACCCCGGGGAGCCCAGGTGCAACGGGATGAAGTGGTGTTGAAACGCCTGTTGAAGCCAATGGAGGAATTTAGAAGTCTGGTGGCTACAGCAACATGTGGACCAGGACGGTGGAACCCAAAAGCGGATTCTAGATGCGGAGTATCTGAAAGCAGATGGGACAGAGTCCAAACCAACCAGAGATTTCCAGGCAGCGCAGGAATACAATGCCACCCCTTTTCAGAGGTACTTGCTGCAGCATGACGGTCTTGATGAAGCAGCTGTGGAGCCTAGGCGATGATGCAGGAGCACAAGAGCACTCCATGAGCTGTCCCACGACGGATGAGAAATGCAGGAAGGTCAGTGGCTGGCAGGACCACCAACAAGCCTTGGCAACTGCAACGGTCGGGTGTAGAGGAAAAGATGCTTTACTGTAGACCAGCAATGTCACCCAACAAGTGTAATTCAGGGCCCAACCCTCAGCACATAGGAGAGCCAGCAGAAATCATTGGAGCCCTGTCAAGGACCCTCTGGAAGCAGGCACAGGGAGTCACAGGAAAGCCACAGCAGCTACAGGAGATGAAGGGCCATGATGCAGAGGATGCAGGCAGGACGTCCACACCATTTGCAGACCGGGACTTTACCCAGGACGAAGCCGCCTCACAGACCACAACAAAATCTTCTTTTCTGCTTTTGAACTGCCTGAAATAATAGATATATCTGAATCTAAAACAAAAAACTAAGAACTGCTATTAACAAATTTGAAAGCCTTGAGGAAGCCCTGCTCCAGATGACCATGCAAGGGCGAAACACGTGTTGGCTGTTGAATGTTTCAAACTGAACCCTGTAACAGCTTGAACAAATGATGAAAACTCAAAAACTATGAATAAAAGAACCAAAAAACATCCCTTGAAACCGTGAAGCATTATTGAACTACTAACATTTATCAAGGAGGAGGACGCACTCCTATACTCCCAATGATATACAATTGAGGCAAACGAGGTCTAATACCTCGAGATAGTATCCTCCCACAAAAAGAGAAACTGCAATAACACCCAGGAAGAGAATGTTGGAGTATGGGGCCTCTTGGAGCTTGAAGATCTTCTGTGAAGAGAGTAAACAAGCCTTGGCAATGGCAGACAGTCGCTGTGCACCGGGAGGCGGTCCAAGTCGATTGGAGAGGGATTACAGATTCCAAAGTAGCAGGGAAGACTGGTCAGGCCTCCCAGGAGCCAACAAACCACCACATGGGAAAGCAGATTCAGCAGACCAGTTGTCGACATAAATCAATCAATCATGACATTTGTATAGCGCGCTACTCACCCAGAAGGGTCTCGAGGTGCTGGGGGTAGAGGGGTCCGTTACTGCTCGAAAAGCCAGGTCTTGAGTTGCTTCCTGAAGGAGAGATGGTCCTGGGTTAGCCGAAGGTGGATGGGGAGGGAGTTCAATGTCTTGGCTGCCAGGTAGGAGAAGGATCTTCCTCCGGCGGTGGCTCTGCGGATGCGTGGAATGGCGGCGAGGGTGGTCGACCGTAGCTGGCGGGAGGGCGTGTAGGTCAAGCGGTTGTTGAGGTACTTGGGGCCCAGGTCGTGGAGAGCCTTGTGTGCGTGGGTGAGGAGTCTGAACGTGATCCTCTTATTGACGGGGAGCCAGTCTCTCAGGTGGCCGGAGATGTGGCTGTGTAGGGGGATGTCCAGGACGAGTCGTGCGGAGGCGTTCTGGATTCGTTGGAGTCTTTTCTGAAGTTTGGCTGTGGTTCCGGCGTAGAGGGTGTTTCCGTAGTCCAGTCGGCTGGTGACGAGTGCCTGGGTGACCGTCTTCCTGGTTTGGGTGGGGATCCATCGGAAGATCTTTTGGAGCATGCGCAAGGTGTTGAAGCACGATGATGTGACGGCATTGACTTGTCTGGTCATCGAGAGGGAGGAGTCCAGGATGAAGCCCAGGTTGCGTGCGTGGTCCGTTGGCTTGGGAGTGGTGCCCAGGGCAGGGGGCCACCAGGATTCGTCCCAGGCGGAGGGGGATGACCCCAGGATGAGGACTTCCGTCTTGTCTGAGTTCAGTTTCAGGCGGCTGTTCTTCATCCACTCGGCAACGTCTTTCATGCCTTCGTGTAGGCTGGTTCTGGCGGTGGCTGGGTCGTTGGTGAAGGAGAGGATCAGCTGGGTGTCGTCGGCGTAGGAGATGATGTTGAGGTTGTATTGGCGTGCGATGGCTGCGAGGGGGCTCATGTAGACGATGAAGAGGGTTGGGCTGAGTGATGATCCTTGTGGTACGCCGCAGATGACTTTGGTGGCCTCGGATCTGAACGGGGGGAGGCGGACTCTCTGGGTTCTTCCGGCGAGGAACGAGATGATCCACTTCAGTGCCTTCTCTTGGATTCCGATGTTGCTGAGGCGCTGCACTAGGGTGCGGTGGCAGACAGTGTCGAACGCTGCGGAGAGGTCCTGGAGGATGAGGGCCGCTGTTTCCCCATTGTCGAGCAGGGATCTGATGTCTTCAGTGGCTGCGATTAGGGTGGTCTCGGGCTGTGGTTGGCTCGGAAGCCGGACTGCGAGTGGTCGAGGGATTCGTTCGTCTTGAGGAAGGCGGCAAGCTGCCTGTTGACGGTCATCTCGATGACTTTGGCAGGAAAAGGGAGGAGCGAGATGGGGCGGAAGTTCTTGCGGTCGGTGGGGTCCGCTGTTGGTTTCTTCAGGAGGGCGCTGAGCTCGGCGTGCTTCCAGCTTTCCGGGATGGTGGCGATGATGAAGGAGGCGTTGATGATGTCCCGGAGTTGGGGTGCGATGATGGAGTCTGCCTTGTTGAAGATGTGGTGGGGGCAGGGGTCGGTTGGAGATCCGGAGTGGATGGTGTTCATCGTGCGGGAAGTGTCTTCGGTGCTGACCGGGGTCCAGGCGCAGAGGGTGGTGGTGGGGGGCGTTGGTTCGGGGGTTGGGTGCGTGGTTGGTGCGCCGAAGCTGTTGTGTATTTTGGCGATTTTGCAGTGGAAGAATTAGGCGAGTGAGTCGCAGAGGTCTTGCGAGGGAGTGATGTCGTTGTTTCCGGCGCTGGGGTTGGAGAGCTCTTTGACGATGCTGAAGAGTTCCTTGCTGTCATGGGCGTTCAGACGTTCTTTGAATGCTGTCTTCTTGGTGGTGTGGATCAGCTGGTGGTGTTTGCGGGTGGCGTGCTTGAGGGCAGTCATGTTGTCTGTGGTCTGGTCGTTGCGCCAGGCTTTCTCGAGGGTGCGGCAGTTCTTCTTGGAGTTCTTAAGTTCGTCGGTGAACCAAGAGGCTTTCTTGCTGCCGTGTCTGCTGGGAGGGGTTCTCAGTGGTGCGAGGTCGTCTGCGCAGTTGGTGATCCACTGTGTGAGGTTGCTGGCTGCTTCATTGGGGTCCGTTGTGCTGGTGGGAGGGTTCTGGCTGAGGGAGGTGGTGAGCTGGTTGGCGGTGATCTTTGACATCAAGGTACCTGCGGATGCAGGGAAGTGACTTCTTCACTCCAAGGGAGATTTCTTCTTGCTAGGATGCATGCAGAGTTATTGCTGACTTGGAGGATGCACAGCCACGGAGTTGCAGAAACTTAGAAGAGCACAGAGACAAAGTTGCAGCAGGAACCTTCACACCAAGAGCAGTTCTGTTTTTTCGTCCGAGCTCGACGAAGCAGCAGATTCCAGTGTCCACCAGCAGAAGAGTCTTTAGACAATCTTAAGAAGACCAGCAGTCGGTTCTTGAAGATGTTGTCCGAACGAATTTACCCAAAAAGGGGGAGGGACATCTTCAGAAGTGACCCACCTATCGGGGTAAGGTATGCTACTCAGCTGGGCTATCCAGTCAGATACTCCCAGGGGTCAACATTCAACTCCCAAGGGCCAAAATTTAACATAGCAGAATCAGGTGGTCACCTGCTGGCGGTCTGGGCACCTCCCTAGGGAGAAGCTGGACAGAGGGGTGGACAATCCCCTGTCCTTTGTGTAGTTTCTAGCCAGAGTAGGAACCAACAGCAGAGGAGCAGAACAGTGTCTGAGGCTGGCAGAAGCACGGGCGTGCTGGCAGGCAGACCCTGTAAGGCTACACAAGTTGGTATGGGCGGGGTCCTCTAAGGAGCTCCCCAGTACATGGTATCACGCAACTAACATTGGAATCTGTGTAGTTGCACGATTCCAAAATGTTTGATACAAAACATGGCCAGTTTCGGAGCAACAATTATGCAGTTGGACATCTCGACTTGTCACTGTGCACTAAATACCTTAAAATGGCCTCCCTGCACTTACAATGCCCAAAGAATGGAGTCTGGAGGTTGTAGGGTGTACCTCTGAATGTGCAGGGGTATCCACACACTTAGAACCATGTACCGTGCACTTGGACTGAAGGTTCTACATAGGGATGACTTAAAGGTTTAAAGTGCAGTGACTGGGATACAAAGAAAACCTTATATCGAAAGTGAAAGGTGCATGCACATTTCAAAGCAGACTGTAGTAGCAGCTTTGTAGACACAGTTTGCATGGACTCCCATGGCTGGCACAATAAATGCTGCAGCCCATGGGAGTCCCCCGTGATACCAATGCCCTGATAACCTACGTACCATATACTAGGGACTTCCAGGGGGTACCCCAGTATGCCAATTGTGAGGTGTGCAAAGTACTTACCAGCAAATGCAAAAGAGAGAGCACAGCTTCTGGGGCCCTAGTTAGCAGGATCTCAGTGAAGTACAGTAAAAACACACTGAAACAAGGCAAAACGTGGGGGTGTCTATGCCAGAAAGATCCTACTTCCCTACAATGGGGAAGATGGAAAATCCAAGCATCACACAAAGAACAAGCGTCACAAATGAGCCTATTAAGCCAGAGAGTGGTCAGGGTGTAGAATGTAGCTGGTGTTGCATTTAGAAGCACAATGTCTCAAGTATATTACTAAACAATGGTGTGGTAGCACACTGTCAACTGCAGACAGCATATTTTCCACTGAAATGACCACTAAATTTGCACAAATATACAGTTTATCTGATGTGGGGATGGGAACAGACTCACGGAGACTGGTGCTAGAGGTAATGCAGGTTTTATTGTTTTGAGGATACGCCTGCGCTGTATCACCTTCCTGTAGTAGGAAAGGGGGATGTCAGAGCCGGCTTCGTATAGTCTCTCCGTTCCAGACTGCCTTGCTTCCCGGTGGCTTCTGGGACTGGTGGTCTGGTATTCCGCCGTGATGTCGTCACGCCCAATACTCCGTGGAAGGAAAGAGATATGCAGGTATTAGTCCGGGCGTACTTGTGGGTACAAAGGGTAGGGAGTGAGGACCACACATGAACATTAACTCCTTAATGAAATAGTGCCGGTTTGGTGAAGGGGTGGGTTGTGCACTGGATCTCCGTGTGTAGGTCTCAGGGAGGTTTAGACCACTTACGACCCGCCCAACCCGCAAAGCGTGACCGTATCTGTGTGAGCCGCACTTCCCTTGAAGTTTGGCTGGGCGAAGAGCCTCTAGGTTGGCCTCCTGGCTTGTCGCAGTCGTCTCTTCTCGCTCCCTGCTCTCCTCCTCTCCTCGCTTCGTCCCGATGTTCTGGGCTCCTCTGACGTCTCCTCCCTCCTCCTCCGTCCTCCGATCTTCTCCACTCGCCTCCTCCGTCCTCCGATCTTCTCTGTTCACCTCCGTCCTCCAGCCTCCTTCGCTCGCCTCCTCCGCTCTCCAGTCTCCTCCTCCGAATCTCCACTCCGCTCCGCTCCGTCGCTCACTTCGCCTCTCCAACCAACTCCACTACCTCCAGGTGAATAACACACCTGTGTGTTTCGGGGCTGGGTTTTACCTTGGGGCTGTGGGCGTTTTCCGGCTCAAGTTCAAGTTCAGAGATTTGTATAGTGCACTACTCACCCAGAGGGTCTCAAAGCGCTTGAGGGAGGGTGGGTGCTTTACTTATCGAATATCCAAGTTTTTAGTTGCTTTCTGAAGGAGAGGTGGTTCTGTGTAAGGCGGAGGTGGGTGGGGAGAGAATTCCAGGTTTTGGCCGCTAAGTAGGAGAAGGATCTTCCCCCCATGGTGGATCTATGGATGCGCGGAATTGCGGCGAGGGCTTGATTGGATGATCGTAGTTGGCGGGTGGGGGTGTAGAAGGACAGTCGCGTGTTGAGGCATTTGGGTCCTAGGTCGTAGAGGGCCTTGTGTGCGTGGGTGAGGAGACGGAACGTTATTCTCTTGTTGACGGGGAGCCAGTGGAGGTCTTTCAGGTGACCGGAAATGTGAGCTTGACGGGGGATGTCCAGTAGGAGTCTGGCTGAGGCGTTTTGGATGCATTGGAGTTTTTTCTGTAGTTTGGCTGTGGTTCCGGGGAATAGGGTGTTTCCGTAATCCAGTCGGCTTGTGACCAGTGCGTGGGTGACTGTCTTTCTTGTTTCGGTGGGGATCCAACGGAAGATTTTTTGGAGCATGCATAGGATGTTGAAGCATGATGATGAGACGGCGTTGACTTGTCTGGTCATCGAGAGGGAGGAGTCTAGGATGAAGCCCAGGTTACGTGCGTGATCCGTAGGTGTGGGTGCGTTTCCCAGGGCCGGTGGCCACCATGAGTCGTCCCAGGCGGAGGGGGATGAACCTAAGATGAGGACTTCCGTTTTGTCCGAGTTCAGTTTTAAACGGCTGTTCTTCATCCACTCGGCTACATCTTTCATTACTTCGTATAAGTTGGTTTTGGCGGTGTTTGGGTCTTTGGTGAGGGAGAGGATCAGCTGTGTGTCGTCTGCGTAGGAGGCTCCAGTTCCGCCTCAAGCTCCGCCCAATTAAAGAAGCAGTTTTCACCTTGTGTGTCCGGCTCGGGTCTGCTTGGAATGTCCTCGGTAGTCTTCCAATTTTCCGAGTGCTGTTCGGAAAGAGGTGAGAGTGATAAGCTTGGACCGTTGGGGTGTCTAGGATAATCCGGGTCCCCCTTGTTACACCTGATAAAACTATACAGCACACAAATGATAATGTTTAGAAATTGGGTTTTAGCAAATATTTTTCATTTGCGGATAACCAAGTGAAAGGTCTTGATTTGTTGTGATCCTATTAAAATCTTTGTTTTCATCACACTTTAGAATTCAAAAGAAAGTGCTCAATTTGGGCTTACCTAAATGTTTATTTGGAGCAATTGGAACAGTTCATTTATAGGTATTTAAATGTGTGTTAGAAGAAAACAATCTCAAAACAAAGAGGAGTGGGGACCACGAGCCCTTAATGGTACATTAACTAGGCTCCGAAATGATAAGTTACTTACCCTCAGTAATTGGGTGGGTCGATAAGTAATTTGCGGCTAGATCCTGTCTTTACCAGATAAGGCGTTACCAAAGGTAAGCAACTTGTCCATCTGATAGAGACATCTAGCCGCAGATTCCTTATCTTAGAATCAGATACACAAGCAATACCATTCTAGTAGGAGAGACTGCAAAGCCGCCTCACCAAGAGTCCTAAGAGGAAGAGCTGGCCTAAAACACACAAGGGAACCAGACTAACCGAAAAGATAAGTACAGCTGAGAGGGTTAAACGATTCAACAAGAAGGAGGGTCAGTAAAATGTGGCCACGTACACCGCACAGAAGGTCAGGGGACCATTTGTGCAAAACGCACAAGTTACTAATTGTGCAACGATATATCTGTAAGAGACATTAGTTAGTGATAGTTTCCTTACCTTAGAATATCCCCAGGCGTCAGACTGGATCCGGAAAGTTTTGCTTAGCAGTACCCCTGCATGTCAGTAGGTGGCGTCCGGCGGCTCCATATCCGTCACTGGCATCGTCAGTGCCGAGATGACGTCACGGAGAGTTCTTAGGCGCCACCCAAGCGTGCTGACGTCAGTTCTGTTCATGACTTTCCGCGCCAGGAACGCAGAGCCATGCAAGATACTGACCATTGGTGCAGAAAACTAGGGCCTTGAAGCACAAGTTACTTACCTTCTGTAACGATATATCTGTAGGAAACAGTAGTTAGTGTTAGATTCCTTACCTTAGAATATCCCCAGGCGTCAGGCTGAGTCGGGAAAGTTTTCGTCAGCAGTACCCTTGCGCGTCGGTAGGCGTCGTCTGCGACTCGGCGTCCGTTGTCAGCATCGTGATCGCCGGGATGACGTCGTCGGAGTACTTAGACGCCGTCCTCGCCTCCTTACAGATAAATCGTTACACAAGTAGTAACTTGTGCATCTGAAAGAGACACGTTAGTGATAGATTCCTTACCTTGTGATTCTGAAAATTCTGGACTCATGTAATAAATTTTGTCGTAGCATGACGATTTTTATATCAGAAGACCGAGAATGGCTAGTACACCATGTACAAGCATTTTCGGCATATTTGAGTGACGATTTCACCTCAAAATCGTAGTTTTCGTCCTGAACCCTCGGGTTCCATTTTGTGTACGGCAGCCATTTTGTGAGTTGCCCTCACATAGGCCAAACACGATTCTGAAGGACACGTACACCTTTCCTGACTTCTCTGCGACCTGGGCAAGCTGACTCCACTGCCCAAGGCCAAACCTGTTCGGTCAGTTCCTCTCCCAGTGGCCGAACGAGATAGCATCAAGGAACAACATGCCATAAACCTTTTTCATCGCACACACACCCTGCCTAATCTTGCTCACACCTGTCCCTGTTTCTTTACATATGTCTTGCTTTACGAGGAGGAGGTGCCCGTTTTTATTGGGGGTCCGTCGATATCTGATGAAAATACTGGGCCTTGCCGGGTAATTTATTGTGGGCTGAACAAACTGAAATGTGGGCTTGTCATCATGACTCTGCTTTTTCTTTGTAGTGAAAATATGTGAATGGTCAACTGTAAACCTAAGAATGTTTGCCTGAAGCATAATATTTTGTAAAAAAAGAGAACACTGGCTTTGTAAGATGGAGCAGTCTCCTGAGAATATACATCGTGTTGTACTTCTAGGACGCCTGTTACTTGGTTGCAGCCAATAAATTCGATCTTTGACTTCACCTAGAAGACTCTGAGTTTCTGTGTCTGAATCAGGAAAGTACCCGAGGTCTTAGGGTGTACCCTGACACCGCTGGGTTCCGAAAAACCCAGTACCTCAGCCGGCGCCCAACGTGGGGCGACACCAACGGTACCGGTCCAAGCCAGAGGTTCGTGAGGAGCTTCGTGTGAAAATTCTGGAGGAAGGCCGCCTCTTCATCGACCCCTGCATGTCGACGTGGTCCGAAAGTCTTTGCTGCGAGGTTCCCCGCTTCCCGACGGCTACGAAGGACTGCTGACCTGGCTATCGCCCTGATTTGGACCCTTGACGATTGGTAGAGCGAAACGATAGACGAGTCTTCTGGTGACGTCATCGATATCTCAGTTAAGTATAAGTGGAGCGTCTCCCAGTCCTTAGTTGGTTCTTAGTTTGGGTATCCCTTTGGGATCTTTGATTTGGAACTTGCAAGTACCAAAGCCGAAGGACTCGTGTATTCACGAGACTATCGTAATCGATAATCCTTTGAAGTTTGAAGCTAGACTAGAGAGCGAAGATGCCTGGTCTTAGCAGACTTGGAAATTTGTTTTGTTGTGGTAGTAGTAGGGATTCCCGATTGGAGGACTCGTGTCCGGTTCCTCCGATTGGAACTCCGAACTATGAACTGTATGTGAAACATGGCGTAGGCCCCATCACATATAGTGAAGTGTGGATCCGATACACCAGAAAAGATGGTGTTTTAAAATGGCCCCAATATGGTAGCTTTGACACGGAAATCTTAGATAACCTCGAAGTTAAACTTTTTAAGAAGAAAGCCCGGCCGGCGATGTTGGACTCTTTCCACCTATGGCGTATGGAAGCCAAACAGAAGGAAATTAAATTAGCGAAGAGAAATAAGAGGGAAAGGGGTATCTCGATAATGCAAGCTGCTATGCAGTTCAAAGATAACGAAGAAGAACAGATGAGTGAGCAGTTGCACAGGCAACGTAAAATGGTGATTGATAAATGTTATCCAGTTTTGCCGCCTCTTCAGCAAGATGCAGCAAAAGACCTTGAACAAGATCCCCTAATGTCCCATTTGTTAAGTTCGCCACCCCCTTATGCGCAGAATGCTACGGCACCTCCGCAACCTTTAGTTGTGCAACCCTTGGTTGTATTACCTCCTGCTCCTCCACAACCACCAGCTGCTCTTCAGTTGGCTCCTATTCCTCCGGTGCAGCCTCCTCAAGGGCCATCGACTTTGACATCTGCTCTGCCTTACTCCCTACAACTTTGACTACTATATCGACTCCTACTCCTGGTATTCCTCCTGACACTGCCTCTGCGTCTGCCTTGCCTCACTCTACTTTTCCGCCTGTCCTTTCATCGACTTCTCCTTCTGTGCGACAAAGAGTGGCTAGTACTGTTACTAGTCTTCTATACCCTCTCTTTGGAGCGTAAACAGTTGCGTAGCCAAATGCCTGATTCTAGGGAGAAGGAAACGTTGAATTATTTAGCACATAAATGGGTTACCGACCCGACGAGATATGACTTAGAGTCTGTTATGGATGTCTTCCATCAGTGGGAAGCACCGAAACAGAGTTACGTTTTTGAGAAAATGTTTACTTTCCTTTGAGAGGATTTAGAGGAGAATGATTTGGAGCCTAATCCGCCTGAGTTGTGTCGTGTACGGTTCGAGTTTGGGAAAGGCGCAATTGTGGGTTCAGATGTTAAGAAAGCAGTTGCGACATTGTTGTCACTAAGGACTGAAGGTGTTTCTCGGTCATTGTTTGAGTCTGATTCCTCTGTTAAAAAGAAGGCGAGACAATATCCCATGAGAGAAGTTCCCCCACAATGGAGGGAAGGGGACCTAGCAGCTAATCCACCTATTCAGCCACACTTTCAGCGTGTTTGGGTACACGTTCCATGGAAGCGCGCTGAAGTATTGGCTCTTAAGCAGACATTGCCTGATCCCCGTAAAAATCTTGCAGGGTATTACAAGGAACTGTCACAGACTGCAGGCTCTTGCATTATGAATTTAGCCGACATAGACATGTTGTTTGGGAATGTTGTTCCACAGCCTTTATGGGGAAAGATTCGTCATGCAGATCATGATCAGGAGTTAGGTGACTCATGGGCTAATATCAGTGGTGCAAATAACCGACAAGTTGGTGGTGCTAAACCAGAGCCTTTAGTAGCAGAACTCCCTGATAGGATCATTAATTATATGAAAACTTTAATGCCCGCGATGCGTGTGAATTGGGATAAATTGTCTGCGTGTAAGCAGAAGAAAGATGAAACGGTGTCAGATTTCTTCACCAGGTTTGAGGAAACGTTTGTCGACCACAGTGGTCAGGATAGGAGTACAGAAGGTGGCCAACGGTTGTTCGTCGATAAATTTGTGCATAATTTCCTTCCCGAGTTGTGTAAGAAGTTAAAGGATTCAGAGAGTTCTTGGGCAGTTTCCTCTTCAGCACAAATACTGGCTACTGCACAGTATTATGAAAACAGAGATAAAGATGAGAAAGATAGAGCAGAGAAGAAAACTAAAGAGTAGAAAACGAAGGTTCTGTTACAGCAAGCATATCCGCCACGTGGTGGTCAAAATAGTGGTGGTCAGACTAACTATCAGCAACCTCAACAGTTTCAGAGAAACTCGCAAAAGTTCGAGTATCCTCAACAGCGTGTTCCTGTAGGTCCCAATCAGTGTTCGTATTGTAAGGAAGAGGGTCATTTTAAGTATAGTTGTCCTATTTTGTTACAGCGTGGAAATGGTGTTTCTGGCTCAAGAGGTCGAGGTATTCAACAAGCTCCTAAGGGTAGAGGACGTGGAAATTTCCCCCAGAACGCACGTCCCTTTCCGCCTCAAAATTCCATGAATAGTTTTGATCAGTAGAATAATGCGTCTGGTAGGACGGCTCAGTACTATGCTGATGATTACTATGCAGAAGATGAGCATATGGAAGGTAATGATTGCTAGGACAGCCATAGACAAAGAGAGGGAGTTGTTTCAGTTCCAGTAGATCAGAGTGGACCTTACGTTGAGGTGATTACATCAGGTGTGTCAGAGCCTTTTCTGTTGGGTACTGGTGCTACAAAGAGTTCTATTATGCACTCCAAACTCCCTGGCGTACCTTTGTCTGGCAAAATGAATGTTTCAGTAGGTTTTTCTGGCTCCCTGGTTAGGAACCCGATTTCTAGTCCTATGTCTCTTTCTGTTGGTCCTTGTGAATTCGAAGCACCCCTTATTCTAACGACAGGTTGTGGTGAAAACTTGTTGGGATTGGATCTTTTGAAAAGATTGTATGCGACATTGTATTGTTCTCCTTCGGGAGTACAACTTACACTGGGTAAGAAAGTGGTTTCTCCAATGTATTTGTCGAAGGACAAATTTCCGACAGAATTGTCGTTTCTTCCTGATACTCTTTGGGCTACTGTTCCCAATGATGTGGGTCTTTTGGAAATACCGCCATATGTTGTGACATTGAAAGCCAATGTTAAAATGCCACGAGTTCCCCAATACAAAATTTCTAGTGAAGGTGAAAAAGCGTTGCTAGCGATCATTTACGATCTGATTGAAAAAGATGTGATTGAAGAGACAAGAGGCAACGTTTGCAATAGTCCTGTTCTGCCTGTTTTGAAACGAACTGATCCTTCCCAGCCACCTGTTTACAGATTCGTGATCGATCTTAGAGTGGTCAATAAAATAGTTGTGCCACAATTTCCAGTTGTTCCTGATATCACTGCCCTATTAACTATGATTCTAGCTTCCGCGACCTGGTTTTCGGTGATTGACTTGAAGAATGCTTTCTTCAGCATCCCGATTGCCGAGGAGAGTAGGGATATTTTTGGATTCAGTTTAGGAGGTCGAAGCTTCCGCTTCAAACACGCTCCCCAGGGCTACTGTGAAAGTCCATCGATATATAGTCAAGCTTTAAAAGAACAGCTTGATACGATTGTTTTACCTGATGGCGCTACCCTCATTCAGTATGTTGATGATTTGCTAGTTGCTGCAGATACTGAGGAAATCTGTAAAGAAGCCACGTTGTCATTGTTGCGTCATTTGTGTGAATTGCATCACAAAGTGTCTCTCTCCAAATTGCAATATTGTCGACAAGAAGTGACCTATTTAGGTCATCTCTTATCGAAGGAGGGAAGGAAACTGACCCCAGAAAGAATTCAGGCAATAGCGAAATTGAGTGTGCCAAGAACACAGAGAGAAGTGCATGCTTTCTTGGGTATTACATCATATAGCAGACAATGCATACCAAATTTTTCCTTGCTGGCCAAACCTTTGGTGGCATTAACTTGTAAAGATACACCAAATCCCGTCCCATGGTCTGAAGAGTGTCAGAAAAGTTTTTCTGAGTTGCGT
This sequence comes from Lissotriton helveticus, assembly GCF_964261635.1. Lineage (NCBI taxonomy): Eukaryota > Metazoa > Chordata > Amphibia > Caudata > Salamandridae > Lissotriton > Lissotriton helveticus. Next base: position 303,262,577 of record NC_136069.1, on the reverse strand, counting down.
GATGCATTATGTTCGGCTCCTGTGTTGGGTACTCCCGACTACAGTAAGCCCTTTACATTGTATGTCCATGACAAAGAAGGTTGTGCATTATCAGTGTTGACACAGTTGTTTGGAGACGAGCAGCGTCCATGCGCGTATTTTTCGTCGACTTTGGACCCGGTAGCTAAAGCATTGCCGAGTTGCTTAAGAGCTACAGCGGCAGCAGCTGTTTCTATTCGACAGTCTGCTGGTTTAGTGATGAATAATACATTGATTGTGATGGCTCCACATGCAGTGGACACGTTGTTAAACAGAACCAAGACACAGCACTTAACTAGTGCTCGATTGTCAGGTTACGAGTTGACATTGTTAGCGAGTCATGTGCACATAAAAAGATGCAACACACTAAATCCAGCTACGTTGTTGCCTATTGTAGCAGAGTTAGATGCTTCTGAACAGCATGATTGTTTTCTCAGAACAGAAGAAGAAACGAAAGGGAGAATAGACCTACAAGATACTCCCCTTGCAAAGTGTGATGGTACCTTATGGGTGGATGGTTCATGCTTTAAGCTTCCGAATGGTGATACGACTGCAGCATATGCTGTTACGTCTTTGTATACGATTGTTGAAGCTGCACGTATACCACATAATTCAGCTCAAGCAGCAGAATTGATTGCACTTACGAGAGCATGTGTGTTGTCGAAAGGAATGAAAGTGACCATCTATACCGACAGCCAGTATGCATTTGGTGTGGCCCATAGTTTTGGACGATTGTGGAAAGAACGTGGGTTCCTGACTTCGCATGGAGCTAAGATTCAGCATGGTCAGTTGGTGAATGAGCTTCTCGAGTCACTTACTTTGCCGTTGCAAGTTGCGATTGTGAAATGTAGCGCACACAAGAAGGTGACTGACGATGTTGGTCGTGGAAATGCATTTGCTGACGAAATCGCAAAAGAAACAGCGAGGGATGTGATGAGCCGAATGTATGTTGCGGGCCCTGCAAGATGGATTGGTGACGTTGGAATGTGTGAAGACACGATAGAGAGTGTGAAATCGATTCAAGCTGAAGCTACAGAGAAAGAGTTGAGTGTGTGGAGAGAAAGTACGGGTAAAATGGATGCAAATGGTTGTTGGATTGAATTGTCAGAGCATCAGAGATGGTTGTTACCCGATGCGTATGTGCTTGCAGTGGTTACAATGGCCCATGGAATGGCTCACATCAGTGTGAAAGGGATTTTAAGTTGTTGGCTCCAGTATGGCAAAATGCTGGAATTCCTAAGTGTGCAGAGAATGTGGTCAAGAATTGCATGGTGTGTCTGAAATACAATCCTGGTAGGGGAACCCCAACTCCAGCTGGTCATTTTGCACCTCCTACGTATCCGTTCGAGGTTTTGCAGTTAGATTTCATCCACATGGAAAGGTGTAACAATTTAAAATACGTACTCGTTGTTGTTTGTGCCTTTTCAAGATGGATAGAAGCATATCCGCTAAAAGACAACACTGCCTTATCCACAGCTAAAGCCCTTGTGAAAGAATTCTTCCCTAGATTTGGAATGCAGAGAATTGTCTGGAGTGACAATGGGAGTAAATTTGTGGGTCGAGTGATGAAGAAAGTATGCGAAGGGCTAGGCATCCATCAGAAATTCCACGCTGCAAATCACCCACAATCAGCTGGACTAGTAGAATGCTACAATGGCACGCTAAAGTTAAAACTGGCCAAAATTCAAGCGAGCTCTGGGCTTAAATGGACTGACGCTCTGCCTTTAACACTCCTATCAACAAGAATGACTGTACATTCGCGAGTGGGACTTAGTCCATATGAGATCGTTTTTGGCCGCCCGGCCAACATATGGGGAGTGCCAAGGCCCACGAAATTCAGTGAAATCGAACACCCTGTTTTTCTTGACTATCTGTACGAATTGACGGCTAAATTGCGTGTTTTACACCAACAGGTTCATAATACTCTGCCTCAAGCCTCTGAAGCTCCAGGTCATCAAATCGATCCTGGATCCTGGGTGCCGGTGAAAAACTTTCAGCGAACAAAGAACGACCAGCCCCGGTGGACCGGCCCACACCTCGTCCTTCTGTCAACGAGATCAGCTGTTCGTGTAGAAGGAAAGAAACACTGGATCCACGGTGTACATTGTAAGAGGGAGCCTTTGCCGTACGACCGGTGGGTCCAGGAGGGTGTCGCCGACTCAGAGACTGAAACTGTGCCTCGTTTTTCACCTTTCAGTGATGCACGTATAAAAGGAACAATTTCTGAGAAAGAAAGTGACAATCTCTTGCAAGCAGCTGTGCCGCCGTCAATTCGATTGAACACTACAGAACCTGAACACCTTTTCCGGGACCAGACAATACCGGGAAAACAACGATATAATTTGAGGCCGAGAACTATGGACAAATAAAAAAAATATTTCCTTTGCTATTTTTGAAAGTGCAGCTCTCCCATCTGAGAAACTTTTTTATTTTTGTTTTTCGAACCACCATCCGGGTTCCGCTGTAGGGTCGCGGTTGCCCAAAGTCTTTGGGGTGCATCTGAAGACGTTAGGTCGACAGTTCTGGTTGGTCTAAGGGAGTTGCCCTGGACTGACAGAAGCATTCCTTAGCATAGAACACCCAACCATCGCGAGCAGCATATTAGAGAGGATGGAGTTTTTCGAGATGGAGAGACCTGCCAAAGAAATTAACTTTAAAAGCAGAATATGTAAAATGATGACCAAGAAAAGCTTTTTTATATTGTGCATTTTCATGTTATTCAGTGTAATGATATTTTTAATAGGATATGTTTTATTCTCTTTTCGAGTGACATTTGCACCCACTACATCACCCATACCTCCTCCTTCTACTGTTTCCCCACACTCTTTTCAACCCCTTCCTGAACATGAATCCGCTAGGAGATTAGAGTTTATTAATAACTCCTTCGTTCAGCTTTTGCACCAACACCAACTAGTAATGAACACGACTAACTGTTGGGTGTGTGGTCTTATGCCTCACACAACGGATAAAGGTATCCCCTATCTGGTCCTGCCATTCAGCCACAATGGTTCTGTGTGGGCATACAGAACAATGTTCATCTACGCACATGAAGTCTACCCCCTACGTTCTGTAACAGACAATCCTAAGAATAGTGCTCTAGTTAAAGGTATAGTAGACATGATCAAGGAAGATATTTCCTATGAGACTATCCCGAGAGATGAGACACTAGTATACATAGGATGGAACGTAACCGGATATGGAGCTACTCTGAGTGAGGAACAGCAAGCTAAGAGATCTTCCCCGATTTGGATTGTACCCCATCAGGGTCACCTGTGTCTCCAAGGTACTGGCAAGAATCCCAGAGCTCAGTTAGGGAAGAGTATCTGTACTGAAACGTATGTTTTTGCATCTCAGACTTCCCCTTCGTTCTTAGCAGCTAAGGGTACCTATTTCATCTGCCACGATAGAGCCTATACATGGTTGCCCACTGACTTTTCGGGCACATGTTTTGTTTCGTTCCTGTTGCCTCCCACCTACACAGCGGCGGCAGATTACCACAAGACAAGGATAGTTAGAGGTGTCCTCAGCAAAGAAGACACTGCAGGACAAGAATTTGGGGACTTCGTAAAGGGTTTTCTGCCGTTCTGGGGACCCATGGTTAACAGCAGGAACATAAGGCAATTGACGAGGGTGGTTGAATCCACCGTAGTTGAAACTGCCGGTGCCCTTAGTAATTTGACTGCTGAGCTCCAGTCGGATCGTCTTATAACCCTTCAGAACAGGGTCGCATTAGACGTCATACTTGCAGACCGAGGTGGGGTATGTAAATTGATCCAATCGAGTTGCTGTGTTTTCATTCCAGATAACGCTCCAACAGTGTACAAGGCCATCTCCAAACTGCATAAGATTTCCGAATCTATTCATGTGGATAAAGGAGATTGGTCGTTGATGGGATGGTTCTGGAAACTGATATCCGCCTGGGGATGGAAAATTCTGATGGTCATTGGGATGATCTTAGCCATTCTTTTCCTGTCTGTGCGTGCAGTGTGCTCCTGCAATATGTGGCCTTTGTGCTACATCATGTGTAAGGAAACCTGTATCAAGAGACGAGCTAAGTACTAGGATGATGTTACAGCAACATCTCAATGACTTTAGGAATATAGACCTGGACTCAGATTAGCATGAGATTAGGTTAGTTGCCTATGTAAGGGCAAAAGGAGGGTTTGTGGTTCTAAAAATTCTGGACTCGGGTAATAAACTTTGTCGTAGCATGACGATTTTTATATCAGAAGACAGAGAATGGCTAGTACACCATGTACAAGCATTTTCGGCATATTCGAGTGACGATTTCACCTCGAAATCATAGTTTTCGTCCTGAACCCTCGGGTTCCATTTTGTGTACGGCAGCCATTTTGTGAGTTGCCCTCACATAGGCCAAACACGATTCTGAAGGACACGTACACCTTTCCTGAATTCTCTGCGACCTGGGCAAGCTGACTCCACGGCCCAAGGCCAAACCTGTTCGGTCAGTTCCTCTCCCAGTGGCCGAACGAGATAGCATCAAGGCACAACATGCCATAAACCTTTTTCATCGCACACACACCCTGCCTAATCTTGCTCACACCTGTGCCTGTTTCTTTACATATGTCTTGCTTTACGAGGAGGAGGTGCCCGTTTTTATTGGGGGTCCGTCAATATCTGATGAAAATACTGGGCCTTGCCGGGTAATTTATTGTGGGCTGAACAAACTGAAATGTGGGCTTGTCATCATGACTCTGCTTTTTCTTTGTAGTGAAAATATGTGAATGGTCAACTGTAAACCTAAGAATGTTTGCCTGAAGCATAATATTTTGTATAAAAAGAGAAGACTGGCTTTGTAAGATGGAGCAGTCTCCTGAGAATATACATCGTGTTGTACTTCTAGGACGCCTGTTACTTGGTTGCAGCCAATAAATTCGATCTTTGACTTCACCTAGAAGACTCTGAGTTTCTGTGTCTGAATCAGGAAAGTGCCCGAGGTCTTAGGGTGTACCCTGACACCGCTGGGTTCCGAAAAACCCAGTACCTCAACCTTAGAATAGATACCCCAGCAATAGCAACCCCGGTGGTGGGTCTGCGAACAAGATTACACCAAAAAGTCACGGAGCACAGAACGGCCAAAGAAGCCGTCTCTTTGGACCTGACTGTCAAGGTAGTAGTGCTTGGTAAACGTGTGCAGCGAGGCCCAAGTAGCTGCCTGACAAATGTCCTGCAAGGGAACGCCGCGTCCCAAGGCAGTAGTGGCTGCAAACGCCCTAGTCGAATGGGCACCCAGTCCCAAAGGAGGCTCCTTCTTGGCCAAGGAGTAACATGCTGAGTAGCTCGGGTTACCAGTATCTTCGTGCCCAATCCGGAGCCACAAGGATGACTTGGGCCCGGTCATGCCCGATCTTCTTCAGCACTCTGGGCAGAAGTGGTATAGGCGGAAAGGCCACAAATTCACTTGTGATGAAAAGCGTCACCGAGCGAGTGCCGCCTTGGAAATTCCAACTTGCAGAATTAATGACATTGCGCGTTCTCTTCAGTGACAAATAGATTTAACCAAGGCTCTCCCCACTGCTGAAAGAGACCTTGCGCCACGTCCGAGTTCAGACGCCATTCGTGATCCATCAAGCACCGGCGGCTGAGTTCTTTCGCCCTGGCGTTCACAGAACATGCCAGGTGTTGAACCACCAAGGTAATGCCTTGATGTTCCAGCCATGTCCAGAGGCGCAGAGCTTCCTGACATAGGGTCCAAGACCCCACCCTGCCCTGTTTGATGCAATACCACATGGCGGTGGTGTTGCCCGTGAACACCTGCACCACACTTCCCCGGACAGAGGGAAGGAATGCTTTCAGTGCAAGTCGGATCCCCCAAAGCTCCAAAAGGTTGATATGGAGCTGGGACTCCGCCGGAGACCAGAGACCTCTGGTCTCCGCCTCTCCCAAGTGCCCAGCCCATCCCAGGAGGGACGCATCCGTCACCACTGCATGCTCCGGTTGGGGAAGGGAGAGGGATCTGCCATTGACCCAATTGCGATTTGTGAGCCACCACTGCAATTGGTGAGCAGCGCCCACCGAGATCTGGATGTGATCAGACAAGTTGCCCTGGAACTTCAGGTCCCACTGCAGAGCCCGCATATGCCATCTGACATGTGTCACCAGCAGGATGCAGGAGGCCATCAAGCCCAGGAGCAGTAGGGTCATCCTGACTGAAACCCAGGATAGAGGCCGAAAGATCGGAATCATAGCCTGAATATCCCGGACTCGCTGTTTGGGAGGATAAACCCGAAACAGCGTTGAATTCAGAACTGCGCCGATGAAGGGGAGCTTCTGAGAGGGACTCAGGTGCGACATCGGCACACTGATGGAGAACCCCAGCAACTGCAGGAGGTCGGCCGTATTCTGAAGGTAGTTGACGACTGCCTAGGGCGAGCCCGCCTTCAACAACCAGTCGTCAAGGTAGGGGAAGACGGACACCCCTGACCTGCGCAGATGAGCTGTGACCACCGCCATCACTTTCGTGAACTCCCGAGGGGTGCTGGTAAGGCCGAAGGGGAGCATGGCAAACTGAAAATGCTCCTGGCCTACTGTGAACGGCAGGTAACGCCGATGGGCCGGCAGGACGGGGATGTGAAAATAAGCGTCCTGCAAGTCCAACGCTACCATCCAGTCTCCAGGGCAGCCAGGACCTGAGCCAGAGTCATCATTCTGAATTTCTCCTTCCGGAGGAAGCGATTGACGTCCCGGAGGTCCAAGATGGGGCGCAGGCCCCCCTTGTCCTTCTTGGGGACCAGAAAGTAGTGGGAATAACAACCACTCAATACTTCCTGCACAGGAACGCACTCGATGGCCCCCTTGGCCAGGAGGGCCGTGACCTCCTGTTGGGGAAGAACAAAATGATCCCCCCACATGCGATGGCACCGAGGCGGCATGGCTGGAGGGGAGGACTGAAAGGGAAGGGAATAACCATTTCAGATTGTCTGCAGCACCCACCTGTCTGATGTAATTTCGCGCCAGTGATGGAGGTGGTGGAGGACCCTGTCACCCACCGGCGTGGGGTGCTCCCTGAAGCTCGGATTAAGAAGGCTTGGAGGTGGAAGCAGCAGATGTAAACGTGGACTGACCCGCGCGCTGGTTCCCAGACCCACACCTGCGGAAGCCACGGCCGCGCTGAGGCTGGTTCGGCACATGCTTGCTGGAGGAGCGTGCCTGGGAGCCTCTGCCCTGGCCACGAAAGGAACGAAAGCCAGGAGTGGCAGGGTTCTTCGTAGAAAGACCCAAGGACTTTGCCGTGGCCCGTGAGTCCTTAAAGCGCTCCAGAGCACTGTCGGCCTTATCGCCAAAGAGGTGAGAACCATGAAAGGGCATGTCCATGAATGAGCCCTGGATGTCGGGCGAGAACCCAGTCGAACACAACCAGGCGTGGTGCCGCAACACCACAGTCGTGGAAATTGCCCTGCCCAACGAATCAGCGGTGTCCAAACCACACCTGATGGTAAACTTAGCCGCATCCTTACCTTCAGCAATCGCTTGGGAAAGGACAGCCTGAACCTCCTCAGAAACTGAGGCAAGACCTGAGCAACGGAATCCCACACAGCTTGGGTTTAACGGTCCAACAAGCAGGCGGTGTTAACCGACCGCAGCCCTAAGCTGGCCGAGGAGAACAACCTCTTACCAAATTGTTCCAGCCTTTTAGAGTCCTTATCCGGCAGAGCCGTCTGAAAGGCACTCTGCGACATCGAGGCCTGAATGACCAGGCTCTCAGGCATAGGGTGAGTGGTCAGGAAGGTGGGATATCCAGGCGCCGGGCGGTGACGCCTGATGACGTTTTTATCCACCGGCGCCCCGTGGCCTCATTGAAAGGAAGCAGCGGCTCGGACGATGTAGACGCCATCTGGAGCACCTCTGTAAAAAGGTTGGTTTTGAGGGCCACTGTAGGGAGGTCGAGATTGAGAGCCTCTGCAGCCCGACTGAGCACCATGGTGTAGGAAGCACCCTCCTCCATAATAGGCGTAGGAGAGGTAAACCCCGGGTCAGAAGAAACATCAAGTTCGCCTGCGTCTTCCAGGTCGTTCACCCAATCTTGCTCGGAATCACATTGCCGGGCAAGAGGGTCCTCGGACCGGTCCCAGTCCCAGTCGTCGTCCGCCTCTGGTGTAGAGGGAGCCGGTCGCGGCGGCAAAGGGAGAAGGGACGAACAGCATCAGGAATGGCGCGAGAACGGGGCCGGGCCAGAGCCACTTCCCAATGCGGATCCAGGGCTGGAACAAATTGTTCCTGGAACCTGGGCCGGGGTGGGATAAATGGCACTCAGTGCGGCGCCGGTGTTGGAGTTGAGGGCGGCGTCGGAGCCGGCAGCGCTGCACCTCTTGGCTCCGGATGCACAGGATCTTGTGGCGCCAGGGCCGGAGCCGCCGGGCCAGCAGGATCTGGACACGGGACCGCGGGGCCCGAAGGCGTGCCGGCGGGAGCCCGGGCCTAAAAAGGCAGTCCATGGCAGCAAGAAACTCTTGCACCTGTTCGAGAGTCACCGACAGACCCGAGTATGGCAGGTAGGCCGCAAGACTCCCAGGCTCCGGAGGAGCCGCAGGAGCAGAGCCCCTGTGTCCCTCGGCCGCCTCCGAGGAGCGATGGGGGGGGACATCGGTGAGCGAACACGCTTCTTCAACTTCTTTTTATGGTGTCGCTTACCGGAATCTGAAGGCGAAGACTTGGAGCTCAAGGAGCAACGGCTCCCCCCTAGGCCCGGAGCAGCGGCGTGACGAATGCTGGACCTCCAGCAATTTCCTACGTCGCTCCCGTGTGGCCTTGGGGGCCATGGCTCGACAGTCCCGGGAGTCGTGGTCGGTCTCCAGGCAGTAGAAGCAGACATTGTGGGGGTCCCCCACTGACATATAACGGCGACAGGCCCCACAAGACTTAAAGCCGGGTATCCCTACGTGCACCAGGAGGAAAAAAAGGGGAGAGTCAAAGTCTCAAAATAGTAGTCAAAATGTAACTAAGGTATGTGCTTAATCCGGATCTGCGCTTATTGGCGCAGAAAAAGAAAGAACTGACGTCAGCGCGCATGGGTGGCGCCTAAGTACTCTCCTTGACGTCATCTCGGCGCGGACGACGTCAGTGATGGACGCGGAGCCGCAGGACTCCACCTACTAACACGCAGGGGTACTGCTAAGCAAAACTTTCCGGATCCAGTCTGACGCCTGGGGATATTCTAAGGTAAGGAATCTATCACTAACGTGTCTCTTTCAGATAGACACATATATACCTGAATTAAAAGACGTCCCCAAGAGATCCATTCAAGAGATAGGCACATACGTGCAGAGACATCCCAGGAGACATGTATTTGAGGCTAAATATGCATTTAAGAACCTAGAAAGTCCCATAGACATGCAAATTCATACAGGGTACAGCAAAAGTATATCTACTTCTCCAAAGATAATTAATTTCCTTCGCCAGTGAGCAGGTGGATGAGAGGTGGAGGGATGAGGGACACTCCAAGAACAGAGGTAACCAAGGAAGGGCAGAGATAAATCATCCTACCATCGTAAAAGAAGGGATACATCAGTAACTAAGGTGGAGACAAAACACAAAGCTGGGAAACCACAACACTATACCACACTAGAGCAGGAAGTGGTAGACATTGTCCACTGCAAGAAAAATGAGGGTAACTGTCCAAGAACCAACACCACCAACTGAGGAAGGATGCCAGCAGGCGGTAGCAGGAGAAGCCACCATGAAAGAAAAAAGAGAAGATGACTGCCAGGGTGAAACAAAGGACTGACGGGAACTAAGGGCAACAGATTGTCAACATCAACCATCACACATTGTCTAACTTACGGAAGCAAGAGAAACAGGTTAGAAACCTGACCAAGGCTTCATGGATACTTGAGAAAAGATAGGATATGCTCCAAGAAAAAGGAACGAAATACCTCGACCTTATAAGTGCTTAGCCATGCAACAGTTAATGTTGTTGCACCAAGGATATTGTGCTTCATAACTAAACACTTATAAGGTCCCAAAGGCGAGACCTATTGGCTATGCCAATCCTTGTGCTTACTTATTTTGCAAACCTGCAATGTGAAAAAATAGTGGGAAAAATATACAAAATAAAGGAGCAGGCCATAGCTCCAACATGCCAGCACATGCACTGAAGTGTACTCCTTCTCATGCTCCTGTGCACATGTGATCAAATGAAATGCTCTCACTCATAGTGCGGACAGCCAGTGAATAAAGTGGGTTGACCAACTACCGTGTAACCTGAAGTCACGGGGCAGTTGATGAGCTGTACAACGGATGGGTGATATGCAACTCTACTTAGCAGAACCCTTGTTCAATTAGGAAATTACATAAATCAAGGAGCAGCACCAAAGGAATTGCTAATGGTACATAAAGCAAAAAGGCCAAAAATTAACAGCTTTTCCTTCCATGTGAAAAGTTATGCATGCATACAACGAAGTGAGCATCTCCCGCTTTGCACACTGAAAGTGTTCAGACCTTAAGCGGACTGCAATTTCTATCTCTAAACACGGCGACGGCGGTCAGAATGAGGTTTTGCGAGCTGCGAGGATGCCACAATTCCTAATCAGCAAAATACATTTTTAAAGGCACATAAGCTGGCACTGGAGATTAGAGAATGGTGAGGGAGGCTTAAAAGGGGAGCCAAGGAAGGTCGAACTACTTCTACTCACCGCTCAGATCTTTTGGCCCTACCCTCGGTTTGAAAAGGAAAGGGGTGTGGACTATGTCTGGGAATTCTAGTCGAACCGCCCACTGTACAGGCTAATGTGGCTCCTTTAGGCTGTTCTGCCCTACAATATTTACTTTAAGAGTTGGCGGGGGTTAACTTTACCGGATGTGTGCACAACTTTACATTGACCTTTCAACAATCACGTCTAGCCTAGTCAGTGGCTGCAGGGAAAGCAAAACACACAAGATGATGGACGGAATGTTGCACATTGGCAAAACATTCACCAAAGTCACAGATCTGGGTTTAATCCATCGTTATTTTGCTCACCACCCCAGTTCAGACATTGCCATATATAAATCAGTCTTGACCCTGTGCCTCATGGGAACAATCCAGCCCGAACTGCCAAGTCATGTCTTCGCTGGACCAGAATTAAGCATACTAGGACCGGTTTCTGGCTATCAGCCGGCATCAGCCAGGATAGCTTGACTCCAGTAGTGCAGTGAGTACGAGACCCACGTTTGGGCATACCCTTTCCATATAGGGCGAACAGCAAAACACACAAGATGATGGACGGAATGTTGCACATTGGCAAAACATTCACCCCCAGTCACAGATCTGGGTTTAATCCATCGTTATTTTGCTCACCACGCCTCCCCAGTTCAGACAAGCACACATCACTTTTTGTTGCCGACAGCTTCAATGCAGCCTTCAGACAAGTGACAACGGATGTGTTCGTTCTTCCACTTCACATTCTAATATAACAACACTGAAGTGCTGCTCGATCCTCCCATCATGTTTGCCCTTCGATTTAGAGAGGAAATGTTAACAGCACAGGTTGTAAATGTTCAGAGTCCCTATGATAATGAGCTTGATAGTATACAGAAATACAGAAGGTGGTGGGCAGTGCGGGAAACGCCCCCTTCTCCGCCACTCCCAACCCCACCCCCTGCTAGTTTTCGTGTGCCAGAAACGCAATGTCAGTTAAATCGGACAGCAAGCATTATTTTGATTCAGAAGTGCCTTTTTTAGGGTGAATGACAAAGCTATTCACAGTGGAATTTGTTGGCCTGTCTACAGCCTGATTAGAAGGCTGTTTGTTCCTGAAGCTCAAGTTAATCTACGGTATTTATTCACTGTGCTGTGTGCTGAGCATGCAGATAACAGTTCAAAAAGTGGACAAACTAACGAGGCCGCCATGTTAAGTACATAAATATGTGACCAGATGACTTTAAGTAAGACAGCGCCTGCCTTGCGGGCATCCGTGCAGTGGGGGAAGGAGGAGAGGTACAGAGCGCATTTAAAAGTGATCGCGCGACGCTCCGGCTAAAACAACAAAGCCACACAAAGGGCATAGATGGGGTGAACAAAGGAGGAACTGTAATACATGTAACTGATTTAAAAAAATGAGATGGTTGAGCTGCGCGTCTGCCGTTATTAATGATATGAGACCGGATTCCTTCAATTAAGACAGCGCCCGCCTCGCGTCGGTGAAGCGTGGGATGGAGTGGTGGGGAAGGGAATGAATTTAAAAGTGATAGCGCGACACTCTGGATAAAAAAAAACAAGCATTGGCTGGGCGACTAGGCCGGGAGTTGTGTGGCGCACAATTACATTAAAAAAACAAACAAGAAGCCAACATTTTAGAAGTGAGCAGCCGCGCTTGTAACAAAAAAACAAAAAACGAAAGTCATCGCAAAAACACAAGCAGTTTACCAAGGGAGCTTTTAAATGCCCCCAGAGAAGAAACACAGCCCGATATGTTTTTCCCCTACCCTCTCTCGTTGAAGCCTGAAAGCTGAGTGGGCCGGAGAGTTTGCCAGCTATCGGCAGTTTTTTAGATACCTCAAGAAAATCCACACAGAGGAGGTGGCATGAGAAAGGTTTTATTTACAAGAAGCCAACATTTTAGAAGTGAGCGGCCGCGCTCGTCGAAAAAACAAAAAACCCGAAAGTCATCGCGATCACGATCCCTTGGAAAGCGAAAGTGATCACGATGATGCGCTAAAACACGCAAAGGATGCGTGCGCGCTTGATCAAAGAAGAAGCATGCCAGCTGGGGGTAGGGGAAAGCATTCACGATCGCTTGATCAAAGAAGCCGCGTCAGCTGTGCACGTCGCGCACCCTCTTGTGCGCGTTCTAGCAAACTGGTCGCCGGCAAAGTAGCACTTCTCAAAGCAGCTACTAAATGTCTCTCCGAGCAGCGTATGCGCGCTGACTCAGCGAGACTTAAAAAGGAACGCCATGAAAGCGGGAGTGGAGAGGAAAGATACAGGAAAAAAGAGAAAACCCTCCCTCTCGTGAAATACCAAACAAGGATCTGAACAACCAAAGGCAACTGGTGTCCCAGGTGAAGAGAACTGAAAGAACAGCAAACACAACAGCTACCCAAAGGGTGCGATGACGAATATGTATAAAAGCACCTCGCAGGAGGCAACAGCAGTGGTCGTAACACAAGTAGGTTGGTAGAACACCGAAAGGGTAAAAACACATACAAGAACACCAAACTGCTGAAGATAAACAGCATTCGAAGCATGATAAAGCAGAGGAGGGCTTACACAAGAAAGCAGAGCCCAGGGACAATTCGAAATAAGACGCCAAAAAGATGCCGATACCACAAGGGCATTTGTGAGGTGGAGACGTGGAACTCAGGCCCAAACGAAGAAGAACACGATCATGATTAGGAAAAATCCATGTGTCCCACAGAGTAGAACAGGACAAAGAGAAGGTCCACTCGAAGAGGGCCAAAGACCGGAATGAAAGTTAACCAGGCCAAAGAGCGTGCGTGCCTATGGCACCTGTGTCACATGTGGTACCAGTGTCATATGGACCTAAGGGACAGAGAAAAGATGATGTTGAAGTCCCTATAAGGGATACTAAGTGCATAGATAGCTTAGAAATGCTTCCAAGGCATTTAAAATAAGGTCTCCAAAAAATTGGAAAAAAGGCTTGCGTGCATCCGCACAACAGAAACAGAACACCCGCCAGTGAGTAAGTACTTGGGTAGGAAAAAAAAAAAGTAGAAAAAGAAGCTGTAGGAGCAGACTTCTATGACTGCAAAGCAAGATATGTCCCAGATTGCTGTAAACAAAACCTGTCACAAACAGTATATAGGAGAAGAATAGTACCTGTAGAAGCAGGAACACCACACTGGGTATAACCCTGGAAGGGAGAAAAGTACTTCACCCCTGAAGGCCGATAAGAGTTAAATCAAGGGGAAACAAATTGTCCCCGACAACCTCGTGCAACAACAGAGTTTAGACTCCGTACCACTATGACTATCTATGAACTGGCATAAAGCTGAGTCGGGATGCGCACCAAAAAGAGAGACGCCATCAAAGGACGTCAATTAAAGAATTTTGCACACCCTCCAAAAACTTGGATGTACGTTTTAGGAGGGGCTGTCTCAGTATATAGTGACCACCTATAGTGAGGCACTGTGCACTCAGTCCAGGCAACCCTTAGTGATAGTGTTTATTTCCTTGAAAACCAAAGTTTTCGAGGGGTAGCTGTGGAGAGCAGCTAAGACTTATCCAGGAGGGTTTAAAGTAGTTGCATCGACCACTATATCAGTCAGTAAGCTTTTCACACAAGAGAGAACCACATCAGATGAGCGAAAAATACATTATATTTATTACTACACATTAACTTGGTATATCTCCTACACAGAGCTATCAATTACACAGAAAGAATATTACAAAAGAGGTAAGTAGCATAGAAAAACACATAGGGCCTAACCGGGGGGGGGGCCAAGCCATATACTAAAATAGTGGGATGCGAGGTGAGTACCAAAACGCAGTGGCGGATTCTCAGCTAAGGCGGAGGAGCTTTGCCCCACTGCCTTGCAGCAGAGAAATAAAGGATAAATAAAATGATAATAACTTGGTGTTAATATCATTTTATTTTCTCCTGCTGCGGCGTCTTTGCGGGGTTGGAGCTGCTCTGCTCACAGAGCAGGAGGAGGAGAGGTGGGCACACTAAGTGCACATGACTGTTTGGCCTGCCGTCTTGGGCCGGCCAAACAGTCATGCACACTTTGTATGTTCTCCACCCAGGCTGCCTTACAGCCTGGGTGGAGAACATGCCCTTGGCGCCCATTCTCTGGCCGAACCACAGTGCTCAGATCAATCACAACGCTGCAAAGCCTGGGTGCTTTCTGTTCCAGTCCAAGTCTGACACAGCAAAGAGACGGAGGAGAGACGCGGAGATAAGTTAAGTTTAAAGAAAAAAATTAATAACTCCTTACTCTGCCCCCGCCAACCCCGATCTGTGTGGCCGCCACTGCCAGGACGGGGCTAGTACTCAAGGTTGGAGGACCCCAGGGGAAGGAAGGAACCACCCAAGGCCAGACGTCAAGAACCCAAAGGTGCGCGGGATATTTTAGTGTGATAGTTCTCCTGGCAGGATTAAAAAAGCAAAAAATTGCACAAATGGCTGGGGCTACTGTATGGGCTTAATGTGTCCAAGTAGCTGTGAATTTATCGGTGTGGTGTAATCAGGTCAGGAGAATTATCATATTAAAATAGCTACTTTGAAATCTCCTAGACACTTTACATCACTCCTCCACACATTACCATCCCACACTTTTAGGACACTCTCACACCTACAACCTTCATCATATGGCATACACGACAAAAGACCTCTGCTAAAGCGACCCTTCCTGGGGCCTGTGAGGTATTGCAGAGCAGACCCGATAAAGAGCAATGCCCAATGACGAAGCATGACACCTCTAGGGGTGTATGAGGGCAACAAGGATTTCTGTTTCTTTCTCCCTGTTTACAGATTTGTCCCCCCACTTTTCTGTTCCCTTTTGCAGCTTTACAGAAGAAAAACATCAACAGTCCTGCAAGATTTTCACATAATTCACTTTGCGAAATCACACTTTGCATAAAAAGAAAAAGTTAAACACAGTCCTCCATGTTAAAATAATTAGCAGCACTTTCTGACTAGACTGACATTTGACCTCTGTCTTTTGCATTTAATGCTCATTCACCTTCGGAACTCTGGCATGGTTGTTTTGAAGTGCTGCAGAACCCCCCACACCACTACTTCCAGTGCTTTAGTTTCAGTTTATATTTTACGTTTTACTTCTTCTTGCATTCCCAAGAGTGGTAGCTATTTCCAGCATGTTGTATTTCTGCATGTTTTTTCATGTAGCATTTTGATTGTGTATAGTGCATACTTTCAACTGATTCCCCTCCAAGTGTTTAAAAAGGGCCACGATTGAGACCTCTGGAGTTGAGGCTGAAGGCAGTGTGAGTTTCTCACAGTGGATGTGAGGGGGTCAAAAAGGTGTTCAGAATACATGGTCATTCAATCTTTGACCTCTCTACAGAGCAATGGTCACGTGTTCCAGTTGCAATGGTCATTCAATGAAAATGTGAGTAAAAATGTACACAGGTCTCAAAATGTTGACAAGGTAAAACTTTAAAGAAAATATGGTGCTTATAGGTGAGTGGATGCGCTGCATGTTTGGGGTGGTGAAGAAGAACGAGGAAGTGCGTTCAGGAGAAAGTGAAAAGAGGGTGCTGAAGCAGAAAGAGATGAGATATAAGATATGCACATATATGAGACATGGAGAGAAAAAGGGGCATACATGTCTTAACAAAGAGTGAACATAAAGGGAGTGATTGGGACACTCTAAAGAGCACTTCACCTTCACAGGTCTAAGTAATGTTGAATTCACATTAGCACAATTTCAGAATGTAAACATTTTCAATCATTGTTGTTAGTCATTTACCTTACTAAAATATCCATTGACAAAGTCAATAGTCCTGATTGGTTTAAAGTGTATGTCAGTCGATAGGGAGCCAAAATACGGGTTGGGTGGGACACTATAGCACTCTGTGGTATGGTGGAGGAACGTTGGGAATAGAATATAGAATGGGAATGAGCTTTGGGGTTCAAAGTTGGTGGTAGGAGGGGTTGAGATGGAGTTAAGCTGAACGCCGTGCCGCCCCGAATGCTGGATTTGAATTACAAAAATGAAACATTACCAACCTTACCTGGTGAAGCGTAACTTTCTTAACAATGGCGACAAGCGATGGTTGGAGCGACACCGGCCCCGTCCATGGAATTTTCGTCCTGTTGTGGAGTGTGCCGGGATGTGATGGCGGTCTACGAGTGAAGTGGAGGGTAAATTTGATGTGGCTGCAGCGCTGCCTGTGAAGCGGAGTAGTGAAGGTCCAACGTCAGTAACTTTGAGACGGCCGTATACTTTTGGAGCAGTGAAGGTATCGCTGGTGTAATGCTCTTTGTGCGCGGAACCGTGGAGGGATGGCGACATCTAGTAAGGAGTGATTTGACCTGGTACTGTGTTGTGCAGGTATCCAGAGGAAAAAGGGGGTTTGCGCGCACAATGGTAATGCCGCTACCCTGTTGGTAAGCTGCGCGTACCCCGATTATGCCGATGAGCTGCGCGTGTCCGTGCGCACACAAGTTATTGGCAGGATCCTGTTAATGAGCTGCGTGTGTCCCAATCCTGTTGGTGAGCTGCGCGTGTCCCGATACTGTCGATGAGCTGTGCATGTCCGTGTTCTGAGGGCTCGAGGCCAAGTTGCGTGCGTCCGTAAGAGTTTGTTCCTCCGAGGATCCTACGGCTCACTGATCTCATGTCGCCGGTGCAGTCAGGTGGTCACGCTGATACTCACAGCTAAAACGCTGCTGGTTCCTATTGATTCCTCGAATTCCACCATTCTTCCATCTCGCAGGTTCACCAGCATTATTTTGTTTTTGTTGACTGGAAGTTCAAGAATTTGTACGTTGGTACGCACAGCAGTTATTGTGCCACAGTTGGTATTCTGTGCATGTTCACGCTGATGCGCACAGCTGTTACTTTGCCTCATAAATTGGTACTTGTTTGTTTATATTGCCAGCGGGTTAAGATTCCTATGCTGATACACACAACTTATTCAAGAGATATTTCTAAAGAGTGGTTCTATGTATAGGTGTGTTGGGCAGATTGGATTTATATTTATAATACTATTCTTGACGGATTTTTTTGTGGTTTCATTAACTGATAAAGTAATAGCTATATAATTGAGTGTTTAGAGAGTTCGTGTTTTTACATTTCTTTAATTTCATCAAATTCTTGCAGTGACTCTTAAAATGGCTAGTATTCAGCCACCTCCGTTTTTCGTAGCTGAACCAGGCGAGCCTCCTATACCATGGGATTTATGGTTACATTTGTTAGTAGCATATGTGGAAGTTCTTGAAGAGGATGAATATACTGAAGAAAGGCATTTATCGCTGCTTAAGCACAGATTAGGTGCAATAGGGCTAAGGGAGTTTAAGATTTACCGCTAGAGAATGCTTGGAATATAGGAGTGTATGAGTATGGTATCAAACAAATGCAAGAAAGGTTTGGCAGGAAGACAAATGGAGTAATGGAACAGTTCAAGTTTTATTCTAGGGTGCAGAAGGAAGAGGAGACCATTGATCAGTTTGTGTCTGCTCTTAGGGGGTAAGCTGTAACTTGTAATTTTGAGCACATGTCTTATCACCAGGTACTTAGGGGCCAGATTCTCATGAAGTCTAAATCTAAAAAAATACAAGAGAAGTTGTGGGCTTCAGAAAAAATATTGAGGGCAGCTGTGGACATTGCTAGGAACATTGAGGTGTCGGAGAAGTGTATTAAAACCAAGAAGTGAGCGTGGCAGCAGTAATCAAGTCAGTGCAGTAAGCACAGGGAAAAGAAGCTAGAGAAACAAAAAACTGGTGAGTAAAAAACTGTTGAAGTTAAATCTAATGAAGCTGGATGAGCAGGTATCAAGACTTTAGCGTGTTTTCGTTGTGGCTCAAGTAGTCATTTAGCAAATTATAAAATGCGTCCTCCATTAAACAAAATTTGCAGTACTTGTAAGAAGAAGAGGAATTTCAGTAGGGTGTGTAAGAATATGAGAAGAAAAGTAAATCACATTGTGGAGGATGTTTTTTGAGGAAGAAGGGAGTTTACAAGGTGTGATATAAAGTGTACAGGATGAGCAAGTGGGTGAGGGGAGGATTACCACAAGGTTACCCACATGTGTAATTTGCATTGATGGAGTGCAAGTGAAAACCATGGTTGGTTTGTGTGCATGGTATACTATCATGGGTAAGAGTTTATTAAAAACCTATGGCCTGGTAGAGTGTTGTGTGATCCAGTTGCCAATCCTGGGAGCTATTCAGGACATAAGTTACCTATGCAGGCGTTCATGTGGGCTGACATTGACTTTGGCTCTTAGAAAATGTCATGGGAAGGTGTATGTGGCTGATAAGGGTGCTATGATTCTTGGGTGGGCACACGTTATTGAACTTGGGATGAAAATAGATCCAAATGTTGAACCAGCAGTGTACGTAGTGCAGGAGGAGGAAAAGGTTTGCGCGAAGAAGTGCGAATAAGTGTGGCCGAATATGGGAACATGGAGATTGTGTTTCCCGATGCTATACCTATTAGACAGAATTAAGGAATGTGCCAGTGAATTTCCAAGGAAAGGTGAAAGGTATTTTGCAGGATTTATTTGATATGGGGATAATTGAGCCGGTGGAAAGTTCTGATTGGGTGTCACCAGTTGTAATTTCCCTCAAGGCTAATGAGGATTTGCGCCTAAGCGTGGACTTGAGGTGTTAAAATGAAGTAATATGGATTTATACTTACCCTTTGCCGAACTTGCAAGAGTCGACGTCATCAAGAGGAAATGCTGCTTGGTTTTCGAAAATGTGATTAGCTAGTGCTTATCATCAAACGAACTAGAAGAAGAATCCAACCACTGCACAACCTTTATTACACCTGAGGGGTTGAACCAGTACCGCAGGATGCCTTTCGGGCTAGCAAGTGCATCAGCGGTTTTCCAGAAGGGAAATGTCCAAAATTCTCAATAGAATACAGGGAGCTAAAGTGTGCCAGGATTTTAATTTTTGGTGAAAACAAGTGTTACCACGATGAAGTGTTACTTAAGGTTCAGAGAAGATGATTTATCTGTGAAAAAGTGTGAGTTTGGTAAGCAACAGGTGGAGTTCTTTGGCCATGTAATTTCAAAGTATGGAATTCGACCAAAAGTAATTCATGTGGAAACTTTTGTGGATGCACCGGAGCCCAAGAACAAGGAGCAGTTGAAGTCATTTTCAGGTCTCACTGAATTTTTTTTGAGATTTGTGGAAAACTATGCATATAGAGTGGAACCTTTACAAATTACTGATAAGAAATACAAAATGTGTCTGGTCTGGGGAGCAAATTGAGTGTTTTGATGCGATCAAAAAGGAGATCTGTGCCGCCAGGTTTGAAGTCGTTTGAAAGGGAGGCTGATTGCATGCGATCTGTAAATGCAAGATGATATGGTATTGAAGCTGTTTTTTCACAGAGACGTAAAAGCGCTTCATGGATTTTTGCTTATGCTGCTCGCACACTATCACAATCTGAACTGAACTATTCTTTCATAGAAGTACAAGTTACTTACCTTCGGTAACGATGTATCTTGTAGAGACGATTCTAGCCGCAGATTCCTTAACGTAGAATTATCCCCAGGCATGAGACTGGATCCGGAAAATTTTCTTTGCCACAGCATCTCTGCGCGCCGGGGGGTGGTACCAAGTGACTCAGCCCTGATGTCGTCCCGCGGACATGCCGTCAGCAAGGTCACATAAGCCCTATCCCGCCGTTCTGTGGTTCTGTGACCATTGGGGGGATTTTGAGAGGTGACATAATTGTACCTCCAGTGGGTGTATGGAATTGCATTGTAAGCATTGGTCACAAGGGACATGGTAGTATGCTAAGTACTAAAAAAAGAATTAAGGAGAACTTTTGGTGGCCTGGGGTGGATGGCATGGTGGACAAATGTGTTAGGAATTGTAAATCATGCAGTTTAAGTGACAAAGTGGTTAAAACCTCAAATATACCTAGGACAACAGTAGCATTACCCGAGGGCCCATGGTAGAAACTGGCTGTTGATTTTATTGGTCCGTATTCTACTTTGTCGGCTAAGGATAAGTACGCTATCGTTCTGGTGGACTATTAATCAAAATATGGCCAAAAGTGAGAATGGTGATGAATGTGACAACAGATGTTGTGATTGAGTTCCTGGAGGATGTATTTTTGCGAGGAGGTGTACCGAAGCTATTGATGTTGGATAATAGGGTGCAGTTGACCTCCACTAAAATGCAAAGATTCTTGGCTGAGTCTAGATTCAAACATGTGAGGGCGGTGTTATATCACCCAGAAAGCAGTGGACAGGTTGAACAGTTTAATAGGGTGATAAAGGAGGCTATCCAGTTGGCTCTTGTGGCTGGTTTACCATGGAGAATGGCTTTACAGGATATAGATTATTATATTATAGGGTTACACCCAGTCAGGGACGGGGGAGATGCCTTTCGAATTGTTGAGAGGAAGGAAACCGTCCACGAAGTTGGTACCTTGGTGGTTACTGAGAAGGAATGGGGGGATGAAGAGTGAGGTTTGTGATCGGAGTATCAGGTTGAGGGTGGAGAAGCCACAAGACCGTACCATTTCCAATAATAAGTGGCCAGATCTTAAGGTGGGTTAATTAGTATGCATGAAATATCCCAAATTCATTGCGAAAGGTGCTGCATGTTGGTCGGGTGAGGAGAGTAATGGGTAGTGTGGTGGAGTTGGAGGATGGTAAACAGTGCAATTTATGTCAAGTGAGTTTGTGCAATGATAAAAATGGTGGTGTCATGTTGTGGAAGGTGGTGAATAGAGAATTGGGTGAAGGAAATGGTTATTTGTTAGGAAAGTAGTGTGTGGAGTAAGTGGTGGTTCTGGGGAGTAGCGAGGGTGCAACAAAAGGTAATGAGTGGAAGCGATGGGGTGGTTACGAGCCATCCTGGTGTTTGTCAGGGGTCGAGGGTGAGGAAACTCCCTGTTCAGTTGGGTTAATCACTCCCTGTGGGTAAAGTGATAGGTGACATTCTGTTGTATTATAGTGTTCATGATAAGTTGTACATAGTTCATGTTGTTGTTTAATGTGGGGAAGATGTGTGGTACGGTGGAGGAATGTTGGGAGTAGAATATAGAATGGGAATGAGCTTGGTGGTTTGAAGTTGGCGGTTGGAGGGGTTGAGAAGGAGTAAAGCTATCCGCTCTGCTCCTTCTAATGCTGGACTTCAAATTACAAAAATAAACATTACCGACATTACCTGGTGAAGCGTAATTCTTAACACATTCACTATGGAAATCGAAAGAATTTTTGTTTAAGCCACACCCTTAATTACATAGGTCACATCTCTTTTATAGACTACAGAATCAGTAAGTAAGTAAGATTTTGTAAAGGTTTTAATTAACTTATACAATAAAAATTACTTACTTACTTACTTACAGAATAAGTATTTTGCTGCACCTGTTTCCTTATATTTCACCTCTTTCCAATAAGGTTTGCCATTCACCTTTCAACAGGTTTTCCTGGCAATGTGTGAACTTGGAAAGTGACCTCATGACAGAGTTTTCCTACATAACTCGTACATTCAATTTGTGTGGAAACTCAAATTTCACCAAAATTGGGATTACAACAGAGCTCATGAAGAGCCCACTGTCTCCTGGTTTGAAAGATGTCTCTCGAGACAGGAGTTTTTTTCTTTAACAACACTACTAACAAGCATTGGCAAAGCCACCTTGTTTAGGTTTAATGTGCTAATGTATGAAGCATTACTGTGAGCAAGCCCACAGATAGGAGGGAGCCAGCAGGAATGGACAAACAGGACTTTAGTTGTAAAGAAATCATTCAAGCAATTGGTGTGTGAGTGGAAGAACACATCCAAAGAGCCAGCAGCATTAGGTGGGAGATGAATCTCTACGGAGTTGAACCAAGACATGATTGACAGAATCTCACACCAATGGCTGAACCAAGCAGGTCAACGGAAGCCAATGGTTGAAAAGGGTGGACCAGAAGTCAACTCGATATATGTTGTAAAGAATGGGTCTGTTTGGCAGTTGCACTAGAAAAACCCAGACCTAATAAAAAAGCATTGCATATATTGAGGTCCTTTGTGAAAAATGTTGCAGCGTCATTAACAATTTACATAAAAAGTTTTAAAACTACATACATGGCAGACTGAAATGTCTTCATTGTTGAAAACAATGGTTTATATTTTACTAATTTGAGCAATTACTGAACTTCAGAAATAAGAGACTACAAACAGCTTTCCACTTTTCCACAGTATAATAAAAACTTCTTTATGATAGCACCTACTTTTTAATGGAAGTCTCATCCAACATCATGAGCGATTTAAAACGAATCCCACTTAGTTCCTCAGCCTGACGTAAGGCTTGCAGCACCAAGAGTGTGGCAATCAGGCGCAGCACATTTTCTTTTCCTTTTGGGCCTAGACAAATAATTATTGCATTAGTCAGGAAACACAGTTTTCTTTATAAATAGATACTTATTAAGATGCCATACAGCCATACGTATTCCTTTCCTATTTAAAACATAACATAACTATGAAAAACATAGAAGCTCATTCTAAATTAAGGTACAGTGGGAGCCAAAACCGTACATCTGGATCAAGGATTGGCCACCACTAACCTTCAGGACAGGTTCTGAAGACAAGGGGTACAAGAAATGTCTGGAGAAGAAGAATTTTTGAGAAGGCTTAAGATGGAAGCAGTGTTTAATGGGTCCCCCATTTCTAAAGGGCTTACACGTCCCTGCATCTTGGGGCATTTTGAAAGGCAGCATCCTCTCAACTGGCCATAAAGGCTGATCAAGAGGGTCCCAGGAATTTTGCCTGTTGTGCTACCCTTGTGAGTACAACTCCCCCTTTACAAAAAACAATAATAAGTGCGGTGCACAGCAATTCGTTTTTTTGGATTATTTGTGGGAGGTGTGATTTGGATTCTTTTGAGTGCGGGTGCTCCTGCTGGTGGCGTAACCGTCCGTTTGCGCCAATACTATAAAATCAACAACGTGGGCACACAGCTTGTGTGCACATCCCAGCAATGGGCCCTCCCTTTGGTTCGTCTTACAAGACAGACTCCTCTGTATTTGTCAACCAATTTATTTTTGTTTCATTCGAATTTCAATGAATATTGATTCAGTTCATCACATTCATTTCAAGTTACATGTGATTCAAATCTTTTCAACAATTATGCACTGTTGACAATGGTGCTCCTGCTCCAATGCATTTCGAGCTGTAGTTGCCCTTTCTCAAGGAGCTGTGATTTGCCGATCAGCTTTGGGGTTCACAAAAGCGAAGTGTTTCAAAACGGGTGCATAAAAGCCTCCATAGTGTTCCTCTCACTTCGGCTAGCGGTGCTGGCGAGTGTGTGTAAACCGTGCTCGTATGTATAGCCATAGAGAAAGGACTAGACAAATACAGAGGAGTCTGTCTTGTAAGACGAACCAAAGGGAGGGCCCATTGCTGGGATGTGCACACAAGCTTTGTGCCCACGTTGTTGATTTTACAACTCCCCCTTTCCCATGCTTGTCATAAGAATCTCCATCCTTCGAAGGCTGCCTCACAGTCCATCAACGCCCTCTGTCAGTGTAGTGCATAGCACTCTATTCAACCATAGCTTCAGCTGGCGGATATGTGCAAAGAGCAGTGCTTCATCGGTCAGGCTGCCAATGACATCCTTTGAGCCCTCCTTCTAACATACTCAGCAGAAGCATGAGAAGGCGGAAAGTCACCACCACAACAGAGCATTTTGAATCTCAGTTTGAGCCCATCAACTGCTGCATGCAAGCTCCACTCACTACACTTCATGTGTTTAAAGAGAGAGGAATGGTAGGGCAGGAAGAGTCAGGGACAGGCTGGCCTTCACTTCACCCTGAAATTAAGCCACATAAACCAACAGGTGCCCACAAAACTGGTTGCTGCCCTATTGGAGTCATGGTCATTGGTGCTTTGAGCCCAGAGTGTAAGTTAAAATACAAACTGTCTGGCTCGTTTTTAAACAAAAGACAAAGACTTGTTCCAGAGGGAAACCAGACTTTTTTTTTCTCTAAGACTAAGAAAAAAATCTCCGGGTCATAGATACACAGCTCCTTCTTCTCACAATGCTTCGCTGCCTATATGGAGCATTGGGAAAGCAAGAAGTGTGCCTGTGTCCGAGCAAAGACCCAAACACTGTTTACATCTTTCCTTAGCCTAAGAAGTAAACCATAGATATAGCTGGAAAGTTTTCATACAGCTTATGTAAGACATGCCCTTGACTATTGCACAACATTTTGATCAACACTATAAATCGAGTAAAACAAGCAGTGAAACTCATACATTTGGAATAATACCTCAAAGTACCTGGTTTCGTGCAGTGAGAATCTCTACAAAAATAGTCTTAACCCGCTACAACATCCCCAAAGTGCTTATCAAAGTTCACTAACCAATTATGGCTTTATAACTTGATGACACTGGAAGCAACTTTGGCTGATTTTAAAGCCACTCACATTTATTTACAATGCATTCAATAGATGTTTCTTTGCAGCTTTGTAAATTAGGTAGTTAACTTCATGTATGAATATTATAAGTTAAGGCACCAGCATGTTTCAGCTCCTCCAGCCACTGGCAACGATTGCCTGCCTTCCATGTTTACACAGTCTTGAACTGCCGTTTGTTGTGTATAGCGCTCCTTACCTAACCAGATGTGATAATACTACATCAATACCAAAGCAAAAATACAAACAAGCATATATTCCGTGGAGTGAATATTATTTTACAGCTCTGTGTTACCTCCTCCGATTAGTCAGCCCAGCCCACATCCGTCAACTAATGCGCCTGTAATCCTACAGGCTTAAGACTGTACATCACAAGGACAAAACTTTCACTGTGCTAAGACTTCCAGTTCACAGATCATTTTTTCCACAGTGACTGTTCAATTAATGGGTTGTACTGAACTAGAACAGGACTGCAAGTCCCAGCCTACACTGCGCCTAGGACTGAAGAATTGTGGATGGAGTCTGTCATGTGACAATCCTACTTCTAGGGGTGTAGATAGCAATACTGCAGCGGGTGCAATGACAGTGGGTCCCTGGTCTGTGGGAGGTCATCTTCACCCCGACCATGATGTTTTTACTTCCTAAAACAGGAGTTACAGGGTCTGTTTTTCATGATTGCATTAGGGCCCAAAGCATCCTTGGAACGTCAAAACATTGAGAAAAGGCTTAAACGGAAACGTCTCAGGTTAGAGGGTGGCGGGGCGTAATCCACCCCCTGCACCACGGGGCAGAGGACAAACATCCAGGGACCCCCATTCAGTCCAAGGCCAAAGAATTTATATATATATCTGACACTAGGACTTTCTATTCAGAAGCCCATTGGTGGGCAAGTATTTTAAATAAAGTGTTTCTGGCAGAGGAAAACATTGAGTACATTGCCTATGATTAAGGGTAATCCCGAAATGCGTCAAGTTTACTGCTTGGTCGAAGTACAGACGGCGCCCTAGGAGGATTACGACCCCCCAAGTGCACCTTCGCTTGCTGAGCAATTGTTTGATGATGATATATATATATATATATATATATATAAATTGTATTAGTGGCACTTCAATTTCCATCAACATTTCCAGAATACATAGATTACACCGGAGCAGGTGTAACTATGCACTAGCATTTGGATGTGCAGGTGAATGCAAATTACACTAGCACCAAACTTCATGTATAAACATCGAATGTCTAACCAGAGTAAGAAGCGCAAACTGTGCAAATATCAGTGACTCATCCTGTGATGTCTGCTTCAGAAACAAAAAATAAGCTTGTCCTTTCATCATTAAAATATGGAACAGAGTTCAAATACGTGCATTGAGTGTACTACAACCGCGTCCGGCTTTGGAAGATGGGAGTAGTGCCCTCCCCCATGTGTGTGCGTTGTGACAGGGAGGAGGGGACTGTGAGAAGTTGGCCTGGTATATGATGTTCACTATTCTAGTGAGCACCTTGCACCAGTCCAAACAACCCTTATGGTGATGGTTGTAAGGTCAACCTTATAGACCAGCTATCCTAGTGGTAGCATGGACAAAGCAGTCTTAGGCTAAACTCAAGAGGGCATGTGAAGACAGCTGTTTTACCATTTACAATCCCTTTAATACCAAATGAAAGGACACCACACAGGTTATATATATATAACATATATATGTATTTATTACTAAATTAATCCTCTGAACTCTTTATGAGGTCAGAGGCACAAGCACATAACAAGATACTTAATTATCATACAATAAGTTGCACAAAATACAGTAATGCCCTAGGGGCATTTCAAACCATATACTAAAGTAGTGGTATAAGAACCACGTCACGAACAAAGGATAGGCCTAGGGCCTGGAGAATCGCTGGGGCTACGCTGTACTACCAAAGGATAGGGAGCAGGAGGCCCACGGGATGCGTGTGCAGTGTCTTTACACACACACGAGTTACCATAGAGTTAGAATGGGAACGAAAGAATTGGAAACTAGTTCTTTTAGGCCACTTCCGGATAGACTAGGAGAAAGCGACTGAAAACTAGGACACTAGGATAGTTAATACCCACAGGAGCACCGTAGTACTCGCGTTACCTCACCCACAGGAAGCGGGTGCATAGGTGTCAAAGTGTGACCGGTTTCGTCGCTGAATCCTATGGAGCCGTGAAGAAAGATGCTGCAGGCGACCAGGAGGGAAGTGTTCGGTTGGATCCAAGGGCGGATCGAGGATTGAATATGCTACTTACCAGTATGAATCTGTTCTTGGCATGTAGGGCTGCTGACATTCATATCTATAGCATAGATCGCCGCCTAGTGTTGGGTCCGGATGATTGCACATTGTTGTCCTGGAAGAGTCTTCGAAGTATCACGAGATAGGTGGCTCCTCCCCTGGACTACAGTGCGCATGGGCATCGACTCCATCCCCAGATTGTTTATAGCCATTGTGGCGAAGATGGAGTGTAACAGTGTGAGCGATGACCATGCTAAGAGTAAGTGTAAATTTTGCAGCCGCTACAGGCGCCGGGGAGGAGGGCGGGCGATATGAATGTCAGCAGCCCTACATGCCAAGAACAGATGCATACTGGTAAGTAGCATATTCAGTTCGAGGCATGTGGGCTGCTGAATTCATATCTATAGCATAGAATATACAGCAGTCCCTCCATTAGCGGCGGCGCCTGTGCCAGCTGCAGACGTTTGAAAAAGTGTTTTTAGAACAGCCTGCCCTACAGCTGCTTGGAGTGCACATCTACACAGTAGTGTTTAGTAAATGTGTGTGTGTGGCTGCTCTACATATATCTTCCAAAGAGATATTACCAAGGAAAGCCATGAAGGCCCCCAACTTGCGGGTGGAGTGGGCTCTGGGGGGGGACCGTTAAAGTGCGCTTAGCCTTGTGATAGCAAATCTGAATACACTTAATGATCCACCTGGCTATACCTGCTTTGGAAATGGGGTTGCCTTTGTGCTGGGCTGAAAAGGCAACAAAGAGTTGTTGTGTCTTCCTAAATTCTTTGGTCCTATCGATGTAGTACATCAAAGCTCGTTTGACATCAAGAGTGTGGAGCATTCTTTCGGCTACTGTCTCTGGGTTTTGAATGAACGCGGGCAGCTCAATGGTCTGATTGACATGGAACTGCGAAACCACTTTAGGAAGAAATTTAGGGTTAGTGCGCAGCACCACCCTGTTGGAGTGAATTTGAATGAATGGCTCTTGTACAGTGAGCGCCTGTAGCTCACTAACACGTCGTAGAGACGTAATGGCAATGAGAAAAGCCACTTTCCACGTTAAGAACTGAATCTCACATGAATGTAGAGGCTCAAAAGTTGGGCCCATCAACCTGGCGAGGACCACATTGAGGTTCCATACAGGAGCTGGCAGGGTCCTGGGAGGGATGACCCGCTTCAGTCCTTCTAGGAAGGCTTTAATGGCAGGCACTCTGAAAACGGAGAGATGCTGCCTGTTTTGGAGATAAGCCGCTATGGCGGATAAGTGTATCCGAATGGAAGCATATGCTAGATTGCATTTGTAAAGATGTAACAAATAACAGATGATGTTGGGAGTGGATGCATCTAGCGGGTTGATGTTGTGTTCAGTACAGTAAATGACAAACCGCTTCCATTTCGCTGCACAGCAAGCTCTGGTGGTGGGCTTTCTTGCCTCCCGTATGATATCCATGCATTCAGGAGGCAAGTTAAGGTAGCCAAACTCTAAGACTTCAGGAGCCAGATCGCCAGGTTGAGCTGTTGCGGATCTGGATGCTGAATGTCGCCACGGTTCTGCGTCAAAAGCCTGGGTGTGAGGTGCAGCCTTTGATGCGGTACCACAGAGAGTTCTAGAAACGTGGTGTACCATGGTTGGCGTGCCCACGTTGGAGCAACCAGGATGAGTGTCATCGAGTGTTGCTTTAGCTTTCGTACCACCAGCGGTATGAGAGGTGCTGAGGGAAAAGCGTACGCAAGTCTGTCTGACCAGTTCATCCATATCGCATTGCCCTGCGACTGTGGGTGAGGGAACCTGGCGGCAAAGCTTTGGCATTTTGCGTTTTACCTTGTGGCAAACAGGTCTATCTCTGGATGACCCCCACTGCTGGAAATACGGGCGGAGTACTGATGGATGTATCTCCCACTCGTGCATTTGGTGGCTGTACCTGCTGAGCAGATCTGCCATCTGATTGTCCTTGCCCGGGAGGTGTTCCGCCATGAGGAAGATGTTCCTCTGAATGGCCCACTTCCACATGCTCTGAGCCAGATGAGACAACTGCGGAGAGTGTGTACCTCCCTGCTTTTGAATGTAGTACATGGCCGTCATGTTGTCCGTCCGGATCAACACGACTTTGTTGCACAGATGTACTTTAAATGACTTCAATGCCATGAAGATTGCCATCAGTTCTAGGCAGTTGATGTGCATCTTCTTTTGCTGCGTTGTCCATAGTCCCTGCACTGTGTAGTGGAGTACATGAGCTCCCCATCCCTGGAGAGATGCGTCCGTCGTCAGGATAATCTGTGGCACAGGCTCCTGGAACGGTCGGCCCTTGCAAAGGTTGTGTGGATTCCACCAATGCAGAGAGTTGTATTCCCGACCGGTCAGCAACACTAGGTCGTTCAACTGTCCTTGAGCCTGAGTCCACTGATGAGCCAAGCATTCTTGGAGCGGACACATATGTAGCCTCGCGTGCGGGACTATGAAGATGCAGGAGGCCATCATGCATATCAACTGCATGAACACTCTTGCTGGAAGCGAGTGTTGCGGTCTGAACTTCTGGATTAGTGTCTGAATGCTGTCGATACTCACAGAATTTGGCTGAGCTGTGGCTACCAGAGTATCTATTGTGGCGCCCAGATACTGCCGCACATGGGCTGGCTGAAGGTGCGACTTCGGGTAATTCAGTGAGAATCCCAGATCGTGAAGGTGAATGGTGTGGGACATGTTGGCGGCGCACTGCTGGGCCGACTTTGCTTGGACAAGCCAGTCGTCCAGATAAGGGTAAACGTGAACGTTCTGCCTCCTGAGGTGCGCCGCCACTGTCGCCAGGCATTTTGTGAACACCCTGGGCGCCGTGGTCACCCCGAAAGGGAGGACCTTGAACTGATAATGCCGACCCTGAATGGTGAACCTGAGGTATTTTCTGTGTGATGGATGCAGTGGAATGTGGAAATATGCATCCTTGAGATCCAAGGTTGCGAGGAAGTCTCCCTGATTGAGCAACGGGAGAACCTGCTGCAGTGCGAGCATATGAAAGTGTTCTGATAGAATGTACTGATTTAGGGGTCTGAGGTCCAGTATGGGTCTGAGTGACCCGTCTTTCTTTGGGATTAAGAAGTACAGGGAGTACACTCCCGTGCCTTCTTCCTCCACCAAGTAACAAAAAAAGATGCCAGTACTGATGAAGACGTTTTGAAAAAACTAAATTTTCTACCATTAATTGTTATAAAACAAGAAATGGGGAGGACAACTTGTTTGTCTGATTTAATCAAGTATCTATTTATTCTTTTTTATGCATGTTTTTGAGGAATTATTCTTATTCACTTTCTAAATTTTTTTGATAGCAAAAATAACACAATTAAAATATCCACAAGTACAAATCCCAAGAAAAACTAATTTTCATTGTACCATCCAACTAAACACTTTTGCATGCTTTCATTCACACCCACTCAACACATTCATCCTACACAAAGAGAAATATTTACACAAATTCTGATTTTTCATATCTATATCACATTACTGAAATGTTGGCAGCAACCAAGGGCTTGCACACACAAGACTCCCCCGGACGGATTGAGACAGCGGTCCCAGCCACGCGCAGAGCGTGCATAAATACGAGGGACCAGCTCGCTAAAAAGACTTACGCTAAGATTGACTACATGCAGATTGACACAACCCAAAAGGGATAAAGAAAAAGAAAAAAAATACCGTCCAAAATTCAAAACCCAAAGACCCACACCTCGAAAAAATTTCTCCCACGACAGATTTACTCTGGTGTTGAACAAACCTTAATGGAGCTTTCTTTACGGTCCTGATGAGAACTCAAAAAACTGTTCCGAGTTCGAAACGCGTAGACCTTTTTCTTTTCAGCCATAAAAGTCTTGTAAATAGTAGTTGTTGAACTAACCACAAAATATTTAAGATTTCAGTCGGAATGTTTACTTTATGGCATTTCAGTAATGTGATATAGATATGAAAAATCGGAATTTGTGTAAATATTTCTCTTTGTGTAGGATGAATGTGTTGAGTGGGTGTGAATGAAAGCATGCAAAAGTGTTTAGTTGGATGGTACAATGAAAATGAGTTTTTCTTGGGATTTGTACTTGTGGATATTTTAATTGTGTTATTTTTGCTATCAAAAAAATGTAGAAAGTGAATAAGAATAATTCCTCAAAAACATGCATAAAAAAGAATAAATAGATACTTGATTAAATCAGACAAACAAGTTGTCCTCCCCATTTCTTGTTTTATATCAATTAATGGTAGAAAATTTAGTTTTTTCAAAAAGTCTTCTTCAGTACTGTTATGTTATGTTATGTTATTTTTTCTTTTGTATAGCGCAACGGCTACTCAAAAAGAGTGTCCCGGCGCTTTAGGTAAGGAGAACTACATCACCATAACATAACACAGTGAAATGAAGAAACAAGAAAAACACAGTTAAAAAAGGGAAACTGAGAGGCCTACTGGATGAACAACCAGGTTTTAAGACCTCTCCTAAAAGCAAGAAGACTAGTGGCTCCCCGGAGTGAGAGCGGAAGCGAATTCCACATCCGTGGTGCCAGCAAACCGAAGGAGCGGCCACCCAGGCGCGCTCTCTTCACTCGCGGAACAGCCGCCAGGAATAAAGATTCTGACCTCAACGAGCGAGCCGGATGGTAAAAGGCAAGTCTCTTTTGGAGGTACTTTGCTCCCACCGCATGGAGAGCCTTATAGGCCAGAGTCATTGCCTTAAAGGCAATCCGTTTGCGGATGGGTAGCCAGTGCAGCGTCAGCAATAGACCCGAAGCGCTGGCACGTCTATTAAGACCAAAGATGGCCCTGGCCGCCGCATTCTGCGCGACTTGCAGCCGCTGCAGCAAGTACTCTGGAAGGCCCAGGTAAAGAACGTTCGAATAATCTAACCTAGAGCCGATCAGAGCCTGCACGGTCAGCTTCCTGTGTTCCTCAGACAGCAGAGGTAAAAACCTCCGCAACATCTTTAGTAGGCCAAAACAGGTGCCAGTCACCCCGAGGATCTGGGCTTTCATCGTTAGCCCCTTGTCCATCTTAACCCCCAAGTTCTTAGCCATTAGGGAAGAACAAGACGGGGGGAACATATCGATGGGCCACCAGGCCTGCCAGATTGGCTCCGTGTCGCACCCAAAGAAGAGTACCTCGGACTTATCGGAATTGCACTTGAGGCTGTTCAGTTGGAACCATTTAAAAACAGCCCCAAGGCAATCCCGGATACTCTCCCCATCAAAGTCTCCACCTCTCTTGCAGGAGAAGAGGAGCTGGGTGTCGTCGGCATAGGATACGATCCGGGCCCCAAACGACTCCGCCAACGCCGCCAGAGGGGTCATGAAGATGTTAAAGAGGGTCGGGCTCAATATAGAGCCCTGAGGGACCCCAACTCCCAAAGGCGGCATCACGGCGGTGTCTGGAGAGGCCCAGACCGTTTGCCGGCGGCCAGCTAGAAAGGAAGAAAACCAGCTGAGCACCGTCCCTCGAAGGCCAATCTCATAGTGTCTTGCGAGAAGGCCATCATGAGGGACGGTGTCAAAAGCCACCGACAAGTCCACCAACACCAGCATGACTTTGCCCCAGTATCCAACACCCCTTTAATGGTTTCAGAAACCTCAAGGAGCGCGGTCTCGGTACTGAGATTTGAACGGAAGCCAGACTGGGAGGCATGCAGGATCTCGTGGGTCTCCAAAAAGTTGGAGAGCACCGTCTGAACGTGCTTCTCCAAAATTTTTGCGAGAGCCGGCAGCAAAGAAATAGGCCTGTAGTTGACTGGGGCCTTCGGATCGAGACCAGGCTTTTTAAGCAGCGGGATGACCATTGCCTGCTTCCAGGCCGGCGGAACCACTCCCTGGCTCAACGAGAGATTCAGAAGAGGGTTCGCCAATGGATTGATCACTTCCGCGATCTTTCCCAAAAATTTGGCCGGGCAAGGGTCTAATGGCGACCCAGATTTAAGATTGCCCATAAGCACTAAGGAGGCAGGGGCTGATAAAGATGGAAACACAGCCAACGTAGCGCCATGCGAGGCCAAAGGGACCATGTCAACCTCAGGTTTAAACGGCCCTACAGGTGCTCCAGATGGAAAGGAGTCCTGTATAAGTTTGATCTTGCTTGTAAAAAAACAAGCGAGATCCGCGGCCCAGGATTCTGAGGGCATCTCTTCAGATGTAATGGACCGAGGGGAGATGAATTCTCTCACTATAGTGAAGATCTCCTTACAGGAGTTGGAGGCCGCTTCTATCCTCCCTGCAAGGCAGGCTTTTTTCCCAAGGCGAATGTCCCGGTGATAGGCCTTAACCGCCACCTTGTAGGTCAGCCTGTCCACACTATCGTAGTGTGCACGCCAGGCCCTTTCGGCTACCTTACACTGCTGCCGCATAGCCCACAGTGCAGCGGTAAACCAAGGGGCCGAGACCCGTTTCGATGTTGAGCGGGGGGGCAGCACCGGGGCTAGATCATTAAGCCTATCGGAAAGCCATGCTTGCAGGGACTCCAGATCTCTCTCCAAATCGCCTGAAAGGAGACAGGGATGATCCAGGGCGGCCTGAGCCAACATCTCAGGAGTCACGCGATTGAACGCTCTAGACACTCGTCCCCGCTGCTGTGGCACAGAGATGGGCAACCTGGCAGTGCCTTTGATCGCAGATTTGGCAAGCCGGTGATCAGACCACAGCACCGGGAGAATCTCTTTCACCACAAGAGTGGATGTGGAGAAGACCTGGTCAAGAGTGTGCCCCTTAACATGAGTCGGCCCCTGCAGATAAGGGATAAGGCCCAGCGGAGACATAGCCTCAGATAGCTTAGTAGCTGCCGGGTCAGACGGATCGCCCATCCGAAAGTTGAAATCCCCAGCTACTATACAGTGTTCTGCTTTCAGGGCCAGTCCCAGCAGAACCGAATCTAGGTCTTCAAAAAACGTTCCAGGCGGGCCAGGAGGTCGATATACTAATAATCCCTTTACTGATTGGTGCGGAGCTAGAGTGATCGAAAAAGCGAGGGACTCGGAGCCGCGGATATCCCCCGCAGGCAAGATGGTACACACCGTGTCCTTCTTCACCACCAGTGCCACCCCTCCGCCCCTTCCCTTAGCTCTATCCTTCCTGAAGATGTTATAATCCGGCGGGATTGCCATAGCAACATCCGGATTAGAGGATTCTCCCCACCAAGTCTCAGTCAACATAAGACAAAGTGGCTTCTCTGTGTCGAGAAGCTCAAAGATGTCTTGCGCGTGACTGCACGCAGATCTGGTGTTTAACAGCATGCAGGAGTACTCAGCGCCAACGGTGTTACTATTGGGAGATGATGAAAGGGCACGATTGGGGCGCCAGCCACAACAAGGGCAGCGCGACTTACCTCTGTGGCGGCCAGGGAAAACAGGGCAACAGCGGCTCTCACGATAGTTGAGAGAGCACAGCTCCTCGGACGTGTATCGCAACATTGAAGAGCCAGATATACACATGCCCGGTACCAAAGCCCCACCCGCCAGCCCGAACGCCTCCGGGACGCTGACGGGCGCAGACGGGCAGGACTCTGGCTTGACTCAGGCGCGAGTCAGGTGCCACCGCTGCGCATCTCCGCTGCGCGAGGGTGAGTGAGCTTTAAGTACAGCCTCCTCGGTCTCCAAACGGAGCACTAGAGCGCTGTGTCAGGTGGCGCGCTGCAAAGGCAGCAGCCCCAATATGGCGGCCCGACTTCCCAAGCCAGATAATGCCGGTGCAAAGAACTCCGCTCTACAAGCGGTGGGGGGCCCAATTATGGTGCAAGTCTGTGGGCACAGCAGCAATGTTTAAAACAGAGGGTGAGAGATTAAAATTTAACAAAAAAAGCAAAACGCTAATTTTTTAAAAAATTGTAAAGCGCTGCGCGCCTACTGCAGCATGGAAGATAAGGCGCGATAGAAATTCAGGTATCTCCTTACCGAAGGTCGAGCAGCTCCCCAAGCTCGCCTTAAGTACAGCCTCCTCGGTCTCCAAACGGAGCACTAGAGCGCTGTGTCAGGTGGCGCGCTGCAAAGGCAGCAGCCCCAATATGGCGGCCCGACTTCCCAAGCCAGATAATGCCGGTGCAAAGAACTCCGCTCTACAAGCGGTGGGGGGCCCAATTATGGTGCAAGTCTGTGGGCACAGCAGCAATGTTTAAAACAGAGGGTGAGAGATTAAAATTTAACAAAAAAAGCAAAACGCGAATTTTTTTAAAAATTGTAAAGCGCTGCGCGCCTACTGCAGCATGGAAGATAAGGCGCGATAGAAATGCAGGTATCTCCTTACCGAAGGTCGAGCAGCTCCCCAAGCTCGCCTTAAGTACAGCCTCCTCGGTCTCCAAACGGAGCACTAGAGCGCTGTGTCAGGTGGCGCGCTGCAAAGGCAGCAGCCCCAATATGGCGGCCCGACTTCCCAAGCCAGATAATGCCGGTGCAAAGAACTCCGCTCTACAAGCGGTGGGGGGCCCAATTATGGTGCAAGTCTGTGGGCACAGCAGCAATGTTTAAAACAGAGGGTGAGAGATTAAAATTTAACAAAAAAAGCAAAACGCTAATTTTTTTTTAAATTGTAAAGCGCTGCGCGCCTACTGCAGCATGGAAGATAAGGCGCGATAGAAATTAGTACTGGCATCTTTTTTTGTTACTTAGTGTTCAAAGGCTTGGCCTTACTGTTGGGAGCCGAAACCCAGTAGTGTTGTTAATAAAAAATTCTTCCTCTACCGGCACAAGCTCGATTGCCCCTTTTTGCAGCATGACAAGTACCTCCTGCTGCAATAAGTGCAAGTGCTCTGTGGACATAGGACGGTGTTTCGGTGGCATGTTGGGTGGAGTGGATGTTAACTCCAGACAATAACCGAACTGGATAAGTTTCCTGACCCACCTGTCTGTGGTGATGGATTTCCAGACCGGCAGGAACTGCTGGAGTCTCCCCCCGACAGGTGTGGTATGGTCGGGGGCAGTGACAGGGCGTCACTGTTTGTTGGTGGCGGAGGAGCGGGAGTTGTTGTTTCCACGACATCTGCCCTTGGTGCTGTTGCCCCGATAGCCGCCTCTACTCTGCTTGGTGTAAGAGGACTGCGCCCCTCCTTTATTGTATTGCGTTTGCTGGGACATCTGGCCTCTGGAAACACCTCTATTGCTTGAGCGACGAAAAGTACTGCCCCGAAACTGCTGGGACTGTAAAGCCCCCATGGACTTTGCAGTCTCGGTATCCTTCTTTATCTTTTCCAAGGTGGTATCCACCTCAGGACCAAATAACCTATCTGGGTTTACTGGCTGATTGAGGATGGTGGTTTGTATCTCCGGCTTGAACCCGGAGATTCTGAGCCAGGCCTGATGTCTCAACATCACACTGGTGTTAATGGCCCTGGCCGCGGTGTCTGCCATGTCCAGTGCACATTTAATAGAAGCGTTTGAGATGAGCTTCCCTTCCTGAATAAGCATCTCAGCTGCCTCTTTATACTGATCTGGAAGATGTTGTAACAGGGTCTCTAGTGTGTCATAGTGTGCCCTGTCATATCTGGCCAGGAGTGCCTGAGTGTTTGAGATACGCCAGATATTGGCCGCTTGAGCCGCCACCCTCTTCCCTGATGCCTCCAGCACTTTAGATTCCTTGTCAGGGGGAGGAGCATCACCAGTGGTCTGCGAGTTCGCCCTCTTCCGGGCATTAGAAACGACCAGAGAGTCCAATGGCAACTGGCCACTGATGTAGGTAGGGTCGCCAGGTGCCGGTTTATATTTCTTTTCATTCCTAGGGTTGATCACCCTGGCCCGTGTGGGTTCCTTAAAAATGTCTGCAGCATGTTTTAGAACCCCTTTCAGCATGGGGAGAGTCTTGACAGTCTTTTCTGCTGTGGAAAAGGTATCAAAGAGGAAGTCCACTTCGATAGGGTCAGCATGCAGCTGGACGACGTGGTTTTTAGCCGCCCTCTCAATTAGAGCATTAAATGCAGCTGAATCCTCAGTAGGAGAGGTCTTGACATTGTAGACCTGAGGGTCCTGGGCAGTTTGCTGATCCCCTGGGTCACCTGCATCTGCCCATGAGTCTTGGTGATCCTCAGGATAAGTGTTGGCAGGAAAGTTATACTCCTCGTCATCACCTTCTCCACCCTCCACATCTGAATAAGTGGGTGAGGGTGTAGCCACTCTTGGAGTCCGTGGAGCAAGCGGCTCCATTAGAACTGGGGATTCTGTAGCTGGCTTCTTGCGCTTCAAAGGAATCGTGTAGGACTCCAGAGGCTGGGTTGTCGTGATTTTCCTCTTGTAGAGGGTAAGTTTCCCGGTGTCAGCGTCGATAAAGTGTTCCGACTGCTCCTCTACTGAGGGTTGTCGATGCTTTAAGCTCCCAAGCGGCTGAGAAGGCTTCGACGCCGTAGACACTTGCACGGGCGCTTCGGCGACCGAGCGTGGTGCGAAGGGCTTCGGTGCTACCTTCGGCGGCAACGTAAAGAGGAGTGGCGCCGAAGACTTTGGCGTTGTGGCAGCTGGCTTCGTGGTGGAAGCATCCTTCGGATCGGCCGCGGAAGCCTT
The DNA here is from genome assembly GCF_964261635.1 of Lissotriton helveticus. NCBI lineage: Eukaryota > Metazoa > Chordata > Amphibia > Caudata > Salamandridae > Lissotriton > Lissotriton helveticus. The sequence continues at coordinate 303,224,816 of NC_136069.1, read as the reverse complement.
GTTCCTGATGCGTTGTAGAGAGTCCGACACCTGCTTCGTAAAGGAAGCTGACGGTTTCGTCGACCCGACAGACGTCTTCGGTCCACCAGAGAGTGAAGACTCGAGCGTCGATGCCTTGTTCTTATCCGGCCGAGGTACTGGATCAGCCCTTTTCGGCGCACTGTGCCCTCCTTCCGTGCCGACGGCCTTCGGCGCCGACGTTTTCGTGTCGGGGGCCTTGACTACTGGGTGCGGGGCCCCAGTCTTCGGTTCGACGCCCTAGGTCGATTTTGGCTCGACGCTCTTGACCGATTTTGACTCGGCTCCCTTGACCGACTTCGGCTCGGCGCCCTTGGTCGACTTTCCTGGGTCAACAGCCTTCTTCGGCTTTGGCTGCCCCGACGTATCGGAAGCCGAGGAGGTGGCCGAAGGGACAGACGTCTTCTGTTTCGACGGCGTCTCTATCACTTACGTTTTCGTCGACACCAAAGGTTTCAGTTTCGGTTTCGTTTTGACCAACGGCGGCTCCGCAGAAGTGTCCGTAGCCAGGCCCGTAGGCGAGGCCGTGGATCTGGGTGGAAGGTCTTGGGTAAGGCCATGTGGCGATCCCTCGACCTGAGCCTTAGTGATTGTTCGATCGGGGCTTAGCTCTTCACATGAGCTATCTTCTGTGGCCCAATAGGCCTCATTGTCGTCTCCTACCTCGTCGACGACGTCTTCTGCCTCAAGCACTTCGACGTCCGCGTCGTAGTCGATCTCCTCCGCTGGAGGGGAAATCTGCATATGAACTTCTTGTTCGTCTGCTTCTTCTCTGTCGAAGATGTCCGCCGGGGCCGATTGCCGGGCCTCCTGGCGCGCCACGCGCCGAAGTCGAATCGTCTTCTTCGATCGAAACCTGGAACAAGCCATACAGTTGGCTTCATCGTGGTCAGGCGACAGGCACTTGTTGCACACCGGGTGGACGTCGTTGTGGGGATACTTAGATCCGCACACGGGACATTTCTTGAACGGACTCCGTTCCATGATGTGTCGTCGAAAGTCTTGCTGTGTCGACTGGGCCCCGAGCACCGAAGAGCCACGCGACTCCTCTGGACGTCCGACTCGGGAACTGAGCCGGAACAGAGCTGGGCACCGAACGCAAAACAATACCGACGGTAAAGGAAAAGGCCTTCGGGCCTAAAGGAAAAGTCTATATCGATTCCGAACTGGAGTTATCGAATATGCATCCGAACCCAATGGCGGAAAAAAAACAATCTGGGGATGGAGTCGATGCCCATGCGCATTGTAGTCCAGGGGAGGAGCCACCTATCTCGTGATACTTCGAAGACTCTTCCAGGACAACAATGTGCAATCATCCGGACCCAACACTAGGCGGCGATCTGTGCTATAGATATGAATTCAGCAGCCCACATGCCTCGAACGAAGAGTACCTGAAAGCAGAGGGGACAGAGTCTGGGTCACTAGCCAGTGATCAGGAAGGAACCAGGCGAAGTCGCGAAGCAATCAGGTGATGTCGTGAAGCTTGTCTCTGCAGCCACGTGGACCAGGAGGTATCGACGATGACCAGGAGCTGGATACGGACTGTCCCACGAAGGCTCTCGCTGTCGGCGGTGTCAGCTTCCGGATTGGAGTCAACAAACCTTGGCAAGGGCAACCCACGCAGGAATCGAAGATGGCTTCTTGATAAGACCAGCAAGGTCTGATGGGCTTCTCCTTTTCAGGGAATCAGAGGCCAGTCTGGAGCAACCAGACCAGCGATGTAAATTCAAAGGTTCGTCGTCACAGAGGCCACTAGCCAACGGGCAAGTGACCAAAAGATGCGTCAAGCAGGAAAATGCAGAAGGCCCCACGCAGAACTCGTGAAGTGTGGAGGGTTGATCTTCGGTGCAGTTGGTGCTCGGGCTGGGGCTTCTCAATCCCCAATGCACAACTTTGAGGGTACCTCAGAAGTTGCACGGAAAGCAATTCGCTGGCTTTCCAAGATGGCCGGTCCCACGTCTCTCGTCGCCTCCACGGGTCTCAGCTTTGCCGGGTCTTGTCAGGCTCTGTGGTCGGGCTCCGGCGGGAGCGTCGACAAATCAAACAGTTGATCACTTGATGGTGCCTGCTTACACAGGGTGGTCACTCCTTGACCACAAGGGAGATTCTTCTGTCTTCTATCTTCAGGTAGAACGTTGAAGCTCCAGAGTTTCGTTTCAAGTTTCAGTCAGGATAAATCTGAAGTCTTGGGACTCAGCTCCTACCTATATACCAAATTTAGGGACTGGATTACCAGCTAGGTCCCTCTTGTGGGTGGGACCAGGGAAGGGGGTGGTTACACCCCTTTCCCTTTGTCCAGTTTGGCACCAGAGCTGGGGCTGGAGTGCCCCAGCACCGGATTGAACAGGACTATGCATGGGACACCTTGTGTGCCCCAGGAGGTGTCTCATTTCATTCAACCCTCCCTGCCCCAATACACTATGGCCTGTCTGGGGTGGTGCTAGCACCTCCCAAGACAGGAAACCTATTGTCCAAGCCTTCCTCGCTGGAAGGACTCTCAGCAGCAGGAGGTCAAACTTGTGTCTGTGGCACCAGCATCCATTTTGTGATGCTGAGGTTATGGTTAACTTTAACCGGGATTGACAGGAACAACATGTCTTTTCCCTTTAGAAGGGTGGAATGCTACCCCCGTCCCCAGAACTGGCGAGGGGGTAGTATTCCAAAGCGCATGACACCTTACACGACATGTTTTGATAAAGCCAAACCAAAGTTAGCAATAACCGCGAGGATTATAATGCACTTAAGAGTATATGGTATGGCTATATCATTGAACAGCTATAAGGACATGGTTCCGGAAGCTGCAGACAAGCTCAGCTCATGCTAGAGCCTCATCTCACATAAAACCAAGCACTCTGCCTTCAGGATTGTTAAGACCTGCCATAGGAGTGACTTGTAGGTGCATATGTGTCTATATATAATGGTAGGTATAGGAATACTATACCTAAGCAAGGGGTGATTACACGACCTTGCCCCAGCTGAGTGATCAGCCAGTTGTGTCAGTTTGGATGGCCAGCCAGGGGTGGCATAAGATATGCTGCAGCCCCTGGTAGGCCTTGGGTGCACCTATGCGCTGGGTACCTGTGGTACACTGTACAGGGACTCACAAGAGTGACCCAACATCCAATTAGGTATGTACCCAAAGTACATGGAGTCCATTTTACAGAGAGAGCCGATAGCCTGGGGCTCTGATTAGCTGGATCCCAGGTCAACTAAGTCGAAAACCAGCTAAACACAAGGCAATAAATCTCGGGTAACCATAGTCAGGTATCCACCTTCCTACACCCCCCCCCCCAAACGAAAGGAGATAAGGCTATCCTTGACCAGGTAAGCCTATATTGCCTAAGTGGTCATATAAGGAAGTACCTGCACTAGCATGGATACCCCCTGTCTCATGGTCCACTAAGCAATCCCTCACCCTAGGCGTATCAGAGGGTCTCCACCATAGGGAATCTCTACCTGTGGTGTGTTTTGGCAAAGTAAAAGGCTGGTGTTGAGATGGCGTACTGAAGTGAGGCTCCACTAATGTAGGGCTCAGCTCCCTCCAATCACTATCCACCATGTGTGCCTTTCTTTCCATGACTGAGTTGCACTGTGCTCTCAGGGTCAACCTCTGGCTGCCTATAGCTGGTGGCTGGGTCCCTTTTTTTGTTGGCTTACTGGAGGGACAGGTCCCAGGTTTGGCTGTGCCCAACAGAGTCCATCTGGGGGACGTTCCTAACTAAGAGTAAGAGAGATCCCTCAGGAGTTTCTGTAATTTTCACCTTGCTAGGGCTGCTAGCTTTGGTGCCCCATATCTGCTGATGGGGGAGGTCTTGTGGACAGGGGGCCCTTTGGGGTCCACCGGCCTCCCTGACCTCTACAGCCCTGGGCTGACTGAGGCAGGGTAGAGAGGGGCAGGTTACCTGCTCCAGACTGGGTCCCACCTTTGAAGGGTCCACTGACATCAGGGGCTCTGTCAGGCTAGGCCTGACTACCTCTGGGGCAATTCCTTCACAAGGGGTAGGGTCAGTTCCCTGAGGAGGCTGACTCTCACCTAATGTCTGGTGGGAGGGAGACTTTTCTCCCTCCCCAATTCTGTCTGTCTGAGTAGAGTGATCCATAGTTTCAGGCTTCACAACACTAAAATCTGTTTGAGTTTGGGCTGTGACCATCACAGCCCTACCAACCTTTTCAGGAAGAACCTCTGTTTGTGTGTGGGCTGTGACCATCACAGCCCTGCCAACCTTTACAGGAAGGTCTGCTTGCGCCTGGCCCTTCCAACCTCTTTAGGAAGGAATTCTGCTTGAGCTGGGGCTGTGGCCATCACAGCCCCACTAACCTTTTCTGGAAGGCCTACCATTTTGGAATGGGGTTCTTGTTCTACCCCAGCCCAGGCTGAGATCTCTAGATCATTTCCCAGTAGACAATCTACAGGCAAGTTTGTAGACACTGCCACTCTCTTTGGGCCAGTGACACCTCCCCAGCTGAGATTTACTACTGCTATGGGATGATCTTTCTGCACTCCATCAATGTTGGTCACCTGATAGGTGAACCCAGGTAAAAAGCTGTCCTGAAGGGGACTAGACTGTCAGTCACCATAGTAATGCTAGCCCATGTGTCTCTGTAGGCTTCAACTTTCTGGCCATTGATGTGGGGCTCCAGTCTGTACTTGCCCAAAGTGTTGGGACAAGCAGTGAGTTGGCAAACCCCATGCCATTTTCACAGACAAGAGTAACTGTTAGGGGACCTGGTTAGGCCAGAGTCCACATGAGTTCCCAAAGTAAACCCAGCCAAATTATTGAGGGCACTCCCATCACCTGGGGGATTACTACTGATAGTAACAGGAGGTCTGGGAGTATTACTTGGGGGAATATTTTCCTTATTGTTGGCCCTTGGGCAACTGCTGTCAGTTTTCCAGTGGCCAGGCTGTTTACAGACATGGCAATAAGGTTTCTTAGGGTTAGAGGATGTGTTTTGGGAACTCACCCCCACCATTGGAGTTTTGGGGCCCTGTGGGGGACTTGTCTTTTGATGTATCCCCACCTTTCTCTTGAGGCTTGGTAGAATCTTTCCTCTGGTCACCGCCCTGATTTTTAGGCCTAATCCTGGTTCTGACCCATTTGTCTGCCCTCTTACCCAATTCTTGTGGAGAGGTCAGATCAGAGTCCTCCAGGTGCTAGTGTAGTAGCTGGTTTTGACAATTACTAAGGGTCTGCTCCCTCATAATCAAATTATACAATACTGTTAAGTCCTGTACTTTGCTGCCCAATAACCAGCCCTCCAGAGCCTTAGTAGCACAATCTACAAAATCAGTCCAGTCCTGAGTCTGTGTCTTCTGGGTATCCCTGAACAACAACCTATATTGCTCAGTGGTTAAGCCAAACCCATCAATCAGAGCACTCTTCAGGGCTCAGTAGTTTTTAGCATCCTCATCACTAACTGTGAGGAGCTTGTCACTACCTTTTTCTGAAAAGGAGAGCCACAAGATTGCTGCCCACTGACGTTGGGGTACCTGCTGTACTTTGCAAGCCCTCTCCAAAGCAGTTATCCATTGGTGGATGTCATCTCCATCTTTGTAGGGGGGCACAATCTTACTTAGGTTTCTATGATCATAGGACCTATCTTTATCCTTAGGGATAGTGCTGCCACCAGTGGACTCTTGCAAGAGCAAGTTTTGCTTGGGCTAGGGCAAGTTCTTCCCTCTCAATCCTGATTTGGACTTCCCTCATCCTAGCCTGGTGTTCTCTCCTCTGAGGAGAAGTCATTCCCGTCTGAGAACCCCTTGAAGCATTGGAGCGGAGAGAATCCCTGAAGTGGGATCTTTCCCTCCTAAACCTCTGGTTAAGTCTACTGATAGGTCTGTATGGGGCTTGCCCCTCTCCAGCCCCATGTAGGCTTTGGTTAGCCTGGCTAAGTCTCCTAACTTCAACCTGGCCGCCTACCTCATCCTCAGAATCTTCCTCCTCCACTACCTCATCATCATCTATGACAGTAGGGTCAGGGGCGTCTCCCGTTGAGGGTAGTACCTCCTCTGCATTGCCAGTAGGGCCTGTGTTAGAGGCCTTAAGAACCTCAAATTCTACTAGGAGTTCTATCAGGTGCTGAAGGGTAGGGTTAGAACCCTGTTTCAACTTCCTTGTGGTACACAAGTGTGTCAGTTCTCTGAAGCTGAGTAAGTCAAATTTGGAGGGTGCCCTTTGAGGGTCACCTCCCACAGTTAGAGATATACTAGGTTCACCTGTGGCTGACATTATCTAGTGAGGTGTGGTGTGCATCTACCTACACTAAGTGTTTCCTACTAAACCTTTCTAGGAGTTGTAGTCAGGGTGTGCTAGGCCCTTTGGTCAACAACAACTAAGTTGAGTAGAAATTAAGTATTATACGTCTTGTTATATGTACCTATGGTACCTAATGTGATCTTTCAAATGATATCTCAAAGATTACAATTGGTAAAACAACAGCAATCTCAAATCCCAACCGCTGCACACCAATATGAGAAGTTGGCCTGGTATAAGATGTTCACTATTCTAGTTAGCACCTTGCACCAGTCCAAACAACCCTTATGGTGATGGTTGTAAAGTCAACCTTATAGACCAGCTATCCTAGTGGTAGCATGGAAAAAGCAGTCTTAGGCTAAACTAAAGAGGACATGTGAAGCCAGCTGTTTTACCATTTGCAATCCCTTTAATACCAAATGAAAGGACACCACACAGGTTATATATATAAAATATATATGTATTTATTACTAAATTAGTATAAGAACCACGTCACAAACAAAGGATAGGCCTAGGGCCTGGAGAATCGCTGGGGCTACGCTGTACTACCAAAGGATAGGGAGCAGGAGGCCCATGGGATGCGTGTGCAGTGTCTTTACACACACACACACACACACACACACACACACACACACACAAATTACCATAGAGTTAGATTGGTAACAAAAGAATTGGAAACTAGTTCTTTTAGGCCACTTCCGGATGGACTAGGAGAAAGCCACTGAAAACTAGGACACTATGATAGTTAATACCCACAGGAGCACCGTAGTACTCGCGTTACCTCACCCACAGGAAGCGGGTGCATAGGTGTCAAAGTGTGTCGGGTTTTGTCGCTGAATCCTATGGAGCCGTGAAGAAAGATGCTGCAGGCGACCAGGAGGGAAGTGTCCGGTTGGATCCAAGGGCGGATCGAGGATGAAGAGTACCTGAAAGCAGAGGGGACAGAGTCTGGGTCCGAAGTCGCAAAGCAATCGGGTAATGTCATGAAGCTTGTCTCTGCAGCCACGTGGACCAGGAGGTATCGACGATGACCAAGAGCTGGATACGGACTGTCCCACGAAGGCTCTCGCTGTCGACGGTGTCGGCTTCCGGATTGGAGTCAACAAACCTTGGCAAGGGCAACCCACGCAGGAATCGAAGATGGCTTCTTGATCAGACCAGCAAGGTCAGATGGGCTTCTCCTTTTCAGGGAAGCAGGGGCCAGTCTGAAGCAACCAGACCAGCGGTGTAAATTCAAAGGTTCGTCGTCACAGAGGCCACTGGCCAATGGGCAAGTGACCGGACAGACGCGTCGAGCAGGAAAATGCAGAAGGCCCCACGCAGAACTCCTGGAGTGTGGAGGGCTGATCTTCGGTGCAGTTGGTGCTCGGGGCTGGGGCTTCTCAATCCCCAATGTACAACTTCGAGGGTGCCTCAGAAGTTGCACGGAAAGCAATTCGCTGGCTTTCCAAGATGGCCGGTCTCACGTCTCTCGTCGCCTCCACGGGTCTCAGCTTTGCTGTGGCTGTGGATCGGGCTGTTGGAAGTCTGGAAGTCCGGGTCTTGTCAGGCTCTGTGCTTGGGCTCCGGCGGGAGCGTTGACAGGGGTAGTGGCAGTTCCTCCTGATCCGCTAGCTCGCCAGAGGCTACAGTATTGAGCCTGCACTCATACCTAAATGTGCTTTGTGATTTGCTAAAACTTTTAAATCTGTGACTGAAACGGAAAATTATGTGTTTTTAAAATTTGCATTTCGCATTTCTTGCACGCACTGATCAAAATTTGCCACACTTATCTGACTGGTGTGTAGTAACCGCATCTCGGGTTGCTTGTTCGTTTTTCCCTCTGATTAGCAAGGGGGAGAACACCACTTCCTGTTTAGAACTGCTTGGCGGTTAGCGCTCTAGCAGCTGGGTCTCTCGGGGCTATTTAGGCTGAGCCTGACATCTACGCGCTGCGGTAAGGGGTAGTGGCAGTTCCTCCTGATCCGCTAGCTCGCCAGAGGCTACAGTATTGAGCCTGCACTCATACCTAAATGTGCTTTGTGATTTGCTAAAACTTTTAAATCTGTGACTGAAACGGAAAATTTGTGTTTTTAAAATTTGCATTTCGCATTTCTTTTACGCACTGATCAAAATTTGCCACACTTATCTGACTGGTGTGTAGTAACCGCATCTCGGGTTGCTTGTTCGTTTTTCCCTCTGATTAGCAAGGGGGAGAACACCACTTCCTGTTTAGAACTGCTTGGCGGTTAGCGCTCTAGCAGCTGGGTCTCTCGGGGCTATTTAGGCAGAGCCTGACATCTACGCGCTGCGGTAAGGGGTAGTGGCAGTTCCTCCTGATCCGCTAGCTCGCCAGAGGCTACAGTATTGAGCCTGCACTCATACCTAAATGTGCTTTGTGATTTGTTAAAACTTTTAAATCTGTGACTGAAACGGAAAATTTGTGTTTTTAAAATTTGCATTTCGCATTTCTTGCACGCACTGATCAAAATTTGCCACACTTATCTGACTGGTGTGTAGTAACCTCATCTCGGGTTGCATGTTCGTTTTTCCCTCTGATTAGCAAGGGGGAGAACACCACTTCCTGTTTAGAACTGCTTGGCGGTTAGCGCTCTAGCAGCTGGGTCTCTCGGGGCTATTTAGGCTGAGCCTGACATCTACGCGCTGCGGTAAGGGGTAGTGGCAGTTCCTCCTGATCCGCTAGCTCGCCAGAGGCTACAGTATTGAGCCTGCACTCATACCTAAATGTGCTTTGTGATTTGCTAAAACTTTTAAATCTGTGACTGAAACGGAAAATTTGTGTTTTTAAAATTTGCATTTCGCATTTCTTGCACACACTGATCAAAATTTGCCACACTTATCTGACTGGTGTGTAGTAACCGCATCTCAGGTTGCTTGTTCGTTTTCCCTCTGATTAGCAAGGGGGAGAACACCACTTCCTGTTTAGAACTGCTTGGCGGTTAGCGCTCTAGCAGCTGGGTCTCTCGGGGCTATTTAGGCTGAGCCTGACATCTACGCGCTGCGGTAAGGGGTAGTGGCAGTTCCTCCTGATCCGCTAGCTCGCCAGAGGCTACAGTATTGAGCCTGCACTCATACCTAAATGTGCTTTGTGATTTGCTAAAACTTTTAAATCTGTGACTGAAACGGAAAATTTGTGTTTTTAAAATTTGCATTTCGCATTTCTTGCACGCACTGATCAAAATTTGCCACACTTATCTGACTGGTGTGTAGTAACCGCATCTCGGGTTGCTTGTTTGTTTTTCCCTCTGATTAGCAAGGGGGAGAACACCACTTCCTGTTTAGAACTGCTTGGCGGTTAGCGCTCTAGCAGCTGGGTCTCTCGGGGCTATTTAGGCTGAGCCTGACATCTACGTGCTGCGGTAAGGGGTAGTGGCAGTTCCTCCTGATCCGCTAGCTCGCCAGAGGCTACAGTATTGAGCCTGCACTCATACCTAAATGTGCTTTGTGATTTGCTAAAACTTTTAAATCTGTGACTGAAACGGAAAATTTGTGTTTTTAAAATTTGCATTTCGCATTTCTTGCACGCACTGATCACAATTTACCACACTTATCTGACTGGTGTGTAGTAACCGCATCTCGGGTTGCTTGTTCGTTTTTCCCTCTGATTAGCAAGGGGGAGAACACCACTTCCTGTTTAGAACTGCTTGGCGGTTAGCGCTCTAGCTGCTGGGTCTCTCGGGGCTATTTAGGCTGAGCCTGACATCTACGCGCTGCGGTAAGGGGTAGTGGCAGTTCCTCCTGATCTGCTAGCTCGCCAGAGGCTACAGTATTGAGCCTGCACTCATACCTAAATGTGCTTTGTGATTTGCTAAAACTTTTAAATCTGTGACTGAAACGGAAAATTTGTGTTTTTAAAATTTGCATTTCGCATTTCTTGCACGCACTGATCAAAATTTGCCACACTTATCTGACTGGTGTGTAGTAACCGCATCTCGGGTTGCTTGTTCGTTTTTCCCTCTGATTAGCAAGGGGGAGAACACCACTTCCTGTTTAGAACTGCTTGGCGGTTAGCGCTCTAGCAGCTGGGTCTCTCGGGGCTATTTAGGCTGAGCCTGACATCTACGCGCTGCGGTAAGGGGTAGTGGCAGTTCCTCCTGATCCGCTAGCTCGCCAGAGGCTACAGTATTGAGCCTGCACTCATACCTAAATGTGCTTTGTGATTTGCTAAAACTTTTAAATCTGTGACTGAAACGGAAAATTTGTGTTTTTAAAATTTGCATTTCGCATTTCTTGCACGCACTGATCAAAATTTGCCACACTTATCTGACTGGTGTGTAGTAACCTCATCTCGGATTGCTTGTTCGTTTTTCCCTCTGATTAGCAAGGGGGAGAACACCACTTCCTGTTTAGAACTGCTTGGCGGTTAGCGCTCTAGCAGCTGGGTCTATTGGGGCTATTTAGGCTGAGCCTGACATCTACGCGCTGCGGTAAGGGGTAGTGGCAGTTCCTCCTGATCCGCTAGCTCGCCAGAGGCTACAGTATTGAGCCTGCACTCATACCTAAATGTGCTTTGTGATTTGCTAAAACTTTTAAATCTGTGACTGAAAATTTGTGTTTTTAAAATTTGCATTTCGCATTTCTTGCACGCACTGATCAAAATTTGCCACACTTATCTGACTGGTGTGTAGTAACCGCATCTCGGGTTGCTTGTTCATTTTTCCCTCTGATTAGCAAGGGGGAGAACACCACTTCCTGTTTAGAACTGCTTGGTGGTTAGCGCTCTAGCAGCTGGGTCTCTCGGGGCTATTTAGCCCTCGCCCCTTGGGGAGCGCGCAGCGATCGCGCGCAGTGAGAGCCGAAGCTACGCCGAAGAGTAGCCAAAGAGTGGCCCGTCTGCGCCCGTCCGCGACAGGACGGGGCCAGGGGCCACTTACTCTGCTCTTCCTCTGTACCATCATGGCTTCGCTAGAAGACACGCGTCTCAGGTACACCTCTAACTCTCTATTAGCCCTTCGACCTCAGGAAGTACTGAGGTGTCCCTGCAATATCTGGCCATGTCCAGAGGGCCCCTTTTCTTGTCTACTATGTAGATTCCGAGCGACTCCCAATGCTATTATTATTGGGCCCACCAAGACACAAAAACCAGAAATGAAAGGCTGGAGAAGCTTTCTTTTAAATGTTAGATCCCTTCCGCGACATTGCGTCGAGATATGGGACACTATCCAGAGCCTTAAACCGGAAGTATGTTTCCTTACGGAAACTTGGCTAAAGCCACACACTGTTCCAGCCATAACTCTGGGAATTCCCCTAGGATTTAAAATTTTGAGACAAGACCGCCCGATAAAAACAGGTGGCGGAATCGCCATCATACACAAAGACAGTCTTCACATTACAGTGATCGAACAAACTATACTACCAACTATGGAAATAATGATCTTTAAGATAAATACAGGAACTAAGGACCACTGGAAAGGTGCTCTAGTGTATCGGCCTCCTGGCCCTAATGCTGGATTTTCACTAGCCCTAACTGAAATACTAGCCTTACATATGAAAGCCAAAGAAAACTTTATCTTACTTGGGGATTTTAATTTTCATGCTGATGTATTAGAAGACTCAGACACGAAGCTCCTCTTAGCTGACCTTGCTCTCTTAGGATTCCATCTGTGTAACCATGGCCCCACCCATAGGGGAGGCCACACTTTGGATTTAATTTTCACTAACAACCCCTAAATACACTGTCACCCTCCCAAATCCATAAACTGGTCTGATCATAGTATGCTGGAATTTTCTTTTCTACAGCTATCTAAACCTCCTGAACCCCCTACTACCCTGAGCATTAAACGGAGACCATGGCACTGTAGTGTAGTTCCTATTATCCCGATAGGCTCTGCGCATTGGAATAATACCTTCAATAGTATAGGCCTAGACCAGACGTTAACTAGGTCTACTACTGTCGATATTAGACTTAAAGTTTTGGGTTTGCCAGCTAGCTCAGAGTTCACTAGAAACTTTCTCGAATAGGCAAGGAGGAGTTGAACCTCCCTGGATAGACAAGAAGGGATTTAGTTTCTGACAACCATAGAACATGACAACTTTGCTCTCCCCTAATCAAGAGTGTATCTCTAGAGTCGTGTGAAAACAAAAGACGACTTATTTTACTCAGTCAGTACGTGCATTCTTAGTCTCACCAGATTTGTAGAGAAAAGGAAGAGACGGGCGTGTTCAATAAAAGATGTTATTTATTGATCAGTCTCTTTTCTCATACAAGAGAAATGGATCGATATTATTGCAATACTTATGGTTAAGTAAAGTGCATACATTAGAAGCAGAAGTATAAAATAATACTGTAAAAACATTGATATGGTTTCTAAGCCATATGATGGTTTAAAATGGATAAAATAGATACATACACATATACATTTGACTAATCGTACTCAACTGGTGTTTCTAACTACGCCTACCCCAGATGTACCTGACCTAAGCCTAATACGTGGGCGGGAATAGAAAGTAGCAGTTTAAGTTACGTTTGTTTTGCCAAGTGACTGACTAAAGAATTCTCTGCAAGGGGTTATTCAGTTCTGTACCTGGAATCTAGTATGAATGAGGGATGGTATCTCTCGTCTCTGGTCTCGATATTCCAGGCTGCCTGCGAGGGCTACCCGGAAGCGCCGGAGCTGGGTTTCTCGGCAGGAGAAAGCAGCGTCTCGTTCTCAGCGCGTCAGGAAGGCGGGGCTGCGCCAGCGGGGTCTGCTCTGCTCTGGGCTTCGGCAAGTCTGGCTGCTCCGATCTCGTCACCACCGCGTGTGTTTGCATAGGGCAATATCGGTAATATTTATACCTTTAAGGTGCCGAGATTGACGTAAGGATGGACATAGATACGTCAATAAGGATGTCATACGACCTGGTCGTTAGCACATTCTTTTGCTGAAGTTCTCGGTGAAATCAAAACAATGGCCGCAGGGTTTTTCCCAGGTTGTCATAGGTTTGATTTGTTTTGAGAACTCCGTATGCCTTATCAGGGGCTGGAGGAATATCGCTTGTCTAATTAGATGGCAAGCGTTATGACCTAATCAGATAACACGTTCCTGTGCCGTAGTGTGGCTTAATCAGATAACGGTTCCTGCATCATGGGGGTTTTCTGCCTCATGGGATGGCTGCTAGTTAACTTGTTAACCAGAATAGGGTCAGGAATAGGGGGATCGATACAGAACCTATAGGAATACATCACACCCACTCCACGCTAACTATGGACATATTTACGAATCTATGCATAGGAAAACATACTGTAGAGTATCATGTATACCTTACCACCCCAAAATACATAAATGCATTTTGAAATGATCAAATATACGGAAAAAACAGTCACATGTATTATATGCACTCAAGCTGTAGAATAATGCTAAAGTAATCACGCATATCTATACATTATCACTAATTTGTATATGAGAATCTACACATGAAATGGCTCTTAATACAGAAAAAAGGTTCGAGACCATTCCATCACAGAATAAAATAATTATGAACATACCAGCGGGCAGCTAATGTCTATAAAGTATCTAAAAATAGAAATTTTAGTTCTCTAAGAATAGTTCTTACTTTAAGCAGAAAATAAGTGTCCCGAAAAATTCGTAAAAATATTTTTGGGGCTGCTGAAAAAAATTGCTGTCCGTGAACTGGAGGGAAAATTGTTCATGGTATTTTGCTATTCTAGTTGAAGGCCAGATTCAGGGAACGCCGTGTGCGAGCTCGCTCAAAAGTCTCTATTTCTGCTCTGGTGAGAACATCATATCATTTAGACTGTCGAAAAAGCTGTCAACAGCTTCCTGGGAGAGTTCCACTAACTCGGAAAAAGGTGTAACCATGCATTCGTGCGCATGATTGTCTCCATTGACGTTTTGATTAGAATTGCTGACAGAAGGTCGTACCTGATCAATGCTGCTTTCATCTTGAACTTCACTACCCCTTAATCGTAGTGGTGAAGCTTCCACGAATGCCGTCATCAGGATTGGTAGCCGTTGAGGGCAGCACAAAGCATGAGCCTTTATTGGACTCAACAATGTTTCTGCATCCATTGGCGCATCCGATTGTAGCGTCAGACAGGTGTCTAACACGCATTCTTCTCCGCATAGCAAGCACCTTAATACAGGTAAAACACATCGTTGCCACATTGGTCGAAATGAAAGAAACCAAGTCATGTTCAGGTCTCTAAGCCGGGATAGTCCCAGGATTTTTGATATCCGGTCCCGGTATCCAATGGCTAGGATTGTTTCTTCCCTTGTAGCAGGTTTTTTGTCTGTGACATGGTTTGCCATAACGAAATATAAGGACTAGGAATAGGATTCCTGCAATTAGTCCCAAAATGAGGGGAAGTCCGCCAAAAATCGAATGGACGAAATCTGGAAAAATACCCAGTATGGCTTTGAATGGTGTTAATGCCATTGAAAATACTGTCTTAAATACTTTTGAGACTCCACTGGTATCAGAAATATTTAAGATTTCATTCAGGATTTCTGCGAAATGTATGGGGGAATTAGTTGATAACAATGAGTGAATCTCTGCAGTTGTCCTTGCGACTAGGAGATCATACGTTTCTTTTGATGACGTGAGCCTGGTCGGCGTCTGAAGAAGCACTGTTTTCATTCTGCTTAAAGTATCTATTCGAATAGAAGTAATTTTCAAGTTGGGCCATGCCCTTGCCTCCCTGTCTGGAAGGGAGCTGGGGAACAATAAGCGTCCACGGCACTTGACCTTCGCAGTCGTAGTTACGAGATAAGGAGTCCCGGGCATAAGACTACAACATCTGCGGTCCACAATTAGAACGTAACTCCCATTATAGAGTCTTTGAAAGAATGGTTCTATCTCTGTTGCAGGTGCGCCTAGTTGGTGACATGAAAGGTTATTTGAGTTCCCTTCACAGGCTCCATGCAAACTAATTCCATTACACAGAAGTGTACCGCTCAGTGACATCGCACAATTATTGCCACTAAGAAACACTTTCTGTCCTTTATTACTGACACATGCATGTGAATAGGGCAAGTTCCATGTTGTTTTAATGTACCCTTTTCCCAATTTTTCGTACATGCCAGCCTGTATATATTTTTGGCAGTATTGAAACCTGAAGGTAGATATTGGAATATTAATTATCCCATGTATTATCCATTCACTGACAGGTCGTTCTGACATTGTCACTGGTAATCTCTCGAGTTTCTCAATGCTCAGGATTGTATAATCAGCACCCTTTTGTGCCATACTGATTTGTTTATCAGTGAGGTTAAAGATATTGAATAGTGACGTTGTGTTGATTAAACGCCAAGGCACATAGCCTGAACGCAGATTTTGTAACGTCCAGCCAAGCTGTACAATAGAACGCAATTGGGACTGACCGTGTTGTAACAACAGTAAGTCTTGCGATAATATGTCGATTGCTGAAGACACAATGCTGTCCAGAGAAAAAATTCTGGAGGACAGAGTCATTAACCCATTGTCCACTACAGAAAGTGATTTTTCCAAATTAATACGGTCAATTTCCCGTATACTTTCTGCTGTCTCAATTTGAGTCACCTTCCAGGCCTCGTTGTATGCTGCATATACAGAGGCTGCTATGAAACGTTTCTGACGCTGTTTGCGCGGTCCCATAATGAAATCACGCAAGTCAGCACCATCAGTAAGTAAAGTTAGGTGTTGCTTAATTTCTGCCAGTGTGGAAGTTTGTAGCCACTGAAGGCATAATTTGCCCACACTGTAGGTGGTTATTATCCCTGGGTGTTGTCTTTGGGAATATCTAGGGTCTGGCCTGGTCATTGTGAACCCCTGTGTTTTGTTCAGGAATCTGTCTTGACAGTTATTAGTATCTGTGGGCCAGATCAACCACTTTTTCCAATCAGGATGTGTTCTGTTTTGGTTTAATACATAATTTACGTCTATCTCTTCATCTGTAGAGCTATTGCTGTTCATTGTTGGTTTTGGAATAGACGGTTTATTTAAGTCTTTGATTTTGGCTAGGCCTAGACAGGTAGTTTGTTGAACAGTGTCATTTAAAAATATAATTTGTTCTGGGATCATGCAGGCTCTAAACAAAGATTCTATACCCTGTACTTGCCATTCTTTTGTACCCCAAACACTCTTTACTTCAACATTTTTGTCCCAATAATCAAAACCAAAAGTATTCATTTGTTCAAAGAATGAGTCTGAATATATCAATTTCGTGTTTGTTATCATGGTCTTTGTCCCTGTCAAATTTGACAATTTGAAATAAAATGTTTCAGCATTACTTGTGTTAAAACCTGAAAAGTATGAATATTTGTCATAAACCGTTCTTGAGCTTCCTTTTGGAGGGGTTGCACAATGTTCCCATTGATTATAATTTAAAACATTTCTAGGTTGTGCAGATCTATGTAGAAAATGGTTACCATAGTGGTTATAACAGTACATACTATCATAATTTGTCGAACCCTGCAAATAATCATGTTTGGTAAATTTAGCAGACATCACTAAGTCAGACATCATATTATTTATACTTTCAAAGTCCCAATCATCTGCAAATGAGCTTGGTTTTACAAAGTCACTCAACGAGATCTTAATTTGGTGTGGATATTTCAGGATTTCAACCGGACCATAAATTTCGTAGTCAGTGTTGTCCCATGCTACCCCACCCGGTATAGGATTGGCTGTGAAGTTGACTGAAGAAAGTTCTCTTTTCTCGACGTGTGAAGATGTGTGTGGTTTGAGGATCAAGTTGATTTTCTGACTTGCTGTGTCCATTTTAGCATATTTTCCCTCAATGAAGCGTCCCAAAGTTAGCACCATGATGAGCCAAAGTATGAGGATAAATGCACCAAAACCCACCCAAAATTCAATCCATGGAGAAATCAGATATGTTTCTTTCAGTTGTTTCAAAAGTACTTTAACTTTATCTTTAAAGGTTTTTGTTGATGGCTGTGTTTTTGATTCAGTGAAGCCTTCAGAGGAATCATCGAAGTTTATGAAGTAGCCGGATGCAGTTCTGTCAATTGTTCCAATTGCTTCAGGATTACTGTTTCTTGCATAGTCGTTTGTTACTTCATTATAGATTGGTGTGTCTCTGCTAAATGTTTTTATTTGGGTTTTCAGAGGTCTAAGTTCCATTGTATTGTTGCATAGTCCTTGTTGTAGTTCTGTGGGCGTTTCGAATGTGATTAGCCTCTTAGATTGAACCTCTGTGTTTGTAGCAAATCTTGGTGTTCTACTACTTTTCGGGAGTCCACTTAGCCTACTGTTTGTTATCGGCCACATGATTGTGGTTTTACCAGGTCGATGGATACAACTCGGTTCTCCTTTTTACCAGCAAGCGGCGGTAGTACAACTGATCTTGTCCCGTTGATAGACAAGACAGGAACTGCTTTTCTGTAAGAAGGCCCAAATTCCTTCTTTACCGCGATCTTTTCTCTGACTAGATCCCCGACTTTTGGAATCCAGACAGGTCTTGCTGGGACAGGTGGTGGTTCTTCAGTGGTTGTTGGCTGCTGTTTCAACTTTATGTTGCTCAGGTCTTTTCTTGTTTTGTTTAAGTCCTGCAAAATAGACAAACGATTTTCGATATCAAAGCTGTTTTCCTTCACCACTGAAGTCTGACTGTCGAGGTCTAAGACTAACATCCTAGTTCCAAACAATAATTCGTACGGACTGAATCCCTTCAGAGAATTTCTTGGCAGGTTATTTAGACTACGTTGGACACTTATTAGATGTTTGACCCACCCAGCTCCCGAACCTAATACCTTTGCCGTTATAGATTGCTTTATGTCACGGTTTTTTCTTTCAACAATTCCGTTCCCCTCAGGGTGAAATGGACAAGAGTACCGCAATGTAACGCCCATGCTGACCATGGCCTCCTTATAAGCTCTAGAGCTAAAAGCAGGACCATGGTCCGAATGCAGCATGCCAATTGCGTATGTGCCGATAAAGACTCGCAAATCTTTTATAACAGTTCTGGCGTCAGCCGTTCGCTGGGGCCACATCCATATGAATCTCGTGCATGAGTCCACTGCAACCAAGATATATTTATAGTTACCATCCCTTTGTAAGGGACCACAGTGGTCTTGGTAAACACAGGCTAATGGTTTATCCGAGATTAGAAGGGGCGTCTGCGCTGGACGTCTCACCGTTGATACTTTCATTCTTTGACATATTTCACATTCTAAAACATAGTTCCTTGTTTGTCTTCTCATTTGTGGCCACCAGTATCTCTGATTTAATAATGATACTGTGGCTGAGACGCCAGCATGTATAGAAGCAAGCCCTTCGTGTGCCGCTATTATCAGTCCTAACCTATGTTCCATGTTTGGAATTGCCCTATCCCCCACTCCAGGGATTCGAGCAAAAGGAACATTGTTTGCATCAGTTATGTATGAGTATTTTACTGGAAAGCCTTTCGGGAGTGTTTCTATCGAATCCTTTTCTGTAGCGCTGACAGCCTGTAATATTTCGCTGTCTATTTTTGTTTTTGACCGTGTGATGGCAGCTACGGAAGCCGTTTGCACAGCTGCCTTCGCGGCCTCATCAGCCAATGAATTCCCTGCAACGTGAACGCCATCACGTTGATGACTCAGTGTATGTATCACGTGAGTCTTTGGTTGTTCTTTTTGTAATAGAACTACTTGTTCCCAGAGCATCTTATGCTTGATTGTGCCTCCTTTTGCATCCTTAAAGCCATTCTGAAGCCAGATCTGCAAGTATTCATTGTAAGACTGAATGCAGTAATACGAATCGCACACTATGAGTGTGGGGAATTCTCGATCGGTATTTTCAAGCGCCATCTTGAACGCCAGTAGTTCAGCTCGCTGAGCTGTACAATCTCCTAGAGATTGTGTCTTAGTGATAGCTGGTTTGAATTTTCCTTCGTGCCAGCGACCTTTAACAATCGCGCACGCAGCACTGTAAGCTTGTTTACCCCCTACTGCGGGTTGTGCTGATCCGTCTGTATATATTATACAGCCGTAATGTTCTAGAGGCAGAATTTTGGTCGGCGGAGGACATTCAAATTCATATTGGAGAAATTCTTGTGTTTTTAAGTTAGGATCAAATTCGTATGCCACGTCTGTTGCAGCAAGAGAATTAGCCCATTGTATCCATCTCGGATGGAGCGCTTTAGCATTTGGAATGCTTGCTTTTGTTACAGCCTCTAGGGCAGGTATCGGTGTCACGATTATTATTCGTTTACCTTGTGCCAGGGCTCGTTCTTTTGCTATAGCTGTCTGTGTTGCAGTAAGAATTTTTTCCGTTGGGCTAAATTTCATTTCAGCCTTAGTGTACAAGTGTGATTTGAATGCAATTGGTACCTTTTCTCCCTCATTAGAGGTCAGGTATGTGAATCCGCATCTTCCTGGGATGACTCGAATCACAAGATTGCGTGTGTTATCACGTGTTTCTAATTTTGTTTTAATTAACATGTCTGTTTGTAAGGATCTCAGAATTTCTGTGTGTATTTGAGTCCAATTGGTTCTTTTAAAATCTGGTTTTATTAGATCATAAAGGGGTTTGACCCTTTCTGCGTATTTTGAAATGTATGTTCTTCCGAAATTTAGGAAGCCTAGAATTGACTGTAGGTTTTTTACTGTTCTAGGTGCTTGGAGTACGGCACATTTCTCTAGGAAATTGTCAGCCAGGCTTTTGCCTTCACTTGATAATTCATATCCTAAGAACAGGACTGTTAGATGGGCAATTCTCGATTTTTTAAAGTTGAATTTGTAACCCTCTGCTGCGAACCCAAGTATTATGGTGTTCACTCTCTTCAAGTGAGTATCCAAGTCATCATCTGTTAGGTATATGTCATCGACATAAGATAATGCTTCGTCATCATATGTTTGTAGTAACTCTGTTACTCTCGCTGAGAATACCCCTGGGCTATTCTTGTACCCCTGGGCTAACCGACAGAATTGTTTTTGAGTGCCATTTATTGAGAACGCAGACAAATATCTGCTCTCTGGTGCTATGTTTTGACAAAAGAATCCATTAGAGATGTCTAATGTTGTTTTGTATTTTTTGCGCACTATGTTATTCATTAGTGCAGCACTATGCGAATTTTGCACTGCAAAAGTTTTGCAACATGAGTTAAGGTGTCTGTAATCCAAAACTAGACGATATGAATTGTCTGGTTTGGAGACAGGAAACAAAGGGTTGTTCATTTGTGAGGTGCAAGTTTCAATCACCCCCTGGTATTCTAATTGATCTAGAATTTCTTTTACCTGTTTTTTAGCTTCTTGCTTGATTGGATACTGCCTTTGTGCAGTAGGTTGTGATTTTAACTGGATTTTGTGAGGAGGAGAGTCCTCATCCCATCCTACATGATTTTTATATAAAGCAGGAGCTTGAGCTACTGCCCACTTTCTGGCAAGTGTGTATTTTTTATGAATTGGGATATGATTTGAGAAGGCAGGCATAATTATTTCTTCGCCATGAGGGCACTCCCTGACAAACTCTGGTGGCCAGTCTTTTTCAGCTAGAAGGATGTCATAGCCCTTGGAGAGATTATCCCAAAATAGTCCCCTTATTTTTCTAGTCTTATCCCCTTCTATACGTAAAGTTATTTCATATATTTTGTGAGGTTTGCTAACTCTGGTGTCTGCAGTTTCCACTTGAAGATATTCATTCGTGTCCACTGTCTCCAGATGATTCATAAGGACTTTGCGAGCTATGCTCACTTCTGCTGCGCTGTCTAGCATTGTCTGAGCCCATTCTCCGTTTTTCAGTTGTGTCCTCAGTATTCTCGGCATTGTTTACTACCTTGATACTGGCTACCTTCTTTTTTGGAAATTGTAGTTTCTTTTTTAGATGAGCAGATTCCTTGTCTTTGGACTTGGCGTGCTCTTCTCTTTGTTCTGATCATCCTCTTCTTTCCGATTCCTGCGAGGAAGTCTGAAAAGATTGAGAGGGACGTGTATCAATGTCTTGATATCTATCAGGTTTCTTTATATTATCCCTATTTCTAAGGTTATATCTTTTCCCAGAGGGGTCACTTTGGGGTGACCTGTGTCTTTGGTTCGGAGATTTTTCTCTCCGCCGAGGAGACCTTCCTCTGGACTGGAATTTCTTTTCTTTAGGATTGGATTGTTTGTTTCCATCCCAGCTCTTTTTTTGTTATGTTGAATTATTATTAAAAAATATTTTTCCAGGACTTTCAATCAGTTGTGGTTTTACTGGTATTCCACCTAAACTATCTCTACCTAGTTCCTCATAGGATTTTTCTATAATTCTGGCAATTTCAGCTGGTTGGTCTGCTATATCTGTCTCCTTTAACCTCTGGCGGATCGCCACGTTTGCTGCTTCTCCCTTTATGTTGGCTAATAATATAGCCGAGACCTGCTTGAAGTCTTTTAGTAATTTCATACCAAGAGTTAAAGCGGGTTCTGGACCGTATTCGTCTTGAATTTGTTTTAGCACATCTGGTATTACCGAAATGGATGGAACACCGTGCGTTTTTGTGTAGATGGAAGCAAAGACTGTACCCCAAGTGTCACAGTCCTCCACGTGTGGTGCGATTCCCATTGGAAGACAGATAGTCAGAATCCTGTGTTTATCCACAGGGGTGGTGTCTGGAAACACCGCCTCTATTTGGGTGATTTTTTGTGCTAACCAGAATGGTATTTGTTCCCGTTTAGCTGGTACCTTACCTAGGCAGGATTGTATGTTCTGTGGTGTAATTTTATTTGTGTTCCCCTGATGAGGGGTCAGCTGTGGAATTTTAATTGCTGGTTGAATTGTTGAAGTCCGCATCACATATTGGACTAATTGTCTATGTAATTTTATTAATTGTTTTAGCTGTGTTAAAAGCTCTGCTGCAGACATCCCATCGATGTCTGGATGTGGTGTGTATCCGGCTAGAACCGGCCACGTTGCTCCTGGTCTACCTAATGGACCGAGCCTGGTGATGTGATTATTATGTTTTAGGGCGCCATTAAATAAGAGCAGATGCTCTTGAAATTTAAGTGGTACTTCCACCTCCTCGAAAGGAGTGTACTCATTAGGAGGTTCCTCTGTTTTGTAATAGTGGAAGACCTTTGTTACAGCATTAGCTGCTGGAAAGTTTATCCATGTGTAGAATATCTGTCTGCCGATATTCGTGTGCCTCAATTACGAATATGACTGTGCCACCTCTAGGTGTCAGTCCATTTTCTATAAGTTTTAAAGTTATAGATTTTCTTGTGTTGACCGGGATGATTATTATACCCGGGTCTGCTTCTTGCATAGCAGTATCAGCTGCTGCGAGTTCAGTTGCTATTCTAACTGCCTCTCTTTCTCCTTCATTGTCTGACATTGTACTGTCCAGAAGGTTATTTTGTTTGTTTGCAGATCAGGTTCTTATGGAAACAAAGATTAGATGCACAATATTTTGGAACAGTGTATCCTTCAACGTTGACTAAACCAAGGACCATACATAGGAGTTTCCTCCTGCGAGGTCTGGCGGATATTACCTTTCACCCACTCCAGACGTCTTTGGAGTATTATGGGAAAAAAGGGGTCTGAGTGAAAAAGCACGACTGAGTTACTCTAAATGTCTTACGTTAGTTTTATCGCCTATCCAAACGCGTTGGGCGCCATGTAGTGTAGTTCCTATTATCCCAATAGGCTCTGCGCATTGGAATAATACCTTCAATAGTATAGGCCTAGACCAGACGTTAACTAGGTCTACTACTGTCGATATTAGACTTAAAGTTTTGGGTTTGCCAGCTAGCTCAGAGTTCACTAGAAACTTTCTCGAATAGGCAAGGAGGAGTTGAACCTCCCTGGATAGACAAGAAGGGATTTAGTTTCTGACAACCATAGAACATGACAACTTTGCTCTCCCCTAATCAAGAGTGTATCTCTAGAGTTGTGTGAAAACAAAAGACGACTTATTTTACTCAGTCAGTACGTGCATTCTTAGTCTCACCAGATTTGTAGAGAAAAGGAAGAGACGGGCGTGTTCAATAAAAGATGTTATTTATTGATCAGTCTCTTTTCTCATACAAGAGAAATGGATCGATATTATTGCAATACTTATGGTTAAGTAAAGTGCATACATTAGAAGCAGAAGTATAAAATAATACTGTAAAAACATTGATATGGTTTCTAAGCCATATGATGGTTTAAAATGGATAAAATAGATACATACACATATACATTTGACTAATCGTACTCAACTGGTGTTTCTAACTACGCCTACCCCAGATGTACCTGACCTAAGCCTAATACGTGGGCGGGAATAGAAAGTAGCAGTTTAAGTTAAGTTTGTTTTGCCAAGTGACTGACTAAAGAATTCTCTGCAAGGGGTTATTCAGTTCTGTACCTGGAATCTAGGATGAATGAGGGATGGTATCTCTCGTCTCTGGTCTCGATATTCCAGGCTGCCTGCGAGGGCTACCCGGAAGCGCCAGAGCTGGATTTCTCGGCAGGAGAAAGCAGCGTCTCGTTCTCAGCGCGTCAGGAAGGCGAGGCTGCGCCAGCGGGGTCTGCTCTGCTCTGGGCTTCGGCAAGTCTGGCTGCTCCGATCTCGTCACCACCGCGTGTGTTTGCATAGGGCAATATCGGTAATCTTTATACCTTTAAGGTGCCGAGATTGACGTAAGGATGGACATAGATACGTCAATAAGGATGTCATACGACCTGGTCGTTAGCACATTCTTTTGCTGAAGTTCTCGGTGAAATCAAAACAATGGCCGCAGGGTTTTTCCCAGGTTGTCATAGGTTTGATTTGTTTTGAGAACTCCGTATGCCTTATCAGGGGCTGGAGGAATATCGCTTGTCTAATTAGATGGCAAGCGTTATGACCTAATCAGATAACACGTTCCTGTGCCGTAGTGTGGCTTAATCAGATAACGGTTCCTGCATCATGGGGGTTTTCTGCCTCATGGGATGGCTGCTAGTTAACTTGTTAACCAGAATAGGGTCAGGAATAGGGGGATCGATACAGAACCTATAGGAATACATCACAGCACAAAATTACCCCGGAAATGTTCGAACAAGTCTGGAGAGAAACAATGGTCTCCGACTCTGATAACACTGAGTCAGCGTTAGCTAAATTAAACAATTCACTGCTAGAGGCCATTAATCTCTTAGCCCCTCAAAAAACAATTAAAAAACCTTCGACCACAAAAAAAGAAATATGGTACACTGAAACATTGAAATTAGAGAAACAAAAGTGCCGAAAGTTGGAAAAACTATGGAGGAAGAATCACTCTAGTGCCAGTAAGGAGCTTTACCAACAGGCAACATCTATCTACTATAAAAACATAAAAAAGGCAAGAAAATCCTGCCTAATATCTCAGCTAGATGAAGCTGGCAACTCGACCAGGGAATTATATAAAATCCTCCAATCTTTTACCAACCCTGTGGTATGTGTAAGCCCCGACACATTCTCGCAGGAGTTATGCAACAATATTTCTCAATTCTTTGAGGATAAGATCGACACAATTTACAAACAAAATTCTGGCTAAACATTCCAATAATGCTGAGGATCTTAATGTCCCTAATATAAAGACTCACACAGACACCTTTTCTGATATCCCCAAAGTCACGGAAAGGGATATAATATCACTACTAAATAAAATGAAAACTGGCTCCCCCCTTGACCTTCTTCCCACCAAATTGATGAATACTCTGAGCCCGACACTGTGTTCAACCATCTGTAAGATCTTGAATCTTTCTTTTAAAGAAGGAAAACTCCCTCAGCAATGGAAAGAGGCAGTAGTGAATCCCATACGTAAAAACTCCACCTCCCCTTAGACCGAACTCTCCAATCTTCGTCCTATCTCTCTTCTGCCCCTCCTAAGCAAACTGGCTGAGAAACATGTCAACACCCAGGTTTCCAGTTTCATAGAGGCGACAGGGGGCCTGGACCATTCTCAATCTGGGTTCAGGCCCAACTACAGCACCGAATCAGCACTCCTCTCCGTGACCGATAACATCAAGATGTCACAGGATAGAGCATGTTTCCGCACTATTGGTCTGCTGAGAAGAGTCTTTCCCTTTCTGCCGGATACTCACAGAAAGACCCTGGTACAGGCCCTGGTGATTAGTCGATTAGACTACTGCAATGGGCTTCTGATATTAGCGAATGAAGACGCCATAAACCGGCTGCAGGTAGTCCAGAATACAGCGGCACGACTGATTCTGAATGCTCCCACAAGAACCCCCTCGAGGCCCCTACTGAGAGAACTTCATTGGCTCCCAATACGGCAACGTGTTAAATTTAAAATCTGTTGCACGGTGCACAAATGCCTGTTTGGAAATGGTCCCAATTATCTGACCCAAAAACTACTACTCTATAAGCCAGATCGATCTCTACGCTCTAGCAACCAATTGCTATTAAAACCTCCATTCATTAAAAAGACCAGACAAGGCGGGCGGGCGCTCTCCCTGGTGGGCCCGACCCTGTGGAACAACTTGCCTTTCAGTCTCAGACAAACCCCCAACCACCTATCTTTTAGGAAAATGCTTAAGACCAACCTGTTCCTGGAAGAATAATAGTTTAGATATTGTCACACTAGGTCTTGCTGCAAAGCCCCCACTCCACCAACATAGCGAGCAAAGCGCGGAGATAACCCGTCTGGGGTCGATTCCTGCGCTATAAAAGAAACTAAATAAATAAATAAATAAATAAATAAAGCAAACCGTTGATCGCTTGATGGTGCCTGCTTACACAGGGTGGTCACTCCTTGACCACAAGGGAGATTCTTCAGTTTTCTATCTTCAGGTAGAACGTCGAAGGTTCAGAGTTTCGTTTCAAGTTTCAGTCAGGATAAATCTAAAGTCTTGGGACTCAGCTCCTACCTATACACAAAATTTAGGGGCTGGATTACCTGCTAGGTCCCTCCTATGGGTGGGACCAGGGAAGGGGGTGGTTACACCCCTTTCCCTTTGTCCAGTTTCGCGCCAGAGCTGGGGCTGGAGTGCCCCAGCACCGGTTTGAACCGGACTATGCATGGGACACCTTGTGTGCCCCAGGCAGGGTCTCATTTCATTCAACCCTCCCTGCTCCAATACACTATGGCCTGTCTGGGGTGGGGCTAGCACCTCCCAAGACAGGAAACCTATTGTCCAAGCCTTCCTCGCTGGAAGGACTCCCAGCAGCAGGAGGTCAGACTTGTGTCTGTGGCAGCAGCATCCATTTTGTGATGCTGAGGCTCTGGTTAACTTTAACCGGGATTAACAGGAACAACATGTCTTTTTTCTCTAGAAGGGTGGAATGCTACCCCCGTCGCCAGAACTGTTGAGGGGGTAGTATTCCAAAGCATATGACACCTTACACAACATGTTTTGATAAAGCCAAACCAAAGTTAGCAATAACCGCGAGGATTATAATGCACTTAAGAGTATATGGTATGGCTATATCATAGAACAGCTATAAGGACATGGTTCCGAAAGCTGCAGACAGGCTCAGCTCATGCTAGAGCCTCATCTCACATATAACCAAGCACTCTGCCTTCAGGATTGTTAAGGCCTGCCATAGGAGAGACTTATAGGTGCATATGTATCTATATATAATGGTAGGTATAGGAATACTATACCTAAGCAAGGGGTGATTACACGACCTTGCCCCAGCTGAGTGATCAGCCAGTTGTGTCAGTTTGGATGGCCAGCCAGGGGTGGCATAAGATATGCTGCAGCCCCTGGTAGGCCTTGGGTGCACCTATGCCCTGGGTACCTATGGTATACTGTACAGGGACTCACAAGAGTGACCCAACATCCAATTAGGTATGTACCTAAAGTACATGGAGTCCATTTTACAGAGAGAGCAGATAGCCTGGGGCCCTGATTAGCAGGATCTCAGGCTAACTAAGTCGAAAACCAGCTAAACACAAGGCAAAAAATCTGGGGTAACCATAGTCAGGTATCCACCTTCCTACAGGGACATTTCTCTCTACGGCGCTGAGCTGCTTAGGACTGCAACCATTTTGGCGCAGGGTGTCGTCATGCCTTCGTGAGTGTTGGCCTGGGACCTGCCCTTTGATCCCCGATTGTTCCTCCTCCATAGTACAGAAGGCATTGGTGAGAATTGGTTTAAGCAACATCTATTGTTCCTGGCCCTTACAATCGCCAAAAGGGACATAGCCAAGTTGTGGAAGGGAACCTCGCCACCAACAATAGGCACGTGGCAAAAAGAGTTGGATAATTGTATGGGTGCAGAGGTGGCGGTATTCCAGGCGAGGGTTTGTCCCCTAAAGCATAGAAAGATCTGGTCCCGGTGGGCTACTTATCATGGCATTGACCTTCCTCCTCTTCCCTCGCAATCCCCTTAGGAATGGTCTCCTGTGTAATGCGTGGGTCCACAGGTACGATATGCTATTTCCTTATCATGGTCACATGTGCATTTTGAATCTTGCTTGCCTTTGCAGGCGGTCAGGGGATGTCTGCTCGCAGTTCTTTGTTTATTTCCTTATGTTTTGTATACGAATGATACCCATTGATACTTCAAATGTCGCTGTCTCTTTGATCCTTTGTTGTCAAGTGTATTATGCTGGGCCTGTGCCAGAAGAACAAGTTACTTACCTTCGGTAACGATATATCTGTAAGAAACAGTAGTTAGTATTAGATTCCTTACCTTAGAATATCCCCAGGCGTCAGTCTGGATCCGGAAACTTTTGCGTAGCAGTACCCCTGCGCGTCGGTAGGCGTCGTCTGCAGGCGTCCCCTGCGGCTCCGCGTCCGTCGTCGGCGTCGTGCGCCGTGATGACGTCGCTGGAGTATATAGACGCCGCCTCCGCGCGCTGACGTCAGTTCTTTGCACACAGCTTTTCCGCGCCAGAACACGCAGAGCCATGTGAGAACCAACACTGGTGCCATTTGAAACTAGGGCCCTGAAAGGGATGTCCTTAACCCTAGGTATCAGTTCGCAGAACGGGGAGGATGGGAGGGGCGGTAAGGAATCTAATACTAACTACTGTTTCTTACAGATATATCGTTACCGAAGGTAAGTAACTTGTTCATCTGAAAGAAACAGGTTAGTATTAGATTCCTTACCTTAGAATAGATACCCCAGCAATACCAACCCCGGTGGTGGGTCTGCGAACCAATACAAACCTACACCAGAAAGTCCTGGAGGACTGAACGGCCAAAGAAGCCATCCCTCCGGACTTGACTGTCCAGGCAGTAGTGCCTCGCAAAGGTGTGCAGCGAGGCCCACGTAGCCGCCTGGCAAATGTCCTGCAAAGGGACTCCCCGGCCCAGAGCAGTAGTAGCCGCCGTGGTCCGAGTGGAATGGGCTCTCAGCCCAACAGGAGGCTCCTTCCGAGCCAAAGAGTAGCATGCTTTGATGCACAGGACGACCCACCGAGAGATGGTTCGTTTCTGTACCGCCCTTCCCTTCTTCTCACCCACGTAGCCAACAAACAGTTGGTCATCCACCCGGAACTGGCGTGTGCGATCCATATAAAATGAAAGCGCACGTTTTGGGTCCAGACGATGGAGCCGCTCCTCATCTTTTGAAGGATGCGGAGGCGGGAAGAAGGAGGGTAAGGTGATGGACTGCCCGATGTGAAAAGCAGAAACTACTTTGGGCAGGAAAGAAGGCCTAGTCCTAAGAACCACCTTGTCAGGATGGACGGACATGAAAGGAGGTTTGACAGAAAGAGCCTGGAGCTCACTCACTCTCCTGGCAGAGGTGATGGCAACCAGGAAGGCCGTCTTTAAAGTGAGAAGACGGAGAGGACAGGAATGAAGCGGCTCAAAGGGAGCACACATCAAGAATGTCAGAACCAGGTTCAAGTCCCACTGAGGCATCACGAACGGAACAGGTGGATACATGTGCGTGATGCCTTTCAAGATTCTCAGTACAATAGGGGACTTGAATAAAGATGGCTGATCAGGTAGCCTTAAGAAGGCGGAAAGGGCAGAAAGGTAGCCCTTGATAGTGCCCAGAGCAGAGCCCTGCTGGGCAAGAGAAAGAAGGAAGAGGAGAACCTCGGAAAGAGGGGCAGAAAGGGGATCCACAGCCTTTGCTGTGCACCATGCCACAAATCTGTTCCACCGGCAGGCGTATACCGACTTTGTGGAGGGACGCCTGGCTGCCAGAATCACATCACAGACTTCAGGAGGCAAGTCGAATGGCCTCAACTGTCGCCGCTCAATCTCCACGCATGGAGGTGGAGGCTGGACAGGTTCGGGTGGAGGACCGTCCCCTGCTGCTGCGACAGAAGGTCCTCCTGAAGAGGCAGGCGGATCGAGGGACCGACTGACATGCTGAGTAGCTCGGGATACCAGTATCTTCGAGCCCAGTCCGGAGCCACAAGGATAACTTGGGCCCGGTCGCGCCTGATCTTCTTCAGCACTCTGGGCAGAAGTGGTATAGGCGGAAAGGCGTACAACAGACCGCAACTCCACTTGCGCCGAAAGGCGTCGCCGAGCGAGTGCCGTCTTGGAAACTCCAACGCGCAAAACTGATGACATTGCGCGTTCTCTTCTGTGGCGAATAGATCTAACCAAGGCTCTCCCCATTGCTGAAAGAGGCCGTTCGCCACGTCCGAGTTCAGACGCCATTCGTGATCCACCGAGCACCGACGGCTGAGTTCGTCCGCCCTGGCGTTCAGAGAACCTGCCAGGTGTTGAACCGTCAGAGTCACGCCCTGACGTTCCAGCCATTGCCAGAGGCGCAGAGCCTCCTGGCAAAGGGTCCACGACCCCACACCGCCCTGTTTGTTGCAGTACCACATGGCGGTGGTGTTGTCCGTGAACACCTGCACTACACTCCCGTTGACAAAGGGGAGGAATGCCTTCAGTGTTAGGCGAATCGCCCGCAGCTCCAACATGTTGATATGGAGCCGGGACTCCGCCGGAGACCAGATGCCTCTGATCTCCGCCTCTCCCAAGTGGCCACCCCAGCCCTGGAGGGACGCGTCCGTCACAACTACGTGCTCCGGTTGGGGAAGGGAGAGGGATCTGCCTCTGACCCAATCGCGGTCCGTAAGCCACCACTGCAACTGTCTCGCAGCGCCCTCCGAGATCAGGATATGGTCGGATAGGTTGCCCTGATGCTGGGCCCACTGAAACTTCAGGTCCCATTGCAGAGCCCGCATCCGCCACCTGGCGTGATGCACCAGTAGGATGCAGGAGGCCATCAGCCCCAGAAGCCGCAGCGTCAACCTGACCGAAACCCGGGATAACGGCTGAAAGATGGGAATCAGAGCCTGAATATCCCGGACCCGCCGTTCCGGAGGATAAACCCGAAACTGCGCCGAGTCGAGAACCGCTCCGATGAAAAGGAGCTTTTGAGAGGGACACAGGTGTGATTTCGGCACATTGATGGAAAACCCCAGCTCGTGCAGGAGGTCTGCCGTCATCTGAAGGTGGTGGACGACTGTTTGGGGCGAGCCCGCCTTCAACAACCAGTCGTCGAGGTAGGGGAAGACTGAAACCCCTAACCGGCGCAGATGAGCTGCGACCACCGCCATCACTTTCGTGAACACCCGTGGGGCGCTGGTAAGGCCGAATGGGAGCACGATAAACTGAAAGTGCTCGTGGCCTACCGTGAACCGCAGGTAACGCCGGTGGGCCGGCAGGACGGGGATGTGAAAATACGCATCCTGCAAGTCCAACGCTACCATCCAGTCTTGTGGGTCTAGAGCAGCCAAGACCTGAGCCAAAGTCAACATCTTGAACTTCTCCTTCCAGAGGAAGCCGTTGACGTTCCGTAGGTCCAAGATAGGACGCAGGCCTCCTTTGTCCTTCTTGGGCACCAGAAAGTAGTGGGAGTAGCAACCACACCCTACTTCTGGCCCAGGAACGCGCTCGATGGCCCCCTTGGCCAAGAGGGCCGTAACTTCCTCCTGCAGAAGTGTCAAGTGGTCCCCCGACACACGGTGGTTCTGCGGTGGCATGGCTGGAGGAGTAGACTCGAAGGGGAGGGAGTAGCCCCTTCGGACGAGCCGCAGCACCCACCTGTCCGATGTAATCGCGCGCCAGCGGGAGTGGTGATGGCGAACCCTGCCACCCACTGGCGTCACATGGGCCCGAAAGCTCGGACTAGGAAGATTTGGAGGCTGCTGCGGGGGGAGGTGTGGACTGACCTCGCCGCTGCCCTCTACCGCCACCACGGCGGAATCCACGGCCGCCACCGCGCTGGGAAGCGTTCTGCGGCGCGTGGCTGGCAGCACGTGTGGGACCGCCCCTTCCTTGAACTTATCTTAAGTGTCCATGACACTTAACCTCAGCGCACTGTCGCTCTGCGCGGTTGTAAAACAAACACTCCGCTTTGATTTTTACTCAATAAACGCATTTTTTTGCTTTCAAAATATACTCTTTATCGTAGAATAAACACAAATGGTTCAGTAACTTTTCCTCAGTTACATGACAATTTAATTCCTAAATTATACAATACAAGAAAATTCCCATTGTTACATTTTTACACAATTTTAAACAATGAAAATAGATGACTTTATCTTGGTGCCCAATGCATTTCAAGCTCAAACGAGCTCTTCCTCAGGGGCCTGTGAAATAAATTATGCGTATAAGTTACTCTGTGCATCATTGAATAAAACAGGAAACAAAACATCACTATGTACAAGGTGTCCAGAACGTCATTGAAAACGTGCTTTGCAGAGTAAAAAACACACATCACCATCACCCCAGTGAATGCACCTCACTGTGCAAAAAATATAACCCAAAATCACGAAGAAACAAACTTACTATGCCGTAATCACCTAAGTTTTCAATCTCAACCCTAAAAAAGCGTGGGAAACATGTCAGAAACCAAATGAAAAGCTGCTCTCGATTATCAAATAGTCCAAGAAACTAACTAGCCGGTCGCGCAGTTCTCTCTTACCTTGTGATGGAAACTCAGTGCCAAAAACATGGGGTTCTGCTCTTGCGGGGGTGTAAGCTGATCTGAAAAGACAAACCATGTCACTGAACCCGGGGTTCACAAACCTCAAGACCGAGTGGTGTCTGCTTAGACGGATTGTTTAGAAGCCCCTTACCGAATTCTGAAGAACGCCCCTTCCTTGGCCACGAAAGGGGCGAAACGAACCCGTTTGCTGGCGCTGGGTCGAAAGACCCAAGGACTTGGCCGTGACCCTGGAGTCCTTGAAGCGCTCAAGCGCGTAGTCCGCCTTGTCACCGAACAGGCGACTGCCATCGAAAGGCATGTCCATGAGGGCATTCTGGACATCCGGCGAGAAGTTGGCGGATCTCAGCCAGGTATGGCGACGAATCGCCACCGTCGTGGACATAGCCCGTCCCAGCGAGTCGGTCGTGTCAAGACCACACCTTATCGAATACCTCGCCGCGTCCCGGCCTTCAACCAAGGCCTGGTTGAGCTTGTCCCGCACCTCCTGTGGGCATTGCGGCAGACACTCCGCGACCGTATCCCACAGAGAGTGGGTGTAGCGGCCCAAGAGGCATGCGGTATTGCAAGACCGCAGTCCAGCACTCAAAGACGAAAAGACCTTCTTGCCAAATTGGTCATATCGTTTCGATTCCCGATCGGGAGGGGCCGACGGGAATGCGGACTGGGAAGTGGAGGCCTGGATCACCAGACTCTCCGGGGAGGGATGGGTGGAGAGGAAGGCAGGGTCGTCCGAACATGGACGGTGACGCCTGGCAACGTTTCGGTCAACCGGTGCACCGGAAGCGGGCCTGGACCAGGTGCCCAAAAGGACATCCGTCAGGGCCTCATTAAACGGCAGCAGAGGCTCCTGTGGGCATGACTGCGGTTTAAATACTTCGGTGAGGATGTTAGGTTTCACCTTAGCGACGGGGAGCTCAAGGCTCAAGGCCTTGGCAGCCCTCATCAGGACCACCGAATAGGCAGCCCCCGCCTCCGACGCCACAGGGGAAGGCGAGACAAACCCAGGGTTGGGCGACTCGTCCAGACCACTGGCATCACCTAAGTCACGTACCCAGTCCACGTCATACTGGCAGGCTCGTGACAAAGGGTCCTCAGACCCCTCCCAACCCTCTCCATAATCGTCCTCATCGCCATAGTTCGAGTCGACGATATAGACCGGCTCCTCGGAGCCAATGGGCCTCAACGGCGCCGGACTCGGCGTCGGACGATGCCGGTCCGACTCCGCGTCAGGAGTCAGAGAGGGAACGGGGGTGGCCCCGCGCGGCGCCGGGGACCCGACGCCGGCCGGAACCGACGGCGGAGTCACGGCGCCGCGCGGAGGCGGCACCACGGGTTGCCCCAATGGAATCGGCGCCAGAGAGGCCGGTGGACCAGCCGGCGACGACCCTGAAGGGCCCAGCGGCGCCGGGGCCGGAGCACCCGGCGGCGTCGGAGCAGGTGCACCCGAACCGCTCGGGCCCCCAGACGGGACCGACGGCCCCGCCGGAGGAGACATCGCCCTCATAGCCATGAGGAACTCCTCAATCTCCTCGCGCGACGCGCCTTCCCCAGGGACCGACGGGTATGGGGCAGTCGGCGACCCACGCGGGGGTGGGGCCACCCGAACCCCCGGCCGCATCACGCGGGCGTCGGGGGGGAGTCGGGGGTACGATGACGACGCCCCGACTTCTTGTGTCGCTTACCTGATGAACCGGAGGAATGGTGGCGACTCCCGGAGCGCTCATGGCGGCTCCGCGATCGTTCCCTCGACCGCTCCCTCGACCTCCGACCGGACCGGGACCGCTCTCGACACGGGGCCGACACTCGGAGCTCGAGCAGCTTGCGGGACCGCTCCCGTCTAGCTTTACTAGTCAAGGCCCGGCAGTCGACGCAGGACTCCACGTCGTGGTCCGCGCCCAGACACCGGAGGCAGAGTCGATGGTGGTCGGTGACCGACATCATGCGGTCGCACCCGTCGCAACTCTTAAACCCAGGCATCCTACCGGCACCTGAAGAAAGAGTTAGAGTTAACAAAAACTTGGTCAAAAGACCGGAGTACTGCTCTTCGGATCTGCGCTAACTGGCGCGGAAAAAAGAAGAACTGACGTCAGCGCGCGGAGGCGGCGTCTATATACTCCAGCGACGTCATCACGGCGCACGACGCCGACGACGGACGCGGAGCCGCGGGGGACGCCTGCAGACGACGCCTACCGACGCGCAGGGGTACTGCTACGCAAAAGTTTCCGGATCCAGACTGACGCCTGGGGATATTCTAAGGTAAGGAATCTAATACTAACCTGTTTCTTTCAGATTGGTACTGTCAAAATTTCTATACAATATGTTTTAAAAAAAACACCAATATGGGTCAGAAATCAAAGCAGGCACATTTTAAAAGCATCCGGCATTGGCAAAGTCAATAACTGTGACCATGGTATGGGCAAACCAATGGTTGGTTTCAATTTTAGCTTTCCAACATATCTTCGGAATCATTTAAGCAAAACAGCATTTAAGTTCTGTAGGCAGAATTTTGCACAACAATTTACTGCAGAAATATATGAAATCATAGCACAACATGTCGATTGTTTAATAATGATCAAGAATTGACATTTCATAAATTAGGTAATCCATTCATGATGCAAATGGTAAGTATGTCATTTATACAATTGAAAATCAACCAATTGTTACATTTTCTGTTTAGACTATTATCATTATAGCTAGAAGATGGTTAAAACATCAGCCTTACCTAGCGAATTAAGTCCCTTTTCTGCAAGGATTACATTAATTAAGAAGTTCACATCCACCTTCAATGCCATCTCAAGTTTTGAGTCAAGTTCCCAGTAGTGATCCTTTGGCACACCAATGCAAAACAAAGAGGGATGATTTAGTGATTATGCACAGATGTAAAAGAATGTCTAAAAAAGTGTACATTTAAAAACTATTCGTATATGTATGTGCAATTTAAAATTATTTTGAGCATTATACTAGCATAGAAGAATTCACCTTTAAAAACGATTATTCTAATGTGCTACCTCCTTACGGCAGACTAAGCATGTTTTAATAGAAATCATAGACCTGGCTAGGTCTGGGATTTAGCCCCTCCATTATCATCGCAGCAAAACCCAGGTATGCCCACTTTCCCCAGGTCTTGCATCATTATCCCATTTCCTGACCTTATAACAACTATCCAGGAAAGTTAAACTAAGAAGATAGGTTCGCTTTACCAGCCCAACAGCGCCTCTGAACCTATGGGAGCTTGGTCAAATAGTCAGTCCCATCAATAGTCACTTCCAAACCATTCAAAGGTCCCACTGACCTTGCAACCACGCAAGACCTTAGTACATGTTACTGAATACAATGGACCTGACGCACAAGTTACTTATCTTAGGTAACGATATATCTGTAAGAAACATTAGTTAGTGTTAGATTCCTTACCTTAGAATATCCCCAGGCGTGAGAATGGATCTGGAAAGTTTTCGACAGCAGTACCCCTGCGTGTCGGTAGGCGTCGCCTGCGGCTCCGCGTCCGTCGTCATGATCGCCGGCATGACGTCGTCGGAGTACTTAGACGCCGCCCTTGTGCACTGATGTCAGTTCTGTACATAGCTTTCCGCGCCAGGAACGCAGAGCCATGCAAGAAACCGACACTGGTGCCATGAAATTAGGGCCCTCAAAGGGAGATACCTTAACCCCACATATCAGTTTGCAGAACGGGGAGGATGGGGGGGTGGTAAGGAATCTAACACTAACTAATGTTTCTTACAGATATATCGTTACGAAGGTAAGTAACTTTAGCATCTGAAAGAAACACGTTAGTGTTAGATTCCTTACCTTAGAATAGATACCCCAGCAATACCAACCCCGGTGGTGGGTCTGCGAACCAAGATCACACCAGGAAGTCCTGGAGAACGGAACAGCCAAAAAAGCCATCTCTCCAGACTTGGCTCTCCAGGCAGTAGTGCTTGGCAAACGTGTCCAGCGAGGCCCACGTAGCTGCCTGACAGATGTCTGCAAGGGGACTCCCCGAACCAGGGCAGTAGTAACCGGTGTGGCCCAAGTGGAATGGGCGTTCAGCCCCACAGGAGGCTCCTTCTTGGCCAAGGAATAACAGACCTTGATGCACAAAACGACCCACCGAGAGATGGTTCGCTTGTGCACTGCCCGTCCCTTCTTAATGCCCACGTAACCAACAAAGGGTTTGTCATCCACCCGGAACTGTGTGCGGTCTAGGAAAAAAGAGAGCGCGCGTTTTGAGTCCAGACGATGGAGCCTCTCTTCCTCTTTCGAGGGATGCGGAGACGGAAAGAAGGTTGGCAAGGTGATGGACTGCCCGATGTGAAAGGCCATAACCACCTTGGACAGGAAAGAAGGACGAGTCCTCAGTACCACTTTGTCCGGATGGACAGAGAGGAAAGGAGGCTTCGGAGAAAGAGCCTGGAGCTCACTCACTCTTCTGGCAGAGGTGATGGCAACCAGGAAAGCAGTTTTAAGAGTCAGAAGACGGAGAGGGCAATTATGAAGTGGCTCAAAGGGAGCGCACATCAGGTAAGTAAGCACCAAGTTCAAGTCCCACTGAGGCATTACGAAAGGAACAGGAGGGAACATGTGTGTGATGCCTTTCAAGAATCTATTTACAACAGGGGACTTGAAAAGAGAAGGCTGATCACGAAGCCTTAAAAAGGCTGAAATGGGGGCATGGCCAAGATGGCGGAGTGAGAAGTCGCACACTCCGTGGGCTCCTCCGCTTTCAACTCTCCCGGGCCGCCTAACACCGCATCTCTCCCCCCCACAACGCTGTACCGGGGGCATGAGAGGACAGAGACTCGCCCCCACCGCTCCTGGGGCCGGTTTCGCTCATTTCGAGTCGGTGGGAGCTGGAGCGGAGGCACACCAGAGGCGACGGCGCGATCTGGGGCGCGCGCCGGAGAGCCTCGGGACTACGCCGAATTAGGAGGCGGTGCACCGCTGAAGGCCGAGACGGACAACGCTGCCATCCAGGGAGCAGTGGCTGCCTCCTGCGCCGCCATTCCGTAGGGAGGTCGTGAGGAGCAGGCCCCGTGGCCCAGAAGAAGTCTGTGAGTGGGGTCGCCGCGGCCCAACCCGGGACGCGGCCCACAAGAAGGAGCGGCCCAACCCTCTCGCCCTGACCTGCCACGCAGGGGAGCCCTGCCAGGCGCTCCCGCATTGATTGTAAGCACCCGAGAACCCCCGGCGCACTTAAGGGGAGTCAGACAGAATTGAAGCCGGGGACTCGACCTTCACCAGGGCGCAGTGGCTGCCCCCAACAACGCCATTTTGAAGGGAGGAAGTGAGGAGCAGGCCCCGCGACCCAGAAGCAGCCGGTGAGTGGCGGCGCCACGACACACCCGGGACGCGGCCTATGAGAGGCCTGCCCTGCCCTGCCCCATAGGGGATCCCTGCCGGACACCCCCGCAATGACCGTAAGCTCCCCAGATCCCCCAGCGTACTTAAGAAGGGTCTGAAGAAATTGAGGCCGGGGATCCATCCTACACCAGGAGGTGCCGGGGTCTGCCCGAGTGGGCCTCTACTGCGGCTTCAGGGCGCGAGTCCCCGGCGGGGGCTACTACAACCGCGAGGGCAAGACAGTATGGCTCCCCGCCCGGCCCGAGCGCACCGCCCCCACTGCACCCGCAGAAGAGCGGGGGGCCCCCCACGCAACCACTGGTCCCCTCTACTGCTAGGAGGGACGGCCCAACTGAACCAGGGGTACCAGGACCCGGAGAAGAGACTAGGGGCCTAAGGGACGAGTGGGAAGCACATCACGGGCTGGCCGTAACCTCATGGGCGCCCCTGCAACCTACCCCGCAGACACAGGAGAAGCGAGGTAGGCAGAATCCTCCATAAAGCAGGCGGCCCAAGCGTTCCTATCCGACCAAAGCAAAGCAGGGGCCAGTGCGCCCGGGGCCCTCGCCGCATGGACTGCATCCACGCCGCATTAGTCGAGCTAACTGCCCGGAGAGGGGTTCTGCTTTGTCCCATTCCCCCCCCTCCCATCCCCCTGGAGCTGGGGTGGGCAAGCAAGACAGAGATCCCAAAGAGAGGAACCCAGGCCGAGCAGAGAGAGTTGAGGGGCCAAAATCCCCATCGCAGGACACTCGATGGCAGGCCAAAGGGGGAAAAAGGGAGAACACACCCTCCCCGAAATGCTGGGCAAAGGACAGTTGAAGGGGGACAAGGGACAATCATCCCCAGGCGCATGCAAACCCCACCAAGAGGCCAATGAAGGGGAAGTGCCCATCACTAAATCAATCCTGGAGACTCTTTTCAATTCGCTGCGAGAGGATTTCCATACTCTGAAGCAAGAAGTCGCAGGGGAAGTCCAAGAGATCAAGAGAGAAGTCGACGGCCTTGGCGAACGGGTGTCCACCATGGAAGAAGCAGATCGCGCAAGGGACGAGGAAAGGGAACAACTATAGCAAGAAGTATTACGACCGAAGGAACAGCAAGTCGACCTCCAGGCTCACGCCGAGGATTTGGAAAATAGATCCAGACGTAACAACATCCGGGTCCGAGGGGTTCCGCCTAAAGAAGAAGGCACGGACATCACGGGATATCTACAAGCCCTATTCCAAGACATCCTGGGCGAATTCGCGGACTTTGCAATCAGAATAGACAGAGCTCACAGAGTGGGATTAACGCGGCGGGCTTCGGCGCCCCCTCCAGACATCCTGACCTTCCTACCAGACTATCCTCTCAAAGAGCGCATTCTCAGGGAAGCACGACGACAGCAGCCCCTGCGGTTTCGGGGCCACCCGGTGGCCCTCTTCCAAGACCAGTCAGCAATCATACTCCAAAAACGCAAGGCCTTCAAAGTGACGACGGACTTCCTGAGGAGCAAAGAGATACCATACGCCTGGGGACACCCCTTTTGCCTGACCTTCCGGTGGAATGGTGCCCTGCATCAGCTCCGCTCCCTTCGAGAAACTTGCACCCTGTTGGATATCAGCCAGACTAAAGAGGGTGCATCATTAAAGTCACCTAGACGGCCGTCTAGGGATGGCTGGCAAATTGTTTGTCGACCGTCGCCGGGAGCAAGTTCAAGGCCCGACGCGCACTCTATCAAGCACCTTGAACCAAGCACAGGTGGAGTTTCTGGACCGACCCATAGGTCTGGAGGAGGTAGTGTTGGCGATCTCACGCTTGAAGCTTGGGAAATGACCCGGCCCTGATGGGTACCCTGCGCTCTTTTATAAGACGTTCTGTCACCAGGTGGCACCCCCTCCTGCGAGATCTTTTTAATTCCTTCGCACAGCATGGCGCTGTGAGAAGTTGGCCTGGTATATGATGTTCACTATTCTAGTGATCACCTTGCACCAGTCCAAACAACCCTTATGGTGATGGTTGTAAGTCAACCTTATAGACCAGCTGTAGGAGAGTAGGGTCTGCTTCCTATGGTCACCCCAACTTTTTGCTTTGCTTTACTGGTTTTCGACTTAGATATGGCTGTGGGCCTGCTAATCAGACCCACAGCACAGATGAACTCTCTCTAAATTCACACCCTGTACAATTGGTAAATCACAATTGGGAATTGGTTCACCTTATGACCCCCTGTAAAAGTGTACCCTAGGTACTCAGGGCATAGGTGTAACCAAGGCCTACCAGGGGCTGCAGCATGTATTATGCCACCCCTGGCTGGCCACTCAAATAGACACAACTGGCTGATCAATCAGCTGGTGCAAGGTCGTGTAATCAACCCTTGCTTAGGTATAGTATTCCTATACCTACTTATATATAGAAACGTAGTAAACTATAAGTCACTCCTATGGCAGGCCTTAACAATCCTGGAGGCAGAGTGCTTGGTTATGTGTGAGATGGTGCTCTAGCATGAGCTGAGCCTGTCTGCAGCTTTCGGAACCATGTCCTTATAGCGGTTCTATGATATCGCCATACCATATACTCTTAAGTGCATTATAATCCTCGCGGTTACATGCTAACTTTGGTTTGGCTTTATCTAAACATGTCGTGTAAGGTGTCATACGCTTTGGAATACTACCCCCCTCCCCCGCCAATTCTGGCGACGGGGGTAGCATTCCACCCTTCTAGAGGGAGAAGACATGTTGTTGCTGACTATCCCGGTTAAACTTGAAACGAAACTCTGGACCTTCGACGTTCTGCTGAAGCTGAAGACTGAAAAAT
Source organism: Lissotriton helveticus (assembly GCF_964261635.1). NCBI lineage: Eukaryota > Metazoa > Chordata > Amphibia > Caudata > Salamandridae > Lissotriton > Lissotriton helveticus. Next base: position 303,184,679 of record NC_136069.1, on the reverse strand, counting down.
CTCCCTTGTGCCCAAGGAGTGACCACCCTGGGCAACCAGGCACCATCCAGCAGATCAACGGCTTGCTTTGTCGACGTTCCCGCCGGAACCCGAGCACAGAGCCTGACAAGACCCAGACTTCCAAACCTCTCTGACCCTCTCTTCACGACTGCAGCATAGCTGAGATCCGTGGAGGCGACGAGACCCGTGGGACCGGATATCTTGAAAAGCCTGCAACTTGCTAACTGTGCATCTCCTGAGGCATCCTCGAAGCTGTGCACTGGGGACTGAGAAACCCCGAATCCGAGCTCCACCTGCACCGAAGATCAGCCCTCCACACTCCACGAGTTCTGCGTGGGGCCCTTCTGCTTGTGTTCTGCTTGACGCGTTGTCCGGTTGCTGGCCCGTTGGCTAGTAGCGTCGAGGACGACCAGGTGCTGGAGACGGACTGTCCCACGAAGGATCTCGCAGATGGAGGGGTCGACTTCCGGATTGGAGTCAACAAGCCTTTGGCAAAGGCAGCCCACGGAGGATACAACAAAGGCTTCTGGTGCAGACCAGCAAGGTCTGAGGTGCTTCACTTTTGAAGGGAAGCAAGGGCCAGTCTGGAGCAACCAGACCAGCGATGTGGTTCAAAAGGATTGTCGTCACAGAGGCTACTAGCCACCGGGCAAGCAACCGGACAACGCGTCGAGCAGAACAAAAGCAGAAGGGCCCCACGCAGAACTCGTGGAGTGTGGGGGGCTGATCTTCGTCGCAGATGGAGCTCGGGATCGGGGTTTCTCAATCCCCAGTGCACAGCTTCGAGGGCACCTCAGGAGCTGCACAGGTAGCAAGTCGCAGGCTTTCCAAGATGTCCAGTCCCACGTGTCTTGTCGCCTCCACGGATCACAGCTATGCTGCAGTCGTGATTAGAGGGTCAGAGAGGTCTGGAAGTCTGGGTCTTGTCAGGCTCTGTGCTCGGGTTTGGCGGGAACGTCGACAAAGCAAGCCGTTGATTAGCTGGATGGTGCCTGGTTGCCCAGGGTGGTCACTCCTTGGCCCCAAGGGAGATTCTTCAGTCTTCAGCTTCAGCAGAATGTCGAAGGTCCAGAGTTTCGTGTCAAGTTTCAATTCAGGATTAATCTAAAGTCTCAGGACTCAGCTCCTACCTTTATACAACTAAATGGGGCTGGATTACTTTCTAGGTCCTTCCTATGGGTGGGACCAGGAAGGGTGGTGGTTACACCCCCTTTCCTTTGTCCAGTTTCGCTCCAGAGCTGGGGCTGGAGTGCCCTAGCAACTGGTTTGAACTGGGGTATGCATGGAGCACCTAGTGTGCTCCAGGCAGTGTCTCATTCTATTCAGCCCTCCCTGTCCCAATACACAAAGTCCTGTCTGGGGTGGTGCTCGCACCTCCCCAGGCAGGAAACCTATTGTCTAAACCCCCGTGACTGGAAGGACTTCCAGCAGCAGGAGGCCAGACTTGTGTCCGTGGCAGCAGCGTCCATTTTGTGACGCTGGGGCTCTGGTTAACTTTAACCGGGATAGTCAGCAACAACATGTCTTCTCCCTCTAGAAGGGTGGAATGCTAACCCCGTCGCCAGAATTGGCGAGGGGGTAGTATTCCAAAGCGTATAACACCTTACACGACATGTTTGGATAAAGCCAATCCAAAGTTAGCATTTAACCGCGAGGTTCATAATGCACTTAAGAGTATATGGTATGGCAATATCATAGAACAGATATAAGGACATGGTTCTGAAAGCTGCAGACAGGCTCAGCTCATGCTAGAGCACCATCTCACACATAACCAAGCACTCTGCCTCCAGGATTGTTAAGGCCTGCCATAGGAGTGACTTATAGGTTACTATGTGTCTATATATAAGTAGGTATAGCAATACCATACCTAAGCAAGGGGTGATTACACGACCTTGCCCCAGCTGAGTGATCAGCCAGTTGTGTCTATTTGAGTGGCCAGCCTGGGGTGGCATAATACATGCTGCAGCCCCTGGTAGGCCTTGGTTACACCTATGCCCTGAGTACCTAGGGTACACTTCTACAGGGGCTGACAATGTGAACCGATTCCCAATTGTGTATGTACCTAGAGTACATGGTGTAAATTTAGAGAGAGTGCATCTGGGCTGTGGGTCTGATTAGCAGGCCCACAGCCACATCTAAGTCGAAAACCAGTAAAGCAAAGCAAAAAGTGGGGGTGACCAAAGGAAGCAGACCCTACTCTCCTACACAACCCCCCCTCCCCCCCCAAACTTAGGGACATTAAACTAACCTTGACCAGTTGAGTCTTCATGTTCTAAGTGGAAATATATGGAGAGTCCATCTGCATTTGCATGGGCAGTCCCAGGTCTATGTTCCACTGTAAAGTCCATCCCCTGTAAGGAAATGGACCACCTAAGAAGTTTGGGGTTTTCACCCTTCATCTGATTTAGCCATAGGAGGGGCTTGTGGTCGGTCTGAATCTTGAAGAGAGTGCCACACAAGTATGGCCTCAGCTTCTTCAGGGCCCAAACTACAGCAAAGGCCTCCCTCTCTATAGCTGACCAACGTTTCTCTCTCTAGGGGTCAGCCTTCTGCTTATGAAAGCAATGGGCTGGTCTTGACCATCTATATTTAGTTGTGAAAGTACAGCTCCCACACCCAACACAGAAGCATCTGTTTGGACTATGAACTCTTTGGAGTAATCTGGACTTTTCAGAATAGGTGCAGTACACATGGCCTGCTTCAGGTCATCAAATGCCCTTTAACAGCTAACTGTCCACTGAACTTTCTTTGCCATCTTTTTGGAAGTCAAGTCATTCAGTGGTGTCACAATGGACCCATAGTTTTTAACAAACTTCCTGTAGTACCCAGACAGGCCCAAGAAAGCTTTGCCCTGTGTCTGGGTGATTGGAAGAGTCCAGTCTTTGTGGTCTGGATCTTGCTCTCCAGTGGTTGAACCTGACCCCCACCTACCAGGTGGCCCAGGTACACAACCATGCTCTGCCCTATCTGGCACTTAGTGGCCTTGATAGTGAGGCCTGCCTTCTGCAGGGCCTCCAAAACATTCCTCAGGTGGACCAGGTGATCCTCCCAGGTGCAGCTAAAGACAGCAATATCATCTAGATAAGCTGCACAATAGTCATCCAGTCCTGTGAGAACTTGATTCACCAGCCTTTGGAAAGTGGCAGGTGCATTCTTCAAACCACAGGGCATTACCACAAATTGATAATGTCCTCCTGGGGTGGAAAATGCTGTCTTGGCTTTTGCATCCTCAGCTAGTCTGATTCGCCAGTAGCCTGCTGTCAGGTCAAATGTGCTCAAGAACTTGGCAGAAGCCAATGTATCAATGAGCTCATCTGCCCTGGGGATGGGATGGGCATCTGTCCTAGTGACAGCATTGAGACCTCTGTAGTCCACACAAAACCTCATCTCTCTCTTACCATCTTGGGTGTGAGGTTTTGGCACCAGGACTACTGGACTGGCCCAAGGGCTCTCTGAGGGCTCAATAACTCCCAGCTCCAACATCCTTTGGACCTCTGTCCTAATGCAGTCCCTGACATGGTCAGGTTGCCTGTAGATTTTACTCTTGACAGGCAGACTGTCACCAGTGTCCACCTCATGGGTGCACCAGCTTGTCTGACTTGGGGTCAGGGAAAACAGATGTCTGAAGGACTGAAGAACTCGTCTGCAGTCCTGTTGCTGATGTTCAGAGAGGCTGTCGGCAAATACTACACAATCTACTGAACCATCATCGGGGTTCTGAGTAAGCAGGTCTGGGAGAGGGTCACTTTCTTCCTCCTGTCCCTCATCTGTAGCCATGAGTAAGCCCATGTCTACCCTGTCGACAAATGCTTTGAGTCTGTTGACATGAAGCACCCTGTGGGGGCTTCTGGGAGTCCCAAGGTCCACCAAGTAAGTGACTTCTCCCTTCTGTTCAACTATTGTGTGGGGCCCAGACCATTTGTCCTAGAGTGCTGCTGGGGCCACTGGCTCCAACACCCACACTTTGTGTCCTGGCTGGTACACAGTCAGCACAGCCTCATGGTCACGCCAAGCTTTCTGAAGTTCTTGGCTAGCCTCAAGGTTTTTAGAAGCCTTCTTCATATACTCAGCCATCCTGGAGCGGAGACCAAGTACATAGTCCACTATGTCATGCTTAGGCTTTTTGAGAGGTAATTCCCATCCTTCCTTCACAAGACATAGGGGTTCCCTTACAGGATGCCCAAACAAAAGCTCAGAAGGGCTCTAGCCAACTCCCTTTTGTGGGACCTCTCTGTAAGCAAACAGAAGGCAGGGTAAAAGGATGTCCCATCTTCGCCTCAGCTTCTCTGGTAAACCTTTTATCATCCCTTTGAGGGTCTTGTTGAATCTCTCCACAAGCCCATTGCACTGTGGGTGATAGGGGGTGGTGAACTTATAGTTGACACCACATTCCTTCCACATTGCAGTTAGATATCCTGACATGAAGTTTGCACCTCTGTCAGAGACAACCTTCTTTGGAAACCCCACTCTGGAGAAAACTCCAAGTAGGGCCCTTGCCACAACAGGAGCTGTTGTGGTCCTCAGGGGAATAGCTTCTGGATACCTGGTGGCATGATGCACTACAACCAGTATAAATCTGTGCCCAGATGCTGTTTGGGGGTCCATTGGTCCAACAATGTCTTTCCCCACTCTCTCAAAGGGTACCCCCACCACAGGTCGTGGTATGATGGGGGCCTTTGTTGTGCCACCTGATTTGCCACTGGCTTGGCAGGTAACACAGGAGCGACAAAACTCCTTGGCATCTTCTGACATGTGGGGCCAGTGAAAGTGAGGGACAAGCCTGTCCCAAGTCTTGTTCTGGCCCAGATGTCCTGCTAAGGGAATATCATGGGCCAAGGTAAGAAGGAAGCCCTTACATTGCAGAGGTATAACCAACCTCCTGGAAGCACGAGGTTTGGGGTCTCTAGCCTCTGAATGAAGGAGCCCATCATCCCAATACACTTTATGGGTACCTTGAGCATTCCCAGCAGCCTCAGCAGCAGCCTGCTGTCTGAGGGGTTCAAGATAGGAACAGTCTAATTTTGCCTGCCTCAGATCTGCCCTTGAAGGTCCCCCCTGACCCAAGAAACTCAACCTGGTCAGGCTCAAGCTCTTCTAGGACAGTTCTTTATTGGATCTCAGAATCATCCTCCTGGGAGGGCTGATCCTCAACCTGAGGCAGGGGGGAAGGCACTGCCTTAACCCTACTGCTCTTTCTCTTGGGTGGTGTCTGGTCCATTGTTCCAAGATCCAGCACCTGTTCAGGTAAGCACGTTTTGGCCTGTGACCTGGTCACAGCAAGGACATGCGCTGATATTCCCAGCATTTCTGCTTGGGTCCTATACTCCACCTCAGACCAAACTGAGGTTTCAAGATCATTACCTAACAGACACTCTACAGGAAGGTCTGAACTCACAACAACTCTTTTGAGGCCAGTTACCCTTCCCCAGGAGAAGTTAACAACTGCCACACTAAGGGAGGTAGTGGCATTGCTAGCGTTGGTAACTAGGTAATTCTCACCTAGTATGATCTGTTCAGGGTCCACAAAGTTAGGTGTCACCATGGTGACACTGGCACATGTGTCCCTGTAGGCCTGAGCCATCTTATCATTAATCAAAGGCGTCTGCCTGTACTTGCTCAGATTACTGGAACTTACAGTAGAGGACATTACTAGGTCCCCATCACAGACAAGAACAGCCTGAGTTGGTATTCTGACTAGGCCAGAATCCATCTCAGTTCCCAGGGTCAACCCTACTACACCCTTTTGCTGGGAACCACCACTAACAGCTGGATTAGGGGGAACAGTTGCCTTAGGGGCAATGGTGGTTGGTGCTGTGCCCTTCTTGATGCACTCACTAAACCAGTGAGAGACTGACTTACAGTATCCACACCAGGGCTTCTTTGGGCCTTCTTGTTTCTGTTTGTTCTTTTTGGATCCACCCTCCCCCTGTGCCTTTTGGGGGCCTGGTGAAGACTTCTGGTCTTTAGGTTTCTGCTCATTACCCTTCTGGTCTGCTTTTTTCTGATCACCGCCCTGGTTCTGGTTTTTCTGCTTAATCCTGGTTCTGACCCATTTGTCTGACTTCTTTCCCAATTCTTGGGGAGAGGTCAGATCAGAGTCAAACAGGTACTGATGCAATAACTGGTTTTGACAGTTGTTAAGGATTTGCTCTCTCATGATCAAATTATACAATCCTGTATAGTCCCTAACTTGACTTCCCAATAACCAGCCTTCCAGAGCGTTAGTGGCACAATCAACAAAATTAGTCCAGTCCTGAGTCTTTGTCTTCTGGGTATCCCTGAACAACAACCTATATTGTTCAGTGGTTAGGCCAAACCCATCAATCAGAGCACTCTTTAGGACAGAGTAGTTGTTAGCATCCCCATCACTAACTGTGAGAAGCTTATCTCTACCTTTTTCTGAGAAGGAGAGCCATAAGATTGCTGCCCACTGACTTTGGGGTACCTGTTGTACTTTGCAGGCCCTCTCCAAAGCAGTAATCCATTTGTAGATGTCATCCCCTTCTTTGTAGGGGGGCACAATCTTGCTTAGGTTTCTATTATCATAGGACCTATCTTTATCCTTATGGATATTGCTGCCACCAGTGGGTTCTAACCCACTCTCTCTGTGCTCTCTAGCACGAGCAAGCTTCTCTTTGGCCTAGGCAATTTCAAGTTCTTGCCTCTCAATCCTCAGAGCAGCCTCTCTCATTCTGGCCTCATGTTCTCTTCTCTGAGGAGAGGTCATCTCTCTGTGAGCAGGGCCATGAGAGCCATTTGAAGCTAGAGATTGGAGAGATTCCCTTGAGTGGGATCTTCCTCTCCTCTGCCTCTGGTTAAGCCCACTTGGGGGTCTGTATGGGGGCTGCCCATACTGACTCCCATGTATGCTTAGGGTAGCCTGGCTAAGTCTTCTGACTGGGACCTGGCTGTTTACCTCAGAATCTTCCTCCACTACCTCCTCTTTTTCCTCTGGTTCAATAGTATCATCTGCGGAGGGAAGGACTTCATCTGCACTACCTGAAGCACCTGAGTTAGGTGGCTGTTGAGCATCATAGTCTTCCTAGAGCTCAACCAGGAATCTGAGGGTAGGGTTTGAACCCTGTTTTAGCCTTCTAGAAGTAAACAGTTGTCTCAATTCTTGGAAAGCTAAGGCTTCATATCTCGAAGCAGTCCTCAAGGGATCTGCCTCTGCAGGCAGGGAACCACTGGGGTTCACTGTCTGAGACATGGTTTCAAGTGAGGTGTGGTGTTGCACCTACCTACACTATTTGTTTTCCTACAGAACCTTTCTAGGAGTTGTAGTCAGGGTGTGCTAGGCCCTTTGCTCTCCAACAGCTAAGTTCAGTAGAACTTAAGTATACTAAGACTTGTTTTTATATGTACCTATAGGTACCTATGTGATCTTTCAAATGATATCTCAAGATTACAAGTGGTAAAACAACAGCAAGCTCCAATCCCAACAACTACACACCAATGTGAGAAGTTCGCCTGGTATATGATGTTCACTATTCTTGTGATCACCTTGCACCAGTCCAAACAACCCTTATGGTGATGGTTGTAAGTCAACCTTAAAGACCAGCTATCCTAGTGGTAGCGTGGACAGAACAGTCTTAGGCTAAAATACTCTAGAGGGTGTGTAAAGCCAGCTGTTTTACCATATGTAACCCCTTGAATATCAAATGAAAGGACACCACACAGGACATATATAAAATATAATATGTATTTATTTTCTAACACACTCCTCTGAACTCTTTATGAGGTCAGAGGCCAAAGCACATAACAAGACACTTAGTTATTATACGTTAAGTTGCACAATTTACGGTTAGGCCCTAGGGGCGAAGCAAACCATATATTAAGAAAGTAGTATAAGTACCACGTCACGAGAAAAGGAAGGGCCTAGGGAATCGCTGGGGCTACACTGTTTTAACAATAGTTTAGAAGTAGGAGGCCCACAGGCGGCGCATGCAGTGTCTTTACACACATGCGGGATGCAATGCAAAGTCAATGGGAACTTAAAAGTTAGATTTAGAAGGATTTAGGACACTTCCGGTTTAGCTAGGAGGAAACAACTAGAGACTTCGACACCTGGATAGTCAATACCCTTGGGAGCACCGAAGTACTCGCGTTACCTCACCCACGGACGGCGGGTGCATAGGTGTGAAGATGTGTCGGGTTTCGTCGTTGGATCCTATGGAGACCTGGAGAAAGATGCTGCAGGTGACCAGGAGGAAGATGTCCGGGTGGATCCAAGGGCGGATCGAGGATGAAGAAGACCTGAAAGCAGAGGGGACAGAGTCTGGGTCACTAGCCAGTGACCGGGTGGAACCAGGGAGGAACCAGACGACGTCGAAAAGCAATCAGGTGCTGTCTTGAAGCTTGTCTTGGCAGCCACGTGGACCAGGAGGCGTCAACGACAACCAGGTGCTGGAGAAGGATTGTCCCACGAAGGATCTCGCAGATGGAGGGGTCGACTTCCGGATTGGAGTCAACAAGCCTTGGCAAAGGCAGCCCACGCAGGATACAACAAAGGCTTCTGGTGCAGACCAGCAAGGTCTGAGGTGCTTCACCTTTGCAGGGAAGCAAGGGCCAGTCTGGAGCAACCAGACCAGCGATGTGGTTCAAAAGGATTGTCGTCACAGAGGCTACTAGCCACCGGCCAGCAACCGGACAACGTGTCGAGCAGAACAAAAGCAGAAGGGCCCCACGCAGAACTCGTGGAGTGTGGGGGGCTGATCTTCGTCGCAGATGGAGCCCGGGATCGGGGTTTCTCAATCCCCAGTGCACAGCTTCGAGGGCACCTCAGGAGCTTCACAGGTAGAAAGTCGCAGGCTTTCCAAGATGTCCGGTCCCACGGGTCTTGTCACCTCCACGGATCCCAGCTATGCTGCAGTCGTGAAGAGAGGGTCAGAGAGGTCTGGAAGTCTGGGTCTTGTCAGGCTCTGTGCTCGGGTTCCGACGGGAACGTCGACAAAGCAAGCTGTTGATTTGCTGGATGGTGGTGCCTGGTTGCCCAGAATGGTCACTCCTTGGCCACAAGGGAGATTCTTCAGTCTTCAGCTTCAGCAGAATGTCGAAGGTCCAGAATTTTGTGTCAAGTTTCAATTCAGGACTCAGCTCCTACCTTTATACAACTAAAAGGGGCTGGATAACTTTCTAGGTCCCTCCAATGGGTGGGACCAGGAAGGGGGGTGGTTACACCCCCTTTCCTTTGTCCAGTTTCGCGCCAGAGCTGGGGCTGGAGTGCCCCAGCAACTGGTTTGAACTGGGGTATGCCTGGCGCCCTAGTGTGCTCCAGGCAGTGTCTCATTCTATTCAGCCCTCCCTGTCCCAATACACAAAGTTCTGTCTGGGGTGGTGCTCGCACCTCCCCTGGCAGGAAACCTATTGTCCAAACCTCCGTGGCTGGAAGGACTCTCAGCAGCAGGAGGTCAGACTTGTGTCGGTGGCAGCAGCGTCCATTTTGTGACGCTGGGGCTCTGGTTAACTTTAACCGGGATAGTCAGCAACAACATGTCTTCTCCCTCTAGAAGGGTGGAATGCTACCCCCGTCGCCAGAATTGGCGAGGGGGTAGCATTCCAAAGTGTATGACACTTTACACGACATGTTTGGATAAAGCCAAACCAAAGTTAGCATTTAACCGCGAGGTTCATAATGCACTTAAGAGTATATGGTATGGCAATATCATAGAACAGCTATAAGGATATGGTTCCGAAAGCTGCAGACAGGCTCAGCTCATGCTAGAGCACCATCTCACACATAACCAAGCACTCTGCCTCCAGGATTGTTAAGGCATGCCATAGGAGTGACTTATAGGTTACTATGTGTCTATATATAAGTAGGCATAGGAATACCATACCTAAGCAAGGGGTGATTACACGACCTTGCCCCAGCTGCGTGATCAGCCAGTTGTGTCTATTTGAGTGGCCAGCCAGGGGTGGCATAATACATGCTGCAGCCCCTGGTAGGCCTTGGTTACACCTATGCCCTGAGTACCTAGGGTACACTTCTACAGGGGCTGACAAGGTGAACCGATTCCCAATTGTGTATGTACCTAGAGTACATCGTGTAAAGTAAGAGAGAGTGCATCTGGGCTGTGGGTCTGATTAGCAGGCCCACAGCCACATCTAATTTGAAAACCAGTAAAGCAAAGTAAAAAGTGGGGGTAACCATAGGAAGCAGACCCTACTCTCCTACAGGCGCGATTCCCGTAGACCTTCTGGAAGCCGCCATTTCGGTCATACCGAAACCTGGTAGGGATAAGACCCGCTGTAGTTCATACCGGCTGATCTCGCTACTAAACATTGATTTCAAACTATACACTGGAATCCTAGCGAGCCGACTGGCACCCTACATGCAACAATTGGTGGAGCCGGATCAGGCAGGCTTCATACAGCAGCGGCAAACTAGTGACATCACTAGAAGGGTCCTCCACCTTATTGAAGCGGGTTCGCGTACGAGGCCAGATTGCATGCTCCTCACTTTCGACGCCGAAAAGGCCTTTGATAGGGTGCACTGGCCCTACTTGGAGCAGGTCCTGCGCCACTTCGGTCTGGGGGATGTCCTCTGTACTCGTATCTTAAACTGCTACAGACTGCCCACTGCCAATGTCAGCGTCAACGGACACGCTTCCTCTCGCTTCCCAATTGGCAGGGGGACCCGACAAGGATGCCCCCTCTCCCCTATCTTATTCGCCCTCTATATGGAACCGCTGGCGCAGCGGGTGCGGCAGGACGCCCTTATCAAGGGCATTCCGTTCGGAGGAGACACTCACAAAATCAGCCTCTACGCGGATGATGTCTTACTTTCTCTCACTCCGTGCGCTTTTTATTGAACTCCATAACTTTACACTCGCCTCCGGGTTCAAAATCAATACAGACAAATCGCTTGCCCTTAATGTGTCCCTGTCACCGGAGACGCTGGCAGAAGTTCAGGGGGAACATGATGTGCAATGGTCCTGCACTACGGTCCCCTATCTAGGAGTCCTCCTGGGCCCCACCATCCCAGCTACCATCGAGGCGAATTATACCAGACTCCGCACGCAACTCCGCGACGAGCTCAGGCGATGGAAGCGCCACTCTCTCTCATGGCTTGGGAGGATAGCTGCCACAAAAATTACCCTTCTGCCACAGATACTTTATCTGTTCCAGACCCTTCCCCTACAGCCACCGAAAGGCTGGATCCAACAGACACAGTCCGATCTGGCGCACTTCATTTGGCAGGGACGCCGTCCTTGCTTTAAACACGACATCGCGGTTCTCCCGCCCGGCCATGGAGGCGTGTGCGTACCAGATCTCCAACTTTATTTTAATGCAACGCAACTCCGATGCTTAGTGGAGTGGTACCAACTGGAATCCGGAAAGACTTGGCTCTTCCAGGACCAGGCTGTAGCGGGCATGCCCCTCCAAGGGATCCCCTTTCTCTCCAAGCGCCATCGGCCTCCTAACCTTTACGCGTCCCAGATAACGGGCACGGTTATGGAGGTGTGGGATAGGGTCGCCACTAGGCACGAGTTGACGTTGTTCCCCTCCCCTCTGACGCCGCTCTATGCTAACCCCGACTTCACTCCGGGACTGGACCCTAAAGCCTTTGCGGCCTGGCGGCAGTCCCCTTGCAGGGCCCTGGGACATCTTTTTAATTTAAGCGGGATTCTCTCCTTTCCACAGATGAAGGAGGACTATGGTATCCCGGAGGACAGCAGGCAATCCTATATACAGGTGCGTCATTGGGCACTCCACCCTGAGGTTCGACCGGGAGCACAACGACATCTAACTCCCTACGAGAAATGGCTCGTCACCCGCACTTCCGAGAAGAAATTGATATCTGACCTGTATCAACATCTCCTCCTCACGAGCACTCACACATACAACGCGGGCAGATGTCGGTGGGAGCGGGAGCTGGGGATGGCCCTCACACATAAAGAATGGGGAGGTATCTATCATAGAGCACGGCACTCTGCATATCATGCTGGACTGACTGAAACCCTGACGAAAGTGGCCACCTACTGGTATTACACACCTGAGCGCTTGCATCGGTTTGACCCCGCATCAGCGATCGCTGCTGGAGAGGGTGTGGGGAGTTGGGCACACTGGAACATCTGCTCTGGAGCTGCGACCGCATCAGGGCTATTGGGGTACGATATTGGATGATATAGGCTCACACTTAGACACCCAACTTCCCCGATTCCCTGCTTACATCTTGCTGGGTTTGCCGAATGCCCTGATCTCTCGAAGTCATGGAGCCTGATCGCTATTGCATTAGGGGCAGCCACGCAGAACCTCCTAGCACACTGGAGGACACCACAAGCCCCCCCACAAACTGGCTGGCTGCACAGGCTGTGGATGGTGCTCGGAATGAAGAAGCTATCCCTGATACAGGCTGGACAGGGGGACGAATTCCCGGAGTTGTGGAGGCCATTCTTGACTCTCCTCACAGGGGAGTTCCCTGAACTAAGTTGCCCCCGATACCTGCGCCTTTGCCGATTGGCAGACACCCCAATTCCGGATCAGAGGGCGCCCAAGCGCTAACAGAAACCACGCACTGACGTTATTCTCACTCATTGACTTTCCCCTTTTTAACGGGGTTACCCTTTTGCTTTGTGGACAAGGGGGGCGGGGGGGGGGAGGGAGCTGTTGTTTTGTTTTGGGGTGTTATTGGTGACCTACAACGCCGATTTGCTTCCACCAGCACTGAGTTTGCCTATTATTATTGCACCGAAGCTTACCGCGCCACGCATTCTTGTCAAAGCGAGGTCATATTGTATTGTTTCTTGTGAAAACTCAATAAAAGATTTAAACCATAAAGAGGCTAAAATGGCCGAGAGATAGCCTCTGATAGTGTCCAGAGCAGAACCCTGCTGGGCAAGAGAAAGAAGAAAGAGGAGAAACTCTGAAAGAGGGGCAGAGAGTGGATCCACAGCCTTTGCTGTGCACCATGCCACAAACTTGTTCCACCTGCTGGCGTATACCTTTTTTTGGAGGGACGCCTGGCTGCCAGAATCACATCACAGACTTCAGGAGGCAAGTCAAATGGCCTCAACTGTCGCCGCTCAATCATGTAGGTGGAGACTGGACAGGTTCGGGTGGAGGACCGTCCCCTGTTGCTGCGACAGAAGGTCCAACTGAAGAGGCAGACAAATCGGGGGATCGACTGACATACTGAGTAGTTCGGGATACCAGTATCTTCGTGCCTATTCCGGAGCCACAAGGATGACTTGGGCCCAGTCGCGTCGGATCTTCTTCAGCACTCTGGCCAGGAGTGGTATAGGCGGAAAGGTGTATAACAGACCGCAGCTCCATTCGCGACGAAAAGCGTCTCCGAGCGAGTGCCGCCTTGGAAATTCCAACGCGCAGAACTGATGACATTGCGTATTCTCTTCGGTGGCGAATAGATCTAACCAAGGCCCTCCCCACTGCTGAAAGAGACCTTGCGCCAAGTCCGACGCCATTCGGGATCCATCATGCACCGGCAGCTGAGTTCGTCCGCTCTGCCGTTCAGGGAACCGGCCAGGTGTTGAACCACCAGGGTGACGCCTTGGTGTTCCAGCCAGGTCCAGAGGCGCAGAGCCTCCTGATAAAGGGTCCACGACCCCACCCCGCCCTGTTTGTTGCAGTACCCACATGGAGGTGGTGTTGTCCGATAACACCTGCACTACACTTCCCCGGACAGAGGGAAGGAATACCTTCAGTGCAAGCCGGATCGCCCGCAGCTCCAGAAGGTTGATATCAAGCCGGGACTCCACCAGAGACCAGAGGCCTCTGATCTCCGCCTCGCCCATGTGACTCCCTCATCCCAGGAAGGATGCATTTGTCACCACTGTGTGCTCCGATTGGGGAAGGGAGAGGGATCTGCCACTGACCCAATCGCGGTCCGTGAGTCACCACTGCAGCTGTTTTGCAGTGCCCTCTGAGATCAGGACATGGTCGGACAGGTTTCCCTGATGCTGTGCCCACTGGAACTTCAGGTCCCACTGCAGAGCCCGCATCCGCCACCTGGCGTGATGCACCAGCAGGATGCAGGAGGCCATCAGCCCCAGGAGCCGCAGTGTCATCCTGACGGAGACTCGGGATAAAGGATGAAAGATCGGAATCACAGCCTGAATATCCCAAACCCGCGGCTCGGGAGGATAAACCTGAAACTGGGCCAAGTCCAGAACCGCTCCGATGAAGAGGAGCTTCTGAGAGGGGCACAGGTGTGACTTCGGCACGTTGAAGGAGAACCCCAGTAAGTGAATGAGATCGGCCGTAGTCTCGAGGTGGGAGACAACTGTCTGGGGCGAGCCCACCTTCAACAACCAGTCGTCGAGATAAGGGAAGACAGGGACCCCTGATCTGCGCAGATGAGCTGCGACCACCGCCATCACTTTCGTGAACACCCGAGGGGCACTGGTGAGGCTGAAGGGGAGCACGATAAACTGAAAGTGCTCGTGGCCTACTGTGAACCGCAGGTAGTGCCGGTGGGCCGGCAGGACGGGCATGTGGAAATATGCATCCTGCAAGTCCAACGCTACCATCCAGTCTCCAGGGTCTAGGGCAGCCAGGACCTGAGCTAAAGTCAGCATCTTGAACTTCTCCTTGCGGAGGAAGCCGTTGATGCACCGGAGGTCCAAGATAGGGCGTAGGCCCCCTTTGCCCTTCTTGGGAACCAGAAAGTAGTGGGAGTAGCAACCACGTCCTACTTCTGACCCAGGAACGCGCTCGATGGCCCCCTTGGCCAAGAGGGCCTCAACTTCCTCCTGCAGAAGGTGCAAGTGATCCCCCGACATGCGGTGGTACTGTGGTGGCATGGCTGGAGGGGTCACCTCGAAGGGGAGGGAGTAGGCCCTTCGGACGATTTGCAGCACCCACCTGTCCGAAGTGATGGTGCGCCAGTAGAGTAGGTGATGGCAAACCCTGCCTCCAACTGGCGTGGAATGGGCCTGAAAGCTTGAACTTGGAAGGCTGAAAGCTCGGACTAGGAAGGCTTTGAGGCGGATGCTGCGGGAGTGGATGTGGACTGACCTTGCTGTTGTCCCCCTGCACCGCCACGGCGGTTACCACGTCCGCAACCGCGCTGAGGTTGGTTCAGCGGCCTGTGGCTGAACTAACGAGTGGGGGCGCCCCTTCCTTGGCCATGAAAGGGACGAAAAGCAGAAGGCTGCTGGTGTTGGCCCGACAGGCCCAAGGACTTGGCCGTAGCCCTGGAGTCCTTGAAACGCTCAAGCGCGCTGTCTCCTCTGTCGCCGAACAAGCGACAGCCTTCAAAAGGCATGTCCATGAGTGTATTTTGGACATCTCCCGAAAAATTGGCGGACCTCAGCCAGGCGTTGCGACGGATCGCCACCGCCGTGGAAATCGCTCTGCTAGCGAGTCCGCGGTATCAGGTCCACCTCTGATAGAATAACGTGCTGCGTCTCACCCCTCAACAAGAGCCTGGGCGAGCCGTGTCTGGGCCTCCTCAGTACACTGGGGCAGCACATCTGCTACTGTATCCCACAAGGAGTGGGTGTAACGGCCCAAAAGGCATGCGGTGTTGGTGGACCGCAACCCCCAGACTAACTGAGAACAGTTTCTTCTCAAACTGATCAAGCCTTTTGGATTCCCGGTCTGGGGGAGCAGTCGGGAATGCGGTCTGGGATGTAGAGGCCTGGATCACCAGACTCTCGGGTAGGGTGAACGGACAGAAAGCAGGGGTCGCCCAGAGCCGGGCAGTGGCGTCGGGCCACATTCCGATCCACAGGGGGCACTGTGGAGGGATAGGACCAAGTGCCCATCAGAACGTCCTTGAGGGCTTCATTGAACGACAGCAGAGGCTCCGAGGAGCTTACTGGAGGTGGAAGCACCTTGGTGAGGAGATTAGTCCTCACGGCCGCCGCAGGGAGCTCAAGAGACAAGGCCTTGGCAGCCCTGCGCAACACCACACCATATGTAGCACCCTCTCCGTAGCCACGGAAGGAGGAGAGATGAAGCCAGTGTCAGGCGATGTGTCAAAACCACTGGCACCCCCTAGCTCGTCTGCCCAGTCCTGACTTAGCTGCACTGCAGTGCCAGAGGGTCCTCAGGCCCCTCCCAGTCCTCCCCCTCATCCATGTCCTGATATACAGGCAGAAATGATGGAGCCGGGTCATAGGTGAATTGGTCATCCACTGGCGCCGGAAACAGCGCCGAGCGGCGGCGCTCCGACGCCGGACCCAGACTGAAACCGGGGACGCGTCGTCCGAAGAGGGCGCCGGGAGTGGCACCCTCAGGGTCAGCGGAGGAGTCGTGCGGTCAACTGGCGTCGCCGGGATCCAGGCCTGGAACCCTCGGGGCCATGCGGCATCAGGACCAAAGTCAACAACGGTGCCGGGTCCGAACCCATCGGCTCGCCGGGGCCCCTATTCGGGTCTACGGGGCCTGAAGACACGCCGGCAGGCCTCGACGGAGGGAAGTGAGTTCTCATGGCCACGAAGAAATCACGAATCTCCTCCGACGTCGCATGCAGCCAAGGGACCGGAGGGTATGAGACCGGAAGCGACGCCTGCGGCTCCGGCAGAGCCACGAGGGTGGTGACACCCAAACCCTCAGCCGAGTCGCGCGACCGACGAGGGGAGTCAGAAGAGCGATGTCGCTTCTTCGACTTCTTTTTAGAGAGCCTCAACTTACCTGAATGCGAGGACTTGGAGCCCGACGAACGGTGCGGGCTCCGGCTCCACGACCGGCCCCTCGACCGAGATCTCGAGCAGCGCGGAGCCGACTGACGGATCTCGAGAAGCTTGCGTCACCGCTCCCGCCTAGCCTTCGATGTTAAGGCCCAGCAGTCGGGGCACGATGTGTCGTCGTGGTCGGCCCCTAGGCAGTAAAGTCACCAGCGATGGGGGCCGTTAACCAACATCAGAAAGGGGTCACACGGCTTGAAACCGGGCATCCCTACCGGCACCAGGAGTCAAAGTCGACTCGAAAAGAGATTGTCAAAAAGACCAAAAAGTTAGTCAAAAAGTGACTAAGGGTACTAGCTTTTCCCGGATCTGCGCTTGCTGGCGTGGAAAAACGAAGAACTGATGTCAGTGCGCGAGGGCGGCGTCTAAGTACTCCGACAACGCCATTCCGGTGATCACGACGCCGACGACGGACATGGAGCTGCAGATGACGCCTACCGACGCGCAGGGGTACTGCTGATGAAAACTTTCCAGATCCAGTCTGACGCCTGGGGATATTCTAAGGTAAGGAATCTAACACTAACGTGTTTCTTTCAGATACTACAATTGAAAATGCCTCTAAGGTTGTTAGGAAATAAGCCTTTAACCCCACCCATACCACTGAAGCATACATTGTTTGGTATTTATAATTCCTGTAGAAGTCAGATACTTAACACTGCTTACACTAGTGACAAAAAGCTTAATTTACGCATCATGTAGATCTGTTGACCTTTGCTTCCAGGTTTAAAGCAGAGCTGTCAACTGCATGTGTCCAGCCATCCAGCAAGGTAAGTTAGTTATACTCCTAGAGGATCCAGGAGAAAGGGTGGTAAAAGTGTCATCACAGTGGGGGTTGTGTGAACATATTTTCAAGTGGGAGTAGGCATGCAAATGTATATTTGATCTGTTTAAATGGTGTTGTCTATATTTGATGGAGCATGGGTCTGCACCTGGCACTGGGGCCCCTGCATCAGCTCTGTGCTCTCATTGTCTCTCCTCCCTCTTTCCACTGCAGGCCTTTGTACATGGTACAGTGATCTTTATGAGCTAAAAATCAGCTACTCTATGAAGATCTGCTGCACTTAACACTTCACCCATGCTCAGCTTACCCCGGCAGAACCTATGTTCTGCCTGGGTACCACCACAAATGGCGAAGCGAGAGAGCCATGTTGCAATACATGGCCTTGTTGCTAGGACAGTGTCTGGGACCGGGCTCGGATATCCTGTTTATTTCACTGGGCATTTTCCACTAGAGAGTGATGGAGCAGGGATTTGTGAAATGAAACCTGCTCAGATCAAACTTCTCATTATGTGAATTATTAACAAAATGGTGTGAAATTAACAGTGTAAAACTAAAAAGGGGAGATGAAATTGGGCAAATGTGTGCTGGAAAGAAATCAGTATTTCCAGTGCTTTTGTAGTAGGCCGCAATTGTGAACGATTAATGCAGAAATAACAGCCAAAGTGTAGGAAGGTGGATACCTGACTACGGTTACCCCAGATTTTTTGCCTTTTGTTTAGCTGGTTTTTGACTTTGTTGGCCTGGGATCCTGCTATAATACACAGTATCTGTGTATTATGGTTTGAGTGGGGGGCGGCCTGTACCCTTTTTCTTTCCCCCTGAGACTCCAGCTAATTGGACTGGGATCCTGCTAATCAGGGCCCCAGGCTATCTGTTCTCACTGTAAAATGGACTCCATGTACCTTAGGTACATCACCAATTGGACTGGGTCACCTTATGAGCCCCTGTATAATGTACCATAGGTACCCAGGGCATAGGTGCATCCAAGGCCTACCAGGGGCTGCAGCATATCTTTTGCCACCCCTGCTGGCCATCCAAACTGACACAACTGGCTGATCACTCAGCTGGGGCAAGGTTGTGTAACCCCCCCTTGCTTAGGTGTAGTATTCCTATACCTACCATTATATATAGACACACATATACCTTAAAGTCACTCCTATGGCAGGCCTTAACAATCCTGAAGGCAGAGTGCTTGGTTTTATGTGAGATGAGGCTCTAGCATGAGCTGAGCCTGTCTGCAGCTTTCGGAAACATGTCCTTATAGCTGTTCTATGTTATAGCCATACCATATACTTTTAAGTGCATTATAATCCTCGCGGTTATTGCTAACTTTGGCTTGGCTTCAAAACATGTCGTGTAAGGTGTCATACGCTTTGGAACACTACCCCCGTCGCGACGGGGGTAGCATTCCACCCTTCTAGAGGGAGAAGACATGTTGTTCCTGTTAATCCCGGTTAAAGTTAACCAGAGCCTCAGCATCACAAAATGGATGCTGCTGCCACAGAGACAAGTCTGACCTCCTGCTGCTGGGAGTCCTTCCAGCGAGGGAGGCTTGGACAATAGGTTTCCTGTCTTGGGGGGTGCTAGCACCACCCCAGACAGGCCACAGTGTATTGGGGCAGGGAGGGCTGAATGAAATGAGACACCGCCTGGGGCACAGAAGGTGTCCCATGCATAGCCCGGTTCAAACAAGTTGCTGGGGCACTCCAGCCCCAGCTCTGGCGCGAAACTGGACAAACGGAAAGGGGTGTAACCACCCCCTTCCCTGGTCCCACCCATAGGAGGGACCTAGCAGGTAATCCAGCCCCTCAGATCAGTATATAGGTAGGAGCGGAGTCAAGAGACTTTAGATTTATCCTGAACTGAAACTTGAAACGGAACTCTGGACCTTCGACGATCTCCTTCACAGAAGACGACTGAAGAATCTCCCTTGTAGTCAAGGAGTGACCACCCTGTGCAAACAGGCACCATCCAGTGATCAGCGGTTTACTTTGTCGACGCTCCTGCCGGCGCCCGAGCACAGAGTCCGACGAGAACCAGACTTCCAGACTTCTCTGACCCCTATCCACAGTCCCTGCAAAGCAGAGACGCGTGGAGGCGACGAGAGACGTGGGACCGGCCATCTTGAAAAGCCTGCTCCTTGCTACTTGTGCAGCTTCTGAGGCACCCTCGAAGTTGTGCATTGGGGATTGAGAAGCCCCAGCCCCGAGCATCATCTGCACCGAAGATCAGCCCTCCAAACTCCACGAGTTCTGCGTGGGGCCCTTCTGCATTTTCTTGCTCAACGCGTCTGTCCGGTTACTTGCCCGTTGGCTAGTGGCCTCTGTGACGACGAACCCTTGAATCTACACCGCCTGCCTGGTTGCTCCAGGTGGGCCCCTGCTTCCCTGCAAAGGAGAAGCCCCATAGACCTTGCTGGTCTATCCCGAAGCGAATATTCGATTCCTGCGTGGGTTGCATTTGCCAAGGCCTGTTGACTCCAATCCGGAAGCCGACGCCGCCAACAGCGAGATCCTCCGTGGGACAGTCCGTATCCAGCTCCTGGTCATCATCGACGCCTCTTGGTCCACGTGGCTGCAGAGTCAAGCTTCACAACATCACCTGATAGCTTCGCGACATCGCCTGTGTGGTTCTGAAAATCCTGGACTCGTGTAATAATTCTGGACTCGAGAATAAAACTTCATCGTAACATGACGAATTTAGTATCAAAAGACCGAGAATGACAAGTACACCATGTACAAGCATTTTCAGCATATTCGAGTGACGATTTCACCTCGAAATCGTCATTACCGTTCTGAACCCTCGGCTTCCATTTTATGTATGGCAACCATTTTGTGAGTTGCCCTTTACATGGCTTATAATCCAGCTAAATTCGATTCCAAAAGGACACGTACACCTTAATCGACTTTCCTATGACCTGTGCAAGTTGGAACCATTGCCCCAGGCCGAACCTGTTAGGTCAGTTCCTCTCCCAGTGGCCGAACAAGATAGCATCAAGGCTCAACAGGCCATAAACCTTTTAATCGCACACACACCCTGCCGAATCTGGCTCACATCTGCCCCTGCTCTTTTTCTCATTTGCTTTATGGTGGGGAGGTGCCCGTTTTTATTAGGGGTCCACTGATATCTGATGGAAACTGGACCTTGCCAGGTAATTTATTGTGGGCTGGACGAAGTGAAATATGGGCTTGTCACCATGACTCTGCTTTTCCTTTGTAAACTGAAGTATGTGAATAGTATATTGTAAAGTCAAGAATGTTTGCCTGAAGCTGAATATTTTGTATAAAAAGAGAAGCCTGTTTTTTTAAATTCGAGCAGTCTCCTGAGAATATACTTCCCGTGTGTTGTACTTCTAGGACACTTGTTACCTTGGTTGCAGCCAATAAAATCGATCCTTGACTTCACCTAGAAGACTGAGTTTCTGTGGTCTGAATCAGGAAAGGACTCGAGGTCTCTGGGTGTACCCTGACACCGCTGGGTTACCGATTCTGTACCGGTTCTTAAAAACCCTGTACCTCAGCTTGCGCCTAACGTTTGGGGCGATTCAGCGGCACCAGCCCAGCCAGAGGTTCGTGAGGAGCTTCGTGTGAAAATTCCTGAGGACGGCCAACCACTTCATCGACCCCTGCATGTCGACGTGGTCCGAAGGTCTTTGCTGCGAGGTTCCCCGCTTCCCGACGGCTACGAAGGACTGCTGCCCAGGCTATCGCCCTGATTTGGACCCTTGAAGTTTGGTAGAGCGAAACACTAAGACGAGTCTTCTGGTGACGTCATCGATATCTCAGTTAAGTATAAGTGGAGCGTCTCCCAGTCCTTAGTTGGTCTTAGTCTTGGGTATCCTTTGGGATCATTTTTGGAACTTGCAAGTGCCAAAGCCGAAGGACTCGTGTATTCACGAGAAATATCGTAATCGATAATCCTTTGAAGTTTGGAGCTAGACTAGAGAGCGAACATGCCTGGTCTTAATTTGTTTTGTCTTGGTTGTAATAATAGGGACTCCCGATTGGAGGACTCATGTCCGGTTCCTCCAGTTGGAACTCCAACTTACGAATTATATGTAAAACATGGAGTAGGGCCCATCGCATACAATGAAGTGTGGATCAAATACACCAGAAAAGATGGTGTTTTAAAATGGCCCCAATATGGTAGCTTTGACACGGAAATCCTAGATTACCTTGAAGTTAAACTTTTCAAAAAGAAAGCCCGGCTGGCGATGTTTGACTCTTTCCGCCTATGGCGTAAAGAGGCCAAACAAAAGGAAATTAAATTAGAGAAGAAAATAAGAGAGAAAGGGGTATTTCGGTAATGCAAGCTGCTATGCAGTTTAAAGACAATGAAGAAGAACAGATGAGTGAGCAGTTGCACAGGCAACGTAAAATGGCAATAGATAAGTGCTATCCAGTTTTGCCGCCTCTTAAACTAGATGCAGCGAAAAACCTTGAAAAAGATCCGTTAATGATGCATTTATTAAGTTCACCACCCCCCTATGCGCAGAATCCTACAGCACCTCCGCAACCCTTAGTTGCACAACCTGTGATTACATTGCCTCCTGCTCCTTCGGTGCAGCCTCCTCAAGGCCCACCGACCACATCTACCTCACCTGGGCTTTAGTTTAGGAAATCATAGTACCTTTTTAATCTCATTTAGGTCTTTTTTTCTTCCCTGCCCTTGTTTCTTTTCCTCTTGTCCTCCCATAATTGGCAGATGGTTGATAGGCGCAGGGGTCCACAGCGGAGTGCTATCTTTCTGGGTTTCCAGATAGATTGTGTGGGGGTTTCCCGTGAGTGGGGGGCATGGGGTGGGTGGGGGGTTAGGGGGGGGACAAAAGCAAAAAAAGTCCTTTTAAACGTCCTTTACAACACTTTGTAAAAAAAAATGAAAGGAGTCGATCAATTTATAGGTGTCCCTTTGGAGTTTGGCAGTATTGGTCTTCGAGTTATATGATACTTTTTTTGCTGTAATGCATAATATACGTATTTTGTCCTGGAACACTAACGGTCTTCGCACTTCACCGAGAAGAAATAACATTATGCAATATCTACGTGACTCGGCTGCACAGGTATTAGTGCTCCAGGAGACATATCTTGCAGAAACAGAAATGCAAAACCTCTTGAGTAAGAATAGATGGATAGATTTTGGAGTTATAACATCTCAATCCTCACACATCAGGGGGGTGGCCATTCTTTTTAAAAAATCTATCAAGGCTAGGCTAGTCGCTAAACAGGTAGACCCGTATGGTCGATGGGCAATAGCTTCTGTTATTATTTTGGGTTCACCATTCACCATAGTAGGTTACTATGGTCCAAACCAAGACGATCCATCAGTATTGGTATCTCTCTTCGCAGAACTATATGCATTTTCAGAGCCGGTCATCCTAGCAGGCGACTTTAATATAGTTCTAAATCCACTATTAGATAATGTCATCCACTAACAGGGCTATAACTTTATCCAAGACTAGGACGTTTTTATTAAATAATATGAAAACATTGAACTATATCGATATATGGAGGACTCTACATGGGTCCCAAAAGGGGGTCACTTTTAAAAATTATAAATTTCATCACCAGTCTCGGATAGACTTCATTCTGATTAATCAATCTTTAGTTAAATACGTAAAATCAGTTGCTCATTTACCTTTCCATCTCTCAGATCATACTGCCATCTCGCTTGAGCTTGAGGTTCCATCTAGGCCTGCGTTAAAATACTGGTCGTTCGATAGATCAATACTTTCCAATTCGGACATCTCAGAGGCATTAAATCACGAAGCTAAATTCTTCTGGGAGTTTAACCAGGGGTCTGCGCCACCTGGAATAACATGGGACACATTTAAAGCAACTCTAAGAGGCTATCTAACCAACATATCAGCATATAAAAATAAGATCTATAGGGAAGCAGTTGCCTCTCTTGAATTTGAGATAGCAAAACTTCAAGAAGAGATTATCATGAATCCAGCCTCAATAGGGTCCACACCTGATGAGATGCAAGAGAAATTAACAGTCCTAAAGGGAGATCTTTCCTCAGTTTTGAGCGCACGGGTCTTAGAGAGATGGGAGGCTAGTAGATTGGCCCATTTCGAATATGGGGAAGGAGCTGGTAAGCTCCTTGCCTGGAAGACGGATAGGGTCCGAAATAATATTAGTGCCATTAGTAAAGATGGTATACTATATTCCACAGATGAAGGAATTAGTGGCGCTTTTAGAAGTTTCTTTAGTGAGATTTATCAAGAAGATACTGATGTACAACCCACTCAAGCAAGGGGACTGGTTATCCAGGATTGCTTTACCGGGTTTTGGACCCTGAACAAATGGGAATTTTAGATGGCCCTATTACACCGGAGGAAGTTAACTTCGCCATCTCGAAAAGTAAAAAAGGCAAAGCAGCAGGACCAGATGGGTTACCCTCGGAAATATACAAAGTAATATGTCCAACTATTCTTCCCTACTTAACAAATTTGTTTAATAACATCTTATTAGAAGGTGCCCTACCTCCTGCATCTTGGGACAGGGCCTCTATAACCCTGATTTTAAAGCCTGGCAAACCCGCATCCAATTGTGGGTCATATAGACCAATTTCAATTCTTAGTACGGATTATAAAATCTTTGCAGCCGTACTTGCGAACAGATTGGGTGGTGTAGCAAATAACATCTTGCATATGGATCAGAAAGGTTTTGTGAAAGAGAGGCAATTGCACGAACTGACGTATGACCTCATTGGTGCAATAGATATGGCCACTTCAGCATCACTTCCTTTAGCAGTTTTCACTCTTGATGCCACCAAAGCCTTTGACAGGGTAAACTGGGTGTATTTAGAAGAAGTGTTAAAAAAGTTCAATCTGGGAGACAATTTTAGACGAGCAGTAAAACTACTATATAAAAATCCTTCTGCTTCATTACTGGTTAACGGGGAGCTTACGGAGCCATTCGATATTAGACGAGGAACCCGTCAAGGGTGTCCCCTCTCACCACTTTTATTTGATTTATATATCGAGCCTTTTGCTCAACTAATTCGGGACAATATTAATATAAAACCTTTTATTTTTGAAGGTTGGGAGCGGAAAGTCGCACTATACGCGGACGATGTCCTTATCTTTTCATCTGAGTTAAGTTCAGCCTTCCCTACGGTCATATCTATTGCAGAAGAGTTTGGGGCAATATCCGGTTATGAAGTGAATGCATCCAAAACCGACATTATGGTTTGGAATCAACCTGCTCCGGTTGCAGGAGTACAGCCGAGTGCCACCCTTAGGTATCTCGGGTTAAATATCTATACGGATATTAATAAGATCGCCCCGTTAAATTTTGCCCGTGTGGCTAAGGAAGCCCGAAGGTTGCTGAGATCATGGTCAGCTCTTCCTATTTCCCTGATAGGTAGATCTAATTTGGTCAAAATGACCATTTTACCCAAGATTATGTTTTTGTTTAACACTATCCCTCTTTTCTTTGAGCCATCCTCGACTGCCAAACTTCAAACGGAATTAAATAGATTCATTTGGAATAGCCGTACGCCCAGGTTATCCTGGAAGAAGATCAGACGGCGTCGAGAAAAAGGAGGCCTCGCAGCACCAGACCTCCAGATATACGGCTGGGCTTTCCAATTTTCCCATATTAGGATGCTTTTAAAGACCCCTAATAACGTAGGGTGCGGAAAATTATTCGTAGCACTTCTCAAAGGGGAAAAAATTGGGCCAACAAACTTTCTGTTTAAATTTGGGGACCCAAAATACTTTAAGAAGGTCAAGTTAAAGGTGCTGAGGGACTTAGCTAGAACATGGACAAATTTAAGATGCACACTTAATTTGGATTATTATCAGAGTCGGGCCCCGTTATGGGACTCGCCAGGTGCTCCATCTTGGCTTTTGGACAGTTTAGCCCTCCCAGTTAGAGAGGCTGGGATCTCAGCTTGGGGCGACCTGTTTGTTGAAGGAGTATTACTTCCATGGGAGACCTTGAGCTCAATAATAGGAACTCGCTTTTCACGCTTTAAATATATTCAAATCCAGAGTTGGTCCCAAGCTTACAGCCTAGGAAGGGGTAGGCATAAATTAGGTGCTGGTCACAATCTAGTATCCTATCTGATGGACAAACCTCCATTTAAAAAAGAGATAACATTTTGGTATAACCTTATATTAGATGAGATTGATGGCGAATTCTTGCTACCCCACTCCCTTTGGGAAACATATATACCTAATACTGATGTAGAGGGTTTGTGGCTCAAATCATTTAAGATTCATGGGGAGACTGTAAAACCTTCTTGGCTTCATCGGAACCACTTGTTGACACTGCATAGAGCGTATTACTCTCCACTACGTTTATCAAAGTTCACCAATAATGCTCAGGTCGTATGCCCCAGATGTGGTTTAGTAGCAGCATCAGACACACATATTTTTTGAGTGTCCCTATATAACATCCTTTTGGAATGAAATTTGTGCTTCCCTTTCACTAGCAACTGATCTACAAGTTAGTCCCTGCCCCACGTTAGTTTTCTTTGGTATTATACCAGGGATTGACGGTATAAGTAAAAAACTGGTCTTTTATAGTTGTTTATTAGCTAGAAGAGAAATTTGTAAACGCTGGAAAGACAAGATTCTTCCTCTTTATACAGATTGGCGAGCAGCGATGTTACAGATGTCCAAACTAGATCTGACTAGAGGAGGCAACCAACACAAAAGGAGATTTTGGCTACTTTTGAACTGGTAACTATAGGCCAGAACACTGTGGGTTCCCCCCCCCCCCCCCCCCCCCAAAGTCCTATGATTGTGCTGCTTGGATGGATCATTTGTTCTTTTGATCCCTTTTTGCTTTACATACCCTATATATGCGACTCTGGCTATAAAATGGGTTGTACATAGCAGTTCACCAACCCTGTCCGTACCATTAGATGAGGATAAAGTTGGGAGGCGTGGCACTGTGGGATACGCTCGCAGGTACCATTTAAATCCCCCCCAGTTTACCTGGGCCAGTGCCTCAGTCATCTTCTATACTTCCTTGTCATTATATGGTTACCAAGGGCGAATATGAGGACACAAAAAAAAATTTAAAAAAATGAAGAACAGATGAATGAGCAGTTGCACAGGCAACGTAAAATGGCAATAGATAAGTGCTATCCAGTTTTGCCGCCTCTTAAGCAAGATGCGGCAAAAGACCTTGGAAAAGATCCATTAATGACGCATTTATTAAGTTCGCCACCCCCCTATGCACAGAATGCTACAGGACCTCCGCAACCTTTAGTTGCGCCACCTATGGTTGTTATGCCTGCTCCTCTACAGCACCCACCAGCTGTTCTTCAGCTGGCTCCTGCTCCTTCGGTGCAGCCTCCTCAAGGCCCACCGATCACATTTGCTTCACCTGTGATTTCTACTACTTTGCCTAGTGCACCTTCTACTTCTCCTAATGCTCCCTCTGCTATTGCCTCTACTTCTGCCTTATCTCACCCCGCTTTTCTGCCCGTTCTTCCGTCAGTTTCTCCATCCGTTCGACAGCGAATGGCCAGCACTGTAACTAATCTTTTCTCACCTCTTTTCGGGTCGCCTACTACGACCCCTAACATGGAACGAAGACAGTTGCGAAGTCAACTGCCTGACTATCGAGAGAGAGATTTACTGAATCGTTTAGCGCATAAATGGGTTATGGACAGTGTCCATAACCCATTTATGCGCTAAACGATTCAGTAAATCTCTCTATCGATAGTCAGGCAGTTGACTTCGCAACTGTCTTCGTTCCATGTATGACGTAGAGTCTGTCATGGAAGTCTTCCGTCAATGGGAAGCACCGACGCAGAGATATGTTTTTGAACAAATGTGTGTTTTCCTCTGTGAGGATTTGGAAGACAATGATCTGGAATGCAACCCGCAAAAGTTGTGTCGTGTACGGTTCGAGTTTGGAGAGGGCATGATCGTAGGTCCCGATGTCGAGAGAGCAGTTGAGATATTGTTATCATATCGGAGTAAGGGGAGCACTTCTGGATCACAATCTGAGCATGGTGCATCAGGTAGGAAAAAGGCGCGACAATACCCCATGAGAGAAGTGCCCCCGCAATGGAGAGAGGGTGACACAACTACTGACCCACCTATTCTGCCACACTTTCAGCGTGTGTGGGTACATGTCCCATGGAAGCGAGCTGAAGTTTTAGCCCTTAAACAGACATTACCTGATCCGCGTAAAAATCCTGCAGGGTATTACAAAGAGTTGTCACAGACTGCTGGGTCATGTATCATGAATTTAGCCGATATCGATATGTTGTTTGGGAATGTTGTTCCACAGCCTTTATGGGGTAAGATTCGTCATACGGATCATGATCAGGAATTAGGTGACTCATGGGCTAATATTACTGCTGCAGATGCCCTACAAATTGGTGGTGCTAAACCTGAGCCTTTAGTAGCAGACCTCCCTGGCAGAATCATTAATTACATGAAAACTATAATGCCTGCCATGCGAGTAAATTGGGATAAATTGTCTGCGTGTAAGCAGAAGAAAGATGAAACGTGTCAGATTTCTTCACCAGGTTTGAAGAAATGTTTGTCGACCACAGAAGGTGGTCAGAGATTGTTCGTCGATAAATTCGTGCACAATATGCTTCCAGAGTTGTGTAAAAAGTTAAAGGATTCAGAAAGTTCTTGGGCAGTTTTGTCTTCAGCACAGATATTAGCTACTGCACAGTACTACGAAAATAGAGACAAAGACGAAAAAGATAGAGCAGAAAAGAAAACTAAAGAGCTGAAAACAAAGGTTTTGTTACAGCAAGCATATCCGCCACGTGGTGGTGGTAATCAGAATAATAGTGGTCAGAATAACTATCAGAACAATTTTCAGCAGCCTCAACAGTATCAGAGGAACTCACAAAGAGTCGAGTACACTCAGCCACGTGTCCCTGTAGGCCCCAACCAATGTTCATATTGCAAGGAAGAGGGTCATTTCAAGTATAATTGCCCTATTCTGTTACAGCGCGCAAATGGTGGTTTAAACACAAGAGGTCGTGGTGTTCAGCAAGCGCCTAGAGGTAGAGGACGCAGAAACGTCCCCCAGAACGCACGTCCCCTTCCACCACAAAATTCTATGAATAGGTTCGATCAGCAAAATAATGCATCTGACAGGACAGCTCAATACTATGTTGATGATTACTATACAGAAGATGAGCATTGGGAAGGTAATGATTGCTAGGACAGCCATAGACAAAGAGAGGGAATTGTTTCAGTTCCAGTAGATCAGAATGGACCATACGTTGAGGTGATTACATCAGGTGTGTCAGAACCTTTTCTGTTGGATACTGGTGCTACAAAGAGTTCTATTATGCACTCCAAACTCCCTGGCACACCTTTGTCTGGCGAAATGAATGTTTCTGTAGATTTTTCTGGCGCCCCAGTTAGAAATCCGATTTCTGACCCTTTGTATCTTTCTGTTGGTCCTCATGAATTAGAAGCACCCCTTATCCTGACAACAGGATGTGGTGAAAACTTGTTGGGATTGGATTTGTTAAAAAGGTTGTATGCGACTTTGTACTGTTCTCCTTCAGGAGTACAACTTACTTTAGGTAAGATTTATTTATTTATTTATTTTCGAGATTTTTTATTGCGCAAACAAATACCCGAAGGTGTCTCGGTGCATGTGGCGGATAGAAAGACCGAGCAGCAGGCTTACTGGTTGAACAACCATGTCTTTAAGAGCCTCCGAAAGCTCATCAAATTGGGGGCAGTTTTTATGGTGAGTGGCAGAAGGTTCCAAAGTTTGGGAGCGGCAACCAAGAAGCGCCTGTCTCCCCAAGTTGCCGTTCTCGTGCGAGGTACCGGAAGCAGGCAGGTGTTGGCGGATCTCAGCTGTCTCTTGGGGCTATACAACTGGAACGCTTCAATCAGAAACTTTGGACCGACGCCGTGCACTGCCTTGTAGACGATGCAGAGGGCCTTGAATTTAATACGGCCCTCTACTCTTAGCCAATGCAGATGACGAATAGCTGAAGTGGTTGGGTGGCGGTGGGGGATGTCAAGAAGAATTCTTGCAGCCGCATTCTGTATGGACTGCAACTTAGATAGAACGAGTTTCTGAGTATTAAGGAAGAGGGCATTCTCGTAGTCGATTTTGGAAAACACTAGGGTGGAGACCAGGGTCTTCCCAGCTGAGGTGGGGAGGTAAGGCAGTATTTTCCTAATTTTCTTTAGAATAAAGAACGCAGATGACACAACCTTGTTGACATGAAGGTTAAATGACAGCTTGCTGTCAAAGATAACTCCCAGGTTTCTAGCCTTTTCAACTGGGACAGGTGGAGAGCCCAGCTGGTTAGGCCACCAAGTGGAAGACCAGTCCGGGGAGAGTTTACCGAAGGTCATGACCTCGGTTTTGTCGGAGTTAAGCCTCAGACAATTGGAGGACATCCAGGTACTGACAGCAAGCATGGCCCTTTGAAAATTAGCTGCCACCGCTGGGCCGTCCTTGTGGATCGCCAGAACCAGATGAGTGTCATCTGCGTAAGATGTAAGTCGCAACCCATGGGCCTTTATTACCCTCGCTAAGTCTGCTACATAGATATTACATAGCGTTGGACTTAGCGAGGAACCCTGTGGAACTCCACAGGGGAGTGCAGAGACAGGAGAATAGAAGTTACCCAACTTCACTGTGGTTTCTCCACTGTGGTTTCTCCAATGTATTTGTCAAGGGATAAACTTCCAGCGGAATTGTCGCTTCTTCCAGATATTCTTTGGGCTGCTGGTCCTAATGATGTGGGTCTTTTAGAAATACTACAATATGTTGTAACATTGAAAGCCAATGTTCAAATGCCACGAATTCCCCAATATAGAATTTCTAGTGAGGGTGAGAAAGCTTTGCTAGCAATCGTTTACGAGCTAATTGAAAAAGATGTGATTGAAGAGACAAGAGACAACGTTTGCAATAGTCCTGTTCTGCCTGTTTTAAAACGAACTGATCCCTCTCAGCCACCAGTGTACAGATTTGTGATTGATCTGAGAGAGGTGAATAAAATAGTTGTGCCACAATTCCCAGTTGTCCCCGACATTACTACATTATTGACTATGATTCCAGCTTCTGCCACCTGGTTCTCGGTGATTGGCTTGAAGAATGCTTTCTTCAGCATCCCAATTGCTGAGGAGAGCAGGGATATTTTTGCATTCAGTTTAGGAGGACGCAGCTTCCGCTTCAAACGCGCTCCCCAGGGCTACTGTGAAAGTCCATCAATATATAGTCAAGCTCTAAAAACCCAGCTTGATACGATTGTTTTACCTGAAAGTGCTACTCTTGTACAGTACGTTGATGATTTGCTCATTGCTGCAGATACTGAGGAAATATGTAAGAAAGCCACATTGTCATTGTTGCGTCATTTGTGTGATTTGCATCACAAGGTGTCACTTTCCAAATTACAATACTGTCGACAAGAAGTGACCTACTTAGGTCACCTCTTATCGAAGGAGGGAAGGAAACTGACCCCAGAAAGAATACAGGCAATAGCGAAATTGAGTGTGCCAAGAACACAGAGAGAAGTGCGTACTTTCTTGGGCATTACATCGTACTGTAGACAGTGGATTCCAAATTTTTCGTTATTAGCCAAACCTTTGGTGGCATTAACGTGTAAAGATACACCCAATCCCATTCCTTGGTCTGAAGAGTGTCAGAAAAGTTTTTCTGAATTGCACACAGCATTATGTTCGGCTCCTGTGTTAGGTACCCCCAACTACAGTAAGCCTTTTACATTGTATGTCCATGAGAAAGAAGGTTGTGCATGGTCAGTCCTGACTCAGTTATTTGGGGACAAACAACGTCCATGCGCGTATTTTTCATCGACTTTGGATCCAGTAGCTAGAGCATTCCCAAGTTGTTTAAGAGCCACAGCGGCAGCGGCTGTTTCTATTCGACAGTCTGCTGGTCTAGTAATGAATAACACCCTAGTCGTGATGGTCCCACATGCAGTAGACACGTTGTTAAATAGAACCAAGACACAGCACTTAACTAGTGCTCGATTGTCAGGTTACGAATTAACATTGTTAGCGAGTCATGTGCACATAAAAAGATGTAACGTGTTAAACCTAGCTACGTTGTTGCCAATTGTAGAGGAATCAGATGCTTCAGAACAGCATGATTGTTTTCTTAGAACCGAGGAAGAGACGAAAGGGAGAGTAGATCTCTACGATACTCCTCTTGCTGAATGAGATGGTACATTGTGGGTGGATGGTTCATGTTTCAAGCTCCCGAATGGTGACACGACTGCAGCATATGCTGTCACGACTTTGCATACAATTGTTGAAACTGCACGTGTCCCACATAATTCAGCTAAGGCAGCAGAATTAATTGCACTTACAAGAGCATGTGTGTTGTCCAAAGGAATGAAAGTTACTGTCTATACCGACAGTCAGTATGCATTTGGTGTGGCTCACAGTTTTGGGCGATTGTGGAGAGAACGTGGGTTCCTGACTTCGCATGCAGCTAAGATTAAGCATGGTCAGTTGGTGAATGAGCTTCTTGAATCACTGACCTTGCCTCTGCAAATGGCGATTGTGAAATGTAGTGCTCACAAGAAGGTGACTGATGATGTTGGTCGTGGAAATGCATTTGCTGACGTAATCGCGAAAGAAACTGCAAGGAATGTGATGAGCCGAGTGTATGTTGCAGGCCCTGCAAGATGGGTTGGTGATGTTGGAATGTGTGAAGACACGATAGAGAGTGTGAAGTCCATTCAAGCTGAGGCCACAGAGAAAGAGTTGAGCACGTGGAGAGAAAGTACGGGTAAAATGGACGCAAATGGTTGTTGGATTGAATTGTCAGAGCATCAGAGATGGTTGTTACCCGATGCATATGTGCTTGCAGTGGTTACAATGGCTCATGGAATGGCTCACATCAGTGTGAAAGAGATTTGTAAGTTGTTGGCTCCAGTATGGCAAAATGCAGGAATTCCCAAGTGTGCAGAGAATGTGGTCAAGAATTGCATGGTATGTCTGAAATACAATCCCGGTAGGGGAACCCCAACTCCAGCTGGTCATTTTGCACCTCCTACGTATCCGTTCGAGGTTTTGCAGCTAGATTTCATTCACATGGAGAGGTGCAACAATTTAAAATACGTACTCGTTGTTGTTTGTGCCTTCTCAAGATGGGTAGAAGCATATCCCTTAAAAGACAATACTGCCTTGTCCACAGCGAAAGCCCTTGTGAAAGAGTTCTTCCCCAGGTTTGGAATGCCTAGAATGGTCTGGAGTGATAACGGATGTGAATTTGTGGGTCGAGTGATGAAGAGAGTATGTGAAGGGCTAGGTATCCAGCAGAAGTTCCACGCTGCAAATCACCCCCAATCAGCTAGATTAGTAGAATGCTACAACGGCACTTTAAAACTTAAATTGGCCAAGATTCAAGCGAGCACAGGTCTTAAATGGCCTGACGCTCTACCCTTAGCACTCCTGTCCACCAGAATGACTGTGCATTCACGAGTGAAACTTAGCCCCTATGAAATTGTTTTTGGCCCCCCGGCCAACATATGGGGAGTGCCTAGACCCACTAAGTTCAGCGAACTCGACCACCCTGTTTAGCTTGATTATCTGTATGAATTGACGGCTAAATTGCGTGTTTTGCATCAACAGGTTCACGACACCCTGCCTCCGGTCTCTGAGACTCCAGGACATTGGATCGACCCTGGATCCTGGGTGCTGGTCAAGAACTTCCAGAGAACAAAGAACGACCAGCCCAGGTGGACCGGACCGCACCTCGTCCTTCTTTCCACAAGATCAGCAGTTCGAGTGGAGGGGAAGGCCAACTGGATCCACGGGGTCCATTGTAAAAGGATCCCTTTACCTCTGCCTTATGACCAGTGGGTCCAGAAGGGTGTCGCTGACTCAGAAACTGAAACCGTGCCACGTTACCTACCCTTCAGTGATGCACGTGTAAAAGGAACACTAACTGAACAAGAGAGTGACAATATTTTGCAACCAGCAGTATCACCATCAAAGCGGTTGAACACTACAGAGCCTGAACTCTTGTTTCAGGATCAAACAGTACCTGGAAGAAAACGTTACAATTTGAGACCGAGACCTATGGACCAATAAATATATTTTTTTCCCTCCAATTACTATTTTTTTTATAAGTGCAGCTCTCCCATCTGAGAAAACGTGCTTATTTTTGTTTTTTCGAACTGCCATCCGGGTTCCGCTGCTAGGGCCGCGATTGCTTAAAGTCTTTGGGGTGCAGCTGACGACGTTAGGTCGGCAGTTCTGGTCGGTCTAAGGGAGTTGCCCTGGACTGACAGAGGTATTCCTTAGCAGAGTCAACCTCCCGTCACGGGCAGCACTTTAGAGAGGATGGAGTTTTCCGGGATGGAGAGACCTGCCAAGGAAATGAACTTTAAACACAGGATGTGTAATGTAATGACGAAGAAAAGCTTTTTGATATTGTGCATTTTCATGTTATTCAGTATGATGATATTTTTAATAAGTTATGTTTTGTTCTCTTTTCAAGTAACATTTGCACCCACTCCATCGCCTCTACCTCCCCCTTCTACTATTTCCTCACATTCTTTTCAACCCTTCCTGAACACGAATCAGCTAGGAGATTAGAGTTTATCAACAACTCCTTTGTTCAGCTCTTGCACCAACACCAACTTGTAATGAACACAACTAACTGTTGGGTGTGCGGTCTTATGCCTCACACCACGGATAAAGGTATCCCTTATCTGGTTCTGCCCTTCAGCCACAATGGTTCTGTGTGGGCATACAGAACAATGTTCATATATGCACATGAAGTCTACCCCCTACGCTCTATAAAAGACAATCCTAAGAACAGTGCTCTAGTCAAGGGTATAGTTGACATGATTAAGGATGGTATTTCTTATGAAACTACCCCCGAAGATGAGATACGTGCCTATATAGGATGGAACGTGACCGGATATGGAGCTATTCTGAGTGAGAAACAGCAAGCTAAGATATCTTCCCCGATTTGGATTGTACCCCATCAGGGTCACCTGTGTCTGCAAGGTACTGGCAAGAATCCCAGAGCTCAGTTAGGGAAGAGTGTCTGTACTGAAACGTATGTTTTTGGATCTCAGACTTCACCTGCGTTTTTGGCAGCTAAGGGTACCTATTTCATCTGCCATGATAGAGCCTATACATGGTTGCCCCCTGACTTTTCGGGCTCATGTTTTGTTTCGTTCCTGTTGCCTCCCACCTACACAGCAGCGGCAGATTACCACAATACAAGGATAGTTAGATGTGTCTTGAGTAAAGAAGACACTGCAGGACAAGAATTTGGGGACTTCGCAAAGGGTTTTCTGCCGTTCTGGGGATCCATGGCTAACAGCAGAAACATAAGGCAATTGACAAGGGTGGTTGAGTCCACCGTGATAGAAACTGCTGGTGCCCTTAGTAACCTGACTGCTGAGCTCCAGTCGGATCGTCTTATGACCCTTCAGAACAGGGTCGCATTAGATGTCATACTTGCAGACCGAGGTGGGGTATGCAGATTGATCCAATCGAGTTGCTGTGTTTTCATCCCAGATAACGCTCCAACAGTGTACCAGGCCATCTCCAAACTACATAAGATTTCCGAATCTATTCATGTGGATAAAGGAGATTGGTCGTTAATGGGATGGTTCAGGGAACTGATATCTGCCTGGGGATAGAAAATTCTGATGGTCATTGGGATGGTCTTAGCCATTCTTTTCCTGTTCAGTCTGTGCGTACAGTGTGCTCCTGCAATATGTGGCCTTTGTGTTACATCATGTGTATTTATTTATTTATTTTTTAACATTTAATATAGCGCGAACAATTGCCCGAAGGCGTCTCGGCGCTGTAATCTGCAGACTCTCCTAACTTTGGCTTCTAGACTTTTAGAGGTTAAACAACCATGTTTTCAGCTGTTTCCTGAATGACAGCAGATTTGGGCTAGCTCTGATTGATTGCGGAAGAGTATTCCACAATTTAGGGGCGGCCACCAGAAAGCGTCTATCTCCCCAGTTTACTAATCTAGTACGTGGCACTACTAGATCGTTCATCTTCGCAGACCGGAGTGGTCGGGAAGGTTGGTACACCATGAGGTGCTTTCTCAAAAATTGTGGGGCTTGTTGGTGCAAGGCCTTGTACACAATGCACAAGGTCTTAAACTTTATTCGATTCTTTACTGGGAGCCAGTGCAGCTCTCTCAGGGTGTTAGATATTGGTTTAAATCTAGGAACACCTGAGAGTAGCCTGGCCGCAGCATTCTGCACTAGCTGCATTTTTTTTATGACCCTGATTTGGGCATTGGCAAACAGGCCATTGCAGTAATCTAGTGCCGATAAAACCAAGGCACTTACCAGGGTTCTGCCTACAGATTCAGGTAAAAATGGCAAGATCTTTTTTACCAAACGTAGTTTGTAAAAAGCCCCCGAGGTCATCTGATTGGCATGAGCCACAAAATTCAGATTATCATCGAAGGTGACACCCAAATTTCTCACCTTCGTGGTTGGTTTAGGCAGAGCTCCAAAAGATGGTGGCCACCATGCCGAAGACCAGCTAGGGCTAAGGTGACCGAAAGTTACCACTTCGGTTTTTTCCGAATTCAGCTTTAAGCGACTTTCGGACATCCATCGGCCAATGGCCTGCATTCCTGCCTTAAAACTTTCCGCTACTGCTTCCCCATCGTCTCTGATCGTCAGAATCAACTGGGTGTCGTCAGCATATCAGGTAAGGTTCATCCCATGCGCTCTGATGGTTTTTGCGAGGTCCGACACATAGATATTAAAAAGTGTCGGACTCAGGGATGAACCTTGAGGTACCCCACATGGCAAGGACAACTCTGTAGACTCGAATTGTCCCAAAGCGACTGCCTGTGATCTGTCCGCCAGAAACGATGTCAGTAACTTCTTCGCTAGGCCCCTTACTCCCATCCCCTCGACACGGTCGACCAAGGTCTTGTGGTCGACCGTGTCGAATGCGGCTGAGAGGTCTAGAAGCACCAATAGTGCTGATCCACCTTGATCTCGGATCAGTCGGATGTCATCTGCTGCCTTGATGAGCGCTGTTTCTGTACCATGAAACTTACGGAATCCGAATTGAGTTTCATCGAGCAGCTGGTTTTGCTCGATGAATTCCGCAAGTTGAGTGTTCATGGCTTTTTCTGCCACTTTAGCTAAGAATGGGAGGTTAGCTATGGGCCTGTAATTTTTTAACTCCGCTTTATCTAGGCCAGGTTTCTTCAAAAGTGGCTTTAATAAGGTTTTTTTCAAAGAGGTGGGAAAGATTCCAGTTTGGAACATTAGGTTGCAGATCTGGGTTATTACCGGAATCAAGATATCCATTAATGGGCGTAAGGTTTTCAAAGGACAGGGGTCCAGTGCTGAGCCTGATTTAATGGATTTGATGATGTCCTGGGTTTGAATTTCCGAGATTTCCGCAA
This sequence comes from Lissotriton helveticus, assembly GCF_964261635.1. Lineage (NCBI taxonomy): Eukaryota > Metazoa > Chordata > Amphibia > Caudata > Salamandridae > Lissotriton > Lissotriton helveticus. The sequence continues at coordinate 303,147,891 of NC_136069.1, read as the reverse complement.
ACTGCGAAAAAGTTTTGTCGGTATGTGGCCTCTTTATATCGTTACTTTTTTGTTTATCAGAGATAGTAAATGACGAGAAGATATCATTTACTTTAGTAAAAAAGTAAGAGGCTATTGAATCGCAAAACTTTTGTGAGGCTGGGGGATTCAGATCAGGAACTGCTCCTGCAAGTTGTTTAGTTATGTCAAAGAGCTTTTTTGTGGAGTTACTACAATTCTCAATTTGCTCCTTATAATATTTCTTATTGGCTTCCAGGATCAAAAGTTTGTACTTAGTTAGCAGCTTCTTGTACTTGTCTTTACTTTCCTCATCATAACTTTTCCTCCAGTGCCTCTCCTTGTTTCTACAAAGCTGTGTAAGGAAGCCTGTATCAAGAGACGAACTAAGTACTAGAATGATGTTACAGCAACATCTCAATGACTTTAGGAATATAGATCTGGACTCAGATTAGCATGAGGATAGATTAATTGCCTATGGAAGGGCAAAAGGAGGGTTTGTGGTTCTGAAAATCCTGGACTCGAGTAATAATTCTGGACTCGAGAATAAAATTTCATCGTAACATGACGACTTTAGTATCAAAAGACCGAGAATGACGAGTACACCATGTACAAGCATTTTCAGCATATTCGAGTGACGATTTCACCTCGAAATCGCCATTACCGTTCTGAACCCTCGGTTTCCATTTTATGTATGGCAGCCATTTTGTGAGTTGCCCTTTACATAGGCTTATAATCCAGCTAAATTCGATTCCAAAAGGACACGTACACCTTAATCGACTTTCCAATGACCTGTGCAAGTTGGAACCATTGCCCCAGGCCAAACCTGTTAGGTCAGTTCCTCTCCCAGTGGCCGAACAAGATAGCATCAAGGCTCAACAGGCCATAAACCTTTTAATCGCACACACACCCTGCCGAATCTTGCTCACATCTGCCCCTGCTCTTTTTCTCATTTGCTTTATGGTGGGGAGGTGCCCGTTTTTATTAGGGGTCCACTGATATCTGATGGAAACTGGACCTTGCCAGGTAATTTATTGTGGGCTGGACGAAGTGAAATATGGGCATGTCACCATGACTCTGCTTTTCCGTTGTAAACTGAAGTATGTGAATAGTATATTGTAAAGTCAAGAATGTTTGCCTGAAGCTGAATATTTTGTATAAAAAGAGAAGCCTGGTTTTTTGAATTCGAGCAGTCTCCTGAGAATATACTTCCCGTGTGTTGTACTTCTAGGACACTTGTTACCTTGGTTGCAGCCAATAAAATCGATCCTTGACTTCACCTAGAAGACTCTGAGTTTCTGTGGTCTGAATCAGGAAAGGACTCGAGGTCTCTGGGTGTACCCTGACACCGCTGGGTTACCGGTTCTGTACCGGTTCTTAAAAACCCAGTACCTCACCTGGTTCCTTCCTGGTCACTGGCTAGTGACCCAGACTCTGTCCCCTCTGCTTTCAGGTACTCTTCATCCTCGATCCGCCCTTGGATCCAACCGGACACTTCTCTCCTGGTCGCCTGCAGCATCTTTCTTCAAGGCTCCATAGGATTCAGTGACGAAAGCCAACACACTTTGACACCTATGCACCAGCTTCCTGTGGGTGAGGTAACGCGAGTACTTCGGTGCTCCTGTGGGTATTGACTATCCTAGTGTCTAAGTTTTTAGTAGCTTTCTCCTAGTACATCCGGAAGTGTCCTAAAAAAACTAGTTTCCAATTCTTTCGTTCCCATTCTAACTCTATGGTAACTCGCGTGTGTGTGAAGACACTGCACACGCATCCCGTGGGCCTCCTGCTCCCTAAATCTTGTTAGTACAGCGTAGCCCCAGCGATTCCCTAGGCCCTAGGCCTATCCTTTGTTCGTGACGTGGTTCTTATACCACTATTTTAGTATATGGTTTTACGTGCCCCTAGGGCCCTACTGTAGATTGTGCAACTTACTGTATGATAATTAAGTTTCTTGTTATGTGCTTTAGCCTCTGACCTCATAAAGAGTTCAGAGGGATTATGTTTATAATAAATACATATATATTTTATATATAACATGTGTGGTGTCCTTTCATTTGGTATTCAAGGGGTTACATATGGTAAAACAGCTGGCTTCACATGCTCTCTGAAGTTTTAGCCTAAGACTTCTTTGTCCATGCTACCACTAGGATAGCTGGTCTATAAGATTGACTTTACAACTATCACCATAAGGGTTGTTTGGACTGATACAGGGTTCCCACTAGAATAGTGGACATCACATATCAGGCCAACTCCTCAAACAAAGAAAATAAGAATAGAAGCCATATGTTTAAAAGAGAGATGAAGTTTTCCTTTTCACTAACCTTTTGGAAATAATGTGTATAAAGCAAAGAGAAACGTAAAGAAACATTAATGCACAAGTTACTTACCTTCCATAACGATATATCTGTAAGAAACATTAGTTAGTGATAGATTCCTTACCTTAAAATTACCCCCAGTCGTCAGACTGGAGCCGGAAAGTTTTCGTCAGCAGTACCCCTGCGCATCAGAAGGTGGCGTATTCCGGCTCTGCGTCCGTTGTTGGCGTTGTGGTTGCGGAGATGACGTTGCGGCAGCTACTTAGACGTGGCCCTCGCGCGCTGATGTCAGTTCTGTACACGACTTTGCACAACCAGAACGTAGAGCCATGCAAGATACTGACCATTGGTGCATAGAAACTAGTGCTCTGGAGGGGTTGACCTTAGCCCTAGAAATCAGTTAGCTGAACAGGGAGGATGGGTGGGGTGGTACTGAATCTATCACTAACCAATGTTTCTTACCGTATCGTTACCGAAGGTAAGTAACTTGTGCTTTTGAAAGAAACACGTTATTGATAGATTCCTTATCTTAGAATAGATACCCCAGGAATACCAGCCCCGGTGGTGGGTCTGCGAACAAAGATCACACCAGAAAGCCCAGGAGAACAGAACGGCAGAAAAAGCCATCTCTCCGGACTTGGCTGTCCAGGTAGTAGTGCCTAGCAAACGTGTGCAGCGAGGCCCACGTAGCTGCCTGACAGATGTCCTGCAGGGGGCTCCCCGACCCAGGGCATTGAGGCATCACAAAGGGAATAGGAGGCAAAAGGTGAGTAATGCCTTTAAGGAATCTATTCACAACAGGGCACTTTGAAATAGCAGAAAGATAGCCCTTGATAGTGCCCAGAGCAGAGCCCTGCTGGGCAAAACAAAGAAGGAACAAAAGGACTTCTGAAAGAGGGGCAGAAAGGGGATCCACAGCCTTTACAGTGCACCATGCCACAAACTTGTTCCACTGGCAGGCGTATACCAACTTAGTGGCGGGACGACTGCCCACCAGAATCACATTACAAACTTAAGGAGGCAAGTCGAAAGGAGTCAACTGCCGGCGCTCAATCTCCAAGCAAGGAGGTGGAGACTGGACAGATTCGGGTGGAGGACCGTTGTGAGAAGTTGGCCTGATATATGATGCTCACTAGTTCTAGTGATCACCTTGTATCAGTCCAAGCAACCCTTATGGTGATTGGTTGTAAGTCAACCTTATAGACCAGCTATCCTAATGGTAGCATGGACAAAGCAGTCTTAGGCTAAACTCTTTTGGCATGTGAAGCCAGCTGTTTTACCACAATATAACCCCTTGAATACCAGATGAAAGGACACCACACAGGTTGTTATGAAAATAAACAGTCTATTTATTAATAACAACACCTCTGAACTCTTTATGAGGTCAGAGGGCTAAGCACATGACAATCTCTTAAGAAAAATACGTTAAGTTGCACAAAATCACAATGGTGCCCTAGGGGCACGACAAACCATATACTAAGTAAGTGGAATGTGAAAGTCAATAGTTCGAATGGAGCTGTCCAGAGGCTGTAGGATCGGTGGGACCACGCTACACTAACTTCAGGTAAGTAATAGGAGGCCAACGGAACGCGTGTGCAGAGTGTGAACTCACACGCGAGATGCGTAACAACGTCTATGGACAGTACAGTTTAAGAAAAAAGTGAGTACGGACAATCCTGACTAGGTAGGACTAAAGTCAAAGTTTTTATTTGGTTTGGTACTCCACTGAGGACCACAAATAATATATATAAAATACAATTCTTACAGTTTTTAAAAGTTCTCATGTTAATACAAAGATAAAAAAGGTTTTAAAAATGTATAAAGTTTATAACAAACTAGTTCATTAGGGGGAGTTTTGCAAGCGATCATCAGTTCCTTGACGGTGGCGATACGGCATCTAAGATATATAGGAGACAGATGTTTTTCTCTCGCCGCTACTACTTTGAGATTGGGGCATATGAACAGTAGATGCTCTAAGTCCTGCTCCCCGCCGTTACATAGGCTACATATTGATGACTCGTTTTGATGCCATTTTGATGTTAAAGTTTGGGTGGGTAGAATGCCCAACCGGAGCAGGATAATTAATCTCCTAGCGCCGTGAGTGAGATTAAAGTCTATATAGTTCTGGGTTTTCTTAAATACCATTGATTCAGCAAAGTTTTTATATAAAATTAGTTTGGTGCAATGCGACGAGTCAAGGTCAAAGCTTAGTCTTGGAGTATAGCATTTTAAGAAGAGTTTCAATTGAGGCGGTGTCCAAGTCAGCAACAGATCAGTACTAATGTTCGCCAGTTTGACATGTTTTTATAAAATACGTGCTTCGTAGAGTCATTATCAAAAGTCTCTGTTTTAAGCAGGGAGCGAAGTGTACCATCCTTTGCATGGAGCAGGTTGTATGCCCACCTAATGATGTTTGCGATACCTCGAGAATAAGAGCTCATGAGCGATAGTTCAAGGCGGAGTGCTTGTACTGGGATAGACTGCGCTACTTTTAGCATTTTCCCCAATATTTTTCCTTCTTTTAGGTCCAGGAATGTCCACTGCTTTATAGGTATGTATTCCAGGGCATACGATAAAACTGCAGGGATCTTCACACTATAGACTTTAAGCAGGGAGGAGAAATGTCTATTTCCCGAGGCAGCATATAACCTTAGCAGTGCTCCTGCGTGCACCTCTGATTTTCTCGACAAGTTTAAGAACTAACGGTTGTTTTTTAGTGACTTAGTGAAGATCCTACCCAGATAGGTATACTCCTCAACTTCTTCGATTTTTTCGTCACCAAGTCTCCAACAAAATGAACTGCTTTTTTTCTTGCCTGAGAAAGAGACTATTTTTGTTTTGGCTAAATTAGGTATTAGAAAATTTTCCTTAGTATACTTATACAGGGCATCCAGATTGTTTTGTAGACCAAAGGGGGTTTGGTCCATCACTATAATATCGTCCGCGTAAAGTAGGGTGTGAACTTTTTGGGCAGCGACCTTTGGTGGAAAGTTTAGTTCTTGCTGTAGATGCTGAGGCAAATCACTGAGATATAAGGAGAACAACAACGGGGCAAGGAGGCACCCTTGCTTAAGTCCGTTGGGGGTTGGGATCGGGTTAGTGAGGCCCTTTTCCCTCCCCATTTGTAGTTGGCACCAGGTGTCTGTATGCAGTGTAACTATAATTCGTAACAACTGCTCAGGGATTCCTAATTTCTTCAGTTTTTTCCATAGGGTCACTCTATCCACTCGGTCGAACGCTGTTGTAAAGTCGATGAATGCTGCATACACAGGCTGGGATTTAACTACCACATATTTATCAAGAATAGTTTGTAACATCAATATTGTCTAAGACGGAGTGCTTTGGCCTAAAGCCTGCCTGGTAGAGCGGAATCAGTCCCTGTGTGAAAGCCCATTTTTTTAGTTGATCAAGTACCTCGGCAGCAAAGATCTTTCCCGTAGCATCCAGTAGTGCTATCTGACGATAGTTGCCTGGTTGTTGTCTCGGTCCCTTTTTATGTATCGGTATGACGATACTACCCTTCCAGGATTTCGGCAATTTCCCTGTGTTTAGGATGAAATTGAAGAGGGGAGATAGTATAGTGCTCCATCCCTTAGGGTCAGTCTGAAGGACCTTAATAGGTATTTGGTCTGGGCCGGTGGCTCCTGTTGTTCTTGCCTTCCTTATATGCATTTCTGCAGAGAAGGGGGACACAGTTCCAATGGATAAGGTAATTCCTTCGCAGTTGTTTGTGGGAGTTATAGGCCTTTCATGGGTAATGTTTAATTTATACAAATTGGTCAAATACTTCTCCCATTCTTTAGAGGGGACTGGGGTGGCTTGCAAGGCCTTTTTTGTGCCTGTTTCTTTGGCGATTAGTGACCAATAGGTACGTTGATTGTACTGTTTTGCTGCTATTTGCAGGTCAACCCAGTTTTTGTCTTGCGTTATATTTTTTTTCCGTTGTTTCTCCCTCTTGCGTTGGTTCTTTAATTTATCAATTTCTGCTTGTCTAGATATAGAGGGCTCCAAGAACTGCGATCTTATTAATTTATTTAACCTTTTTGCGCTTGTAGATGGCCTACTAGTTTTATTTTTGAATCTAGCTGGTACAGCTTGTTGCACTTTGTGTTGGAGCGTTTGTTTTAATATCTCGATTATCGTCTCAAAGTTTGTTATTGGGTTGGAGGAATAGATTGCTTGAAGGAGCTGCTTTGTATTTATTAGAGTGGCGACTTTATTCAGTGTAGCCGAATTCCAATATATCTGCCTTTGGTTTGTCTTTACCGTAACTGTACTGGATTTAAACATGATGTGGCTGGTTGGGCATGTGGTCGTTGTCCATTGGGTATGTAGGGCCTGGATGGCGTGGTCGCTTCCTTGGGCAAAGTAAATCTGAAGCTGTGTAACAGAGCCGTATATATCCAAGCTGCAGATCATATAATCCAAAATTGATATGGAATTCGTTCCCTGTCTCGTATAAGACGCGGGGATGTCACCTTCCACATTTCCATTTAGGATAGTTCCATTTAGTAAAGGTAGTGATTGTAATAATATTTCCCCCTTTTGTCAGCCTTGCTTCTGGTCGGGAACAATGGTACTGAGATTTCAAGAGCTTCCTCCTTATACCAGCTAGCCCATTTCGATATTTCTGTGTTAGATAGTTTTCCGCTGAGGTCACCCATGATTATAAAAGGGAGATAAGCTTGAGTTTCTGTTATTAGCTGGATACCCTCCAAGATTTCAACAAATAGCCCGTCGTTTTTTTGTCCAGGGGGATGTATACGTTGAAAAGCAATACGTTTTTTTTGCAGCTCTGGAGTGTCTAACCCCAACCTGACCTTAATACATTGAAAGTAGTTAGATTTTGTAGAGATAATTTCTTGGGCCCAGTTGTACTCTTCGCTTAAAAGGATTGCTATACCTCCCTTCGCATGCCCTCGGCTAACTTCCTGCGCTGGGATATCATAGGTGAAATACCCCTCCTGGTAAAAACTTTTTGTTGACCAAGTTTCTTGTATTGCCATTATAGCTGGTTGGTTTTTCGTCAGTTCCATCATCTTTTCTGGTGTTCTCCCTGCTATGTTCCAAGATGATATCAGTAGACCACTGCTAAACTGAGTGATTCTTGTTCCGTGCTTGTTTTTTATTGTTTAAAGTCTCTGCAATCCATAACTAAGACTGATCTATATTTACTGTATCCTTATCTTTGGAACTTTGGCTCCAGATTTCTCTCTCCCAGTCTTTTACTGAGATAATTAGATGTTCTGCAGAGTCGCCTATATAATACATTTTTTTATTTTGCTGGTTAAAGGATTTTTGTGAAGATTTCTTAAGCAGATTTCTCGGTTTTCCGTCTGTAGATTTCTGTATTGAGATGAAGTCGTAGTCACATTTATGAAGCGTTTTTTTTTCTTTCAGAATAATTCCCAGGAGCACTGGTGACCAAAATTCTACCACGGCGGTTTTCATTTTTTCTTTATCCGGGGAGGATACTAAGTCGATGCCTTTTCGTGTTAAAGTTTGTAGGGGCAAAATACATTGAAGGAGGTTAATAATACGGACTCGGTTGAGAGGGGCTTCATCTGTTGGAAACAGCTCTGTTATTTGCAGCTGTGTCGATATTAATTCTTCTTGTGGTGGATCTTTTTTCCGGTGGTCTTCGGGTCCTTTAAAGTGAGCTCTTAGTGCAGGGCTTACTGGGTCATAGTGGAAGTCTTTTGCCCTTGGGTTCAACGGAATTTGTTGGAGAATTTTATTGTTAGATTTTTCCATCAGGTTTTGATTTATTCTCTTTAGAGATATGGACGATTTTATACTTTCTTTGTGAACACAGTGGGCGTCAGGAGGGGTGGTGGTCTTCTGAAATTTGAGTTTCTGCGCTTTTTTCTTTTTGAATCTTCTTACCGGCTTTTCCCTTTTTTTCTTTCTTTCCCCTTGCTTCTTTTTTATATTTTGTCAATCCTGCGCATCCTCGCCATTTAGGCCAATGCTATCCTTTTTTTCTTGGTCCATGACGGAACTGGCCATAATAAGTTTGTCTTTGGGTTTTCCAAATATAGGATATTGATTAGACTCGCTATTAATGTCTTCTTTAAAGAGTTTCTTTAGGAAATATACTGTAGTTTTACAATGATTACTTATTGGTCCCTTACATGGTTTATTGCCGGTTTGTGTTCCCATTTCTCTTTTCGCCGTCGGTAAGTGGCCGGTGCTTTTGTTGTCACTTGTTACCTCTTGACGGTTGTCAGATATTCCCTTTACTTTGTTTAACTCGGTTTGTTCTTTTTTCCTTTTTTCTTCCACTAGGAATTTTAAAATTCCTATTTGTACATCAAGTGTTTGATCCGAGTTCTCCAGGATATTACCTAAATGGGCGAGGACCGAATCCAGGATTTTTTGCAGTGTGAAAAGAGAGTTCGATACTGGAGTATTGTTGTTCGTTAAGCTGGTGGTCTTGAACAGAAACAAGTCCGGGGAATATTCCAGGAAACTCTCTCGGTCAGAGGGTTTTTGTAATGTGCTGTTGTGTATAACATCGGGCTCTTCTTGAGGTCCCAGATCTGATTCTCCTTTCATACGAGTTGGTTCAGAACGCATCGAGATATGATCGGGGCTATGTTGAGTATCAGATAAGTCCAGTGATCTTTGGCCGGTTGACTCTATTTCTGGGGATGAGTCCTCAAAATCTGTTGAGGGGGTTATTTGGACAGCCTCAGATGTAATTAAGGTGTGTTCTTTGGGGGGGCATGTGCACTTCCCTCTTTGTCTTTTCCATCCTCCATTATTTCAGCCGTTATAGCTGGGTTAGACTGATTTATTGCTACTAGCCCCTCAGTGGTTAATGATGTAAAGTACTTTCGTATTCCGGGGGTTCCTGTTATCCTTCCACTTTTCACCGCTTTGTTAGTGGTCTTCCTAATTGCCTCTTCTGTCCCCATTCTTTTCATAAAAATTGTTCGTGATCTCAGTTTTTTAAAGGCCATTTCCCTGCACCAGGGATATTGATAGTATTTTTCCGATTGTAGGTTATCAATTTGATTACGACTGTGGAATATTAATTTAGTTTTACACTGGACAGGGGAATTTGGTGGCTTCCTTCCTCCGGCCTTTATACTCTGGGTTTTGGCTGGAGCTTACTACTCTGTGGTAGCACCAGCTCTTTCAGATTGAAATGATTTTCAGCTGGGCCGTTTATGGTTGGCGTTCCAACGATGTTATTCTTATAGCGCCAAACTTGGCGGGCACTCCTGCACTCCGCTTAGTTCTATTGCACTCCTGTTTTATGTTACTGGTCCTTGCCTGTCACTCACAGACAGACCCTCCTCGAGGTTTCAGCCTCAGGGGTCCGCCCCGCCTCCACGACTCCGCCACCTCACTTTCCCAGGCCCGTCTACCCCTCACAAGGGGGCAGCTGCCGTCAGGGAGAGAGCGAGGATAGCCTCGGGGTTTCGAGGCCACGGGTGTTGCCGAAGTTGATAAGGACTGCAGTATTAGTGTGTCTCTCTTCTGTGATATAGGAATGCTTTAGTCCATTAAGTGGGGCCACAGGAGGTAGTTCAGGGGGAGTTCGGGGGGGAGTGGCGACTGTGGAACTGGACACTAGGACAGTTAAACTACCCTTGAGCACCGAAATGCTCTTGTTACCTCACCCACGGGCCGCGGGTGCATAGGGTTCAAAGTGCGTCGGGTTCTCGCGTTGAAGTCAATGGAGCCTGAAAGAAAAGATGCTGCAGGCGACAAGGAGGAAGATGTCCGGTGCAAGCCAAGGGTGGATTGTTGAAGAAGGAAACCTGAAAGCAGAGGGGACAATGTTCACAGTCACTAGCCAGTCACTGGAGTGGAACCAGGAAGGTACCAGATGTCGTCGTCGTGTTCAGGTGAAGAGTGGACGCTTGACTCTGCAGGCACGTGGACCAGGAGGTGTCTTCGACGACCAGGATGGAGGCACGAGCTGTCCCACGCAGGCTCTCGCTGTCGGCGGTGTTGGATCCGGAATCGGCGTCAACAAGCCTTGGCAAAGGCAACCCATGCGGTGAGGAGGAAAAGCGTCTGGTGTGGACTAGGAGAGTCCGGGGTGCCCCTCTTTTGGAAGGGAGCAAGGGCCAATCTGGAGCAACCAGATCAGCAGTGGAAATTCACAGGTTCGTCGTCTGGGAGGTCACTAGCCAGCCGGCAAGTGACCAGACAACGCGTCGAGCAGCAACAAAGCAGAAGGGCCCCACGCAGATCTCGTGGATGCTGGAGGGCTGAAATTCGGTGCAGGGGCTGCTCGGGGTTGGGGCTTCTCAGTCCCCAAAGCACTTGGTCGAGTTTACCCCGGGAGTCGTGCTGGAAGCGAAGTGCAGTTTCTTCCAAGATGGCCAGTCCCACGGGTCTCGTCGCACCCACGGGTCTCAGCTTTGCTGTAGATGCAGGTTGAGGTCGGAGAGGTCTGGGAATCCGGGTCTCGTCGGGCTCTGAAGTCTGGATCCTCGAGGGAAGACGACAAAGTGAAGCCGCTGGACGCTTGATGGTGCCTGCAGTTGCAGGGTGGACACTCCTTGTCCACAAGGGAGATTCTTCAGTCTTCTGTGGAGCAGAACGTCGAAGGCCAGAGTTTCTTCTTCTTGAATAGTTCAAGATAATCTAATCTGGAATGGGACCAGCTCCTACCTTTATTCTCCTAAAGGGGGCGGCACTACTGACTAGGTCCCTCCCCTGGGTGGGACCAGGAATTGGGGTGGTTACACCCCCTATCCTTTGTCCGGTTTCCCGCCAGAGCTGGGGCAGGGATGCCCCAGCAACTGTTTGAACCGGTGTATGCATAGGGCACCTTGTGTGCCCCAGGCATGTCTCATTCCTTTCAGGCCTCCCTACCTCAATACACAAAATCCTGTCTGGGGTGGTGCTAGCACCTCCCAAGGCAGGAAACCCTTTGTCCAAGCCATCCTCGCTGGAAGGACTCCCAGCAGAAGGAGGTCAGACTTGTGTCTGTGGTGGCAGCATCCATTTTGTGATGCCAAGGCTCGAGTTAACTTTAACCGGGGTTCTCAGTTACATAGATGTCGTGTCCCTCTAGAAGGGTGGAATGCTACCCCCGTCGCCAGAATTGGCGAGGGGGTAGTATACCAAATCGTATGACACCTTACTCGACATGTTTTGATAATGTTATACCAGAGTTGGCATTTAACCGCGAGGATTATAATGCACTTAAGAGTATATGGTATAGCGTTATCATGGAACAGCTATTAGGACTTGGTTCCGCAAGCTGCAAACGGGCTCAGCTCATGCCAGAGCACCATCTCACATAATTCCAAGCACTCTGCCTTCAGGATTGATAAGGCCTGCCATAGGACTGACTGATAGGAATATATGTGTCCATTTTAGGGTTAGATATAGGTATACTATATCTATAGCAAAGGGTGTTTACACCACCTTGCCCCAGCTGTCGTGCAGCCAGTTGTGTCAGATTTAGATGGCCAGCCAGGGGTGGCATAATACATGCTTCAGCCCCTGGTAGGCCCTGGGTACACCTATGCCCTGGATACCTAAGGTATACTGTACAGGGACTGATAGGGTGGCCCAGTACCAATTGGTAAATGCACCTAGGATACATGGTTGTCAATTTAGAGAGAGAACAGCTAGGCTGTGGGTCTGATTAGCAGGCCCACAGCCAGGGAAAGTCGTAAACCAGTAAAGCAAAAAGCAAAAATCTGGGGTGACCATAGGATTGCAGACCCCACTCTCCTACAACCGTCCCATGCTGCTGTGACAGAAGGTCCTCCTGAAGAGGTAGACGAATCGGGGGATCGATTGTCATACTGAGAAGCTTGGGATACCATACTCTTCGAGCCCAGTCCAGAGCCACAAGAATGACTTGGGCCCGGTCGCGCCTGATCTTCAGCACTCTGGGTAGAAATGGTATAGGCAGAAAGGCGTACAACAGACCACAAATCCACTCGCGACGAAAAGCTTCTCCGAGCGAGTGCTGCCTTGAAAATTCCAACGTGCAGAACTGCTGACATTGCGTGTTCTCTTCAGTGGCGAATAGATCTAACTACGGCTCTTCCCACTGTTGAAAGAGACCTTGTGCCACGTCCAAGTTCAGACGCCATTCGTGATCCATCATACACCGGCGGCTGAGTTCGTCCGCCCTGGCATTCAGGGAACCTGCCAGGTGTTGAACCACCAGGGTGAGGCCCTGGTGTTCCAGCCATGTCCAGAGGCGCAGAGCCTCCTGAGAAAGGGTCCACAACCCCACCCCGCCCTGTTTGTTGCAGTAACACATGGCGCTGGTGTTGTCCGTGAACACCTGCACTACACTTCCCCGGACAGAGGGAAGGAATTCCTTCAGTGCAAGTCGGATCGCCCGTAGCTCCAGAACGTTGATATGGAGCCAGGACTCCGCCGGAGCCCAGAGGCCTCTGATCTCCGCCTCTCCCATGTGGCCCCCCCATCCCAGGAGGACGCATCCAGTAGGGAGAGGGATCTGCCGCTGACCCAATCGCGGTTCGTGAGTCACCACTGCAACTGACTCGCAGTGCCCTCCGAGATCAGGACGTGGTCAAACAGGTTGCCCTGATGCTGTGCCCACTGAAACTTCGTGTACCACCACATGTAGGAGAGTAGGGTCTGCTTCCTATGGTCACCCCCACTTTTTGATTTGCTTTACTGGTTTTCGACTTAGATATGGATGTGGGCCTGCTAATCGGACCCACAGCACAGATGCACTCTCTCTAAATTCACACCATGTACCCTAGATACATCCACAATTGGGAATTGGTTCACCTTATGAACCCCTGTAAAAGTGTACCCTAGGTACTCAGGGCGTAGGTGTAACCAAGGCCTACCAGGAGCTGCAGCATGTATTATGCCACCCCTGGTTGGCCACTCAAATAGACACAACTGGCTGAACACCCCTTGCTTAGGTATAGTATTCCTATACCTACTTATATATAGACACATAGTAACCTATAAGGCACTCCTATGGCAGGCCTTAACAATACTGGAGGCAGAGTGCTTGGTTATGTGTGAGATGGTGCTCTAGCATGAGCTGAGCCTGTCTGCAGCTTTCGGAACGATGTCCTTATAGCTGTTCTATGATATCGCCATACCATATACTCTTAAGTGCATTATAATCCTTGCAGTCACATGCTACCTTTAGTTTGGCTTTATCTAACCATGTTGTGTAAGGTGTCATACGCTTTGGAATACTACCCCCTCACCAATTCTGGCAACGGGGGTAGCATTCCACCCTTCTAGAGGGAGAAGACATGTTGTTGCTGACTATCCCGGTTAAAGTTAACCAGAGCCCCAGCGTCACAAAATGGACGCTGCTGCCACAGACACAAGTCTGACTTCCTGCTGCTGGGAGTCCTTCCAGTCAGGGAGGTTTGGACAATAGGTTTCCTGCCTGGAGAGGTGCGAGCACTACCCCAGACAGGACTTTGTGTATTGGGACAGGGAGGGCTGAATAGATTGAGACACTGCCTGAGGCACACTAGGTGCTTCATGCATACCCCAGTTCAAACCGGTTGCTGGGGCACTCCAGCCCCAGCTCTGGCACGAAACTGGACAAAGGAAAGGGGGTGTAACCACCCCCCTTCCTTGTCCCACCCATAGGAGGGACCTATGAACTAATCCAGCCCCTTTTAGCTGTATAAAGGTAGGAGCTGTGTCCTTGGATTTTTAGATTTGATCCTGAACTGAAACTTGAAACTAAACTCTGGACCTTCGACGCTCTGCTGAAACTGAAGACTGAAGAATCTCCCTTGTGGCCAAGGAGTGACCACCCTGGGCAACCAGGCACCACCCAGCAAATCAACGGCTTGCTTTGTCGACGTTCCCGCCGAAACCCGAGCACAGAGCCTGACAAGACCCAGACTTCCAGACCTCTCTGACCCTTCTCTTCACGACTGCAGCATAGCTGAGATCCGTGGAGGCGACGAGACACATGGGACCGGACATCTTGAAAAGCCTGCAACTTGCTAACTGTGCAGCTCCTGAGGTATCCTCGCAGCTGTGCACTGGGGATTGAGAAGCCCCGAATCCGAGCTCCACCTGCACCGAAGATCAGGCCTCCACACTCCACGAGTTCTGCGTGGGGCCCTACTGCTTGTGTTCTGCTCGACGCGTTGTCCGGTTGCTGGCTGGTTGGCTAGTAGCCTCTGTGACGACAATCCTTTTGAACCACCTCGCTGGTCTGGTTGCTCCAGACTGGCCCTTGCCTCCCTACAAAGGTGAGGCACCTCAGACCTTGCTGGTCTGCACCAGAAGCCGTCTTTGAATCCTGCGTGGGTTGCCTTTGCCAAGGCTTGTTGACTCCAATCCGGCAGTCGACCCCTCCACCTGCGAGAACCTTCGTGGGACAGCTCAGCTCCAGCACCTGGTCGTCCTCGACACCTCCTGGTCCGTGTGGCTGAAGAGACAAGCTTCACGACAGCACCTGATTGCTCATCAACGTCGTCTGGTTCCTTCCTGGTTCCACCCGGTCACTGGCTAGTGACCCAGACTCTGTCCCCTCTGCTTTCAGGTCCTCTTCATTCTCGATCTACCTTTGGATCCACCCGGACATCTTCCTCCTGGTCGCCTGCAGCATCTTTCTTCAGGTCTCCATAGGCTTCAACGACAAAACCTGACACATCTTCACACCTATGCACCCGCCGTCCGTGGGTGAGGTAACGCGAGTACTTCTGTGCTCCCAAGGGTATTGAATATCCAAGTGTCTAGGTTTTTAGTTGTTTCCTCCTAGCTAAACCGGAAGTGTCCTAAATCCTTCTTTTTCTAACTCTTAAGTTCCCATTGACTTTGCATTGACTCACGCGTGTGTGTAAAGACACTGCACGCACCGCCTGTGGGCCTCCTACTCCTAACCTAAGGTTCAGATAGTGTAGCCCCAGCGATTCTTTAGGCCCTAGGCCTGTCCTTTTCTCGTGACGTGGTACTTATACCACTTTCTTAGTATATGGTTTGCTTCGCCCCTAGGGCCTAACCGTAAATTGTGCAACTTAACGTATTCTGACTAAGTATCTTGTGATGTGCCTTTGCCTCTGTTCTCATAAAGAGTTTAGAGGAGTGTGTTAGTAAATAAATATATATATATATATATATTTTATATATATCCTGTGTGGTGTCCTTTCATTTGATATTCAAGGGATTACATAAGGTAAAGCAGCTGGCTTTACACGCCCTCAAGAGTCTTTTGGCCTAAGACTGTTCTGTCCACACTACCACTAGGATAGCTGGTCTATCAGGTTGACTTACAACCATCACCATAAGGTTTGTTTGGACTGGTGCAAGGTGCTCACTAGAATAGTGAACATCATATACCAGGCCAACTTCTCACATTGGTGTGCAGCGGCTGGATTAGAGCTTGCTGTTTTACCACTTGTAATCTTGCGATAACATTTGAAAGATCACATAGGTACCTATAGATACATATAAAAACAAGTCTTAGTATACTTAAGTTCTACTGAACTTAGCTGTTGTAGAGCCTGGGCCTAGCACACCCTGACTACAACTCCTAGACAGGTTCTGTAGGAAAACACATAGTGTAGGTAGGTGCAACACCCCACCTCACTAGAAAACATGTCTCTGACAGTGAACCCCAGTGGTTCTCTGCCTGCAGAAGTAGATCCCTTGGGGACTGCTTCGAGATATGAAGCCTTAGCCTTCCAAGTATTGAGACAATTGTGTACTTCTAGAAGGCTAAAACAGGGTTCACACCCTACCATCAAGTTCCTGGTTGAGCTCTTAGAAGAGTATGATGCTCAACAGCCACCTAAGACAGGTGACACAGGTAGTGCAGATGAAGTCCTCCCCTCCTCAGATGACAATGCTGATACTCCAGTACCAGAAGAGGAAGAAGAACGGGGGTAGAAGGAGATGATTCTGATCTTGAGACAAACAGCCAGGTCCCAGTCAGAAGACTTAGCCAGGCTAACTTGAGCATACATGGGAGTCAGTATGGGCAGCCCTCATACAGACCCCCAAGTGGGCTTAACCAGAGGTAGAGAAGAGGAAGATCACACTCCAGGGATTCTCTCCAATCTCATGCTTCACGTGGCTCTCATGGCCCTGCTCAGAGGGAGATGACTTCTCCCCAGAGAAGGGAACATGAGGCCAAAATGAGAGAGGCTGCTCTGAGGATTGAGAGGCAAGAACTAGAGGTTTCCCTGGCCAAAGAGAAGCTTGCTCGTGCTAGGGAGGATAGAGAGAGTGGGTTAGAACCCACTGGTGGCAGCAATATCCCTAGGGATGAAGATAGGTCCTATGAGAATAGACACCTAAGCAAGATTGTGCCCCCCGTACAAAGAAGAGGATGACATCCACAAATGGATAACTGCTTTGGAGAGGGCCTGCAAAGTACAGCAGGTAACCCAAAGTCAGTGGGCAGCAATCTTATGGCTCTCCTTTTCTGAAAAAGGTAGAGATAAGCTCCTCACAGTTAGTGATTAGGATGCTAACAACTACTCTGCCCTGAAGAGTGCTCTGGTTGATGGGTTTGGCCTAACCACTGAACAATATAGGTTGCTGTTCAGAGATACCCAGAAGACACAGACTCAGGACTGGACTGATTTTGTTGATTGTGCCACTAAGGCTCTGGAAGGCTGGTTATTGGGAAGTCAAGTTAGGGACTATACAGGATTGTATAATTTGATCATGAGAGAGCAAATCCTTAGCAACTGTCAAAACCAGCTATTGCATCGGTACCTGATTGACTTTGATCTGACCTCTCCCCAAGAATTGGGAAAGAAGGCAGACAAATGGGTCAGAACCAGGATTAAGCAGAAAAACCAGAACCAAGGGGGTGATCAGAAAAAGGCAGACCAGAAGGGTAATGGGCAGAAACAAAAAGACCAGAAGTCTTCACCGGGCCCCCAAAAGGCACAGGGGGAGGGTGGCTCCAAAAAGAACAAACAGAAACAAGAAGGCCCAAAGAAGCCCTGGTGTGGATACTGTAAATCAGTCTCTCACTGGTTTAGTGAGTGCACCAAGAAGGGCACAGCACCAACCCCCATTGCCCCTAAGGCAAGTGTTCCCTCTAGTCCAGCTGTTAGTGGTGGTTCCCAGCAAAAGGGTGTAGTTGGGCTAACCCTGGGAACTGAGGTGGACTCTGGCCTAGTCAGAGTACCAACTCAGGCTGTTCTTGTCTGTGATGGGGACATAGCAATGTCCTCTACTGTAAGTCCCAGTAATCTGAGCAAGTACAGACAGATGCCTTTTATTAATGACAAGATGGCTCAGGCCTACTGGGACACATGTGCCAGTGTCACCATGGTGACACCTAACTTTGTGAACCCTGACCAGATCATACTAGGTGAAACTTACCTAGTGACCAACGCTAGCAATGCCACTACCTCCCATAGTATGGCAGTTGTTAACTTCTCCTGGGGAGGGGTAACTGGCCTCAAAAGAGTTGTTGTGAGTTCAGACCTTCCAGTAGAGTGTCTGTTAGGTAATGATCTTGAAACCTCAGTTTGGTCTGAGGTGGAGTATAGGACCCATGCAGAAATGCTGGGAATATCAGCACATGTCCTTGCTGTGACCAGGTCACAGGCCAAAAAGTGCTTACCTGAACAAGTGCTGGATCTTGGAACAATAGACCAGACACTACCCAAGAGAAAGAGCAAGAGGGTTAAGGCAGTGCCTTACCCCCTGCCTCAGGTTGAGGATCAGCCCTCCCAAGAGGATGATTCTGAGATCCAAGAGGGAACTGTCCTGGAAGAACTTGAACCTGATCAGGTTGAATTTCTTGGGACAGGGGGACCCTCAAGGGCAGATCTGAGGCAGTCTCAATTAGATTGTTCCTCTCTTGAACCCCTCAGGTAGCAGGCCGCAGCTGAGGCTGCTGGAAATGCTCAAGGTACCCATAAAGTGTATTGGGATGATGGGCTCCTTTATTCGGAGGCTAGAGAACCCAAGCCTGGTGCTTCCAGGAGGTTGGTTATACCTCTGCACTTTAAGGGCTTCCTTCTTACCTTGGCCCATGATATTACCCTAGCAGGACACCTGGGCCAGAACAAGACTTGGGACAGGCTTGTCCCTCACTTTCACTGGCCCCATATGTCAGAAGATACCAAGGAGTTTTGTTGCTCCTGTGTTACCTGCCAAGCCAGTGGCAAATCAGGTGGCACAACAAAGGCCCCCCTCATACCACTACCTGTGGTGGGGGTACCCTTTGAGAGAGTGGGGATAGACATTGTAGGACCAATGGACCCACAAACAGCATCTGGGCACAGATTTATACTGGTGGTAGTGGATCTTGCCACCAGGTATCCAGAAGCTATTCCCCTGAGGACCACAACAGCTCCTGTTGTGGCTAGGGCCCTACTTGGAGTTTTCTCCAGAGTGGGGTTTCCAAAGGAGGTTGTCTCTGATAGAGGTGCAAACTTCATGTCCGGATATTTAAAAAAAAAATCTTTTTATTGGCATTTGGATTAAAATACATGTCATACAATCAAACATATAATATCCAATGCAGCAAGTAATAACACAGTTTCATTTTACAAACAACCTTTTCAAAACACACAAAAGTGTGAGCAAGGCAGGGAAAAAAAGGTACAATAGCATCGGATTATCCATTCTCAGGTTATTAGAGAGTGGCAACACATTGACTGACGAAGATTGTGTAAAAACATTAGGTAGGGCGCTAACTCATACAAAGGATACATATAGTGTTCAGGGACCATGTATTCATCTCTACAATCAGGAGCCCTGGATCATCACATAGGGGGGGTCATTACTATACAGGGTATCAAGTGGACGTGCCCACAATTCAGAACATCCAGCCGGGAATCCCCCGTCCACCTAACATCCCATAGATAGTTCAGGGAGTCTCTAGAACTTTTCTCTTATGGTTCGGGATGGGGAGATTGCGCTCTCAACCTAGCCCCCTGCAGGAAGGGCTCCCAAATATCTCTAGGCCTGGAGGCCACAGGCATCAGCTCCCAGAAGGTCCCCAACTGTGTGTGTCTATAACTCACATCCTCAAGCCATGCCTTAAAGGTGGGTGCGCTGCGCCTACCCCATTTAACAGCAACCTGTCTACGAGCATATAAAAGCAGAAGGCCATGGAGTTTTCTTCTCCGTGGCACTGTGTCCTTAACCAACCCCACCAGTCCTAGGTGCGGTACAGTGTTGTCACGTCTATCAATAATGTGATTAATGGCATCGAAGACGTTCGACCAGAACTCGACAAGCTCCGGACAGTCCCAAGCCATATGGAGGAACCCAGCCTGCTCAAACCCACACCTCCAGCATTTAGCATTTTCCCTCAGTCCCATTCGGTGCAGACTAACAGGCGTTCTGTAATATCTGTGTAAAAATTTTAAATGAATGAGGCGAAGTTTATAATTCGGGGAGAGGTCCAGGAGCTGTTTGCAGCAAAAAGACAATTTTTCCTCATCCAGCGGGGGGTCTAAGTCAGCATTCCACAGTGCCAAGGATCTCGGCGTTACAATTGGGGCCTGGTCCTGCATGGTCCTATATAATCTAGTCACCAACTTCTTCAGTGTCGCTCGCGCTAGTAGCGTCTGCAGGGCCTGGAGCGTTGGGGGGGCCTCAGGGAAGGGGGGGGCGGAACGTACCATCTGGGTACAAATCCGCAAATGTCAGTAATTGGGTACCATCAAGTTCAGGGACTTTACCTCCCAACTCCAAGCATGTTAACATTGAATTGTGACGAAGTTGGATTGCAGGGGCGTACAAAAGCTGCAGGTGTGCTCGTTGCTGCGGGGCTCTCCAGGCCCATCTCAGCGTGTCGGTAGTATCTACATCCGCACCTGGACGTGGCGCCTTTTTGAAATGTGCCACTGATAATGGCAGTGGAGCCACTGTGTCCATCTCCACCGCGACATGTGGTTGGTAGGGGTTTTGGTATATCCAGAAATGCAAGAATTGGGCTTGTGTGCATAGCGCGTATAGGTGCATGTCCGGGGCCCCCAGTCCTCCCTGGCGCAGCGGCAAAGTCAGGAGATCATATGAGACGCGCGCCTGGCTGCCCGCCCAAATGAGAGAGAGCAAGTTGGACCTGAGACATTTGAAAAATTGTTGTGTAATCGGGATCGGTATGTTCGCAAAAAGATATACAAATGTTGGTAATATAATCATTTTCGACAGCGCCACCTTACCAGCAACGGACAGTGGGAGCTTGGACCATATCGCTTCCTTTCCCTCACGCTACGTAAGGGCCCTCCCAAAGTTCATAGACCAGATGTCCTGCAGGTTGCGACACACCCAAACGCCTAAATATTTGACTTCGTCTGCTTCCCACCGTAGTGGGAATTCCGAATGAACCTCGGGTGTGCCATCTGTAAGTGGGAAAATAACTGATTTCATCCAGTTTATGGAGATCCCCGAGAGGCCCCCGAATTTAATAAATTCTCGTAGCACTGGATCAAGGTTCTCAGAGGGAATTACGATATACAGCGTTACATCGTCCGCGTACATTGAAATCAGTAAACTGCGCGAGCTAAATCCTATCCCTCTGGCGGTGTGGTGCTGACGAACGCGGGCAGCAAGGGACTCCATGGCAATAGCAAACAGGAGAGGTGACAAAGGACACCCCTGCCTAGTGCCGCGCGTTATCGGAAATGCATCAGAAATCAAGCCGTTAATCCGCATTCTTGCCACTGGGGCAGTGTACAGTAATTTTATGCGCTTTATGAACAGGGTACTAAATCCCATCCGCGTTAGAATGCGGAACAAATAAGGCCATTCAAGGTAATCGAATGCCTTTGTGGCATCCAGAAAAATCGCAGCAGCCTTTACCGAGGGGTGCAAATAATGTAAGATTGAAAATATTGTCCTGAGATTGTGGGATGTCGAGCGACCAGGTATGAACCCAGATTTGGTCCTGCAGCGCCACCATTGGCAGGAGGGGCTGGAGGCGGTTCGCCAGCAATTTCGCATAGATTTTAACGTCCACGTTAATGAGTGACAAAGGACGATACGAGTCTAGTTCAGCTTCGTCTTTGCCTGGTTTGAGCAAGGCCATAATCAGCGCCTCTCGCATAGATGCTGGGAGGACTTCTGTTTCGAGGGCCTCCTCGTATACCGCATGGAGATGTGGAGCCCGTTTGTCAGTGTAAGTCTTATAAAATGCTGTTGCAGGGGTGTGGAATTTAATAAAATATCTACTTGTCCATGGGACTGGTATCTTTATAAACCTACTTGTCCTGTACAAAATCCACTTGTCCTTTTGGTGCCATGTAGTGCACCGTCAAATAATGGCAGCACTCATTATAGAAGAGCTCGGATAATAGCCTCTCTGGTTATGTCAGGCTCATAGCATAGAAGGATTTGAATACTAGTGATTTCCTTATTTTGTCTCTTTTCTGCAGATCTACCCATTCATTCACCAACTGATATCTAGCATTTCACCTATACATTGGCCTCCATTCATTCTTTCACCAGCCTTTCTCCATTCTCTTTGTAAATCCATCCATCTGCTCATCCATATCTACCGATCCATCCCCAAACGTATCCATCTCAGCCATCTGTCCATCCTTTCGCTCACCCATTCTTCCGCTCATCCATCAATTTACCGTTTCACTCATCCATCCTTTCACTTACTGATCCGTCCACCCTGCAACCCATCTATCTTTTCACCCTTTTCTTCATCAATACATCCATCGTTCTTCCACCATCCCTGTCACTCATCCCTCCTTTCACTCATTCATCTAGCAAGCCACGCTAACATTCATACACTCACTCATCTATCCACCCTTTCACCCACACATCCATCCTTGTACTCACTCACCCTTACACGTTAATTATGGGCCTTTGTCTACCGAGCTGCAGAGAGAAGAGGCTCATCAAGAGTTCCACCCCCGCTGTAACTGCTAAAGTGAGTGTTTCAGGACACCCCTGGCCAAACCTATCCTTCCAGCTCCAAATCTATCATTCAAACTTCTCCATCCCTCTTCCCTTCCTTCCACTCATTCATCCATCATTTCGCTCATCCATCCACTTTCACCCCCTCCATCCATCCTTTCACTCATATCCATCCACTTTCACTCATCCCTGCCATCAGCCATCCTTTTGCTCCTCCATCTTTCATCCCTCCATCTTCCTTTCCACTCATATCCATCCACCCTTTCACTCATCTCTCCATCCAGCGTTTCACTTAACTATCCACCCATCAATCTATCCATCCGTCGACCCATCAATCTATTTATTCTTCCACCTATCTATCCATCCTTCCACCCAGCCATCCATCCACCCACTCCATCAGCCATTCATCCACTCTCTCTCATCCATCAATTCACCCTTTCATTCAACCATCCACTTTCATCTCAACCATTCATTCACCCTTTCACTCATCCAATCTTACATCCATCCTTTCTCTCATCCATCCACGTCCACCCCCTCCATCCATTCCTTCATCCTTGCAATCATCCATTCATCCTTGCACTCATCCATTCATTATTGCACTCATCCATCCATTCTTTCACTCATCCATCCATTCTTTCACACATCCATCCTTACATCCATTATTTCACTCATCCATCCACTTTCACCCCTTCCATCCTTCCATCCATCCTTTCACTCGTCAATCCATTCATTCATCCTTGCACACATCCATCTATTCTCACTCATCCATCCTTACATCCATCCTTTCATTCATTCATCCATGTATATATCCAAGCACCCTTTCATGTCAATTATGAACCTTTGTCTTGACCTGCAGAAAGAAAGAGGCCCCTTAAGAACTCCACAGCTGCTGTAGCTGCTGTAGCTGCGACAGCAGCGTGTTCAGGTGCCCCTGGTGAATGCACAAAGTGACATGAGAGGCCCAGTGCAAGGAGAGAAATGAGGCTGTGCCTGAGGATTGCTTGAATTTCTCATGGGGAAACTAATGAGCTGTAAGGAAAGCCCTGGATGAGGTAAGATACGAGAGGCCAAGGGGAGCGGGTCAGGTCAGTCAGACGGGGCAGCAGAGGGGGTGCGGTGGGGTTAGCAAGTACATGCACCAGGTGAATCATAAGGTGTACAGGCAAAGGAAAGTGCAAATGAGGGTTGCGCAGGGGCTGCACGAGAAGGGAAAGCATGGGCTTTACTGTAGGCCCCCGGAGGCAAGGGTGAGGAGGGATCTTGGGCCGATTTGAAGCTCCAGGGTGAAGCACAGAATGAAAGGCAGGGGGTCACAAGGTTAAAGTCAGAGGCGTCTCGTGCTCGAAGAAAATGAAAGGACCCGCAAACCACACCAGTGCTCGGGGAGAAAGACAAAAGACTCTTTCCTGGCGGTGCTGTGGATGTTTTATATGGAGCTGCAACTTTGTGCTCATCTCCATCATGATGTTGTTCTGCTCCGGGGAAGTGCAGGCGCCAGCTTTTGCATTGACCCTTTCACTGCCAATAAACTGCTCAGAGCTCCTTATTAACTGGCTGTGACCAAAAGGGTTGAACAGGCTGCAGCTGTGTATCGGATTACCGTAAGACTTTCTACTTGTCCTTTGGACAAGTTAGAAATTAAAACCTCTTGCCCTTGTAAGGAATCTAGATGTCTCGGGCGTCGGGAGATAGGAATTCCCCACCCCTGTGTTGTGAGACCATCAGGTCCCGGGGCTTTATTGAGGGGAAGACTTTTAATGACTGACTTGATGTCCTCGACTGTGAAAGAGAGGTCCATGTATTTACGATGTGAGTCGTTTAACCATACGAGTTCAACGGAGTCAAGAAAGGTCTGCATTCCCTCCGTACATTCCGTCTGTGTAGCAGTGTAAAGGTTAGAATAGAATGTGCGGAATGCACCAAGTACCTTTTCCTGACCGACCACTGTTGCTCCCTCTGGGGTATTGATTGTGTGTATGTATGGGGAGGAATTTGGCTTTCGGACCATAGTGGCTAGTATGCGCCCTGGCCTATCTCCTTCACCGTAGCGTCTGGCTTCAGCATATTTGCCTAAGAACTTCAGTTCACGTTGCGCCTCCTCAGCAAAGTCCAAGAGTTTAGTTTTCAACTCTGCCGCTGCATGGGGGCTGCTATCTGTGCAGAATTGCTGCTCAAGTTCTCTTGTTTGCCTCTCTATGTCCGTCAGGGTGCTTCTAATCACTTTCAACACCCCATCTTGTCTTGATATACATTTGCCCCTGACCACAACCTTGAAGGCCTCCCACAAAGATGAGATCGTAGTCACCGAACCAGTGTTCAATTCAAAATAATCTGTGATATCAGACCGGATGCCTTCCTTGAACGCCTCGTATAACAAGGCATGTTGCGGTAGTCTCCAGTTGAATGCCCTGGGTGGTGTATCTGGGAGGGCAAGGGTCAGTAAACAAGGGGCATGATCTGAGAGAGAGCAAGCAAGGTGTTTTACCTCAGCAGTCCAACTAGCTACATCAGGGGATACAAGCCAAAAGTCTAGCCTGGACCAGGCAGCATGGTAACTGGAAATACACGTCCCCTCCCATAGATCCGGGTGTCAGATCCTCCATATGTCCAGCAGCTGCCCTTCGTTCATTAGGTCATGAAGGGCCAGAGTTGCAGCAGGGTGTAATGGCCTAGGCGCCCCTCTCCTGTCCAGCGTGTCTTGTAGCACCACGTTGAAGTCTTCCCCCCTAAATAACAGTAGAGCAGTCAATAGAAGCTATCTTAGCCCAAATCTCACGGAAAAAATCCGGGGAGTCTACATTTGGACCGTACAGTGCTACCATAATAACAGGTTTCCCACCCAGCAAACCCTGAAGTATAACAAATCTGCCTTCGGGGTCTAGTTCAGTTCCACACTCCCTCCAGTCAAGGCCTCTACGGATGAGTATCGCTACCCCACGTGCGTAATTAGAGTATATTGCAGAATGAACTCCTGTCCATCTAGTATGTTTCAAGCGTGATGATGGCGTGGCATTTAAGTGGGTTTCTTGTAAAAAAACATATGTCTATGTGATGCCTTGCCAAATAAGCATGAATCAGGCGTGCCTTCCGTCCTGACCTCATCAGAGACGGTCGCACCACCCGCCGCGTGGCTCTCCCTTAGTGCGCCCGGTGCTCCTCGCTACCACCGCCTGCCCGCCGCTGCCCCTGAGGCCGTGACTCCTGCTTCTCCGGCTTCTCCTTCTTTCTCTGTACCAGCTCTCTGTATTGTTTCCTCCCCTGTGTGGTGCCCCTGACTTGTGTGGTGCCCCTGACTTGTGTCCTTGCCTTTTTCCACTTGTGCTTTTTGCCTTTTTCTCCGCTTGTGTTTTACCGCTTCCCGCTTTCTCCCGCTCCCCGATCCCTGCCGCTGCTCCCCTGTGGCCCCGCCCCCCTTTTCTCTCTGTACCCTCTCCCCTTCCCATTCGCCACCCCGCGCCCGACTCCCAGCTGCTCCTCTCTCCCTCTCTCCATTTATGGCAGAGTCCACGCGTGCGCGCCGAAGGCGCGCCAAAGGCAAGCCCGTCTACGCCCGTCCGCGCCAGGAACCCTGGATCTCGCCGATGCCAACGTACCCGACAAACATACGACGCAGCCAGCCTCCACACACTCAACACCGTCCGGAACCCCGCCTGCTACCTGGCCATCCCGAACCGCACCCGCGGACCCTTCACCTGCCAAGAGTGCAAATTCACCGGCATCCATCCCGGGCCAGCACCCACCAAGCCAACCACCAGCAAGAACCACCTCAAGTGCATCCTGCTCAACACCCACTCCGTCCACAGGCACGCAGTCGAACTCTGGAACCTCCTAGTCACAACAGCTCCGGACGTCGCCTTCCTCACGGAAACCTAGATGAACCCTCCTCAGCCCCCGACATAGCCATCCCGGACGGCTACAGGATCACCCGGAAGGACCGCACCAACCAAATCGGAGGTGGCATCGCCATAGTCCACAGAAACACCATCCGCATCACGACCAGCTCGGAAGACACCCTCACAGCCACCGAACACCTGCACTTCCAGATACACACCAACCCCAGGACCACCCTTAGAGGCACCCTTATCTACAGACCCCCGGGACCACGCACTCAATTCAGCGAAGCCATCGCAGACTTCATCAGCCCGCACGCCCTCGCCTCCGCAGACTACATCCTCCTAGGAGACCTCAACTTCCGCCTAGAGAACAACAAGGACAGCAACACCACCACCCTACTGGACAACCTCGCCAACCTCGGACTCAAGCAACTGGTGAACACCCCCACCCACTACGCCGGCCACACGCTTGACCCCGTATTCTCCTCCAGCAAGCACATCTCCTTCAGCCACTCCACCGGACTCCACTGGACAGACCACAGCTGCGTCCACTTCTCCTTCAAGAAAACCACGACCCACCACCACCCGCAACAGGCCCCCCGCAGAAGCTGGAGCAAGATCACCGCCGACCAGCTCACCACCTCCTCAGCCAGAACCCTCCCACCATCACGACGAACCCCAACGAAGCAGCCCGCAACCTCGCACAATAGCTCACCGACTGCGCCGACGAACTCGCACCACTGAAGAAACCACCCAGCAGACCCCACAGCAAGAAAGCCGCGTGATTCACGGACGACCTCATAAGCTCAAAGAAAACCTGCCGCTCCCTGGAGAAAACCTGGCGCCAGGACCAGACAACAGAGAACATGAAAGCCCTCAAGAACGCCACCCGCAAGCACCACCAACTAATCCGTACCACCAAGAGAACTACCTACAAACAGCGCCTGGACATCAACACCCACAACAGCAAGGAACTCTTCAGCATCGTCAAAGAGCTCTCCAACCCCAGCGCCTGCAACAACGACATCACACCCTCGCAAGACCTCTGCGACGCACTTGCCTCGTTCTTTCACCGCAAGATCGCCGACATACATGACAGCTTCGGCGCACAGACCAACCACCCAACCTACGAACCAGCGCACCCAACAGCCACCCTCTGCACCTGGAACCTCAGTTAACACCGCACGCACGATGAACACCATCCACTCCGGCTCCCCCACCGACCCATGCCCACACCACATCTTTAACAAAGCCGACTCCATCATCGCACCCCAACTCCGAGACGTCATCAACAGCTCCTTCGCATCTGCCATCTTCCCGGAGAGCTGGAAGCATGCCGAAGTCAGCGCCCTCCTGAAAAAACCCACCGCGGACCCCACGGACCTCAAGAACTTCCGACCCATCTCACTCCCGTTTCCTGCCAAAGTCATCGAGAAGACGGTCAACAAGCAACTCTCCGCCTTCCTCGAGACAAACGGATCCCTCGACCCGTCACAGTCCGGTTTCCGAGCAAACCACAGCACTGAGACCGCCCTCATTGCAGCCACAGACGACATCAGGTCTATGCTCGACAAAGGGGAAACTACCGCACTCATCCTCCTGGATCTCTCAGCAGCCTTCGACACGGTATGCCACCGTACCCTAATACAACGTCTCAGCGAAACCGGAATCCAAGGCGTGGCCCTGGAATGGATCATCTCCTTCCTCGCCGGTAGAACCCAGAGAGGCCGCCTCCACCCGTTCCAGTCCGCGGCTACCGAAGTCATCTGCGGCGTCCCACAAGGATCCTCGCTCAGCCCCACCCTCTTCAACATCTACATGAGCCCCCTCGCGGTCATCGCACGCAAACACAACCTCAACATCATCTCCTACGCCGACGACACACAGCTGATCCTCTCCCTCACCAACGACCCGGACACCGGCAGAGCCAGCTTCCAAGAAGGAATGAAGGATGTCGCGGAATGGATGAAGCTCAGCCGTCTGAAACTGAACTCAGACAAGACGGAAGTCCTCATCCTGGGACCCTCCCCCTCGGCCTGGAACGACTCCTGGTGGCCACCTGCCCTAGGCACCGCCCCCAAACCCACAGACCATGCACGCAACCTGGGCTTCATCCTGCACTTCTCCTTCACGATGACCAAGCAAGTCAACGCTGTCTCATCGTCCTGTTTCAACACCCTGCGCATGCTCCGAAAAATCTTCCGATGGATCCCCACCGCTACCAGGAAGAAGGTCATCCAGGCCCTCGTCACCAGCCGCCTAGACTACGGAAACACCCTCTATGCTGGAACCACAGTCAAGCTCCAGAAAAAACTACAGCGCATACAGAACGTCTCGGCAAGACTCATCCTGGACATTCCCCGCCACAGCCACATCTCCGCCCATCTGAAGAATCTGCACTGGCTCCCCGTCAGCAAGAGAATCACATTCCGACTCCTCACCCACGCACACAAGGCCCTCCACGACGCAGGCCCCAAGTACCTCAGCAACCACCTCACTTTCTACAAACCAACCCGCCAGCTCCGCTCCACCAGCCTTGCCCTGGCCATCGTCCCACGTATTCGCAAAACCACCGCCGGAAGATCCTTCTCCTACCTGGGAGCCAAGACATGGAACTCCCTCACCACCCACCTCCGGATGACTCAGGACCATCTCCTCTTCAGGAAGCAACTCAAGACCTGGCTGTTCGAGCAGTAGCGACCCCCCCCCCCAGTGCCTTGAGACCCTAACGGGTGAATAGCGCACTTTTCAAATTCCCTGATCGATTGATTGATTGATTGAATCATTCATACCACGCACGTTCCAAGTGAGGATCCTACATAAATTAGAGTCAGCCCCTATCGGCGCGCCAAGGCTGTATCATGGTAGCGCACCACCTTAATATAGATACCACCTCCATATACCTGTGTAGTCATAGGAAGCCCTGCCAGCTCGAACATAAAAACAATCCCAACTACCCGATCCTCCCCCCCTCCCGCCTCAACACCCCAATTGGGTTGTGACAAATTCCCCCCCCATCCACTTAAACAGTGGGAACAACTGAACAGTGGGGACAATGCCTCAGAGGCGTGGGAGCACATGCATACACCCCCGTTCGCACAGGGTGGCTGAGCCCATGTCAAACCTCGACATCAAGGTCACAGAGCAACCAGAGTAAACCAAAAATACAGTGAAAAGGAATAATATCAGAAAAACATGTGATGGACCAATTTTTAGAGTATTTCGGTTAGTGGCAACACCAGAGCATGTAGTACAAATTGTCAAGCATCAACTGAGAGACTCGGAAAGAGTACCCAAAACAAACAGGCATCAGAGCACATATGATATACAGTGGGGTCAAACATTGTCACATAGGTTGCCTTGAGCTTCACTTGCTTTCGCCCCTTTGTTCTTTCCCTTAGGGCCACAGCAAATTTAAGGGCAGATTTTGCGTCTGTGAAAAAATATGCAGTACCATCGTGAGAAACCTTCAGTTTGGCAGGATATAATAGTGCATATGGAATCTCAGCTTCCAGCAAGAGACGCTTGGCCGGCAGAAACTCTCGCCGTGCCGCCTGCGCCGTCTGTGTAAAATCGGGGTAAAAGGAGATGATATTACCTTTGTGCGTGATACGACCCTTTTCTCTTGCCAGTTTTAACACCGTGTCCCTGTCCTGGTAATTTAGGAGTTTAGCCAGTAATGGTCTAGGCGTGCCACCCACCGGTGGCCTTTGGCCCAGGGCACGGTGAGCTCGCTCCACCACAAACACTGAGGACAGGTGAGGATCAAAATGTTCATGCAGGAGTTCTGTTACAAACCACTCCATCTTCATGATGGCTGTCGTCTCCGGAATGCCTGTAATTCGGACGTTACTGCGCCTCTAAATCGCCAGACTTTGCACGTATAGCAGCCAGTACTTTCTCCATACCGAGGAGCTTCTCCCTAGTTTCTTGTTGGAATTCGTGCTGTTCGGTATGGTGATTTTCCAGGCTATCAAGCCGCGTCTCATGAGTGGCCACCTGGGTCTTTACAGAGTCAAGTTGGGTCATCAGGGTGTCTAGCTTTGCATCTATATTTCGTAGACTGGTCTGCATTTCCAACATCAGTGACCTGAGATCTTCACCCTGGTCATCTCCATCTTCCACTCCCCCCGCTGCACCCCGATTTTCTTGGTCATGGCTCAACTGCGGGGGTGGGCGTTTATTTTCAAAAGAGAGTTTAGATTGACGGGTGTCAGGTTTGCCCATGGTTTCCTCGTTGGTCAGCGCAGCTGCTGTGACGTTATGTATGGCTCTGTGGGGAGCAGGAGGGGCCCCACAGACCTAGCCCCCGCCACCGCCCGGGACCAGGCCCTGCCCGTGTGCAGCGGAATGCAGTCAGGCCAAGGTGCTCACTACAGTAAATGGATGCAAGGTCTTGAATCTTATGTACCTCCTTCCAATGACCAGGTCCACAGCACGAATCACTCCTTGCAGAGCGTGGGCAATAGCACTCGCCCGTCAGGGCCCTCCAGCAGCCCCGCGTTGGACCCTCAATAGGATTCTCCTTTCAACGTGGACCATGCATGAGTCACATTCGCACCAGGATCTGGCAAGACACAACACAGTGCCAGGTTCCACAGCGGGAGGGGGCGCAGCGCCGCGTAAGGGCACACTTTATCCCGGTTCCCCAAGCCACCGACAGGGCCACAGCCTCAGGCACCCCTCACCTCTGGCCGGCACTCCCTCCACGCAGCAGCAGGCGCCGGGGCCCTCACCTCTCGTGCCCCAACTGGCAGATCCACACGGTGGGCCACAAACCTCCACTATCGCCCGGGCCACACGGGGCGGCAAGTGGCTGACGATCTGGCAGAATCTCGGCAGCTGCAAGGAGGGCAGTGGGGGCGAGGTAGCGGCCAAGCAGGAGTCACGGGGTTAGCTCGTTCTGTGATCACAGCCTGCTTCAGGTAATAGGATCATGCCTGGCCTTCACGGCACCGGCCGCCTCATAACCCGCCAACAAAATGGTGCCGTGGGCGAGCAGAGGCCTCCCACTCACCGCAGCCCCGGGCAGGCTCTTCAAGAGTATCCATTGTTATCTCAGCCCCGGAGGGCCACCGCATCCCCGCTGGGGTCCTGCCAACCTTAGGATGGTCCGTGTACCGACCGCCACGAAGCTTCACCACATCCACAGCAGTGCCACTCAGCCTCGGTCTCAATTTCGGGCGGCGTCCAGGGATCTTTGCATCAGTCCCGGCCACAGCAGTGCGTCACCCCCCGGCTATCGCTGCGGACCGCGCCAGGGCAGCGCAGGCAGCCCCGCGGCAGATCAAACCCGGTCCGCAGGTGCCGCACGGGGTCCGGTGCACAAATCCGCAAAGTTGTGGCCTGGAAGTCTCAGCTTGATCAGGATAATTATAGGGCTATTGGCTCAGCCGGCAGAGCCCGCTTAGATAGCGGCCATTTCGCTGCCTGGCTAGCCACACCCCCCCTTCATGTCAGGATATTTGACTGCAATGTGGAAGGAGTGTGGTGTCAACTATAAGTTCACCACCCCCTATCACCCACAGTGCAATGGGCTTGCGGAAAGATTCAACAAGACCCTCAAAGGGATGATAAAAGGGTTACCTGAAAAGCTGAGGAGAAGATGGGACATCCATTTACCCTGCCTTCTGTTTGCTTACAGAGAGGTCCCACAAAAGGGGGTTGGCTACAGCCCTTTTGAGCTTTTGTTTGGGCATCCTGTAAGAGGACCCCTATGTCTTGTGAAGGAATGATGGGAGTTACCTCTCAAAAAGCCTAAACTTGACATAGTGGACTATGTACTTGGTCTCCGCTCCAGGATGGCTGAATATATGGAGAAGGCTTCCAAAAACCTTGAGGCCAGCCAAGAACTTCAGAAAGCTTGGCATGACTAAAAGGCTGTGTTGACTGTGTACCAGCCAGGACAGAAAGTATGGGTGTTGGAGCCAGTGGCCTCAGCAGCACTCCAGGACAAATGGTCTGGACCCCATACAATAGTTGAACAGAAGGGAGATGTCACCTACTTGGTGGACCTTGGGACTCCCAGTAGCCCCCACAGGGGGCTTCATGTCAACAGACTAAAAGCATTTGTCAACAGGGCAGACATGGGCTTGCTCATGGCTACAGATGAGGGGCAGGAGGAAGGGAGTGACCCTCTCCCAGACCTGCTTACTCAGAACCCTGATGATGGGTCAGTAGATGGTGTAGTCTTTGCAGACAGCCTCTCCGAACATCAGCAAAAGGACTGCAGACAAGTTCTTCAGTCCTTCAGTCCTTCAGACATCTGTTTTCTCTGACCCCAGAGGTGGACACTGGTGACAGTCTGCCTGTCAAGAGTAAAACCTACAGGCAACCTGACTATGTCAGGGACTGCATTAGGACAGAGGTCCAAAAGATGTTGGAGCTGGTAGTTATTGAGCCCTCAGAGATCCCTTGGGCCAGTCCAGTAGTCCTGGTGCCAAAACCTCACACCCAAGATGGTAAGAGAGAGATGAGGTTTTGTGTGGACTACAAAGGTCTCAATGCTGTCACTAGGACAGATGCCCACCCCATCCCCAGGGCAGATGAGCTCATTGATAGATTGGCTTCTGACAAGTTCTTGAGCACATTTGACCTGACAGCCGACTACTGGCAAATCAGATTAGCTGAGGATGCAAAAGCCAAGACAGCATTTTCGACCCCAGGAAGACATTATCAATTTGTGGTAATGCCCTTTGGTTTGAAAAATGCACCTGCCACTTTCCAAAGGTTGGTGAATCAAGTTCTCTCAGGACTGGATGACTATTGTGCAGCTTAATTAGATGATATTGCTGTCTTTAGCTCCACCTGGGAGGATCACCTGGTCCACCTGAGGAATGTTTTAGAGGCTCTGCAAAAGGCAGGCCTCACTATCAAGGCTACAAAGTGCCAGATAGGGCAGAGCAAAGTTGTGTACCTTGGCCACCTGGTAGGTGGGGGTCAGGTTCAACCCCTGGAGAGCAAGATCCAGACCATCAGAGACTGGACTCCTCCAATCACCCAGACACAGGTAAGATCTTCCTTGGGCCTGTCTGGATACTACAGGAAGTTTGTGAAAAACTTTGTGTTCATTGTGACACCACTTAATGACCTGACTTCCAAAAAGATGCCAAAGAAAGTTCAGTGGACAGTTAGCTGTCAAAAGGCATTTGATTACCTGAAGCAGGCCATGTGTACTGCACCTATTCTGAAAAGTCCAGATTACTCCAAAGAGTTTATAGTCCAAACAGATGCTTCTGAGTTGGGTGTGGGAGCTGTACTTTCACAACTGAATATAGATGGTCAAGACCAGCCCATTGCTTTCATAATCAGAAGGCTGACCCCTAGAGAGAAACGTTGGTCAGCTATAGAGAGGGAGGCCTTTGCTGTGGTTTGGGCCCTGAAGAAGCTGAGGCCATACTTGTTTGGCACTCACTTCAAGATTCAGACAGACCACAAGCCCCTCCTATGGTTAAATCAGATGAAGGGTGAAAATCCCAAACTTCTTAGGTGGTCCACTTCCCTACAGGGGATGGACTTTACAGTGGAACATAGACATGGGACTGACCATGCCAATGCAGATAGACTCTCCCGATATTTCCACTTAAACCATGAAGACTCAACTGGTCAAGGTTAGTTTAATGTCCCTAAGTTTGGGGGGGGGGGTTGTGTAGGAGAGTAGGGTCTGCGTCCTATGGTCACCCCCACTTTTTGCTTTTGCTTTACTGGTTTTTGACTTAGATGTGGCTGTGGGCCTGCTAATCAGACCAACAGCCCAGATGCACTCTCTCTAAATTCACACCATGTACTCTAGGTACATCCACAATTGGGAATTGGTTCACCTTATCAGCCCCTGTAGAAGTGTACCCTAGGTACTCAGGGCATAGGTGTAACCAAGGCCTACCAGGGCCTGCAGCATGTATTATGCCACCCCTGGCTGGCCACTCAAACTGACACAATTGGCTGATCACTCAGCTGGGGCAAGGTTGTGTAATCACCCCTTGCTTAGGTATAGTATTCCTATATCTACCCTTATATATAGACACACAGTAACCTATAAGTCACTCCTATGGCAGGCCTTAACAATCCTGGAGGCAGTGCTTGGTTATGTGTGAGATGGTGCTCTAGCATGTGCTGAGCCTGTCTGTAGCTTTCAGAACCATGTCCTTATAGCTGTTCTATGATATCGCCACACCATATACTCTTAAGTGCATTATAATCCTTGCGGTTGAATGCTAACTTTGGTTTGGCTTTATCTAAACATGTCGTGTAAGGTGTCATACGCTTTGGAATACTACCCCCTCGCCAATTCTGGCGACGGGGGTAGCATTCCACCCTTCTAGAGGGAGAAGACATGTTAGTTCTGAGTATCCCGGTTAAAGTTAACCAGAGCCCCAGCGTCACAAAATGGACGCTGCCGCCACAGACACAAGTCTGACCTCCTGCTGCTGGGAGTCCTTCCAGTCACGGAGGTTTGGACAATAGGTTTCCTGCCTGGAGAGGTTCGAGCACCACCCCAGACAGGACTTTGTGTATTGGGACAGGGAGGGCTGAATAGATTGAGACACTGCCTGAGGCACACTAGGTGCTTCATGCATACCCCAGTTCAAACCGGTTG
The DNA here is from genome assembly GCF_964261635.1 of Lissotriton helveticus. NCBI lineage: Eukaryota > Metazoa > Chordata > Amphibia > Caudata > Salamandridae > Lissotriton > Lissotriton helveticus. The sequence continues at coordinate 303,113,353 of NC_136069.1, read as the reverse complement.
CTGGGGCACTCCAGCCCCAGCTCTGGCGCGAAACTGGACAAAGGAAAGGGGGTGTAACCACCCCCCTTCCTGGTCCCACCCATAGGAGGGACCTAGGAACGAATCCAGCCCCTTTTATCTGTATAAAGGTAGGAGCTGTGTCCCTAGACTTTAGATCTGATCCTGAACTGAAACTTGAAACGAAACTATGGCCCTCCGACGTTCTGCTGAAGCTGAAGACTGAAGAATCTCCCTTGTGGCCAAGGAGTGACCACCCTGGGCAACCAGGCACCATCCAGCAAATCAACGGCTTGCTTTGTCAACGCTCCCACCAGGACCCGAGCACAGAGCCTGACAAGACCCAGACTTCCAGACCTCTCTGACCCTCTGTTCACGTCTGCAGCATAGCTGAGATCCGTGGAGGTGACGAGACACGTGGGACCGGCCATCTTGAAAAGTCCACGACTTGCTAACTGTGCAGCTCCTGAGGTATCCTCGAAGCTGTGCACTGGGGATTGAGAAGCCCCGAATCCGAGCTCCACCTGCACCGAAGATCAGCCCTCCACACTCCACGAGTTCAAGACTGCACCTGATTGCTCCTCAACGTCGGCTGGTTCCTTCCTGGTTCCACCCGGTCACTGGCTAGTGACCCAGACTCTGTACTCCCCCTCTGCTTTCAGGTCTTCTTCATCCTTGATCCACCCTTGGATCCACCCGGACATCTTCCCTCTGGTCACCTGCAGCATCTTTCTTCACAGGCTCCATAGACTTCAACGGCGAAACCCGACACATCTTCACACCTATGCACCCGCTTCCTGTGGGTGAGGTAACGCGAGTACTTCGGTGCTCCCAAGGGTATTGACTATCCAAGTGTCTAGGTTTTTAGTTGTTTCCTTCTAGCTAGACCGGAATTGTCCTAAATCCTTCTTTTTCTAAACTCTAAGTTCCCATTGACTTAACACTGACTCTCGCGTGTGTATAAAAACACTGCACGCGCCGCCTGGGGGCCTCCTACTCCTAACCTAAGGGTCAGATAGTGTAGCCCCAGCGATTCTCTAGGCCCTAGGCCTTTCCTTTTCCCGAGTCGTGGTTCTTATACCACTTACTTAGTATATGCTTATACGCGCCCTTAGGGCCTAACTGTAAATTGTGCTATTTAAAGTATTTCTAAGAGTAACTTGTTATGTGCTTTTGCCTCTGACCTCATAAAGAGTTCAGAGGAGTGCGTTAGTAAATAAATACATATATATTTTATATATATCCTGTGTGGTGTCCTTTCATTTGGTATTCAAGGGGATACATATGGTAAAACAGCTGGCTTTACACACCCTCAAGAGTCTTTTAGCCTAAGACTGTTCTGTCCACGCTACCACTAGGATAGCTGGTCTATAAGGTTGACTTACAACCATCACCATAAGGGTTGTTTGGACTGGTGCAAGGTGTTCTCTAGAATAGTGAACATCATATACCAGGCCAACTTCTCACAGGATCCACCCGGACATTTTCCTCCTGGTCGCCTGCAGCATCTTTCTTCAGGTCTCCATAGGCTTCAACGACGAAATTCGAGACATCTTCACACCTATGCAACAGCCGTCCGTGGGTGAGGTAACGCAAGTACTTCAGTGCCCCCAAGGGTATTGACTATCCAAGTGTCTAGGTTTTTAGTTGTTTCCTCCTAGCTAAACCGGAAGTGTCCTAAATCCTTCTTTTACAAACTCTTAAGTTCCCATTGACTTTGCATTGACTCACGCGTGTGTGTAAAGACACTGCACGCACCGCCTGTGGGCCTCCTACTCCTAACCTAAGGTTCAGATAGTGTAGCTCCAGCGATTCTCTAGGCCCTAGGCCTGTCCTTTTCTCGTGACGTGGTACTTGTACCACTTTCTTAGTATATGGTTTGCTAGGGCCTAACCGTAAATTGTGCAACTTAACGTATTCTGACTAAGTATCTTGTGATGTGCTTTTGCCTCTGTTCTCATAAGGAGTTTAGAGGAGTGTGTTAGTAAATAAATACATATATATTTTATATATATCCTGTGTGGTGTCCTTTCATTTGATATTCAAGGGGTTACATATGGTAAAACAGCTGGCTTTTCACACCCTTACAAGCTGGCTTTACACGCCCTCAAGAGTCTTTTAGCCTAAGACTGTTCTGTCCACGCTACCACTAGGATAGCTGGTCTATAAGGTTGACTTACAACCATCACCATAAGGGTTGTTTGGACTGATGCAAAGTGCTCACTAGAATAGTGAACATCATATACCAGGCCAACTTCTCACACTGCAGAGCCCGAGTCCGCCACCTGGCGTGATGCACCAGAAGGATGCAGGAGGCCATCAGCCCCAGGAGCCGCAGCGTCAACCTGACCGGGATAAAGTCTGAAAGATCGCAATCAGAGACTGAATATCCTGAACCCTGTGCTCGGGGGGATAAACCCGAAAATGCGCCGAGTGCAGAACCGCTCCGATGAAAAGGAGCTTCTGAGAGGGGCACATGTGTGACTTCGGCACATTGATGGAGAACCCCAACGAGTGGAGGTCGGCCGTAGTCTGGAGGTGGAAGACGACTGTTTGGGGCAAGCCCGCCTTCAACAACCAGTCGTCGAGATTGGGGAAGACTGAAACCCCTGATCAGCGCAGATGAGCTGCGACCACCGCCATCACCTTCGTGAACACCCGTGGAGTGGTGCGGCTCATTGGTTAGAGGCGGCAGACCCAGAAGCAGAGAACGGCCCAGGACCAGGGTTTGATTCCCGACGCGGCAGGGTCGTGGATCAGGGTCAACGGACTCGATTTTTCTAGCCTCTGTGCCTACTCTAACCAGGGACCACACTTGGCATTAAGCTTGCCTCATCTCTACAACGGCCCCCCACAGATGCCGGAGATGCCTGGCTCCACCTTGGAGATACCCAGAAGGCTCCATCTCACAGGGAAAGCCAGGACGGGTTCCCCAGCGGTCTTCAGCGCCAGGACGCTTACGGGAAGCAGTGCGCTTTACAAATCCAGCACATTTACATTTACATTTTACCTTCGTGAATACCCGAGGGGCGCTGGTAAGACCCGCAGGTAGCGCCGGAGGGCCGGCAGGACGGGAATGTGTAAGTATGTGTCCTGCAAGTCCAACGCTACCATCCAGTCTCCAGGGTCTAGGGCAGCTAGGACCTGAGCTAAAGTCAGCATCTTGAACTTCTCATTCCGGAGGAAGCCGTTGACGCTCCGGAGGTCCAAGATAGGGCGTAGGCCTCCTTTGCCCTTCTTGGGTACCAGAAAGTAGTGGGAGTAGTAACCACGTCCTACTTCTGGCCCAGGAACGCGCTTGATGGCCTCCTTGGCCAAGAGGGCCATAACTTCCTCCTGCAGAAGTTGCAAGTGATCCCCCGACATGCGGTGGTACTGTGGTGGCATGGCTGGAGGGGTCGCCTCGAAGGGGAGAGAGTAGCCCCTTCGGATGATTAGCAGCACCTGTCCGACGTGATGGAGTGCCAGTGGAGGAGGTGATGGCGGACCCTGCCCCCCACTGGCGTCAAATGGGCCTGAAAGCTCGGACTAGGAAGGCTTTGAGGCAGATGCTGCGGGAGCGAATGTGGACTGGCCTTGCCCTTGTCCCCCGGCACCACCACGGTGGTTACCTCGTCCGCGTTGAGGCTGGTCCTGCAGCCTGTGGCTGGCAGGACATGTGGGGGTGCCCCTTCCTTGGCCACGATAGCAGAAGATTGCTGGCGCTGGCCAGACAGGCCCAAGGACTTGGCCGTAGCCCTGGAGTCCTTGAAACGCTTAAGCGCACTGTCTGCTTTGTCGCCAAAGAGGCGACGGCCATCGAAGGGCATGTCCATGAACGTGGCTTGGACATCTCCCGAGAAATTGGCGGACCTCAGCCAGGCGTGGTGGCGAACCGCCACCTTCGTGGAAATCGCCCTTCCCAGCGAGTGCGTGGTATCCAGTCCACACCTGATGGAATAACACGCTGCATCCCGCCCCTCCGCAAGGGCTTGGGGAGCCGGGCCTGGGTCTCCTCCGCGCACTGGGGCAGCACGTCCGCAACCGTGTCCCACAAAGAGTGGGTATAACGGCCCAAAAGGCAAGAGGTGTTGATAGACCGCAACCCTAAACTCAATGAGGAGAACAGTTTCTTCCCAAACTGATCAAACCTTTTGGATTCCCGATCCGGGGGAGCGGTCGGGAATGCGGTCTGGGACGTAGAGGCCTGGATCACCAGGCTCTCAGGGGTGGGGTGCACGGACAGAAAGCTAGGGTCGCCCGGAGCCGGGCGGTGGCGTCTGGCCACGTTCCGATCCACAGGGGGAATTGTGGAGGGCTTTGACCAGGTGCCCAAGAGAACGTCCGTGAGGGCCTCATTGAACGGCAGCAGAGGCTCCGAGTAGCTTACTTGCGGCTGAAGCACCTCGGTGAGGAGGTTAGTCCTCTCGGCCGCAGCAGGGAACTCAAGAGCCAAGGCCCTGGCCGCCCTGCGCAACACCCCACCATATGTAGCACCTTCCTCCGTAGCCAAGGAGAGGGTAGAGATGAATCCAGTGGATGTATGTTTTAACAACTACTTCCTAAACCACGAATACCTTAACCACGAAGGCTTAACAACTACCAATGTCAAATCACTACATTTTTTAACAACGAGTTCCTAAACCACGAATTAATCCACCTCGTGATTGGCCAATAGATGGCACTATTGTAATAACAATACTTCTGTGTGTGATTTAAAATTATAGTATTTGATTTGTTTTGTGCTAAGAGTTCTTTTTCTTTTCACTTTTCTCAGAACTGCGTTTAAATGTTTATACAGATATAGGAATAATGCCCTAATGATGTGATGTGTTCTGTAAAACATATGTTTTCATAATATATGATACAATCACTTAAAAAATTTTTTTTTTAATTGAAACATTTAAATCAAAATTTATGAGGGTTGTTTTGAAGATAACGTTTTATCAATGGAATATTTATTTAAATGTTACTCTGTAGTGTGTGCTCAAGAATTCAGTTCAAATTGCTTTTTTACTCGTGTTATGGCACTGACCAGGGATGTATGGAAATGTAAACTAGCACTAACAATCAGCTTCTGCCAAAAGCATTCTTTTATTGCCTTGTTTTTCCGAAGAGCTTGGGATGAAATCTTCTCTCAAACAACAAGAATAAACTGACGCACATCCTTCTTTTGGACTCCCTCAGACCATTTCTCACCGATTAATTTCTTTTTACGAACTGCGCCTTCCTCCTTTAAACACATAAAATTAACTTTGCTTTTCTGTGACCACGCATAGCCTCTGCATAACCCTGAAGCCCAAAGTTCATGGGATGATTTATGGGCAATGCCTCTGCAGATACGTGCCACTTATTACCAAGCTGTCAGGATGAAGGGGGCGAAGATCGTTTGGCAGAAGGAACGGAGGGGAGAGACTCGTGCTTTAGGAAAGTCGTGCTTTAGGAAAGTCGTGCTTTAGGAAAGTCGTGGTTCAGGATTCGTTGTTCAGGTAAGTAGTGATAAACACTTCGTTGTTAAGGATGTTTCCCGAATCCAGTGTCAGGCGAAGTGTCCAAACCACTGGCCTCCCCTAGCTCATCTGCCCAGTCCTGGCTCAACTGGCACTGCTGTGTCAGAGGGTCCTCAGACCCCTCATTGTCCTCCCCTTCATCCGTGTCCTGGTATACAGGCTGGAATGACGGAGCCGGGTCGTAGGTGAATGCCTCACCCATCGATGCCGGAGACGGTGCCGAGCGGCGCCGTTCCGATGCCGGACCCGGACTGAAACCAGGGCCGACATCGTCCGAGGACAGCGCCGGGAGCGACACCAGTGGGGTCGGCGCCAGCGGAGGAGTCGTAAGGTCAACTGTCGTCGACAGGGATCCAGGCGCGGATCCCACGGGGGCCGACGGCGTCGGGACCGAAGTCGACAATGGCGCCGGGGTCGAAACACATGACGCCGCCGGGGCCACCGGCCTACCGAGGCCCCCAGTCGGGTCTGTGGGGCCCGAGGCACGTCGGCAGGCCTCAACGGAGGGAAGTGAGTCCTCATGGCAATGAATCTCCTCCGACGTCGCTCGCAGGCCAGGGACCGCAGGGTATGGGCCTGGAGGCTGCGCCTGCAGGTCCTATGGAGCCACGCGGGCGGTGTCGCCCGAACCTTCGGCCGCGTCGCGCGAGCGGAGTCTGAAGAGCGATGTTGCCTCTTCGACTTTTTCTTTTGAGTGCCACGACTTGGAGCCCGACGAGTGATGACGATGACTCGTCGAGCGACGACTGCGGCTCCGCGACCGGTCACTCAACTTCCTACTCGACCGGGACCATGAGCAGCGCGTAGCCGACTGCCGGATCTCGAGTGGCTTGCGGGACCGCTCCAGCCTAGCTTTCGAGGTCAAGGCCTGGCAGTCGGGGCACGACTTGTCGTCGTGGTCGGCCCAGAGGCAGTAGAGACACTGATGGTGGGGGCAACAGGCGTCGCACGGCTTGAAGCCAGGCATCACTACGGCACCAGGAGTCGAAGTCGACTCGGAAAAGAGATCCAAAATAGATAAAAAAAGTTAGTTACAAAGTGACTAAGAGTACTGCTCATCCCGGATCTGCGCTAGCTGGCGCGGAAAAAAGAAGAAATGGCGTCTAAGTACTCCGACGACGTCAACCCGGCGATCACGACGACGCCGACGGATGTGGAGCCACAGACGACGCCTACTGACGCGCAAGGGTACTGCTGACAAAAACTTATCGGATTCAGCCTGAAGCCTGGGGATATTCTAAGGTAAGGAATCTAACACTAACCTGTTTCTTTCAGATGAAAAGTTAGGTACACTGCAAGTGGGGTGATCAGACACCCTCTCGCCTAGTCCAATGGGATTTGAGGATTTTTCGTGTGTTGATACATGGGGGTTTGGTTAATTAGTGTATAATTATTTGTGTTAGAAATTATTAAGTTAGAGCAAGCTTGGAATGAGATTTTGACATTGTGAGAGGAGAGAGCTATGTTGCTGTTTCCTAAATTAACTGTCTGGCTGTTGTTCTGCTGATCCTGACTATTTGACTTTGCCTCTCATACCTTTGTGAGAGTGCCCCACCTTACTCTTCCGGCCGGAGAGTAGCTTTTCAGACTTCTAGCGTTTATACGCTATGGGTTCGTATGATATTTAGAATTTGCATTAATATTATTTTGCAAATGTTCTTTACCTTTTGCCTCTTTCATGACACGCTTTGAGATGTTATTATGAATTACTATATTGTTGTTTCTCTTGTATGGTGATCTACGATTTAAGCTGTATTGTACTTGTTGCAAGTTTGTCCCACTTGCATCCAGAGAGGACGTTTCTCGGAATAGTGATTGTCGACTGAGCAGCCGGTTTTCTGCGCCCCAAGAGCCTTAAGATTAATTCCTCTTGGGAGACAAATTACATTTACCCACTTAATTTGGCTCTGTCAAGTCATAGCAAGGGACGGACTTGCGTCCTACTGTTTATGAATGCCTGACTGTCGCTCTTTGCCCGTGTTGGAGCCTATGCGCCCAACAATCTGCATTACCTGATCGGGATTGCCTATGGTGCCCCATTTTCTCCTTTACTCTTGTCCTGAGGAAGACCCCTCCCATAAGGAACTAAGGATCCTACTTCTATTTGTGGGGTCGAAAAGTCAACATTGATATTGTTTGCCAGTTGGTCCAACAGCGATTCTTCATTGTGTTACTTATTACAATCATGGCTGTGCAATATGGTCCTGGCTGGCCCAGTGAATATCCCACGCAACTCCCGCTTCAAAATAATACAATTTTACATATTGCATCAAGCGTATTTATCGCCGGATAAGATCAATAGATATTTCTTGATCAATACCACTGGCTGTCCAAGGTGTGACCTGACAGGCGCAGACATTTTACACATGCTCTGGCATTGCCCCACACTTGCTACGTACTGGAATGAGGTGACATCTCTCCTGACACACAGCGCTGGCACAGGCCTGCCCCACACATGGGAGGCTTGCATATTAGGCTTATATAAGAGGACCAAATTGAACAAAATACAGGCGAGGTTCTGGGACCTAGGACTTATCACCGCCAAGCGGATGCTCACTAAACACTGGAAAAAGAAGGAACCACCGCTTACTAAATACTGGTACGTTTCCTTTCTTAACTGGGCTAGGGCGGAAAGCGTCGCATTACATCGGGAAGAAATAGCGGGCTTGAGAAAATTCCCAATTGCACAACTCTGGGATGACACATTGAGCTCCCTCCAACGGGAGGGCGCGACTAGAGGGATCCCCTAGAGGCCGCTATATTTGGGGAGTCACATGTGAGGAAAGTGTGACGATGCCACGGACTCAGGCAACAACACCCCCCTTGCTGCCTGCATGGCTAAGGCGCTGGCGGCGTGGTACCTCCAAGTTAGAATGGGCCCGACACCCCCTGCCCCATCGAGTAATGATTGTAACAAGCTTCTGTCACACTGGCCACGGGTCCGGGCATCCACCCACACGACGGACGAATGATAAACGACGAAACGCACTACCCCCCCCCCCCGACACGTCCCACAGCCCCTATCCCCCTATACACTTACCCCCCTTGTTCTTCCGCATAATACCCCTTTTTGTACTGTTCCTTTTTTTTTGCCTTTTCCTCTCTCCTTGTTTCACTCGGGAAGCGCACAGAGACACTTGGCACATCTGTACCGTCTCTCCATAGTTGATTACCCTTTTGGGTCCTCTGTTCCCCGATCGGACCTGGTTTGGGAAATTGTTCTGCTGGGTTAAACTGCCATGCATGCTAGGAAAAGGAATGTGTTAATCGCGGGGTCTGGACACACACTTTGCGTGCTATCCCTGACTATACGACACACCGGATGATACTACACGCTGCCAACTGGAAATAAAGTGGTCACTTACAAGAGGTGCACTTCCATGCCACCTCCCATAGGACACCAATACACAATGTACTGTGAATACATAGCCATACAAACGGGGGGTAAATAGAACTGGCAAAATGCAGCTATATTACAGAGCAGAACTGCTCTAGCATTGTTACCATAGGGCCTGATATAAGTTGACTCACTTCCACATAAACTTAGGCTGTACTATTTACCTGTGATGCAATTTATCTACTGCATTGATAATCAGATAATGTTTGCCGTTTGGTGTAGGCGATGCATATTACTGTATAGCTAGAAAGAATGCGTGAACTAACGGACTTTATTCACATACAGCAATCATAGGGTCTGTCTAGGACGGCCATGGGTATCAATACAGCGATAACGGAACAATATCCCGACGACACTACAGAATTTCTGTGTAACAACGGATAAGAACTGTTGAGTCAAAAGAGTTAATTTCTTTAGTTATAAAATGGAAAAACAAGACGTCATTTGAATGTAAATACGAAATGTGAGCACACAAAAGGAAAATAACGCTTTCCATGCCGATTGATCTGTGGTTCTTGACATGAGAGCTATGTATACATACTATTTTCATAAATTGAAGTGATGCAGCCAGCCCCAGGGTTGTAGGCTCTGCATTGTGTACGGCTTACAACTGCTAATAAACGTCTTTTAATTCATGTGGCTTAAGGATGAGCTTTTTTTGCATGTAAAGAATCTGTGATTTACACTGTCCCTTCTCTATATACCCCTTGACCCTCACTCGGATCACCCAATCTTCTACATCACACCAACCCTTCCTTTACCCTTTCATAGGGGTTTTTGTTTATTGTTTTGTTTTGATGAAATCCTTTTCAACAAAGTTAATGAGCTCAGTGTGAATAAATAACATTGGACTCCTAAAGTATTAACGTGTTGGTTTATACGTGTTCTATTTGCTTTATGTTTTGCTGTTTTTAAAAAATCCCCTACTGGGACCAATCTTATAAATGTACTGTCTATTACCCAGTGACGCTTTTGGGTTTACCCTTTTTTGGTAACTTGATGTGTGAGGGCAGTTGGAGGCAGACCTTTGATTCTGTCCTGCTAATTTAGATTGATGCAATTAGAAGTCAGTTTTCACTGTCCGTCACCACCCGAAAGCCCTGGCTGTAAGGGGCAGTGAACACTGCTAAATGGTCCCCTGCTATGGGAGAGGACTCGCATGGCCAGGAGAGCATTTTCTTTTCAATAAGAAAGACCATGCTGTGAGAAGTTGGCCTGATATATGATGCTCACTAGTTCTAGTGATCACCTTGTATCAGTCCAAACAACCCTTATGGTGATTGGTTGTAAGTCAACCTTATAGACCAGCTATCCTAATGGTAGCATGGACAAAGCAGTCTTAGGCTAAACTCTTTTGGCATGTGAAGCCAGCTGTTTTACCACAATATAACCCCATGAATACCAGATGAAAGGACACCACAAAGGTTGTTATGAAAATAAACGATATTTATTAATAACAAACACCTCTGAACTCTTTATGAGGTCAGAGGGCTAAGCACATGACAATCTCTTAGGAAAAATACGATAAGTTGCACAAAATCACAATGGTGCCCTAGGGGCACGACACACCATATACTAAGTAAGTGGAATGTGAAAGTCGATAGTTCGAATGGAGCTGTCCAGAGGCTGTTGGATCGTTGGGACCACGCTACTCTAACACTAGGTAAGTAATAGGAGGCCCACAGAACGCGTGTGCAGAGTGTGAACTCACACGTGAAATGCGTAACAACGTCTATGGGCAGTACAGTTCAAGAAAAAGGTGAATACGGACAATCCTGAATAGGTAGGACTAAAACGACTGTGGAACTGGACACTTGGACAGTTAAACTACCCTTGAGCACCGAAATGCTCTCGTTACCTCACCCACGGGCTGCGGGTGCATAGGTGCGAAGTCGTGTCGGGTTCTCGCGTTGAAGTCTATGGAGCCTGAAAGAAAAGATGCTGCAGGCGACCCGGAGGATGATGTCCGGTGCAATCCAAGGGTGGATTGTTGAAGAAGGAGACCTGAAAGCAGAGGGGACAATGTTCACAGTCACTAGCCAGTGACTGGAGTAAAACCAGGAAGGAACCAGATGTCGTCGTCGCGATCAGGTGAAGAGTGGACGCTTGACTCTGCAGCCACGTGGACCAGGAGGTGTCTTCGACGACCAGGATGGAAGCGCGAGCTGGCCCACGCAGGCTCTCACTGTCGGCGGTGTTGGATCCGGAATCGGCGTCAACAGGCCTTGGCAAAGGCAACCCACGCGGTGAGTGAAGAAAGCGTTGTAGGAAGGTAGATCCCTGACTATGGTTGCCCCCAACTTTTTGCCTGGTGTTTTGCTGGTTTTCTGACTTAGTTGACCTGAGGCCCTGCTATTCAGGACCCCAGGCCCACTGCTCTCTCTGTTAAAATGGATTCCATGTACCCTAGGTACATATCCAATTGGATACTGAGTCACCTTATCAGTCCCTGTACAGTGTACCTTAGGTACCCAGGGCATAGGTGTACCCAGGGCCTACCAGGGGCTGCAGCATGTATTATGCCACCCCTGGCTGGCCATCCAAAACTGACACAACTGGCTGCTTGACAGCTGGGGCAAGGTGGTGTAATCACCCTTTGCTTTAGATATAGTATACCTATATCTAACCCTCAAATGGGCACACAGATCTCCTATCAGTCACTCCTATGGCAGGCCTTAACAATCCTGGAGGCAGAGTGCTTGGAATCGTGTGAGATAGTGCTCTGGCATGAGCTGAGCCTGTCTGCGGCCTTCGGGATCTATCCCTGGACCGTTTCCATGATAGCGTCAGACCATATACTCTTAAGTGCCTTATAATCCTCGCGGTTATGGTAACTTTGGTCTGACATTATCTAAACATGTCGTGTAAGGTGTCATACGCTTTGGAATACTACCCCCTCGCCAGTTCTGGCGACGGGGGTAGCATTCCACCCCTCTAGAGGGAGAAGACATGTTGGTAGCTGTAACCCCGGTTAAAGTTAACTCAAGCCTCAGCTCCACAAAATGGATGCTGCCACCGAGACACAAGTCTGCCCTCCTGCTGCTGGGAGTCCTTCCAGCAACGGAGGCCTGGACAAAGGGTTTCCTGTCAGGGGCGGTGCCAGCACCATCCCAGACAGGATTTTGTGTATCCCAGGTAGGCAGGGCTTTAGAGGAAGGTGACTGCAAGTGGCACCCCGGTGCTCACTGTGCATAGGCCGGCTTGAACCAGTTCCAGGGGCACTCCAGCCCCTGATCTGGGGAAAAGCCCGCCAAAGAAGAGGGGTGTAACCACCCCCCTCCTAGTCCCACCCATAGGGCAGGACTTACTCGCGTGCCAGCCCCCTTTTTCAGGATAAAGGTAGGAGCAGGCCCCCTTCCAGATTAGATCATCTTTGAATCCTGAACCTACTTTCTACGAAAGGAACTCAAGACTTCTTCCTAAGATTTCTCCCTTGTGACTAAGGAGTAGTCACCCTGCAGCAGCAGGCACCATCCAAGCATCGCGGTCTGCTGTAAGTCTCTCCTCCGGATCAAGACTGCCCAGCTCCACGAGAACCAGCTTCCCTGGCACCTCTGACCTCTACCTGCATCATCAGCCCAGCTGAGATTCGTGGGTGTGACGAGACCTCGAGGGACCGGCCATCTTCAAGACTGCACGACGCTTGCCCAGCACAACCACCGAGTGACCCTCGACCAAGTGCTTTGGGGTTAGAGAAGCCCCGACCCTGAGCAGCTCCAGCACCGAAGTTCAGCCCCCTTGCATCCACGAGATCTGCGTGGGGCCCTTCTGCTCTTTGCTGCTCACCGCGTTGTCCAGGTCACTTGCCCGTTGGCTAGTGACCCTCCAGACGACGTCCTACGTTTGTTTCACTGCTGGTCTAGCTCCTCTGGACTGGCCCTTGTCTCCTCTTAAAGGGGAGCTTCCTCGGACCCTCCTGGTCCACCCCAGACGCCATTTTGTGTCACCGCGTGGGCTTGCCTTAGCCAAGGCTTGTTGCCTCCTTCACCGGATCCAGCATCGCCAGCAGCAGACATCCAACGTGGGACAGCTCGCAGACCTCCAGCCTGGTCGACATCAGCGCCCTGGTCCGTGCAGCAGCAGAATCCAGTGTCACCTCTTCACCTGGCTGAGTGACCTCGTCCGGTGCCACCCTGGTGCCCACCTAATCACTGGCAAGTGATTCAGAACTTGGTCCCCTCTGCTTACAGGTATCCTTCTTCAGCTGATCCAGTCCTTGGACCAGCCCGGAACATCTTCACTGGTTGCCTGCCAGCAACTTCCACTTCAGGCTCCTGGTTCGTCAACGAAGAAACCCGACGACACTTGAACCCTATGCAGCCGCAGCCCCTGGGCTAGGTAAACCGAGTACCCCGGTGCTCCAGCGTAGACCAACTCTATAAGTGTCTAGATCCACTTTCGTTTTTGACCTACCTAGTCGGGTTCGCCCGAGAACACTAACTTTGCATTTACTAGGATCCATAGACTTTGTCCCGCCTTACGCGTGAGAGTTCCCACTCTGCACACGACGTCCCTGGGCCTCCTGCTTCTAATCTAAGGGTTCAGCATTGTAGGCCTAGCGTTTCTACAGTCTATGAGAGTAGTACTTACCTGCTAGTAATTTCGCATTCCACTTGTATAGTATATGGTTTTTCGTGCCCCTCGGGCATTTGTGTAAATTGTGCGACTTTAAGTATTTCTTTAAGAGTTTTGTTGTGTGCTTAGCTCCCGGTCTCATAAAGAGCCAGGGTAGTCTTGTTATAAATAAATACGTTTATTTTCATAACAACTTGTGTGGTGTCCTTTCACTTGGTGTTCAAGGGGTATATGTGATGGTAAAACAGCTGGCTTAACACGCCCTCTAGAGTTTAGCCTAAAGACTGCACGTGTCCATGCTACTAGGAGAGCTGGTCTATCAGGTTGACTTACAACCAATCATCAATAAGGGTTGTTGGAATGATACATAGTGATCACTAGAATAGTGAGCACTGCATATCAGGCCAACTTCTCACATTGGTGAGCAGCGGTTGGGATTTGAGCTTGCTGTTGTTTTACCACACGTATCCTAAGAATATCATTTGAAAGATCACATAAGTACTAAGGTACATATAACTTAGCTTAGAATACTCTGAGTTCTACTGAACCAGCTGTTGTAGCTCCTAGGGCTTAGCACACCCTAAACTACAACTCTAGCAAGGGATCAGTAGGCAAACAAATAGTGTAGGTAAGTGCACCACTTACACCTCACTAGAAAAGCATGTCTACCCATGGAGAGTCTTCAGAGACTCCTCTAGTGGTTATTGACCCTCCACAGGTCAAATCAAGATATGCAGCTCTCAGTTTCCAGGAGATGAGACAAGTGTGTACCTCCAGGAAACTGAAACAGGGGTCTAACCCCACCATTCCCTTTCTGATAGGTCTCTTAGAGACATATGATTCTAGGAAAGCTTCTCAGACAGATGGGAATATGCCAGCCTTAGAGGGTACCCTAGGTGATCCAGACCTCCTTGACACTGAAAATGCAGTTGAGGAGGAGGAAGAAGAGGAAGTCTCTGGGGATGAGGCAGACAAGGGTCCTGAGCTGGTCAGCAGACTCACTAGGGCCAACTTAGACTTACTTAGGCAAGGATCTGGGGGGCCCCCAGTACTGACCCTAATAAGGCCTAACCTTGGAGTTAGAAGAGATAGATCTACTTCAAGGGACTCCAATAGATCTCTGCACTCTAATGCCTCTCCTCAGAGGAGAAGGATTTCTCCCCAGAGGAGATTTACTTCCCTCAGAGAAGAGAGCATGAAGCAAGGATGAAGCAGGCTAATCTAAGGATTGAAAGGGAAGAACTTGCCCTGGCCAAAGAGAAGCTTGCCTTTGCTAGAGAGCAGCAGATGAGTGTGATGCTTCCCACTGGTGGCTGCAATCTCCCTAGAGATAAAGAAAGGAGTTTAGATACTAAACACCTGAGTAAGATAGTGCCCCCCTTTAAACAAGGGGATGACATCCACAAGTGGATGACTGCTTTGGAGAGGGCCTGCACTGTCCAGTGCATCCCCCAGAGTCAGTGGGCAGCTATACTGTGGCTCTCCTTTGAAGGCAAAGGTAGAGATAGGCTCCTCACTACTAGAGTTGAGGATGCTAACAATTACCAAGTCCTGAAGAATTCACTGATTGATGGGTTTGGCTTAACAACTGAACAGTACAGGTTGATGTTCAGAGACACCCAGAAAACTCAGTCTCAGGATTGGACTGACTTTGTTGATTGTGCCACTAAGGCTTTTGAAGGCTGGCTACTGGGAAGTAAGGTTACTGATTTCAAAGGATTGTACAATCTAATTATGAGAGAGAAAGTCTTAAGTAATTGTCAGAACCAGTTATTACACCAGCACCTGGTAGACTCTGATCTGACCTCTCCACAAGAATTGGGTAAGAGGGCAGACAACTGGGTCCAGAACCAGGATTAGGCCTAAGAACCAAGGTGGTGACCAGAAAAAGGAATCAACCAAGCCTCAAGAGAAGGGTGGGAATAAATCTTCTGATCAAACCCCAGGGCCCCAAAACTCCTCTGAAAAGGGTGGGTCCCAGAGTCCTTCCAATGCCCAGAAGAAACCTTATTGCTATACCTGCAAACAGGTAGGCCACTTGAAAACTGACAGCAGTTGCCCAAAGGCCAACAACAATAAGGAGAACATACCCCCAAGTAAAACTTCCCAGCCTCCTGTTACTACTCGTAGTAATCCCCCAGGTGGTGGGAGTGCCCCTAAGTATTTGGGTGCATTTACTTTGGGAGTTCCTGGGGACTCTGGCCTAACCAGGTCCCCTGACTTAGATACTCTTGTCTGTGAAAATGGCATGGGGTTTGCCAACTTCACTGCTTGTCCCAACACTTTGAGCAAGTACAGACAGGAGCCCCTCATCAATGGTATAAAAGTTGAGGCCTATAGAGATACAGGGGCTAGCATCACCATGGTGACTGAGAGTCTAGTCCCCTCAAGGCAACTTTTACCTGGTGCCACATACCAGGTGACCAATATTGATGGAGTACAGAGAGAGATCATCCCATGACAGTTGTAAATCTCAGCTGGGGGGATGTCACTGGCCCCAAGAGAGTGGCAGTGTCATCAAACTTGCCTGTAGATTGCCTACTGGGGAATGATTTAGAGATCTCAGCCTGGGCTGAGGTAGAGCAAGAAACCCATTTCAAAATGGTACACCTCCATGGTAAGGTTAGTGGGGCAGTGATAGCCACAGCCCCAGTCCAAGATGTCCTCCCTGAACAGGTCAGGAGGGTTGTGCCAGTCACAGCCCAATCTCAGACACATTCCTTCCCAGAACAGGTTGGCAAGGCTGTGATGGTAACAGCCCATACCCAAACTGAGTCCCCTCCTGAAAAGGTTGGGAGAGTTGTGATGGCCACAGCTCAAACTCAGACAGATAATAGTGTTGTGAAGCCTGAAACTATGGATCACTCCACTCAGACAGAGAGCATTGAGGAGGAAGAGAAATCTCCCTCCCTCCAGACTTTAGGAAAGGATCAGCCTCCTCAGGGAACTGATCTGACCCCTTGTGAAGAAACTGCCCCAGAGGTAGTCAGGCCTAGCCTGGCAGAGCCTCTGATGACAGTGGACCCTTCCAAGGTAGGACCCAGTCTGGAGCAGGTAACCTGCCCCTCTCTACCCTGCCTCAGTCAGCCCAGGGCTGTAGAGGTCAGGGAGGCCAGTGTTGGACCCCAAAGGGCCCCTTGTCCAAAAGAACCCCCCAATCAGCAGATTAAGGGCACTGAAGCTAGTAGTCCTAGCCAAGTGAAAATAAAACCAACTCCTGAGGGACCCCCCTTAAATTTAGTTAGGGACCTCCCACAGATGGACACTGTTGGGCACAGCCAAACCTGGGACCTAAGGGCCCCAAACCTGACCAGTCCCTCCAGTAAGCCAAACAGAGGGACCCAACCTCCAGCTGTAGGTAGCCAGAGGTTGACCCTGAGAGCTCAAAACAACTCAGTCTTGGAAAGAAAGGCCTCTATGGTGGATAATGATTGGAGGAAGCTGAGCCCAAAAGTAGTGGAGCCTCACTTCAGTACTCCATCTCAGCACCAGCCTTTTACTTTGCCAAAACACACCACAGGTAGAGATTCCCTATGGTGGAGACCCTCAGACACCCTTAGGGTGAGGGATTGCTTAGTGGACCATGAGATAGGGGGTAACCATGCCAGTGCTGGTACTTCCTTATATGGCCACTTAGGCAATATAGGCTTACCTGTCAAGGATAGCCTTATCTCCTTTCGTTTGGGGGGGGGGGGGGGTTATGTAGGAAGGTAGATCCCTGACTATGGTTGCCCCCAACTTTTTGCCTGGTGTTTTGCTGGTTTTCTGACTTAGTTGACCTGAGGCCCTGCTATTCAGGACCCCAGGCCCACTGCTCCCTCTGTTAAAATGGATTCCATGTACCCTAGGTACATATCCAATTGGATACTGAGTCACCTTATCAGTCCCTGTACAGTGTACCTTAGGTACCCAGGGCATAGGTGTACCCAGGGCCTACCAGGGGCTGCAGCATGTATTATGCCACCCCTGGCTGGCCATCCAAAACTGACACAACTGGCTGCTTGACAGCTGGGGAAAGGTGGTGTAATCACCCTTTGCTTTAGATATAGTATACCTATATCTAACCCTCAAATGGGCACACAGATCTCCTATCAGTCACTCCTATGGCAGGCCTTAACAATCCTGGAGGCAGAGTGCTTGGAATCGTGTGAGATAGTGCTCTGGCATGAGCTGAGCCTGTCTGCGGCCTTCGGGATCTATCCCTGGACCGTTTCCATGATAGCGTCAGACCATATACTCTTAAGTGCCTTATAATCCTCGCGGTTATGGTAACTTTGGTCTGACATTATCTAAACATGTCGTGTAAGGTGTCATACGCTTTGGAATACTACCCCCTCGCCAGTTCTGGCGAATGGGGTAGCATTCCACCCCTCTAGAGGGAGAAGACATGTTGGTAGCTGTAACCCCGGTTAAAGTTAACTCAAGCCTCAGCTCCACAAAATGGATGCTGCCACCGAGACACAAGTCTGCCCTCCTGCTGCTGGGAGTCCTTCCAGCAACGGAGGCCTGGACAAAGGGTTTCCTGTCAGGGGCGGTGCCAGCACCATCCCAGACAGGATTTTGTGTATCCCAGGTAGGCAGGGCTTTAGAGGAAGGTGACTGCAAGTGGCAACCCGGTGCTCACTGTGCATAGGCCGGCTTGAACCAGTTCCAGGGGCACTCCAGCCCCTGATCTGGGGAAAAGCCCGCCAAAGGAGAGGGGTGTAACCACCCCCCTCCTAGTCCCACCCATAGGGCAGGACTTAGTCACGTGCCAGCCCCCTTTTTCAGGATAAAGGTAGGAGCAGGCCCCCTTCCAGATTAGATCATCTTTGAATCCTGAACCTACTTTCTACGAAAGGAACTCAAGACTTCTTCCTAAGATTTCTCCTTTGTGACTAAGGAGTAGTCACCCTGCAGCAGCAGGCACCATCCAAGCATCGCGGTCTGCTGCAAGTCTCTCCTCCGGATCAAGACTGCCCAGCTCGACGAGAACCGGCTTCCCTGGCACCTCTGACCTCTACCTGCATCATCAGCCCAGCTGAGATTCGTGGGTGTGACGAGACCTCGAGGGACCGGCCATCTTCAAGACTGCACGACGCTTGCCCAGCACAACCACCGAGTGACCCTCGACCAAGTGCTTTGGGGTTAGAGAAGCCCCGACCCTGAGCAGCTCCAGCACCGAAGTTCAGCCCCCTTGCATCCACGAGATCTGCGTGGGGCCAATCTGCTCACCGCGTTGTCCAGGTCACTTGCCCGTTGGCTAGTGACCCTCCAGACGACGTCCTACGTTTGTTTCACCGCTGGTCTAGCTCCTCTGGACTGGCCCTTGTCTCCTCTTAAAGGGGAGCTTCCTCGGACCCTCCTGGTCCACCCCAGATGCCATTTTGTGTCACCGCGTGGGCTTGCCTTAGCCAAGGCTTGTTGCCTCCTTCACCGGATCCAGCATCGCCAGCAGCAGACATCCGACGTGGGACAGCTCGCAGACCTCCAGCCTGGTCGACATCAGCGCCCTGGTCCGTGCAGCAGCAGAATCCAGTGTCACCTCTTCACCTGGCTGAGTGACCTCGTCCGGTGCCACCCTGGTGCCCACCTAATCACTGGCTAGTGATTCAGAACTTGGTCCCCTCTGCTTACAGGTATCCTTCTTCAGCTGATCCAGTCCTTGGACCAGCCCGGAACATCTTCACTGGTCGCCTGCCAGCAACTTCCACTTCAGGCTCCTGGTTCGTCAACGAAGAAACCCGACGACACTTGAACCCTATGCAGCCGCAGCCCCTGGGCTAGGTAAACCGAGTACCCCGGTGCTCCAGCGTAGACCAACTCTCTAAGTGTCTAGATCCACTTTCGTTTTTGACCTACCTAGTCGGGTTCGCCCGAGAACACTAACTTTGCATTTACTAGGATCCATAGACTTTGTCCCGCCTTACGCGTGAGAGTTCCCACTCTGCACACAACGTCCCTGGGCCTCCTGCTTCTAATCTAAGGGCTCAGCATTGTAGGCCTAGCGTTTCTACAGTCTATGAGAGTAGTACTTACCTGCTAGTAATTTCGCATTCCACTTGTATAGTATATGGTTTTTCGTGCCCCTCGGGCATTTGTGTAAATTGTGCGACTTTAAGTATTTATTTAAGAGTTTTGTTGTGTGCTTAGCTCCCTGTCTCATAAAGAGCCAGGGTAGTCTTGTTATAAATAAATACGTTTATTTTCATAACAACTTGTGTGGTGTCCTTTCACTTGGTGTTCAAGGGGTATATGTGATGGTAAAACAGCTGGCTTAACACGCCCTCTAGAGTTTAGCCTAAAGACTGCACGTGTCCATGCTACTAGGATAGATGGTCTATCAGGTTGACTTACAACCAATCATCAATAAGGGTTGTTGGAATGATACATAGTGATCACTAGAATAGTGAGCACTGCATATCAGGCCAACTTCTCACAAGCGTCTGGTGCGGACTAGGAGAGTCCGGGGTGGAAGGGAGCAAGGGCCAGTCTGGAGCAACCAGACCAGCAGAAAAGATTCAAAGGTTCGTCGTCTAGGAGGTCACTAGCCAGCCGGCAAGTGACCAGACAACGCGTCGAGCAGGAACCAAGCAGAAGGGCCACACGCAGATCTCGTGGATGCTGGAGGGCTGATCTTCGGTGCAGGGGCTGCTCGGGGCTGGTGGTTCTCAGTCCCCAAAGCACTTGGTCGAGTTTACCTTGGGAGTCGTGCTGGAAGCGAGGTGCAGTTTGTTCAAAGATGGCCGGTCCCACGTGTCTCGTCGCACCCACGGGTCTCAGCTTTGCTGTAGATGTGAGTTGAGGTCGGAGAGGTCTGGGAATCCGGGTCTCGTCGGGCTCAGAAGTCTGGATCCTCGAGGGAAGACGACAAAGGGAAGCCGCTGGACGCTTGATGGTGCCTGCTTGTGCAGGGTGGACACTCCTTGCCCACAAGGGAGATTCTTCAGTCTTCTGTGGAGCAGAACGTCGAAGGCCAGAGTTTCTTCTTCTTGAATAGTTCAGGATAATCTAATTTGGAATGGGACCAGCTCCTACCTTTATTCTCCTAAAGGGGGCTGCACTACTGACTAGGTCCCTCCCCTGGGTGGGACCAGGAAGGGGGGTGGCTACACCCCCTATCCTTTGTGCGGTTTCCCGCCAGAGCTGGGGCAGGGATGCCCTAGCAACTGGTTGGAACCGGTGTATGCACAGGACACCTTGTGTGCATGTCTCATTCCTTTCAAGCCTACCCTACCCAATACACGAAATCCTGTCTGGGGTGGTGCTAGCACCTCCCAAGGCAGGAAACCCTTTGTCCAAGCCGCCCTCGCTGGAAGGACTCCCAGCAGCAGGAGGTCAGACTTGTGTCTGTGGTGGCAGCATCCATTTTGTGATGCCAAGGCTCGAGTTAACTTTAACCGGGATTCTCAGTTACATACATGTTGTGTCCCTCTAGAAGGGTGGAATGCTACCCCCGTCGCCAGAATTGGCGAGGGGGTAGTACTCCAAATCATATGACACCTTACTCTACATGTTTTGATAATGTTATACCAGAGTTGGCATTTAACCGCGAGGATTATAATGCACTTAAGAGTATATGGTATAGCGTTATCTTGGAACAGCTATTAGGACTTGGTTCCGCAAGCTGCAAACGGGCTCAGCTCATGCCCCAGCACCATCTCACATAATTCCAAGCACTCTGCCTTCAGGATTGATAAGGCCTGCCATAGGAGTGACTGATAGGAATATATGTGTCCATTTTAGGTTTAGATATAGGTGACTATATCTAAAGCAAAGGGTGATTACACCACCTTGCCCCAGCTGTCGTGCAGCCAGTTGTGTCTGTTTAGTTGGCCAGCCAGGGGTGGCATAATACATGCTTCAGCCCCTGGTAGGCCCTGGGTACACCTATGCCCTGGATACCTAAGGTATACTTGTACAAGGACTGATAAGGTGGCCCAGTACCAATTGGTAAATGCACCTAAGGTACATGGTTGTCAATTTAGAGAGAGAACAGCTAGGCTGTGGGTCTGATTAGCAGGCCCACAGCCAGGGAAAGTCGTAAACCAGTGAAGCTAAAAGCAAAAATCTGGGGTGACCATAGGATTGCAGACCCCACTCTCCTACACATGCTTCTAGATTTTCTTTTTGAAAATAAAAAAGAAAACATTTGGTAACTGCGGTTCCTGACAATGCTTTAGAAATGATGGTCAGCTATGAAGTCATTTTAAAATTAGAGAGGCAACACCTCCGTCAGGTCGATGAAATAATTTACTCTACAACTAAATTAGGCCCTTAGTCGGAATGGCTCTATATGAGTAGAGCGAGACTACGAGTTTAAAAGAAGAATTATAAAAAAAAACAAAATGCAACATTAACTACTGCCTTTCACTAATGTAGCATGCGAGACCACTTCGAACTCTGACTGCCCTAAGCACAATCCTACTCCATTATCAACGGCCCTCTGTCAATCTTTCATTTGTTATACATTCGTCACTGTTTTCATGTGTGCTATAGCTGCTGTAAGTGGGTAGATACATTTCTCTTGTAGTACGGAAATGTAAGTGATTGGTTTGTAGGTGAGCTTGTGATAAATTAAAAACACAAAAGTTGATGGGAGGATGATTGGATAAGTCTAGCAACTGGCAATGGCTCGGGGTAGCATTCAAAACCATTATTCTTTTGCCCACCATGCCACATCAGGTTGACCCAGCCATACGCAAATCAGTTTTGACTCTGCTCCAATCAGAACACTCTAGCCCAAACTGCCAAGCCAGGTCATCTCTGAATTGGAACACAAGCAATATAAGACAGATTTCTCCCTGATTGGAGCCCAGCAAAATACACATGTTTGTGGTACATGAAAAACACCACAAAAACATTAGTCAAGGAATAAATTAGTGCCTTTTGAATGTATGAAGTGACACCCACATAGCAGCCAGGCAAATGTCCAAAACTATCAACCTGAGAGCCAACGCAGTAGTAGCAGCCTTAGTTCTAGTGAGATGACCCCAAATTGGGCTGCTTTTTTTCTAGTGTGTAGCAGATCTTAATGAAGAGTCGAATATGCTACTTACCAGTATGCATCTGTTCTTGGCATGTAGGGCTGCTGACATTCATATCTATTGCATAGATCGCCGCCTAGTGTTGGGTCCGGATGATTGCACATTGTTGTCCTGGAAGAGTCTTCGAAGTATCACGAGATAGGTGGCTCCTCCCCTGGACTACAGTGCGCGTGGGCATCGACTCCATCCCCAGATTGTTTTTAGCCATTGTGGCAAAGATGGAGTGTAACGCTGTGAGTGATGACCATGCTAAGAGTAAATGCAAGCGCTGCAGCCACTACAGGCGCCGGGGAGGAGGGTGGGCGATATGAATGTCAGCAGCCCTACATGCCAAGAACAGATGCATACTGGTAAGTAGCATATTCGGTTCGAGGCATGTGGGCTGCTGAATTCATATCTATTGCATAGAATACATAGCAGTCCCTCCATTATCGGCGGCCGCCTGTGCCAGCTGCAGCAGTTTGAAAAAGTGTTTTTAGAACAGCCTGCCCTACAGCTGCCTGCTGTTTGGAGTGCACATCTACACAGTAGTGTTTAGTAAATGTGTGTGTGGTAGACCATGTGGCTGCTCTACATATGTCTTCTAAAGGAATATTTCCAAGGAAAGCCATGGAGGCCCCCAACTTTCGCGTGGAGTGGGCCCTTGGAGGAACCGTTAATGTGCGCTTGGCTTTTTGATAGCAAATTTGAATGCACTTAATGATCCACCTGGCTATACCTGCCTTGGAAATGGGGTTGCCCTTGTGCTGTGGTGAAAAGGCAACAAACAGTTGTTTTGTTTTCCGAAAATCTTTGGTCCTATCTATGTAGTACATTAGAGCTCTCTTGACGTCTAGTGTGTGGAGCATTCTCTCCGCCACTGACTCAGGATTTTGGAAGAACACAGGCAGTTCTATAGTTTGATTGATATGGAACTGTGAAACCACTTTGGGAAGAAACTTAGGGTTGGTGCGAAGCACCACCCTGTTGGAGTGAATCTGTATGAATCGCTCTTGGATAGTTAGTGCCTGGAGTTCACTAACGCGTCTCAGGGATGTTATCGCTATTAGAAAAGCCACCTTCCACGTTAGGAACTGAATCTCGCATGAGTGCAGAGGCTCAAAAATGTGGACCCATCAGCCTGGTGAGGACCACATTAAGGTTCCATTCAGGAGCTGGTGGGGTCCGTGGAGGAATAACTCGTTTGAGTCCCTCCAGAAAAGCCTTAATGGCAGGCACCCTGAAGAGTGAGAGATGCTGCCTGTTTTGTAGATAAGCTGCTATTGCGGACAAGTGTATACGAATGGAAGCATAGGCTAGATTGCATTTGTATAGATGTAACAGATAACAAATGATGTTGTGAGTAGATGCGTCTAGCGGGTTGATGTTGTGGTCTGCGCAATAAACGACAAACCGCTTCCATTTTGCCGCATAACATGCTCAGGTAGTGGGCTTTCTTGCCTCTTTTATGATATTCATACATTCGGGAGGCAAGTTGAGGTAGCCAAATTCTAAGACCTCAGGAGCCAGATCGCCAGGTTGAGCTGTTGCGGATCTGGATGCTGAATGTCGCCATGGCTCTGCGTCAAAAGCCTGGGTGTGAGGTGCAGCTTTTGTTGCGGTACCACGGATAGTTCTAGAAACGTGGTGTACCATGGTTGCCGTGCCCACGTTGGAGCAACCAGGATGAGTGTCATCGAGTGTTGCTTCAGCTTGCGTGCCACCAGCGGTATTAGAGGTGCTGGGGGAAAAGCGTATGCAAATATGCCTGACCAGTTCATCCATATCGCATTGCCCTGCGACTGTGGGTGTAGAAAACTGGCGGCAAAGCTTTGGCATTTGGCGTTTTCCTTTGTGGCGAAGAGGTCTATCTCTGGATGACCCCACTTCTGAAAGTACGGGTGGAGTACTGATGGATGTATCTCTCACTCGTGCAGCTGGTGGCTGTACCTGCTGAGCAGGTCCGCCATCTGATTGTCCTTGCCCGGGAGGTGTTCCGCCATGAGGAAGATGTTCCTTTGAATGGCCCACTTCCACATGCTCTGAGCCAGATGAGACAACTGTGGAGAGTGTGTACCTCCCTGCTTCTGAATGTAGTACATGGCCGTCATGTTGTCCGTACGGATCAACACGACCTTGTTGCACAGATGTACTTTGAATGCTTTCATCGCCATGAAGATAGCCATCAGTTATAGGAGGTTGATGTGCATCTTCTTTTGCTGCGTAGTCCATAGTCCCTGCACTGTGTAGTGGAGTACATGAGCTCCCCATCCCTGGAGAGATGCGTATGTTGTCAGAATAATCTGTGGCACAGGCTCCTGGAACCGTCGGCCCTTGCAAAGGTTTTGTGGATTCCACCAATGCAGAGAGTTGTATGCACGACCGGTCACCAACACTAGGGGCCAGATGTAGGTAGCGAAATACCGGTCGGTAACGGCCGAATTCGGCCGTTACCGACCGGTAAATGGCAATTGATATGTAGGGGGCATATGTTGACAGAATCGGTAAATTTACCGTTCGGTAAATTTACCGATCGGTATTTTTACCGAATCGGTAAATATACCGGTCGGTAAATTTACCGACCGGTATATTTACCGAATCGGTAAAATTGATATGTAGGTGGGACTCTTCTGAGTCCCACAAGGCCTACAAAATCGGTATTTTACCATCAAATTGTATTTGATGTTAAAATACCGATTCAGGTGTGCATGCACATGTGTGCATGCACACCTGTGCCATATGACAGGCAGACCTGCCCTTAGGGCAGGTATGCCTGCCATATGGCCCCCGAACCTTTTTTGGGGGTGCTAGAGGGTGTCAAAGTGACACCCCCTGCACCCTTGTCAAAATCGGTATTTACCGAATCGGTAAATACCGACCGGTAATGCCCCATTCATTCCTATGGGCTTCAAAGCCCATAGGAATGAATGGGGCATTACCGGTCGGTATTTACCGATTCGGTAAATACAGATATTTACCGAATCGGTAAAATACACATCTGGATGGACCTACATGTCCACCCTTCATATTTACCGATTCTTAATTACCGAATCTGTAAAATTCGGTAATTAAGAATCTGTAAATATTTTTTACCTACATCTGGGCCTAGGTCTTTTAACTGTCCGTGAGCCTGATTTCACGGACGTGCTAAGCACTCCTGAAGCGGACGCATATGTAGTCTCGCGTGCGGGACTATGAAGATGCAGGAGGCCATCCTGCCTATCAACTGCATGAACACTCTTGCCGGAAGCGAGTGTTGCGGTCTGAATTTTTGTAGTAGCAATTGAATGCTGTTGATCCTCACTGAATTTGGCTGTGCTTTGGCTGCCAGAGTGTCTATTGTCGCGCCCAGATACTGCCGTATGTGGGCGGGCTGAAGGTAGGACTTCGGGTAATTCAGTGAGAATCCCAGATCGTGAAGAAGGTGAATGGTGTGGGACATGTGTGCGGCACACTGCTGGGCCGGCTTTGCTTGGATAAGCCAGTCGTCCAGATAAGGGTATACGTGAATGTTTTGTCTCCGTAGGTGTGCAGCCACTGTCGCCAGGTATTTTGTAAACACCCTGGGTGCTGTTGTCACTCCGAAAGGGAGGACTTTAAATTGGTAATGTTGATCCTGAATGGTGAACCTGAGGTATTTTTTGTGTGACGGGTGTAGCGGAATATGAAAGTATGCATCCTTCAGATCTAATTTTGCGAGGAAATCTCCCTGACTGAGCAACGGCAGAACCTGCTGCAATGTTAGCATGTGAAAGTGTTCCGATAGAATGTACTGGTTTAGGGGTCTTAGGTCCAGTATGGGTCTGAGGGACCCGTCCTTTTTTGGGATCAAGAAGTACAGTGAGTACACTCCTGTGCCCCTTTCCTCCATAGGCACAAGCTCGATTGCCCCTTTTTGCAGCATGACGAGTACCTCCTGCTGCAATAAGTGCAAATGCTCAGTGGACATAGGACGGTGTCTTGGGGGTATGTTGGGTGGAGTGGATATTAACTCCAGACAATAACCGTACTGGATAAGCTTTGTGACCCACCTGTCTGTGGTGATGGACTTCCAGACCGGCAGGAACTGTTGGAGTCTCCCCCCGACCGGTGTTGTATGGTCGGGGGGCAGTGACAAGGCGTCACTGTTTGGTAGCGGCGGAGGATCGGGAGCTGTTGTTTCCACGACCTCTACCCTTGGCGCTGTTCCCACGATATCCACCTCTACTTTGTTTGGTGTATGTGCGTTGCACGCCACCTTTATTGTACTGTGTTTGTTGGGACAGCTGGCCTCTGGAAACTCCTCTATTGTGTGAGCGACGAAAAGAACCACCCCTGAAGCACAAGTTACTACTTGTGTAACGATATATCTGTAAGAGACCTTAGTTAGTATTAGATTCCTTACCTTAGAATATCCCCAGGCGTCAGACTGGATCCGGAAAATTTTGCGTAGCAGTACCCTTGCGCGTCGGTAGGCGTCGTCTGCGGCTCTGCGTCCGTCGTCGGCGCCGTGATGACGTCGTCGGAGTACTTAGACGCCGCCTCCGCGTGCTGACGTCAGTTCTTAGACACAGCTTTTCCGCGCCAGAAACGCAGAGCCATGTTAAAAACCAACACTGGTGCCATTGAAACTAGGGCCCTGAAAGGGGATAACCCTAACCCTAGATATTGGTTCGCAGAACGGGGAGGATGGGTGGGTCGGTAAGGAATCTAATACTAACTAATGTCTCTTACAGATATATCGTTACACAAGTAGTAACTTGTGCATCTGAAAGAGACACGTTAGTATTAGATTACTTACCTTAGAATAGATACCCCAGCAATACCAACACCGGTGGTGGGTCTGCGAACCAATAATCACACCAGAAAGTCCTGGAGGACGGAACGGCCAAAGAAGTCATCCCTCCGGACTTGGCTGTCCAGGCAGTAGTGTCTTGCAAACGTGTGCAGCGATGCCCACGTAGCTGCCTGACAGATGTCATGTAAGGGCACACCCCTGCCCAGGGCAGTGGTAGCCGCCGTTGCTCTGGTAGAATGAGCCCGCAATCCAGCCGGGGGCTCCTTCCTAGCCAGGGAGTAGCATGCCTGGATACACAAGATGATCCACCGGGAGATGGTCCTCTTGTGCACCGCTTTCCCCTTCTTAGCGCCCACGTAACCAACAAAGAGTTGGTCATCCACCCGGAACTGGCGTGTGCGATCCAAATAAAATGAGAGCGCACGTTTTGGGTCCAGACGGTGGAGCCGCTCTTCCTCTTTAGAGGGGTGCGGTGGCGGGAAGAAGGTTGGCAAGGTGATAGACTGCCCGATGTGGAAGGCCGTGACAACCTTGGGCAGGAAAGAAGGTTTGGTACGTAGCACCACTTTGTCCGGATGGACAGAAAGGAAAGGTGGAGTACAAGAAAGAGCCTGGAGCTCACTCACTCTCCTGGCAGAGGTGATGGCAACCAGGAAAGCAGTCTTCAAAGTCAGAAGGCGAAGAGGACAGTTGTGAAGTGGCTCAAAGGGAGCGCACATCAGAAACGTAAGAACCAGGTTCAAGTCCCACTGAGGCATCACAAACGGAACAGGAGGAAACGTGTGTGTGATGCCTTTAAGAAATCTGTTTACAATAGGGGACTTGAACAAAGAAGGCTGATCAGGTAGCCTGAGAAAGGCTGAAAGGGCAGAAAGGTAGCCCTTGATAGTGCCCAGAGCAGAGCCCTGCTGGGCAAGAGAAAGAAGGAAGAGAAGAACCTCAGAAAGAGGGGCATTGAGGGGATCCACAGCCTTTGCTGTGCACCATTTCACAAATCTGTTCCACCTGCAGGCGTATACCGATTTTGTGGAGGGACGCCTGGCTGCCAGAATGATGTTACAAACTTCAGGAGGCAAGTCAAATGGCCTCAACTGTCGCCGCTCAATCTCCAAGCATGGAGGTGGAGACTGGACAGGTTCGGGTGGAGGACCGTCCCCTGCTGCTGCGACAAAAGGTCCTCCTGAAGAGGCAGACGAACCGGGGGATCGACTGACATACTGAGTAGCTCTGGATACCAGTACCTTCTCGCCCAGTCCGGAGCCACAAGAATGACTTGGGCCCGGTCGCGCCTGATCTTCTTCAGCACTCTGGGCAGAAGTGGTATAGGCGGAAAGGCGTACAACAGACCGCAACTCCACTCGCGACGAAAAGCGTCTCCGAGCGAGTGCCGCCTTGGAAATTCCAACGCGCAGAACTGATGACATTGCGCGTTCTCTTCGGTGGCGAATAGATCTAACCAAGGCTCTCCCCATCGCTGAAAGAAGCCTTGCGCCATGTCCGAGTTCAGACGCCATTCGTGATCCATCATGCACCGACGGCTGAGCTCGTCCGCCCTGGCGTTCAGAGAACCTGCCAGGTGTTGAGCCACCAGGGTCACGCCCTGGCGATCCAGCCATTGCCAAAGGCGAAGAGCCTCTTGACAAAGGATCCACGACCCCACACCGCCTTGTTTGTTGCAGTACCACATGGCGGTGGTGTTGTCCGTGAACACCTGCACTACACTCCCCCGGACAGAGGGGAGGAATGCCTTCAGTGCTAGACGAATCGCCCTGAGCTCCAACAGGTTGATGTGGAGCCGGGTCTCCGCCGGAGACCAGAGGCCCCTGATCTCCGCCTCTCCCATGTGGCCTCCCCAGCCCTGGAGGGACGCGTCCGTCACAACTACGTGCTCCGGTTGGGGAAGGGAGAGGGATCTGCCGCTGCCCCAATCGCGGTCCGTAAGCCACCACTGCAGCTGTCTCGCAGTGCCCTCCGAGATCAGGACGTGGTCGGATAGGTCCACTGAAACTTCAGGTCCCACTGCAGAGCCCGCATCCGCCACCTGGCGTGATGCACCAGTAGGATGCAGGAGGCCATCAGCCCCAGAAGCCGCAGCGTCAACCTGACCGAAACCCGGGATAACGGCTGAAAGATGGGTATCAGAGCCTGAATATCCCGGACACGCTGATCGGGCGGATAAACCCGAAACCGCGCCGAGTCAAGAACCGCTCCGATGGGGGAGGAGCCTAGCTCGCGACCGAGATGGCCGCGCTTTAGCTCGGCTCCGTTCGCCCGCCTGGGTTTTCACATTTATCCTGCTGTAATCCTGCCCCGGGAAGCCCTGTTTGCTGAGTGGTGGTGCTACGACGCTTTGCAGGCACTTACCTCTTGTTCCGGTTATCCTGGCTGCTGTAGATCCGGTGCAGTGCCCCCGATTGTGCTGGGGTGTCGGAGGCGGACTGGCCTGGATCTTCTTGCCGGCTCCCGGGCCGGACGGAGCCTGCGGATCTGCCCTCCGGGGCGCGGTGGAGGTGGTCGGAGGGCCGTTGTTCGTGTGGGCCGGAGGTCCTTCCTGGCCGATTCCTGTGGAGAGGAGGCCTATGGTGGAGGCGCTGCCTTCCGTGGTCGAAACTCCTTGTGTGTCCGGCTTGCTCTCCCTTTGTTCTCCGGTCCGGCCATTTTGATTTTGCCGCCCGGACTCGGAGAACGGGACCGGCGGCGTTGGGTGGCCGGCGAATCCCTTTCTTCTGGTGGCCCCTCTTCCTGCCCGGGGTGCTCTGTTGCCGGTCAGCGGGACTTTGTTTGCCTTACTGCCGCCTCGGCGGAGATTTACAGCCGCGCTGCCTTGTCGGACTCTCAAAATGGCGGCCGACCCCGAGTGTCTTGACCGGGCCTGGGCGAGCGCTGGGGGCCCGCCGCATGGCCCGGGTGCCCGATACTGTGAATGTTTTCCTACACTTAAGGAGTTACTGGACACCCTGCTCTCCTGGCGGCTCTGTGTGACCGCGCCTATCCTAGCTTCGGAGATGGTTCCTCACGGCGGGCCTCCTGAGCCCCCACGGCCAGACGTGATTGTGCCGCCGAGGGGTGCGGCTGGAATTATCCTGGCGGAATTGGCCCCGGCTCCGACCGCGTCTGCTGCTGTACGGAACCTGATGGCGCCTCCTCCTCCTGCGCTACCTTCGTTCTCTCGGGCCCGGGAGCTGGATTTTACTTGGCCTGGCCTTCATGACTCTCCCGCTTCCTTTCGGTCGCTGCTGCCCGGCGATGTCTCCTGTGCTGGCCCAGATGGGTCGGTTCTTCTGGACATATCCTTGGACTTGTGCCTGCATCGTTTGCTACACTTCGTGACTTTCCTGGATCGTCCGTGTTCCACTTTACGTGCCTTTTCCGGACTGCCGTTGGATCTTCCTGCTGTCTGTCTCCTGTTCTTCGTGACCTGGTCCTCGCTGGATCGGACCGTTTCCACTTTGGACAAACAAGGACAGGGCTAATGTATGTTGGCATCTGTGTGCGGTAGTCTTGTGCTGGTTTGGATGGTCAACCTGTCCCGGTATGGTTCTGTGTGATTGACTGGTGCCCCTGGACTCTAACCCGATGTTCTTTGGCTTCCCGGGGACTTGGCTCCTCGACTCAGGCGGGTGGCTGGGCGCGTTTACTCCTGTTTCCCGGCCCTCCCCCGTGTATGTGTATGTCTGTGTGTGTTTCCCATCCCTCGTTTCCTTCTCTTCCCTTCCCATTTTTGTCTTTGTTTCCGACTTAACTTTGCTCCGCTATATTTCGGGTTCTAATTAGGGCGACAGGCACGCTGCGGGGGGGTAGGCCGTAGCCTTCTGCAGGGGTGCAGGGTGGGCTTAGGGGTGGGTTGGGGGGGGTCTGTCCGTATTGGGGGGTCTTTTTCCTCCCTTATTTCCTCTCTTTTTTGTTCTATGGCTCTTGTGTGTTCACTTTTTCCGGGACTCCGTCTCCTCCTGTATCCCCCTGGGGAGTTTCTGTGACTTTCGTATTCCGGTATGTATCTGATTGTAGCTCGCTGGGTAATTCGGTATCGATTTTTGCTATGTCGCTTGCCGGACTCTATTATCCTGCTTTCACTCCTGGGGGTGCGTGGTTTGGTGGGAGTCCCTTCTTTCGTTCCCTTTTTCCCCTCCCCTTTTTCCTCCTTTATGGGAGTCCTTTTATTTTGTTGGGATGCATATCGTATTGTCTTTATTATGTGGGCCTTTTTGATCATGTCTCCTCATTTTGGGTGGGGGCGGCGACGGGTAGGTGCGGTTTGATTGATGCCATTGTCGTTTCTTTATATTCCGATTACGTTTATACTCTTTGATAGCTATGTTGGTATGGCCTCTTTTGTCATTCTGTGACCGTAAGATGGCGGCTTGCCGCGGCCCCTCCCTGGTTGTTTTTTCATGGCCCATGATTCTTCTGTTTCCCCACCCCGCATTAGAAAATTAACCTTTTATTGTCCTGCTCTTGCTGATTGCTCGATGCTCCTATTGTTTCTCCTGTGCTCCTGGTGACATATCCTGTTGAAAATTTGTTTTTCATTTACTACGTTGTCTACCATGTGGTGGCCAGCCCTCGTGGGTTGTAGGCCCGTATTTGTGAGCTTTCTTTGTACAATAAAGGTTTTCAAAAAAAAAAAAAAAAAAAAAAAAAAAAAAAAAAAAAAAAGAACCGCTCCGATGAAGAGGAGCTTCTGAGAGGGGCACAGGTGTGACTTCGGCACATTGATGGAGAACCCCAGCTGGTGCAGGAGGTCTGCAGTCGTCTGGAGATGGCTGACGACTGTCTGGGGCGAGCCCGCCTTCAACAACCCGTCGTCGAGGTAGGGGAAGACTGAAACCCCTAACCTGCGCAGATGAGCTGCGACCACCACCATCACCTTTGTGAACACCCGTGGGGCGCTGGTAAGGCCGAAGGGGAGCACGGAAAATTGAAAGTGCTCGTGGCCCACCATGAACCGCAGGTAGCGCCGGTGGGCAGGCAGGACGGGGATATGAAAATAAGCGTCCTGCAAGTCCAACGCTACCATCCAGTCTCCTGGGTCCAGGGCAGCCAGGACCTGAGCCAGTGTCAGCATCTTGAACTTCTCCTTCCGGAGGAAGCCGTTGATGTTCCGTAGGTCCAAGATAGGGCGTAGGCCCCTTTTGCCCTTCTTGGGTACCAGAAAGTAGTGGGAGTAGCAACCTCACCCTACTTCTGGCCCAGGAACGCGCTTGATGACCCCCTTGGCCAAGAGGGCCGTAACTTCCTCCTGCAGAAGTCGCAAGTGATCCCCCGATACACGGTGGTTCTGCGGTGGCATGGTTGGAGGAGTCGCCTCGAAGAGGAGGGAGTAGCCCCTTCGGACGATTTGCAGCACCCACCTGTCCGACGTGACAGTGCGCCAGTGGAGGTGGTGATGGCGAACCCTGCCCCCCAGTGGCGTCACATGGGCCTGAAAGCACGGACTAGGAGGGTTTTGAGGCGGATGCTGCGGGGGAGGGTGTGGACTGACCTCGCCGCTGCCCCCGACCGCCCGGACGGCGGTTCCCACGGCCGCCACCGCGTTGGGTATTGCCCTGCGGTGCATGGCTGGTGGCGCGTGTGGGCGCACCCCTTCCGTGGCCACGAAAGGAGTGATAAGCAGCCGATTGCTGGCGTTGGCCCGAGAGGCCCAAGGACTTGGCCGTAGCCCTGGAGTCCTTAAAACGCTCAAGCGCATGGTCTGCCTTGTCGCCAAAGAGGCGACGGCCATCGAACGGCATGTCCATGAGTGTGCTCTGGACATCTGCCGAGAAGTTGGCGGACCTCAGCCACCGTCGTTGCCATCGCTCTACCCAGCGAGTCAGTGGTATCCAGCCCACACCGGATGGAATACTTGGCTGCATCCCGGCCCTCCACAAGGGCTTGGCCGAGTTTGGCCCGTACCTCCAACGGACACTCTGGCCGCACCTCCGCGACCTTATCCCACACCGAGTGGGTGTAACGTCCCAAGAGGCAGGCGGTGTTGGAAGACCGCAGGCCTAGGCTAAGGGATGAGAAGATCTTCTTCCCATACTGGTCATACCTCTTGGATTCCCGATCTGGCGGGGCCGACGGGAATGCGGTTTGGGAATTGGAGGCCTGGATGACTAGGCTCTCGGGGGTAGGGTGGGAGGACAGGAAACATGGGTCGCCCGGGGCTGGGCGGTGGCGTCTGGCCACGTTCCTATCTACGGGCGAACTCGTAGCGGGCTTGGACCAAGTGCCCAGAAGAACGTCGGTCAAGGCCTCATTAAAGGGCAGCAGAGGCTCGGCCGAGCTTGACTGCGGTTTAAGGACCTCAGTGAGGAGATTAGTCCTCACGGCCGCGACGGGGAGCTCAAGGCCCAAGGCCTTGGCAGCCCTCATCAGCACCACACTATAAGTTTCCCCCTCCTCCGATGCCACGGTAGGAGGGGAGACAAAACCAGTGTCTGGAGAGGTGTCCAGGCCACTGGCATCCCCAAGGTGTCCTGTCCAGTCCTCATGAGACTGACACTCCCTGGTCAGAGGGTCCTCAGACCCCCTCCCAGTCCTCTTCATCACCCATCTCCTGAAAATCAGGGTTCTCATCTAATGGGGCCTGGTCGTAGAAGTGAAACTCTCCAAACGACGTCTGGAGCGGCGCCGGAGGCGACACCTGAGGGTCCGACGCCGGGGAGGTCGTCGGATCCACCGGCGACGAACCAGATCCCGAAAGAGGAACAGCGGCGTCCTCCGGCGCCGGGCCCGAAGGCGCCGGCGGCGTCGGAACAACTTGACCCCTCGGTGCCGGGCCCAAAGGCGCCGGCAGCGTCGGGATAACGGGGACCTGCGGCGCCGGGCCCGAAGGCGTCGGGGCCGAAGCACCCGACGGCGTCGGGGCCGGAGCCGCCGACCCGCTAGGGTCCCCAGACGGGTCCGCTGGGCCCGAAGGCGCCGCGGAGCCCGTCGGAGGAGAGAGTTTCCTCATGGCCATGAGGAAGCGCTCGATCTCCTCCGGCGACGCGTTCAGCCCAAGGACCGGAGGGTGTGGAGCTGCACGCGGCGCCCGCGACTCCAACGGACCCGCGTGGGCGGTGTCACCCGAACCCCCGGCCGCGTCGGGGGGAGTCCGAGGAGCAATGATGCCGCTTGGACTTCTTGTGCCTCTTACCTGACGACGACTTCGACCCGGAGGAGTGCGGCCTATTCTCGGAGCTGTGGTGGCTCCGAGCCCGCGACCTGTCCCTCGACCTCCCATGGGATCGGGACCTCTCACGGCGCGGGACCGACTGCCGGAGTTCGAGACGCCTACGGGACCGCTCCCGCCTGGCTTTCGAAGAGAGGGCCCGGCAGTCGGAGCAGGCCTTGTCATCGTGGTCGACGCCCAAACAGGATAAACACACACGGTGAGGATCCGTGACCGACATCAGGCGGTCGCAATCGTCACAGTGCTTGAAGCCGGGCATCCCTACGGCACCGTTCGGAGTCGAGAGACTTCGAAAAGCAATCAAAAATGATCAAAAAAGTTAGTCAAAAATTGACTAGGGTTTCTGCTTTTTCCAGATCTGCGCTTGCTGGCGCGGAAAAAAGAAGAACTGACGTCAGCACGCGGAGGCGGCGTCTAAGTACTCCGACGACGTCATCACGGCGCCCACGACGCCGACGACGGACGCGGAGCCGCAGACGACGCCTACCGACGCGCAAGGGTACTGCTACGCAAAATTTTCCGGATCCAGTCTGACGCCTGGGGATATTCTAAGGTAAGGAATCTAATACTAACGTGTCTCTTTCAGATCTGCTGCGACTGGAGAGCTCCCATAGATTTCGCAGTTTCAGTGTCTTTTTTTATTTTTTCTAAGGTGGTGTCCACCTCAGGTCCAAATAAGTGATCAGGGTTTACAGGCTGATTTAGTATGGTGGTTTGTATTTCTGGTTTGAACCCGGAGATTCTCATCCAGGCATGTCGCCGTAACATCACACTTGTATTAATGGCTCTGGCAGCGGTGTCCGCTGTGTCCAATGCACACTTGATAGAAGCATTGGAAATAAGCTTCCTGTGAGAAGTTGGCCTGATATATGATGCTCACTAGTTCTAGTGATCACCTTGTATCAGTCCAAACAACCCTTATGGTGTTTGGTTGTAAGTCAACCTTATAGACCAGCTATCCTAGTGGTAGCATGGACAAAGCAGTCTTAGGCTAAACTCTTTTGGCATGTGAAGCCAGCTGTTTTACCACATATAACCCATTGAATACCAGATGAAAAGACACCACACAGGTTGTTATGAAAATAAACGATATATTTATTAATAACAAACACCTCTGAACTCTTTATGAGGTCAGAGGGCTAAGCACATGACAATCTCTTAGGAAAAATACGACAAGTTGCACAAAATTACAATGGTGCCCTAGGGGCACGACAAACCATATACTAAGTAAGTGGAATGTGAGAGTCGATAGAAAGAATGGAGCTGTCCAGAGGCTGGAGGTTCGCTAGGACTACGCTATCTTCACCTTAGGTAAGTAATAGGCGGGACGCGTGTGCAGAGTGTGAACTCACACGCGAGATGCGTAACAACGTCTATGGACAGTACAGTTCAAGTTAAAGGTGAGTGTGAGAAGTTGGCCTGATATATAATGTTCACTATTCTAGTGAGCACTTTGTATCAGTCCAAACAACCCTTATTGATGGTTGGTTGTAAGTCAACCTTATAGACCAGCTATCCTAGTAGCATGGATACGAGCAGTCTAAGGCTAATACTCTAGAGGGCGTGTTAAGCCAGCTGTTTTACCATCACATTACCCCTTGAACACCAAGTGAAAGGACACCACACAAGTTGTTATGAAAATAAACAGATATTTATTTATAACAAGACTACCCTGAACTCTTTATGAGTCAGGGAGCTAAGCACACAACAAAACTCTTAAGAAAATACTTTAAGTCGCACAATTTACACAAATGCCCGAGGGGCACGAAAAACCATATATTACAAAAGTGGAATGCGAATTACTAGCAGGTAAGTAACTATTCTCATAGACTTTAGAAACGCTAGGCCTACAATACTGAACCCTTAGATTAGTAGCAGGAGGCCTGTGGACGTCGTGTGCAGAGTGGGAACTCTCACGCGTAAGGCGGGAAAAAGTCTATGGAGGCTAGCAAAGACAAAGTTACTGTTCTCGGGCGTACCCGACTAGGTGGGTCGAAAACAAGAGTGGATCCGAACACTTAGAGTGTTGGACTATGCTGAAGCACGGGAGTACTTGGTTTACCTAGCCCAGGGGCTGCGGCTGCATAGGGTTCAAGTTGCGTCGGAAACCCTCGTTGAAGAACCAGGAGCCTGAAGAAAGAAGTTGCTGGCAGGCGGCCAGTGAAGAAGTTTGTGGTGATCCAAGCCTGGATCAGGGAAGAAGAAGACCTGAAAGCAGAGGGGACCAAGTTCTGAATCACTAGCCAGTGATTTAGGTGGGCACCAGAGTGGCACCGGACGAAGTCACCTCAACCAGGTGAGTGGGCGCTGCTGGGCTCTGCAGTCTCTCGGACCAGGAGGCGTTGTCGGCGACCAGGATGGAGGTGCGAGCTGTCCCACGAAGGTATCTGCTTCTGACGTCGCTGGACCCAGGATTGGGGCAACAGTCTTGGCAAATGCAAGGTCCACGCGGTGGACCTAAAATGGCGTCTGGAGTGGACCAGGAGGGTCCAGGGGGCTCCTCTGTTGGAGGGGAGCAAGGGCTAGTCTGGAGCAACCAGACCAGCAGTATTCGTCGTCGTGGAGCGTCGTGAAAGGGCCACTAGCCAACGGGCAAGTGACCTCAACAACGCGGTGGGCAGCAAAGAGCAGAAGGGCCCCACGCAGATCTCGTGGATGCAGGGGGGCTGGACTTCGGTGCTGGAGCTGCTCAGGGTCAGGGCTTCTCTTACCCCAAAGCACTCGGTCGAGGGTCACTCGGGAGTCGTGCTGGTCAAGCGTCGTGCAGTCTTGGAAGATGGCCGGTCCCTCGAGGTCTCGTCACACCCACGGATCACAGCGGGGCTGATGATGCAGGTTGATGTCAGAGGTGCCAGGGAAGCCGGTTCTCGTCGTGCTGGGCAGTCTTAATCTGGAGGAGAGACTTACAGCAGACCGCGATGCTTGGATGGTGCCTGCTGCTGCAGGGTGACTACTCCTTAGCCACAAGGGAGAAATCTTGAGAAGAGTCTTGAGTTCCTTTCGTGGAAAGTTGGTTCAGGATTCAAAGATGATCTGATTTGGAAGGGGGCCAGTTCCTACTTTTATCCTGTAAAAGGGGGCTGGCAAGCGACTAAGTCCTGCCCTATGGGTGGGACTAGGAGGGGGGTGGTTACACCCCTCTCCTTGGCGGGCTTTCCCCAGATCAGGGGCTGGAGTGCCCCTGGAACTGGTTCAAGCCGGCCTATGCACAGTGAGCACCGGGGTGCCACTTGCAGTCACCTTCCTCTAAAGCCCTGCCTACCTAGGATACACAACATCCTGTCTGGGACGGTGCTGGCACCGCCCCTGGCAGGAAACCCTTTGTCCTTGCCTCCTGTGCTGGGAGGACTCCCAGCAGCAGGAGGGCAGACTTGTGTCTCGGTGGCAGCATCCATCTTGTGGAGCTGAGGCTATGTCTGACTTTAACCGGGGTTACAGGTTACATACATGTCGTGTCCCTCTAGAAGGGTGGAATGCTAACCCCGTCGCCAGAATTGGCGAGGGGTTAGTATTCCAATTCGTATGACACCTTACTCGACATGTTTTGATAAAGCGATACCAGAGTTGGCATATAACCGCGAGGATTATAATGCACTTAAGAGTATATGGTATGCGTTATCATGGGAACGGCTAAGGGATAGATCCCGAAAGCCGCAGACAGGCTCAGCTCATGCCAGAGCACTATCTCACACGATTCCAAGCACTCTGCCTTCAGGATTGTCAAGGCCTGCCATAGGAGTGACTGATAGGAGATCTGTGTGCCCATTTAGGTTTAGATATAGGTATACTATATCTAAAGCAAAGGGTGATTACACCACCTTGCCCCAGCTGTCAAGCAGCCAGTTGTGTCAGATTTGGATGGCCAGCCAGGGGTGGCATAATACATGCTGCAGCCCCTAGTAGGCCCTGGGTACACCTATGCCCTGGGTACCTAAGGTACACTGTACAGGGACTGATAAGGTGACTCAGTATCCAATTGGATATGTACCTAGGGTACATGGAATCCATTTTAACAGAGAGAGCAGTGGGCCTGAGGTCCTGAATAGCAGGGCCTCAGGTCAACTACGTCAGAAAACCAGCAAAACACCAGGCAAAACGTTGGGGGCAACCATAGTCAGGGATCTACCTTCCTACATAACCCCCCCCCCCCCCAAATGAAAGGAGATAAGGCTATCCTTGACAGGTAAGCCTATATTGCCTAAGTGGCCATATAAGGAAGTACCAGCACTGGCATGGTTACCCCCTATCTCATGGTCCACTAAGCAATCCCTCACCCTAAGGGTATCTGAGGGTCTCCACCATAGGGAATCTCTACCTGTGGTGTGTTTTGGCAAAGTAGAAGCTGGTGCTGAAATGGAGTACTGAAGTGAGGCTCCACTAATTTTGGGCTCAGCTTCCTCCAATCACTATCCACCATAGAGGCCTTTCTTTCCAAGACTGAGTTGCTTTGAGCTCTCAGGGTCAACCTCTGGCTACCTACAGCTGGAGGTTGGGTCCCTCTGTTTGGCTTACTGGAGGGACAGGTCAGGTTTGGGGCCCTTAGGTCCCAGGTTTGGCTGTGCCCACCAGTGTCCATCTGTGGGAGGTCCCTAACTAATTTTAAGTGGGGCCCCTCTGGAGTTTGTTTTATTTTCACTTGGCTAGGATTACTAGCTTCAGTGCCCTTAATCTGCTGATTGGGGAATTCTTTTGGACAGGGGGCCCTTTGGGGTCCACCACTGGCCTCCCTGACCTCTACAGCCCTGGGCTGACTGAGGCAGGGTAGAGAGGGGCAGGTTACCTGCTCCAGACTGGGTCCCACCTTGGAAGGGTCCACTGACATCAGGGGTTCTGCCAGGCTAGGCCTGACTACCTCTGGGGCAGTTTCTTCACAAGGGGTCAGATCGGTTCCCTGGGGAGGCTGATCCTTTCCTAAAGTCTGGTGGGAGGGAGATTGCTCTTCCTCCTTAATGCTCTCTGTCTGAGTGGAGTGATCCATAGTTTCAGGCTTCACAACACTATTATCTGTCTGAGTTTGAGCTGTGGCCATCACAACTCTACCCACCTTTTCAGGAAGGGACTCAGTTTGGGTATGGGCTGTGACCATCACAGCCCTGCTAACCTTTTCTGGGAAGGAAGCTGTCTGAGATTGGGCTGTGACTGGCACAGCCCTCCTGGACCTGTTCAGGGAGGACATCTTGGACTGGGGCTGTGGCTATCACTGCCCCACTAACCTTACCATGGAGGTTCACCATTTTCAAATGGGTTTCTTGCTCTACCTCAGCCCAGGCTGAGATCTCTAAATCATTCCCCAGTAGGCAATCTACAGGCAAGTTTGATGACACTGCCACTCTCTTGGGGCCAGTGACACCTCCCCAGCTGAGATTTACCACTGCTATGGGATGATCTCTCTGCACTCCATCAATGTTGGTTACCTGGTATGTGGCTCCAGGAAAAAGTTGGCTTGAGGGGACTAGGCTCTCAGTCACCATGGTGATGCTAGCCCCTGTATCTCTATAGGCCTCAACTTTTATACCATTGATGAGGGGCTCCTGTCTGTACTTGCTCAAAGTGTTGGGACAAGTAGTGAAGTTGGCAAACCCCATGCCATTTTCACAGACAAAAGTATCTAAGTCAGGGGACCTGGTTAGGCCAGAGTCCCCAGGAACTCCCAAAGTAAATGCACCCAAATTCTTGGGGGCACTCCCACCACCTGGGGGATTACTACTAGTAGTAACAGGAGGTTTGAGAATGTTACTTGGGGGTATGTTCTCCTTATTGTTGTTCTTTGGGCAACTGCTGTCAGTTTTCAAGTGACCCACCTGTTTACAGGGATAGCAATAAGGTTTCTTCTGGGTAGAGGAAGTGTCTTGGGACCCACCCCCATTCTTGGAGTTTTGGGGCCCTAGGGAAGTTTTCTCTGTAGATTTATCCCCACCTTTTTCTTGAGGCTTGGTTGATTCCTTTTTCTGGTCACCACCTTGGTTCTTAGGCCTAATCCTGGTCCTGACCCATTTGTCTGCCCTCTTACCCATTTCTTGTGGAGAGGTCAGATCAGAGTCTACCAGGTGCTGGTGTAATAACTGGTTCTGACAATTATTTAAGACTTGCTCTCTCATAATAAGATTATACAATCCTGTGAAGTCAGTAACCTTGCTACCCAGTAGCCAGCCTTCCAAAGCCTTAGTGGCACAATCAACAAAGTCAGCCCAATCTTGAGACTGAGTTTTCTGGGTGTCTCTGAACAGCAACCTGTACTGCTCAGTGGTTAAGCCAAACCCATCAACCAGTGTATTCTTCAGGACTTGGTAATTGTTAGCATCCTCAACTCTAGTAGTGAGGAGCTTATCTCTACCTTTGCCTTCAAAGGAGAGCCACAGTATAGCTGCCCACTGACTCTGGGGGATGCACTGGACAGTGCAGGCCCTCTCCAAAGCAGTCATCCCCTTGTGGATGTCATCCCCTTGTTTAAAGGGGGGCACTATCTTATTCAGGTGTTTAGTATCTAAACCCCTTTCCTTATCTCTTGGGAGATTGCTGCCACCAGTGGGAACTGTCCCACTCATCTGCTGCTCTCTAGCAAAGGCAAGCTTTTCTTTGGCCAGGGCAAGTTCTTCCCTTTCAATCCTCAGCTTAGCCTGCTTCATCCTTGCTTCATGCTCTCTTCTCTGAGGGGAAGTCAATCTCCTCTGGGGAGAAATCCTTCTCCTCTGAGAAGAGGCATTAGAGTGCAGAGATATACTGGAGTCCCTAGAAGGAGATCTACCTCTTCTAACTCCAAGGTTAGGCCTCATTAGGGTCAGTACTGGGGGTCCCCCAGATCCTTGCCCAAGTAGGTCTAAGTTGGCCCTAGTGAGTCTGCTGACTAACTCAGGACCCTTGTTTGCCTCACCCTCAGAGAGTTCCTCTAGATCCTCCTCCTCAACTGCTTTGTCAGTGTCAAGGAGGTCTGGATCCCCAGTGGTACCCTCTAAGGCTGGCATATTCCCATCAAACTGAGAAGCTTTTCTAGCATCATATGTCTCTAAGAGAACTATCAGAAAGGGAATGGTGGGGTTAGACCCCTGTTTCAGTTTCCTGGAGGTACACACTTGTCTCATCTCCTGGAAACTGAGAGCTGCATATCTTGATCTGACCTGTGGAGGGTCAATAACCACCAGGGGAGTCTCAGTAGACTCTCCATGGGTAGACATGCTTTTCTAGTGAGGTGTAAGTGGTGCACTTACCTACACTATTTGTTTACCTACTGATCCCTTGCTAGAGTTGTAGTTTAGGGTGTGCTAGGCCCTAGGAGCTACAACAGCTGGTTCAGTAGAACTCAGAGTATTCTAAGCTAAGTTATATGTACCTTGGTACTTATGTGATCTTTCAAATGATATTCTTAGGATATGTGTGGTAAAACAACAGCAAGCTCAAATCCCAACCGCTGCCCACCAATGTGAGAAGTTGGCCTGATATATAATGTTCACTATTCTAGTGAGCACTTTCTATCAGTCCAAACAACCCTTATTGATGATTGGTTGTAAGTCAACCTTATAGACCAGCTATCCTAGTAGCATGGATACGAGCAGTCTAAGGCTAATACTCTAGAGGGCGTGTTAAGCCAGCTGTTTTGCCATCACATTACCCCTTGAACACCAAGTGAAAGGACACCACACAAGTTGTTATGAAAATAAACAGATATTTATTTATAACAAGACTACCCTGAACTCTTTATGAGTCAGGGAGCTAAGCACACAACAAAACTCTTAAGAAAATACTTTAAGTCGCACAATTTACACAAATGCCCGAGGGGCACGAAAAAACATATATTACAAAAGTGGAATGCGAATTACTAGCAGGTAAGTAACTATTCTCATAGACTTTAGAAACGCTAGGCCTACAATACTGAACCCTTAGATTAGTAGCAGGAGGCCTGTGGACGTCGTGTGCAGAGTGGGAACTCTCACGCGTAAGGCGGGAAAAAGTCTATGGAGGCTAGCAAAGACAAAGTTACTGTTCTCGGGCGTACCCGACTAGGTGGGTCGAAAACAAGAGTGGATCCGAACACTTAGAGTGTTGGACTATGCTGAAGCACCGGAGTACTTGGTTTACCTAGCCCAGGGGCTGCGGCTGCTTAGGGTTCAAGTTGCGACGGAAACCCTCGTTGAAGAACCAGGAGCCTGAAGAAAGAAGTTGCTGGCAGGCGGCCAGTGAAGAAGTTCGTGGTGATCCAAGCCTGGATCAGGGAAGAAGAAGACCTGAAAGCAGAGGGGACCAAGTTCTGAATCACTAGCCAGTGATTTAGGTGGGCACCAGAGTGGCACAGGACGAAGTCACCTCAACCAGGTGAGTGGGCGCTGCTGGGCTCTGCAGTCTCTCGGACCAGGAGGCGTTGTCGGCGACCAGGATGGAGGTGCGAGCTGTCCCACGAAGGTATCTGCTTCTGACGTCGCTGGACCCAGGATTGGGGCAACAGTCTTGGCAAATGCAAGGTCCACGCGGTGGACCTAAAATGGCGTCTGGAGTGGACCAGGAGGGTCCAGGGGGCTCCTCTGTTGGAGGGGAGCAAGGGCTAGTCTGGAGCAACCAGACCAGCAGTATTCGTCGTCGTGGAGCGTCGTGAAAGGGCCACTAGCCAACGGGCAAGTGACCTCAACAACGCGGTGGGCAGCAAAGAGCAGAAGGGCCGCACGTAGATCTCGTGGATGCAGGGGGGCTGGACTTCGGTGCTGGAGCTGCTCAGGGTCGGGGCTTCTCTTACCCCAAAGCACTCGGTCGAGGGTCACTCGAGAGTCGTGCTGGTCAAGCGTCGTGCAGTCTTGGAAGATGGCCGGTCCCTCGAGGTCTCGTCACACCCACGGATCACAGCTGGGCTGATGATGCAGGTTGAGGTCAGAGGTG
The DNA here is from genome assembly GCF_964261635.1 of Lissotriton helveticus. Taxonomy (NCBI): domain Eukaryota; kingdom Metazoa; phylum Chordata; class Amphibia; order Caudata; family Salamandridae; genus Lissotriton; species Lissotriton helveticus. The sequence goes on along the minus strand of NC_136069.1, from coordinate 303,070,092 downwards.
CCAGGGAAGCCGGTTCTCGTCGTGCTGGGCAGTCTTGATCCGGAGGAGAGACTTACAGCAGACCGCGATGCTTGGATGGTGCCTGCTGCTGCAGGGTGACTACTCCTTAGCCACAAGGGAGAAATCTTGAGAAGAGTCTTGAGTTCCTTTCGTGGAAAGTTGGTTCAGGATTCAAAGATGATCTGATTTGGAAGGGGGCCAGTTCCTACCTTTATCCTGTAAAAGGGGGCTGGCACGCGACTAAGTCCTGCCCTATGGGTGGGACTAGGAGGGGGGTGGTTACACCCCTCTCCTTTGGCGGGCTTTCCCCAGATCAGGGGCTGGAGTGCCCCTGGAACTGGTTCAAGCCGGCCTATGCACAGTGAGCACCGGGGTGCCACTTGCAGTCACCTTCCTCTAAAGCCCTGCCTACCTAGGATACACAAAATCCTGTCTGGGACGGTGCTGGCACCGCCCCTGGCAGGAAACCCTTTGTCCTTGCCTCCTGTGCTGGGAGGACTCCCAGCAGCAGGAGGGCAGACTTGTGTCTAGGTGGCAGCATCCATCTTGTGGAGCTGAGGCTATGTCTGACTTTAACCGGGGTTACAGGTTACATACATGTCGTGTCCCTCTAGAAGGGTGGAATGCTAACCCCGTCGCCAGAATTGGCGAGGGGTTAGTATTCCAATTCGTATGACACCTTACTCGACATGTTTTGATAAAGCGATACCAGAGTTGGCACATAACCGCGAGGATTATAATGCAATTAAGAGTATATGGTATGCGTTATCATGGGAACGGCTAAGGGATAGATCCCGAAAGCCGCAGACAGGCTCAGCTCATGCCAGAGCACTATCTCACACGATTCCAAGCACTCTGCCTTCAGGATTGTCAAGGCCTGCCATAGGAGTGACTGATAGGAGATCTGTGTGCCCATTTAGGTTTAGATATAGGTATACTATATCTAAAGCAAAGGGTGATTACACCACCTTGCCCCAGCTGTCAAGCAGCCAGTTGTGTCAGATTTGGATGGCCAGCCAGGGGTGGCATAATACATGCTGCAGCCCCTGGTAGGCCCTGGGTACACCTATGCCCTGGGTACCTAAGGTACACGGTACAGGGACTGATAAGGTGACTCAGTATCCAATTGGATATGTACCTAGGGTACATGGAATCCATTTTAACAGAGAGAGCAGTGGGCCTGAGGTCCTGAATAGCAGGGCCTCAGGTCAACTAAGTCAGAAAACCAGCAAAACACCAGGCAAAAAGTTGGGGGCAACCATAGTCAGGGATCTACCTTCCTACAGTGAGTACGGACAATCCTGACTAGTTAGGACTAAAATGACTGTGGAACTGGACACTAGGACAGTTAAACTACCCTTGAGCATCGAAATGCTCTCGTTACCTCACCCACGGGCTGCGGGTGCATAGGTGTCAAAGTGTGTCGGGTTCTCGCGTTTAAGTCTATAGAGCCTGGAAGAAAAGATGCTGCAGGCGACCAGGAGGAAGATGTCCGGTGCGATCCAAGGGTGGATCGATGAAGAAGAGGACCTGAAAGCAGAGGGGACAATGTTCAAAGTCACTAGCCAGTGACTGGAGTGGAACCAGGAAGTAACCAGATGTCGTCGTCGCGATCAGGTGAAGAGTGGACGCTTGTCTCTGCAGCCACGTGGACCAGGAGGTGTCTTCGACGACCAGGATGGAGGCACGAGCTGTCCCGCGCAGGCTCTCACTGTCAGCGGTGTTGGATCCGGAATCGGCGTCAACAGACCTTGGCAAAGGCAACCCACGCAGTGAGTGGAAACGGCGTCTGGAGTGGACCAGGAGGGTCCGGGGTGCTCCTCTTTTGGGAAGGGAGCAAGGGCCAGTCTGGAGCAACCAGACCAGCAGTGGAAGTTTCAAAGTTCGTCGTCTAGGAGGCCACTAGCCAGCAGGCAAGTGACCAGACAACGCGTCAAGCAGCAAACAAGCAGAAGGGCCCCACGCAGATCTCGTGGATGCTGGAGGGCTGATCTTTGGTGCAGGAGCTGCTCGGGGCTGGGGCTTCTCAGTCCCCAAAGCACTTGGTCGAGTTTACCTCGGGAGTCGTGCTGGAAGCGAAGTGCAGGTTCGTTCAAGATGGACGGTCCCACGTGTCTCGTCACACCCACGGATCTCAGCTGTGCTGCAGATGTGAGTTGAGGTCGGAGAGGTCTGGAAGTCCGGGTCTCGTCGGGCTCTGAAGTGTAGATCCTCGAGGGAAGACGACAAAGTGAAGCCGCTGGACGCTTGATGGTGCCTGCAGTTGCAGGGTGGACACTCCTTGCCCACAAGGGAGATTCTTCAGTCTTCTGTGGAGCAGAACGTCGAAGGCCAGAGTTTCTTCTTGAAAGTTGTTCAAGATAATCTAATTTGGAATGGGACCAGCTCCTACCTTTATTCTCCTAAAGGGGGCTGCACTACTGACTAGGTCCCTCCCCTGGGTGGGACCAGGAAGGGGGGTGGTTACACCCCCTATCCTTTGTCCGGTTTCGCGCCAGAGCAGGGGCAGGGATGCCCCAGCAGCTGGTTTGAGCCGGAGTATGCACAGGACACCTTGTGTGCCCCAGGCATGTCTCATTCCTTTCAGGCCTGTCCTACCCAATACACAAAATCCTGTCTGGGGTGGTGCTAGCACCTCCCAAGGCAGGAAACCCTTTGTCCAAGCTTCCCTCGCTGCAATCCTATGCTCACCCCAGATTTTTGCTTTTTGCTTCACTGGTTTACGACTTTCCCTGGCTGTGGGCCTGCTAATCAGACCCACAGCCTAGCTGTTCTCTCTCTAAATTGACAACCATGTACCTTAGGTGCATTTACCAATTGGTACTGGGCCACCCTATCCGTCCCTGTACAGTATACCTTAGGTATCCAGGGCATAGGTGTACCCAGGGCCTACCAGGGGCTGAAGCATGTATTATGCCACCCCTGGCTGGCCATCTAAATCTGACACAACTGGCTGCACGACAACTGGGGCAAGGTGGTGTAAACACCCTTTGCTATAGATATAGTATACCTATATCTAACCCTAAAATGGGCACATATATTCCTATCAGTCACTCCTATGGCAGGCCTTATCAATCCTGAAGGCAGAGTGCTTGGAATTATGTGAGATGGTGCTCTGGCATGAGCTGAGCCCGTTTGCAGCTTGTGGAACCAAGTCCTAATAGCTGTTCCATGATAACGCTATACCATATACTCTTAAGTGCATTATAATCCTCGCGGTTAAATGCCAACTCTGGTATAACATTATCAAAACATGTCGAGTAAGGTGTCATACGATTTGGAATACTACCCCCTCGCCAATTCTGGCAACGGGGGTAGCATTCCACCTTTCTAGAGGGACACGACATGTATGTAACTGAGAACCCCGGTTAAAGTTAACTCGAGCCTTGGCATCACAAAATGGATGCTTCCACCACAGACACAAGTCTGACCTCCTGCTGCTGGGAGTCCTTCCAGCGAGGATGGCTTGGACAAAGGGTTTCCTGCCTTGGGAGGTGCTAGCACCACCCCAGACAGGATTTTGTGTATTGAGGTAGGGAGGCCTGAAAGGAATGAGACATGCCTGGGGCACACAAGGGGCCCTGTGCATACACCGGTTCAAACCAGTTGCTGGGGCATCCCTGCCCCAGCTCTGGCGGGAAACCGGACAAAGGATAGGGGGTGTAACCACCCCCCTTCCTGGTCCCACCCAGGGAGGGACCTAGTCAGTAGTGCAGCCCCCTTTAGGAGAATAAAGGTAGGAGCTGGTCCCATTCCAGATTAGATTATCCTGAACTATTCAAGAAGAAGAAACTCTGGCCTTCGACGTTCTGCTCCACAGAAGACTGAAAAATCTCCCTTGTGGACAAGGAGTGTCCACCCTGCAACTGCAGGCACCATCAAGCGTCCAGCTGCTTCACTTTGTCGTCTTCCCTCGAGGATCCAGACTTCAGAGCCCGACGAGACCCGGATTCCCAGACCTCTCCGACCTCAACCTGCATATACAGCAAAGCTGAGACCCGTGGGTGCGACGAGACACGTGGGACCGGCCATCTTGGAAGAAACTGCACTTCGCTTCCAGCACGACTCCCGAGGTAAACTCGACCAAGTGCTTTGGGGACTGAGAAGCCTCAACCCCTAGCAGCCCCTGCACCGAAGTTCAGCCTTCCAGCATCCACGAGATCTGCGTGGGGCCCTTCTGCTTTGTTGCTGCTCGACGCGTTGTCTGGTCACTTGCCGGCTGGCTAGTGACCTCTGAGACGACGAACCTGTGAATTTCCACTGCTGATCTGGTTGCTCCAGATTGGCCCTTGCTCCCTTCCAAAAGAGGGGCACCCCGGACTCTCCTAGTCCGCACCAGACGCTTTTCCTCCTCACCGCGTGGGTTGCCTTTGCCAAGGCCTGTTGACGCCGATTCCTGATCCAACACCGCCGACAGCGAGAGCCTGCGTGGGACAGCTCGTGCCTCCATCCTGGTCGTCGAAGACACCTCCTGGTCCACGTGGCTGCAGAGTCAAGCGTCCACTCTTCACCTGAACACGGCGACGACATCTGGTTCCTTCCTGGTTCCACTCCAGTCACTGGCTAGTGACTGTGAACATTGTCCCCTCTGCTTTCAGGTTTCCTTCTTCAACAATCCACCCTTGGATTGCACCGGACATCTTCCTCCTGATCGCCTGCATTATCTTTTCTTTCAGGCTCCATTGACTTCAACGCGAGAACCCGACGCACTTTGAACCCTATGCACCCGCGGCCCGTGGGTGAGGTAACAAGAGCATTTCGGTGCTCAAGTGTAGTTTAACTGTCCTAGTGTCCAGTTCCACAGTCGTTTTAGTCCTACCTAGTCAGGATTGTCCGTACTCACCTTTTTCTTTAACTGTACTGCCCATAGACGTTGTTACGCATTTCGCGTGTGAGTTCACACTCTGCACACGTGTTCCGTGGCCTCCTATTACTTACCTGAAGTTAGTGTAGCGTGGTCCCACTGATCCTACAGCCTCTGGACAGCTCCATTCGAACTATTGACTTTCACATTCCACTTACTTAGTATATGGTTTGTCGTGCCCCTAGGGCACCATTGTGATTTTGTGCAACTTAACGTATTTTTCGTAAGAGATTGTCATGTGCTTAGCCCTCTGACCTCATAAAGAGTTCAGAGGTGTTGTTATTAATAAATAGACTGTTTATTTTCATAACAACATGTGTGGTGTCCTTTCATCTGGTATTCAAGGGGTTATATTGTGGTAAAACAGCTGGCTTCACATGCCAAAAGAGTTTAGCCTAAGACGGCTTTGTCCATGCTACCATTAGGATAGCTGGTCTATAAGGTTGACTTACAACCAATCACCATAAGGGTTGTTTGGACTGATACAAGGTGATCACTAGAACTAGTGAGCATCATATATCAGGCCAACTTCTCACATGGCTCCTTAGAAGTGTCCGAAACCGGGCCTTGAGGCGAGGCTGCGGAACCCATTATAAGATCCTGGGTAAGGCCATGTGGCGATCCCTCGACTTGAGCCTTATTAAGTCATTCGGCCCCCGTATCGACGGTTGGGCCTAGCTCCTCGCCTGAGCTATCTGCTCCGGCCCCAAAGACCACATCGTCGTCTCCTACCTCGTCGTCGACGTTAGTAATATCGACCATCTCGACATCTGCGTCGTAGTTGGAGTCGTTCTCCGATGCAGGATCAGACTCTCGAACTTCCTGCTCGACTCCCTCATCCTCTTCGGTATCGAAAATGTTCACCGGGTCAGGTGCCGTCTGCTGGGCCTCCTGGCGCGTTGCGCGCCGAAGTCAAATCGTTTTCTTGGATCAGAAACGAGAACAAGCCATACAGCTTGCCTCATCGTGATCCGGCGACAGGCACTTGTTGCACACCGGGTGGACGTCGATATGAGGATATTTCGAATTACATACGGGGCACCTCTTGAACGGGCTCCGTTCCATGATGTGTCGTCGATAAGCCTCTGGTGTCGACAGGGCCTTCAGCGCCGAGAAGTCACACGACTCCTCTGGATGTTTGACTCGGGAACTGAGTTGAAACAGACTCTGGCACCGATCGCAAGACAATACCGACGATGTACTAAAAGCCTTTTGGCCAAAAAGAAAGTTTAATATATATTCCGAACTTGAGGGAACAAATATGCATCCGAACCCAATGGCGGAAAAAAACAATCTGGGGATGGAGTCGATGCCCATGCGCACTGTAGTCCAGGGGAGGAGCCACCTATCTCGTGATACTTCGAAGACTCTTCCAGGACAACAATGTGCAATCATCCGGACCCAACACTAGGCGGCGATCTATGCAATAGATATGAATTCAGCAGCCCACATGCCTCGAACAGGATTCATCGAGAGATGGCTTTTATCTACACAGCCTTGCGTTTCTTTGCTTCAGAAAACCCGATAAACATCTGTTTGTCCTTTCGATGGTCTGTCGTATGATCGACTTAAAAGCTGAGGCCTATTTTCTAATCCAATCAGTGAAACCTCTACTCCTTAGAGGGGTGATGTGGAGCAAAGAATGCCATAAAGGTTATGTTCTGCCCTTGGCACTTTGGGACATGGGCCCGAACCTTTCCAATTTCCAAAAGGGTAACCACAACAATACCTGGACTGCATTGCTTTTTTCCAATTGCCGTATTCCTTACATAGGTAATATATTGTGCGTAATTGCACACAACTGCATCTATTGCATTTACTGTGATTTTATCACAATTGCACCCTACTCCATTTCTTGCTGATCTTGATTAGAGACCTCTGTCCTAGAAATTATTGCACAAGTTACTTACCTTCGGTAACAATATATCTGTAAGAAACATTAGTTAGTTATACTGCTAAACTGACTGTTTGTCAGCAGTACCTCTGCGAGTCGGAAGGTGGAGTTGGTCGGCTCCCTGTCCGTCGGCGGCGTCGTGGTCGCCAGGATGACTTTGCGGCAGCTTAGACGCCACCCTCGCGCGCTGACGTCAATCCTGTACAAGGCTTTCGTGCCAGAAACACAGAGCCATGCAAGACACTGACCAGTGGTGCACAAAACTAGGGCCTTAAAAGGATGTCCTCAACCCTAGAAATGAGTTCGCAGAACGGGGAGGATGGGGCGGTAAGGAATCTATAATTAACTAATGTTTCTTACAGATATATCTTTACCGAAGGTAAGTAACTTGTGCATCTGAAAGAAACACGTTAGTTATAGATTCCTTACATTAGAATAGATTCCCCAGCAATGTCAACCCCGGGTGCGGTCTGCGAACCAAGATCACACCAGAAAGTCCTGGAGAACAGAACGCCCAAAGAAGCCGTCTCTCCGGACTTGGCTGTCCAGGCAGTAGTGTTTGGTGAATGCGTTCAGCGAATCACACGTGACTGCCTAACAGATGTCATTCAGAGGCACTCCCCTTCTCAAGGCAGTAGTGGCTGCCGTCGCCCTGGTGGAGTGAGCGCGTAGCCCAACTGGAGACTACTTTTTAGCCAGAGAGTAAAAAACCTTAATACACAACACGACCCATCAAGAAATGGTGCGTTTGTGTACAGCCCGACGTTTCTTTGCGCCACATAACCAACAAAAAGTTGATCATCCACCCGGAACTGTTTTGTGCGATCCAGATAGAAAGAGAGCGCACGTTTTGGGTCCAGTCGGTGGAGCCTCTCTTCTTCCTTTGAAGGATGCGGAGGTGGAAAGAAGGTGGGCAAAGTAATGGTCTGCCCGATGTGGAAGGCAGTGACCACCTTAGGAAGGAAGACGGACCGGTAAGAAGAACCACCTTATCCGGGAGAACAGACAGGAAAGGAAGCTTAGAAGAAAGAGCCTGGATCTCACTTACCCTTCTAGCAGAAGTGATGGCTACCAGAAAAGCAGTCTTAAGAGTCAAGAGAAGTAAGGGACAGTTATGAAGCGGCTCAAAGGGAGGGCACATTAATTAAGTTAGTACAAGGTTAAGTCCCACTGAGGCAGAACGTAGGGGATTGGAGGAAAAATATGGGTTAAGCCTTTTAGGAAACGGTTAACAATCAGGGACTTGAAAAGAGAGGGCTGATCTGGCAACCGAAGGAAGGCAAAGATGGCTGAAAGATAGCCTTGATAGTGCCCAGGGCAGAGCCCTGCTGGGCTAAAGAAAGAAGGAATAAGAGAACCTCAGAAAGAGGGGCAGAAAAGGGATCCACAGCCTTTGTTGTGCCACATGCCACAAATTTGTTCCACCTACAGGCGTATACCGTTTTTGTGGAGAGACGCCTGGCTGCCAAGTTTACGTCAAAGACTTCAGGAGGCAATTTGAAAGACGTCAACTGCCACTGCTCAATCTCCACGCAAGGAGGTGGAGGCTGGACAGGTTCGGGTGGAGGACCATCCCCTGCTGCTGCAACAGAAAATCCTCCCGAAGAGGCAGTCTGACCGGAGGATCGATGACCATGTTGAGCAGCTCGGGATACCAGACTCTTCGTGCCCAATCCGGGGCCACAAGAATGACTCAGGCCCGGTTGCGCCTGATCTTCTTCAACACTCTGGGCAGAAGTGCTATAGGCATTAAGTCGTACAACAGACTGCAACTCCACTCGCAACCAAAAGCGTCGCCGACCGAGTGCCGCCTTGGAAATTCCAACACGCAGAATTGCTGACATTGCGCGTTCTCTTCGGTGGCGAATAGATCTAACCAAGGCTCTCCCGACTGATGAAAGAGACCTTGCATCACCTCTGAGTGACGACGCCATTCGTGATTCATCATGCACCTGCGGCTGACTTTGTCCGCCCTGGCGTTCAGAGAACCTGCCAGTTGTTGAACCACCAAGAAAATGCCATGATGTTCCAGCCATGTCCATAGGCGGAGGGCCTCCTGACATAGTGTCCACGACCCCACCCCGCCCTGTTTGTTGCAGTGCCACATGGCGGTGGTGTTGTCCTTGAACACCTGCACCACTCTTCCCCGGACAGAGGAAAAGAATGCCTTCATTGCAAGACGAATCGCCGGGAGCTCCAGAAGGTTAATGTGAAGCCTGGACTCCGCCGGAGACAAGAGGCCTCTGATCTCCCCCTCTCCCCTGTGGCCGCCCCCATCCTAGAAAGGAAGCATCTGTCACCACAGTGTGGTCTGGTTGGGGAAGGGAGAGGGATCTGCCATTGACCCAATCCTGGTTCGTAAGTCACCACTGGAGTTGTCGAGCAGTGCCCTCCAAGATCTAGACAAAATCAGACAGATTCCCATGATGCTGCGCCCACTGGAACTTCAAGTCCCACTACAGAGCCTGCATATGCCACCTGGCATGACCGATCAGCAGGATGCAGGAGGCCATGAGGCCCAGCAGCATCAGAGCAATTCTGACTGAATTCCGGGACAGAGGCTGAAAGGATGGAATCATAGCAAGAATATCCCGGACTCACTGTTCAGGAGAATAGACCGAAACCGCGTTGTGTCCAGAACCGATCCGATGAAGAGGAGCTTCTGAGAGAGAATCAGGTGCGACTTCGGCACACTGATGGAGAACCCCAGTATGTGCAGGTTGTCGGCCGTAGTCTGGAGGTGACTGCCTGGGGCGAGCCTGCCTTCAACAGCCAGTCGTCGACATAGGGGCGGACTGACACCCCTGATCCGGGCTGATGAGCTGCGACCACCGCCATCACTTTCCCGCACCCAAGGGGTGCTGGTAAGGCCAAAGGGGAACACAGTAAACTGAAAGTGCTCGTGGCCTACCACGAACCGCAGGTAACGCCGGTGGGCCGACAGGACGAGGTGTGAAAATAAGTGTCCTGCAAGTCCAACGCTAACATCCAGTCTTGTGGGTCGAGGTCGGACAAGACCTGAGCAAGCGTCAACATTCTGAACTTCTCCTTCTGGAGGAAGCGATTGACGTCCCTGAGGTCCAAGATAAGACGCAGGCCCTTGTCCTTCTTGGGAACCAGAAAGTTGTGGGAGTAAGAACCACAACCTACTTCTGGGACAGGAAAGCGCTCAATTGCTCCCTTGGCCAAGCTGCTGGAAAAGGGCCAGGTGATCCTCCGACATGCAGTGGGATCACGTGGCATGGCTGGAGGGGTGGTCTCGAAGGGAAGGGAGTAGTCCCTTTGGACTACTTGCAAAACCCACCTGTCCGAAGTGATGGTGCGCCAGTGGGGGAGGTGATGGGGGAGGTGATGACGAATCTTGCCTCCCACTGGCGTTTGATGGGCCTGAAAGGACGGACTAGGAGGGTTTGGAGGCTGCTGCAGAGGGGGGGTTGATGGACTAGCCTGGCCGCTGGGCCCTGGAACCTCGCCAGTTGTTTCCACGTCCCCGGCGGTGCAAAGGTTGGGTAACTTGCTGAGGCCTGTGGCCCTGGGTGGGATGTGGCGGGGCACCCCTTCCATAGCCACGAAAGGGCTGCGCCAGACGGAGGAGAGGCCCAAGGACTTGGCTGTAGCTTGTGAGTCCTTGAAGCGCTCTAGGGTGTTGTCTGCTTTGTCACCAAAAAGGCAACGGCCATTACAGGGTGTTCTGGACATCTGAAAAGCCAGTGGACCTCATCCAGGCGTAGCAGCGAAGCGCTACTGATGTTGAAATGGTCCTGCCCAGAGAGTCGGCGGTGTCCAGCCCACAACGGATCGTAAACTTTGCTGCATCTCTCCCGGCGGCGACAACCTGGGCGAGCACTGCCCAAGCCTCCTCCGGACACTGAGGCAGCATGTGCCCCAACGTATACCACACTTAGTGCGAATATCGGCCCAAGAGACATGCAGCGTTTACGGACCGCAGTCCTAAGCTGGCGGAAGAGATTTGTCTTGACAAAATGGTCCCGCTTCTTGGATTCCCTTTCCGGTGGAGCGGTAGGGAAAGCGCTTGTGGAGGTGGACGCTTGGACCACCAAGCTCTCCGAGGTGGGGTGTTGGGAGAGGAAAGTAGGGTAGCCGGGAGCCGGGCGGTGGCATTGGGCGATCATCCTGTCCATGGGAGCTGTCGGTGAGGGCCTCATTAAATGGCAGCAGGGGCTCTGGAGAGCTCGCCGCTGGTTGAAGCACCTCAGTCAGGAGGTTAGTCCTGACGGCCAACGTAGGAAGCTCGAGGTTGAGAGCCTCGGCCGCCCTAAGCAACACCACAGTGTATGATGCTCTCTCCTCCATAGCCAAGGTAGGAGGAGACAACATGCCATGGTCGGATGAAGTGTCAAGACCACTAGCATCCCCCAGTTCATGTTTCCAGTCCTGCTCAGTATCTGGTTGGTCAGTTCACGGGTCACCTGATCCCTCCCAGTCCTCCTCACCCTCCTCTGGCTGCCAATCGGTCTGAAAATGGCCAAGGTGGAACACAGGGACAAAATTAGTCCTGCTCCGTATCCACGTCAAGAAGGAGGCCGGGGTCGACGCCCGCTGGGGAGCCAACCGGCACCAGATGCGGTAGTGGTGCCGGAGGAAGCGGTGCCGACGAGGTGTAATGAGGTCAACCGGCGGCAATCCGGATCCAGGCCTGGATCCAAGGGGGGGGGCCTTCTGCACCGGTGCCGGAGCCGCCGACGGCAAAGACCTAGGCCCCCCCCAACCGGGTCCGCGGGGTCCGAAAGCCCGCAGGCAGGGTCTGTCCGCCCAAAGATGGCATGCATCGCCTCGTAGAACGTACAAAGCTGGGCGGGGCTCCCTCCGGGTCCCGGAAAGTGAGAGAAACTCAGAGTGGATCCACCCGGCTCTGCGCGCGGAGCCGCGGGAGGGGCACCACCAGAGGGCCTCGCTGGATCGGCTGACAGACGAGGAGAAGTTGAAGAGCGACGATGCTTCTTCGACTTCTACTTATGCCTTGACTTACCCGACCCCGCATACGAAGACTTCGATGACTTGTCGGAATGGCGATGGCTCCGTGACCAGTCCCTCGAACTCCCTCTCGACCGTGGCCTCGAACAGTGCGGAGCTGACTGGCGGCGTTGAAGCAGCTTTCGGGACCGCTCCCACAAAGCCTTCGCCATCAACAAATGACAGTCAGAGCATGACTTGGGGTTGTGGTTGCGCTCCAGGCAAAAGAGGCACACGAGGTCCGGATCCGTCAACGACATCAGCCGGTTACAGGAACTGCAGGCCTTAAAACCAGGCATCCCTTGTGCACCTACTCGGAGTCGAAGACTCAAAACAAGAAGTCGACAAAAGGCGAGAAAAACGTAGCAAAAAAATGACTGAGGTACCCCTCTTCCCAGATCTGCGCTGGCTGGCACGGAAAAAGAAAGAACTGACGTCAGCGTGCAAGGGCGGCGTCTAAGTAGCTGCTGCGACGTCATCCCGGCGACCACGGCGCCGTAGGCAGAGCCGACCGATGCCACCTTCAGATGCGCAGAGGCACTGCTGATGAAAAAACTTTCTGGATCCAGTCTGACGCCTGGGGGTAATTCTAAGGTAAGGAATCTATAACTAATGTGTTTCTTTCAGATTTGTGTTTTAATTGTTTATTGTTCTGAAGGACAAATTGCTTACCTTCGGTAATGCCTTATTTCGTAGAGGCATGTTCTAGCTTCAGATTCCTTACCTTTGAATTTCCCAAACGTCAGACTTGATCTGAAAGATTTTTCTTTGAGCAATACCTCTGCGTGCCGGCAGGTGATGTCGGTCGGCTCCGTGTGACATTGTCAGCACCATCTATGCAATTGTGATGCTCACATCACCTATATAGGCACCTCCTCAGTGCGCTGACATCATTTATTTTCTTTCTGTTCTAGCCAGCACAGATCCGTGAAGAGAGTTAGCCTCTGTCACTTATTGACAGGCTTTTGTCAACATTTTGTACACCCCTTTTTGGTGTGTAAGTTTCTCCTCATGTCCAAGAAGACTTCTGGTTTCAAGCCGACATGGCGCAGTGACGGACTCACACATTGTTTGTCTCTGTTGCCTGGAGCGTGACCATGACTCAAAGTCTTGCTCTGACTGCCGGCCCATGGCTCTGAAGGCTTTGAGGGCGCAGTCCTTAAAGCTGCTAGCGGCTCTGCACCACATAGTTCTCCCTGGAGGTCTTGTTCACGTCTCCGGGGAATATCCAGGCCCAAGTCTTCGTACCTCCATTCAAAATTGTTGAGTTGGTCAGGTAAAAAGCACAGGAAACATAAGAAGATGAAGCTTGCTTCAACCTTTCCCCGTCCATCGTCTGACGTGACAGAGGAGTTTCATACTCAAGTCTTTGTTCCTCAGGACCTGCGCCTGGGTCAGCTCCGTACTTCCCAGACTTATCTTGAAGGAGTGTAAGGCAACTTGTCTTACCAACTTTAATCAGTAGTGTAAGTAAGATGAAAGGAAACCACACAATTTTTTATTAAAATAGGTCTTATTTAGTACACACACTATCACTAGCATATTGGTATATCTCCTACCTGGCGATACCAACACAATACACAAGAATACTCTTTGCATTATAAGGTAAGTAGCACAAATATACACTGGTCTCCAGGGGGAGACCAAACAATATATTAAGGGAGTGGAATGCGAACTGCAAAGGAGAACAGGACTTTGACCAGAAGACTCAGAGGAACCTGGGACATAGGTGCCCAGCCAAGGTAAGTACCCAGGAAGCCCACGGAGGCTATGTGGAGATGGAAACAGAGCTGCGTGCCCAATAGAAGTCAACAAAGAAGTCACGGTTGCTGTTTTTAAAAAGAAGGACCATACCCGGAGGACCCTGAAGGAACCCTTTGGTAGACAGAAGGTTGGAGAGCCACCCCACCCGTGAATGCCCTAGGAACCAGGAACCAAGGAAGCCGGGTGCATAGGGGTGACGTGACGTCGGAACCTGCCGTAGACAACAATGGGAGACTTCAAGGAAGATGCCTCTGTAGCAGACTGTGAAGGATTCTGGAAGTGAAGAACCTGCAAGCAGAGGGTACACAGTCTATGCGACTCGGTGGTGACCAGGAGGAACTAAAGTACATTGCCCACTATTGTCGAGAGGTTCTGAAGAGACGACGAAAACCATGTCGCTGCAGCTGTGAGGACAAGGCGACGCTGAGGAAGACCAGGAGCCATGCATGAGCTGTCTACCTTGGATGTCAGTATCTAGGTGTTCAATATGTGGTGGGAGCACCAACAAGCCATGGTGGGCGCACCTGCCGTGGAAAACGAAAAGGAGCAAATGTTGGGACAAGCAAGGTCCAGAGGACTCCACAAAAGCAGGAGTCACAGCAGGCCCGAGCAAGTAGGGGAGCCCACTGAAGCAAGAGAACACCCTCAGGAGGATCCACAGGCCAAAGGCACAGGAGTCGCAAGAGGAAATCAAGCAGCTCACCAGCGTCAAAGGCCCATGATGCAGAAGATGCAGGGAGGACCCTGCTCTTCAGCAAGTGAGATCCTGGAGGCTGGCTCTTCTTGTAGCTCGTAGATCTATGGAGTTCAGAGTCAACAAGTGTTGACGACGGCAAGTCAATGCGATGCACAAGAGTTTGGTCCAGCAGCCTGACGAGGAATACTGTCTGCCTGAATCCAGTAAGACAAGTCAGGCTTCTAGGGAGCCACAGAACCATCACCTGTGTTTCTGAGCCTCTGTAGGTCCGTGGGACATCAGGATCAACAGACCAGTCAGCTTTGTTGCAGTGCCTGCAGAAGCAGGGTAATAACTCCTTCACTCCAAGGGAGATTTCTTCAGGCGTCCTTGATACCCACGCGTCTGTGGAAGAACCTCGATGAAGCACAGACAACACAGGAGACTAGAAGAACAGCGAGACCAGGAGCAGCAGCAGTCGTCCTTGATGCAGACTCGGTTCCAGTCGAAGTCCAACAAAGTCGAAGTGTTCAGACAACTGAAGAGCAACGTAGTTTTAGGGTTGAGTCTGGTCCCATGATGAATCTGAGGTCCCACCCACAGGGAAACTCTTTGGTACCCTAAGGAAAGGGTTGGGGCAACTCTGGGCTCCCTTCCAGAGGTGGGGCTGGATTGAGGGGAGGATACTTTCCTGTCCTTTGTCCAGTTTCACACCAGAGCAGGAACCAAAGGTTCCTGGACTGGCTCAAACCAGAGTATTGAAAGAGGGCATCAAAAGTGCTCTTCAAAGCAGTCTGGTCGTGCTAGAAAGTGCCCCCACCCCAGCCCAATACACTAAGCCCTGTCTTAGAGGTGGTACAAAAGGGGGTGGTGATGGACGGAGCATCTGAATCAATCAAACACTCACACCCAGTCAAATGATCTGGGTTTAATCCATCACCGTTCTTTAGCCCACTCTGCCAGCCCAGTTCAGACATGGCTATATGCAAATCAGTCTGACCCTGTGCCTCATGGGAACAGTCCAGCCCGAACTGCCAAGCCATGTCTTCCCTGGACCGGAAACAAGCTTCGAGGACCGGTTTCTGGCATTCCAGCCGTCTTCAGCCCGGCTTGCTTGAATCCAGTGGCAAAGTGAGCAAGGGACTCACGTCTGAGCATACCCTGCCACACTTATGGCGGCCAAAAGCGGTACAAAAGGGGGTGGTGATGGACGGAGCATCTGAATCAATCAAACAATCACACCCAGTCAAAAGATCTGGGTTTAACCCATCACCGTTCTTTAGCCCACTCTGCCACCCCAGTTCAGACATGGCTATATGCAAATCAGTCTGACCCTGTGCCTCATGCTAACAGTCCAGCCCGAACTGCCAAGCCATGTCTTCCCTGGACCGGAAACAAGCTTCCGAGGACCGGTTTCTGGCATTCCAGCCGTCTTCAGCCCGGATTGCTTGAATCCAGTGGCAAAGTGAGCAAGGGACTCACATCTGAGCATTCCCTGCCACACTTATGGCGGCCAAAAGCGGTACAAAAGAGGGTGGTGATGGACGGAGCATCTGAATCAATCAAACACTCACACCCAGTCAAAAGATCTGGGTTTAATCCATCACCGTTCTTTAGCCCACTCTGCCACCCCAGTTCAGACGTGGCTATATGCAAATCAGTCTGACCCTGTGCCTCATGGGAACAGTCCAGCCCGAACAGCCAAGCCATGTCTTCCCTGGACCGGAAACAAGCTTCTGAGGACCGGTTTCTGGTATTCCAGCCGCCTTCAGCCCGGCTTGCTTGAATCCAGTGGCAAAGTGAGCAAGGGACTCACGTCTGAGCATACCCTGCCACACTTATGGCGGCCAAAAGCGGTACAAAAGGGGGTGGTGATGGACGGAGCATCTGAATCAATCAAACACTCACACCCAGTCAAAAGATCTGGGTTTAATCCATCACCGTTCTTTAGCCCAATCTGCCACCCCAGTTCAGACATGGCTATATGCAAATCAGTCTGACCCTGTGCCTCATGGGAACAGTCCAGCCCGAACTGCCAAGCCACGTCTTCCCTGGACCGGAAACAAGCTTACGAGGACCGGTTTCTGGCATTCCAGCCATCTTCAGCCCGGCTTGCTTGAATCCAGTGGCAAAGTGAGCAAGGGACTCACGTCTGAGCATACCCTGCCACACTTATGGTGGCCAAAAGCGGTACAAAAGGGGGTGGTGATGGACGGAGCATCTGAATCAATCAAACACTCACACCCAGTCAAAAGATCTGGGTTTAATCCATCACCGTTCTTTAGCCCACTCTGCCACCCCAGTTCAGACATGGCTATATGCAAATCAGTCTGACCCTGTGGCTCATGGGAACAGTCCAGCCCGAACTGCCAAGCCTGGTCTTCCCTGGACCGGAAACAAGCTTCCGAGGACCGGTTTCTGGCATTCCAGCTGTCTTCAGCCCGGCTTTTGTATCGCTTTGTTCGCCCTAAGTGTGGCAGGGTATGCTCAGACGTGAGTCCCTTGTTCACTTGGCCACTGGATTCAAGATAGCCTGGCTGATGAGGATTATGAATCCGAAACCGGTCCCAGGATGCTTGTTTCCGGTCCAGGGAAGACATGGCTTGGCAGTTCGGGCTGTACTGTTCCCATGAGGCACAGGGTCAGACTGATTTGCATATAGCCATGTCTGAACTGGGGTGGCTGAGTGAACTAAAGAATGGTGATGGATTAAACCCAGATCAGTTGACTGGGGGTGAGTGTTTGATTTGTTCAAACGCTCCGCCCATCATCCCCTTTTGTATCGCTTTGTTCGCCCTAAGTGTGGCATGGTATGCTCAGACGTGAGTCCCTTGTTCACTTGGCCACTGGATTCAAGATAGCCTGGCTGATGAGGATTATGAATCCGAAACCGGTCCCAGGATGCTTGTTTCCGGTCCAGGGAAGACATGGCTTGGCAGTTCGGGCTGTACTGTTCCCATGAGGCACAGGGTCAGACTGATTTGCATATAGCCATGTCTGAACTGGGGTGGCTGAGTGAACTAAAGAATGGTGATGGATTAAACCCAGATCAGTTGACTGGGGGTGAGTGTTTGATTTGTTCAAACGCTCCGTCCATCATCCCCTTTTGTATAGCTTTGTTCGCCCTAAGTGTGGCAGGGTATGCTCAGACGTGAGTCCCTTGTTCACTTCGCCACTGGATTCAAGATAGCCTGGCTGATGAGGATTATGAATCCGAAACCGGTCCCAGGATGCTCGTTTCCGGTCCAGGGAAGACATGGCTTGGCAGTTCGGGCTGTACTGTTCCCATGAGGCACAGGGTCAGACTGATTTGCATATAGCCATGTCTGAACTGGGGTGGCTGAGTGAACTAAAGAATGGTGATGGATTAAACCCAGATCAGTTGACTGGGGGTGAGTGTTTGATTTGTTCAAACGCTCCGTCCGTCATCCCCTTTTGTATCGCTTTGTTCGCCCTAAGTGTGGCAGGGTATGCTCAGACGTGAGTCCCTTGTTCACTTGGCCACTGGATTCAAGATAGCCTGGCTGATGAGGATTATGAATCCGAAACCGGTCCCAGGATGCTTGTTTCCGGTCCAGGGAAGACATGGCTTGGCAGTTCGGGCTGTACTGTTCCCATGAGGCACAGGGTCAGACTGATTTGCATATAGCCATGTCTGAACTGGGGTGGCTGAGTGAACTAAAGAATGGTGATGTATTAAACCCAGATCAGTTGACTGGGGGTGAGTGTTTGATTTGTTCAAACGCTCCATCCATCATCTCCTTTTGTATCGCTTTGTTCGCCCTAAGTGTGGCAGGGTATGCTCAGACGTGAGTCCCTTGTTCACTTGGCCACTGGATTCAAGATAGCCTGGCTGATGAGGATTATGAATCCGAAACCGGTCCCAGGATGCTTGTTTCCGGTCCAGGGAAGACATGGCTTGGCAGTTCGGGCTGTACTGTTCCCATGAGGCACAGGGTCAGACTGATTTGCATATAGCCATGTCTGAACTGGGGTGGCTGAGTGAACTAAAGAATGGTGATGTATTAAACCCAGATCAGTTGACTGGGGGTGAGTGTTTGAT
This sequence comes from Lissotriton helveticus, assembly GCF_964261635.1. NCBI lineage: Eukaryota > Metazoa > Chordata > Amphibia > Caudata > Salamandridae > Lissotriton > Lissotriton helveticus. The sequence goes on along the minus strand of NC_136069.1, from coordinate 303,051,857 downwards.
TTGTTCAAACGCTCCGTCCATCATCCCCTTTTGTATCGCTTTGTTCGCCCTAAATGTGGCAGCGTATGCTCAGACGTGAGTCCCTTAGCCACTGGATTCAAGATAGCCTGGCTGATGAGGATTATGAATCCGAATCCGGTCCCAGGATGCTTGTTTCCAGTCCAGGGAAGACATGGCTTGGCAGTTCGGGCTGTACTGTTCCCAAGAGGTACAGGGTCAGACTGATTTGCATATAGCCATGTCTGAACTGGGGTGGATGAGTGAACTAAAGAATGGTGATGGATTAAACCCAGATCAGTTGACTGGGGGTGAGTGTTTGATTTGTTCAAACGCTCCGTCCATCATCCCCTTTTGTATCGCTTTGTTCGCCCTAAGTGTGGCAGGGTATGCTCAGAGGTGAGTCCCTTGTTCACTTGGCCACTGGATTCAAGATAGTCTGGCTGATGAGGATTATGAATCCGAAACCGGTCCCAGGATGCTTGTTTCCGGTCCAGGGAAGACATGGCTTGGCAGTTCCGGCTGTACTGTTCCCATGAGGCACAGGGTCAGACTGATTTGCATATAGCCATGTCTGAACTGGGGTGACTGAGTGAACTAAAGAATGGTGAAGGATTAAACCCAGATCAGTTGACTGGGGGTGAGTGTTTGATTTGTTCAAACGCTCCGTCCGTCATCCCCTTTTGTATCGCTTTGTTCGCCCTAAGTGTGGCAGGGTATGCTCAAACGTGAGTCCCTTGTTCACTTGGCCACTGGATTCAAGATAGCCTGGCTGATGAGGATTATGAATCCGAAACCGGTCCCAGGATGCTTGTTTCCGGTCCAGGGAAGATATGGCTTGGCAGTTCGGGCTGTACTGTTCCCATGAGGCACAGAGTCAGACTGATTTGCATATAGCCATGTCTAAACTGGGGTGGCTGAGTGAACTAAAGAATGGTGATGGATTAAACCCAGATCAGTTGACTGGGGGTGAGTGTTTGATTTGTTCAAACGCTCCGCCCATCATCCCCTTTTGTATCGCTTTGTTCGCCCTAAGTGTGGCAGGGTATGCTCAGACGTGAGTCCCTTGTTCACTTGGCCACTTGATTCAAGATAGCCTGGCTGATGAGGATTATGAATCCGAAACCGGTCCCAGGATGCTTGTTTCCGGTCCAGGGAAGACATGGCTTGGCAGTCCGGGCTGTACTGTTCCCATGAGGCACAGGGTCAGACTGATTTGCATATAGCCATCTCTGAACTGGGGTGGCTGAGTGAACTAAAGAATGGTGATGGATTAAACCCAGATCAGTTGACTGGGGGTGAGTGTTTGATTTGTTCAAACGCTCCGTCCATCATCCCCTTTTGTATAGCTTTGTACGCCCTAAGTGTGGCAGGGTATGCTTGTAGGAGAGTAGGGTCTGCTATCCTATGGTCACCCCAAATTTTTGCTTTTTGCTTCACTGGTTTATGACTTAATGTGGCTGTGGGCCTGCTAATCAGACCCACAGCCTGCTGTTCTCTCTCTAAATTATTATCCATGTACTTTAGGTGCATAACGAAATTGGAACTGGTTCACCTTATTGGCCCCTGTAACAGTGTACCCAGGTACCCAGGGCATAGGTGCTACCAAGGCCTACCAGGGGCTGCAGCATGTATTGTGCCACCCCTGGCCTGGCCTCCATATTTGAAACAACTGGCTGATCACTCAGCTGGGGTAAGTCGGTGTAACCACCCCTTACTTAGGTGTAGTATGCCTATACCTAACCTAAAATGGACACATATGTTCCTATCAGTCACTCCTATGGAAGGCCTCATCAATCCTGGAGGCAGAGTGCTTGGAAATATGTGAGATGGTGCTCTGGCATGAGCTGAGCCTGTCTGCAGCTTTCGGAACCATGTCCTTTAGCTGTTTCATGATATTGCCATACCATATACTCTTAAGTGCATTATGAACCTCGCGGTTAAATGCTATCTTGGGTTTGGCTTTATCAAAACATGTCGAGTAAGGTGTCATACAAATTGGAATACTACCCTCTCGCCAGTTCTGGCGACGGGGGTAGCATTCCACCCTTCTAGAGGGACACGACATGTACCTAACCTGAACCCCGGTTAAAGTTAAACAGAGCCTCAGCATCACAAAATGGATGCTGCCACCACAGACACAAGTTTGACCTCCTGCTGCTGGGAGTCCTTCCAGCGAGGGCAGCTTGGACAAAGGGTTTCCTGCCTTGGGAGGTGCTAGCACCACCCCAGACAGGATTTTGTGTATTGGGTAGGACAGGGCTGAATAGAATCAGACATGCCTGGGGCACACAAGGTGTCCCTGTGCATAGGCCAGTTCAAACCGGTGCTGGGGCCTTCCAGCCCCAGTCCTGGTGCGAAACTGGACAAAGGAAAGGGGGTGTAACCACCCCCCTTCCTGGTTCCGCCCAGAGGAGGGACCTAGTAGGTGATCCGGCCCCCCAGATTCGAATAAGAGTGGGAGCTGTGTCCTGAGACTTCAGATCATCCTGAATCAACTTGAAATACAGAAGAAGACTGGACTTCGACATTCTGCTGCTCAGAAGACGGAAGAGAATCTCTCTGTGGCCAAGGAGTGACCACCCTGTTCACACAGGCACCATCCAGCAACTCGACGTCTGCTTTACCGCCGCCTCCCGCTGGAGCCGAGCCCAGAGCCTGACAAGACCCAGACTCCCAGACTTCTCACAGCCCGATCCACAGTCCCTGCAAAGAAGGGACCCGTGGAGGCACCGAGAGACGTGGGACCGGACTTCTTGGAAGACCCCCGAAACGCTGACTGCGCAGCATCAGAGGCACCCTCGAAGCTGTGCTTTGGGGTTTGAGAAGCCCCAACCTCGAGCAGCCCTTGCACCGAAGATCAGCCCCCCAGCATCTCCACGATCTGCGTGGGGCCCTTTTGCACTGTGCCACTCGACGCGCCATCCCGGCCACTTGCCCCGTGGCTAGCGGCCATCTTGGCGACGAAACCTTCAACTTTCACTGCAGGTCTGGTTGCTCCAGACTTGCCCTTGCTCCTGTAAAAGGGAGCACCTACTCTGACCTTGCTGGTCCGAGTAACAAGCCTTTTTCGATTCCTGCGTGGCTTGCATTAGCCAAGGCCTGTTTGCTCCAATCAAGTTGCCGACACCGCCAACAGCGAGAAGCCTGCGTGGGACAGCTCGTGACCGACTCCTGGACGTCTTCGACCCCCCGTGTCCACGTGGCTGCAGAGAGAAGCTACACCTCGACGCCTGTTTGCACCCGACATCGCCTGGTTCCACTCTGGTTCCACGGTAGTCACTGGCTAGTGACTTTGAACATTGTCCCCTCTGCTTTCAGGTCTTCACCTCTTCAGATCCACCCTTGGGTCCACCGGAACTCTTCACATCGAGCCGCCTGCAGCATCTTCAGCTCCAAGCACCATCGACCTGCGTGACGAAACCCGACACTACTTCGACCCTATGCACCCGCTTCCTGTGGGTGAGGTAACTCAGCTCCGCCGGTGTTCCCACACTGGCACACACCTCTAGTGTCTGTGTCTAAAGTTTCATCCTTCTAGGTCACTCGGAAGGTTCCTTTTTAACTAACTTTGTAACTTTTACGCACCATAGACTTTGCATTGGTGAGTGCGTGCACTTTAAACACTGCACCCGAGTCCCGCGGGCCTTTCCCGACTTCTTCACGGCTAGTCCCGAACAGCTCCAGCGATTCCCAAGGCCCTAGGCCTCTTTCCTGTCCAAGTGGTATCTCTTATACCACTTTCTTAGTATATGGTTTAGGTGGCCCCTAGGGCTCATCCATAATTGTGCAACTTTTGTGTATTTTAACTGTGTTTTGTTTTAACGCATTTGCTTCTGTGCTCATAAAGAGTATCAGGGATATTTGTAGTAATAAATCTATATATATTTTCAATATATATCTGTGTGGTGTCCTTTCATTTGGTATTCAAGGGATTGTGTATGGTAAAACAGCTTGCTTCACATGCCTTTACAGAGTTTAGCCTAAGACTGCTTAGTCCATGCTACCCCTAGGATAGCTTGTCTATAAGGTTGACTTTACAACCTGCACCATAAGGGTTGCTTGGCATGGTACAAGGTGATCACTAGAACTAGTGAGCATCATATACCAGGCCAACTTCTCACATTGGTGAGCAGCGGATTGGGATTTGAGCTTGCTGTTGTTTTACCATTACAATCTTTGAAAATATCATTTGAAAGATCATACAGGTACCTGATAGGTACACTAAAACAAGACTAGATATACTTAAGTTCTACTGAACTTAGTTGTTGTAGAGGATAGGGAGTAGCACACCCTGACTACAACTACTAGATAGGTTTTGTAGGAAAACACAAGTGTAGGTAGATTGCAACACATCCACCACACTAGAGCAATGTCTGGAGCAGAGGGATCCACTGGACCAACCTCTGTTGAGAGTGACCCTCCAAGGGCACCATCCAAATTTGCTATCTTTCCATTTAAGGAACTGAGGCAACTGTGTTCCATGAGAGGAATCAAAACAGGCCCTTCTCCTACAGCAGGACACCTCAGAGAGCTGTTAGACCAGTCTGAAGCTCTAAAGAACTCCAAACCAGGCCCCTCAGGGACTGGAGATGGAGGATCTCCCACTGAAGATGATAACCCTAATGCCCCTGCCCCTGTCATCCAGATAGATGAGGAAGACCAGACCCCTGGGAATTCTCAGCCTGAGGAAGAATAGGGAGAGGAGGTGGAAGAAAGTGATTCTGATGATGGTGGGGATAGCCAGGTGTTAGCCAGCAGGCTTAGCCAGGCTAACCTAAGCTTATTTGGGACTGAAGGTGGGTCCAACCCATTCAGACCCCCAAATGAACTTAACCAGGAGCATAGGAGGAGGAGGAATCACTCAGGTGAGTCCAATACTTCCCATGTTTCTAGAGGTTCTCATGGCAACTCCAGAAGGGAGTTGACTAGCCCTCAGAAAAGGGAACATGAGGCCAAAATGAGAGAGGCTGAACTTAGGATCCAGAGACAAGAATTAGAAATTGCCCTGGCCAAAGAGAAACTTGCTAGAGCAAGGCAGCCTAGAGAGAGTGGATTAGATTCCACTGGTGGCAGCACTATCCCCAAGGATAAAGACAGGTCCCATGACAATAGAAACCTGAGTAAGATTGTGCCCCCCTACAAAGTTGGGGATGATATCCACAAGTGGATGGCTGCACTTGAGAGAGCTTGCAAAGTACAGCAGGTCCCTCAGGAGCAGTGGGCAGCAATCTTGTGGCTCTCCTTTGAAGGTAGAGGCCGAGACAGACTCCTCACAGTTAGTGATGGGGATTCTAGAAACTACCTGGTCCTGAAGAGCGCTCTGATTGATGGGTTAGGCTTAACCACTGAACAGTACAGGTTAATGTTCAGAGATACCCAGAAGACACAGACTCAGGACTGGTCTGAATTTGTTGAATGTGCCACTAAGGCTCTGGAGGGCTGGTTGCTGGGAAGTAAGGTTACAGACTATGAAGGATTGTACAATTTGCTTATGAGAGAACAGATTTTAAATAACTGTCAGAACCAGCAGTTGCATCAACATTTGGTTGACTCAGATCTAACCTCTCCCCAAGAATTGGGAAAGAGGGCAGACAAATGGGTTAGAACCAGAGTTAAGCAAAAGAACCAGAAGCAAAACCAGGGTGGTGACCAAAAGAAAACAGACCAGAAGGGTGGGGAGCAGAAAGCTAAAGACCAGAAGTCTTCAACAGGGCCCCAAACTAATACTGAGGGTGGGTCCCAAACTTCCAAGTAGAAGAAGAAAGAAGGTCAAAGGAAACCCTGGTGTAGCTTTTGCAAAAACACCACTCACTGGACAAGTGTTCAGTTCAAAGTACTTTATTCGGTTAAAAACAGAGGATAACCATAAAAGTAGCATGAAAAGGTACAATTTACATGGGTCAGGTGATAAAAGAAACACATAAAGAGACACCCAAATAAATACATATATACAGAATAAAAAGAGTTAATTGATTTGGATTGATTTATGGCACTTAAAAACAAGTTTAAAAAATTCAGCAAGAGATGCTACCATAAAAACAGTTTCCATTTTCTGACACTCTAAAAACGCTAAGCGGCATCTATAAACATTTAATTCTTTGAGAATGGGGATGATGAGTTTTCTTCGATGCAATAGATAAAATTTACAAAAAAATAAAATATGGATATCGGATTGTTGGGAAACATCATCACATGGGCAAAGGCATAATTCTTTCGCCCAACAATTCATCACAGGGAAAGATAATAGCCTGAATAGGATATTAAATCTGAACCGGGTCAAAAGGAAACGTTCATGATTGGACATGTATAATGATAAATATGGCTGTAATTTCTCTCCATTTATAATTAGTTGATGAGCAGAAACAGTCTTTTTTTTCACCTCCTCCGTTTGTCTTTTGGCCCTGAGGTGAGCAATACACAGGTTTTTTAGGTCTCTTCTTGATATATGTGCCATTGAAGATGGGTCCTCAAAGTATTGGGCACAACTTAATTCTTCAAGAAAGTTTCTGACATAGCATATCCATTTAAAGTTGTTTAAATTGTCCAGTACAAGAATGTCCTTTAAAATAGCCCGGTTAACCACGCATTCTTCATTTGTCCAAACCCTGTGCCAGAGTAGAATAGGCTGAATCATTATTGTATCAGTCACACACACCACACCCAGTTCAGCGTGACATATATGGGTCGCAGTGCTCTCAGGTACGGACATGTGGCGTAAAAACTTATTTTCCATGATTTGAATTGAACTAACATTCATATATCCCCACAATCCTGAACCATAAATAGCTACGGAAATACAAGTAGCATTATAAATAGTTAAAATTTCCTTTATGGGTTTTTTTCCTAGTTTTTTCATAAAACACTGTAGAGCCATGATAGTTTTAGAAAATAACAGTGTTCTGGCATTGATTGCTGACGTCCATGAGCCATTTTCATGAAACAGAATGCCCAGATATGGGAAAGTAGCAGTCTTCTCTAAAGGATTGGAATTTATAAATATTGGCTTCAAATGCCTAGTAGTTCTTGTCCCACAATACATAGACAGTGTTTTGGAGCAATTAATTTTCAAGTCCAAACTAAGCATGAAGCTATTAAAAGATGTGACCAAAGTTTGAAGTGCCATTGGGGTGCGTGCCATCAGGACTGCGTCGTCAGCGTACAGCAGGGCAGGGACGGGCCTACCCCCCACCATAGGCATGTCCCTGCCCTCCTGCACGAGGCGGCACTCCAGGCCGTTTGTATATAGCAAAAATAAAAACGGTGCTAAAACGCACCCTTGGCGTACACCACGACCAATTCCAAAGTGTCTGCTACACTCTCCATCTTTCCCATACCGGACAGTTGCAGTAGCCCCGGAGTATAGTTCTCTTAGAAAGCATATAATAGCATTGTCTACCCCCAAAATCAGCCATAATTACCCACAATTTATTATGTGAGACACAGTCAAAGGTTGACGATAAGTCAACAAAAGTGAGGTATAAGCGTTGTTTCTTTACCCTTATATACTTCTGTTGTAAGATAAACAAATTTAAACCTTGCTCTATGGTCCCTAAACCCCTTTGGAACCCATATTGAAAGTCACTTAGCACCCCATTTTCTTCTGCCCAGCTTTGCAATTTAAGTAAAACCACTCTCCCAAGAATTTTTACGGAGGAATCCAATAAGGAAATTGGCCTATAACATGTGCAGTTCAGCCTGTCGCCTTTCTTAAATATCGGGACTATAATTGATGTAAACCAGGTAGGGATTAAGCCTTTTGCCAGGGCAACATTAAAAAGCTGTACTAACAGGGGCCCCCATAAGTCAGTATTGGCCTTATAAAGGTCGGCAGGTATACCATCCGGTCCTGCCGCCTTGCCCCCCTTAGTCGCCTTCAGGCTTGCAAGAACTTCGGGTAAGGTTACAGCCAATGCTTTAGGTGGATCCAGCATAGGGTCACAACCTTTATCGGGCACTGTTTCAACGGCCCTATAGAGGGAGGAAAAATGAGTCACCCACTCATCCTCTGTAGCGGCGATCTCCATGCGTGCTTTTTTATCGTAGAGGAGCGGAGTGTTTATGACCCTCCAAAAGGCGGCCGGATCTTTTGATTGTGACGCTAAACATAATTCGTCCCAGGCATCCTTTTTAATCAAATCCTTCCTTTCCTTCAACGCTGTATTATAATCCCTCCTCAAAGCTCTAATTAAAGTTACATCCCGTGGTCTTTTATGAATCGCATGTCTAAGGTTTGTTAAGGCTTTCGTGCACGTTTTGTCAAACCATTTCCTATTTGATTTTAGGGAATTTTTTCTTGTAACCCACAAAACCTCCTTAACTGTAGTAGCAATAGTATTAAAATGAAATAAAATGTCATTACTCTCCGCATGTTCATTCAGGCAAATCGAGAAGCTATCCAAACATTTACTCATCAATTTGGACAAAAAGTCATACGGGACCACTTCACTCCATTTAAGAAAATAACCATTTTTCGAACCTAACGTCACATCCTGCGTCATATGCTTAGAAGTTACTACATTATTGGGTGGGACGAATAGGTTCTCCATTAAAAGTACCTGTGGGAAGTGGTCACTCAGAGGTAAATCCATTATCCTAGAGCTAATCAATCTTCCAGCAGAGCTATTTGTACACAGAGTAAAATCAATAATTGTCGAAGCCCCCCGTCCCACAAAAGTTGGTACAAATGGCATTGTGTGGTTGGCTAACTCATTTATAAATCCAAAATCAAAATTAAATAGCATCTCATTTAGTGAATCACCAAGTAGGGTATGTTCAAAGTGCGTCAAGTTAATGTCCTGTTCTAACATCAGGCCACACATACCCTTATGGCCCTTTTTACGCAATGTGCAGTTAAAATCACCCCCCCATATTATCATTATTTCGCCCCTTTTTTTATCAATTTCAGACTGTATATCCACGGTCATTGCAGCGAGTACATCCTTAATCATGCTACTTATAAAATTATTATAAAAATTTAACAACTCAATTCTTGGACCCTGCCTTACATCTATCACTATTTTCTGATAGTAACTGGATCCAGCAGAAAAGAAAATCTTGTCATAAACTAGCAGGTTTGATATATACGTAGTCATTCCGCCCTTGGGTCTACCATAAGAGCCCCCCACCGCAGAGGTAAAATAGGTTTTATAACCATTTAGATGTATCGGTGTGGTGGCCCAGGTTTCTTGTAGGGATATTATGCCTACACCAGAGATTACGTCAACCCAAGATGGATTAAGGATTTTTTGTTTTAAACCTGCCACGTTCCAGAAAACCACCTTACAAAGATCTTCTATAAGTGACGCTTCTGCGTTATCCCCAACTTGACCGCCCTGATTCCCTTCTGTTATAACTGCCACAGCTCGATTTTCGTGTGTCACCTCGTGCGGCGGTAGATTAATCAGCCCCAGATTTACAGGCATGGGGGTCTTAAATACCTCTATTGGCTCAGGGAGTCAATCCACTGTTTCCAGACAGTCAAACCGGTTATAACACGGCGTGATTGGAGGAAATTGGTGATTGCCATACCAACCTGGGCAAGTGATTGTAAAAAGGGTGGAGCCCCCAACACTGCAGCCCCTAAGGCACCTGCACCCACTAGTACAGTTAGCAGTGTTGGTCCACAGACTAAGGGGGTAGTGGGTATCACCTTGGGAACTGATGGAGATTCTGACCTAGTCAGAATCCCCACACAGGCTGTTCTGATTTGTGATGGGTAGATTGATTTTTCCCCTACTGTCAGTCCCAATAATTTGGGCAAGTACAGACAGACACCTTTAATTAATGAAAAAGTGGCTCAAGCATACAGGGACACATGTGCCAGTGTCACTATGGTGACGCCTAGCTTTGTGGACCCTGGACAGTACATACCAGGTGATAATTACCTGGTGACCAATGCCAGCAATGTCACTACTACACATAGTGTGGCAATTGTTAACTTTTCCTGGGGAGGGGTAACTGGCCTAAAAAGAGTTGTGGTTAGTGCTGATCTCCCAGTAGAATGTTTGTTGGGCAATGACCTGGAGAGCTCTCTATGGTCAGAAGTTGAGTACAGGACTCATGCAGAGATGTTAGGGATATCATCACATGTCCTTGCTGTGACCAGGTCACAGGCCAAAAAGTGCCTCTCTGAACCTCAGGTCTTGGATCCTGGAACAATGGACCAAGTACCTTCCAAGACAAGGAACAGGAGGGTAAAGGCTGTGCCTTCCCAACTGCCTACAAGTGAGGATCAGCCTTCACAGGAAGATGATTCTGAGACCCCTGAAGGAACTGTCCCTATAGAGCTTGAACCTGATCAGGTTGAGTTTCTGGGGACAAGGGGACCTTCTAGGGCAGACTTGGGGCAGGCTCAGTTATCCTGTCCTTCTCTTGAACCCCTCTGACAGCAGGCTGCTGCTGAGGCTGCTGGGAATGCTCAAGGTACCCATAAGGTTTATTGGGATGATGGGCTCCTTTATTCAGAGGGTAGAGACCCCAAGCCTGGTACAACCAGGAGGTTGGTCATACCTCTGCAATTTAGGGGCTTCCTTCTTACCTTGGCACACGATATTTCCTTAGCAGGACACCTAGGCCAGAACAAAACATGGGACAGACTTGTCTGTCACTTTCACTGGCCTCACATGTCAGAAGATACAAAGGAGTTTTGTCGCTCCTGTGTAACCTGCCAAGCAAGTGGCAAAGCAGGTGGTACCACAAAGGCCCCCCTAATACCATTACCTGTGGTGGGGGTGCCCTTTGAAAGGGTAGGGATTGACATTGTTGGACCAATGGATCCCCCTACAGCATCTGGGCACAGATTCATACTGGTGGTGGTGGACCATGCCACCAGGTACCCAGAGGCAATTCCACTTAGGACCACAACAGCTCCTGTTGTGGCCAGGGCCTTACTTGGAGTTTTCTCCAGAGTGGGGTTTCCTAAGGAGGTAGTATCCGATAGAGGTGCAAACTTCATGTCAGGATACTTGGCAGCTATGTGGAAGGAATGTGGTGTTAACTATAAGTTCACCACTCCCTATCATCCACAATGCAATGGGCTTGTTGAGTGATTCAACAAGACCCTAAAGGGAATGATCAAAGGATTACCTGAAAAGCTCAGGCGAAGATGGGATATCCTTCTGCCCTGCCTTCTGTTTGCTTACAGAGAGGTCCCACAAAAAGGTGTTGGCTTCAGCCCCTTTGAATTGTTGTTTGGACATCCTGTAAGAGGACCCCTATGTCTGGTGAGGGAAGGATGGGAGTTACCTCTCAAAAAGCCCAAGCAAGACATAGTGGACTATGTACTTGGTCTCCGCTCCAGGATGGTTGAGTATATGGAGAAGGCATCCAAAATCCTTGAGGCTAGCCAGGCATTACAGAAGGCCTGGCATGACCAAAAGGCTGTCCTGACTGAGTACCAGCCTGGACAGAAGGTATGGGTGTTGGAGCCAGTGGCCCCAGCAGCACTCCAAGACAGATGGTCTGGACCCCATACAATCATTGAGAAAAAGGGAGAGGTTACCTACTTGGTGGACCTTGGAACTCCCAGGAGCCCCCACATGGTGCTCCATGTTAACAGGCTGAAAGCATATGTTGACAGGAGAGACATGGGCTTGCTCATGGCTACAGATGAGGGGCAGGAGGAAGAGAGTGACCCTCTCCCAGACCTGCTGACTCAGAATCCTGAGGATGGCTCAGTTGATGGTGTGGCCTTAGATGGCAGCCTCACTGAACATCAGCAACATGACTGTAGACAGGTTTTACAGTCATATCGACATATGTTCTCCCTGACACCCAGTCAGACTAACTGGTGTACCCATGTGGTGGACACTGGTGATAGTCTCCCTGTAAAGAACAAAATTTACAGGCAGCCTGACCATGTCAGAGACTGTATCAAGGCTGAGGTGCAAAAGATGCTGGAGTTAGGTGTCATTGAGCCTTCAGAGAGCCCCTGGGCTAGCCCAGTGGTTCTGGTCCCCAAACCTCACACCAAAGATGGAAAGAGAGAGATGAGGTTCTGTGTGGATTACAGAGGACTCAATGCTGTCACCAGGACAGACACACACCCAATTCCAAGGGCAGATGAGCTCATAGACAAATTGGCTTCTGCCAAGTATTTGAGCACATTTGACTTGACAGCTGGCTACTGGCAAATCAGGTTAGCTGAGGAGTCTAAAGCCAAGACAGCATTTCTACCCCCAGTGGGCATTACCAGTTTGTGGTGATGCCCTTTAGTTTGAAAAATGCACCTGTCACCTTCCAAAGGTTGGTGAATCAAGTCCTTACTGGGTTGGATGACTTTTGTGCAGCATATCTGGACGATATTGCTGTCTTTAGCTCCACCTGGGAGGATCACCTGGTCCACCTGAAGGAAGTGCTAGAGGCTCTGCAAAAGGCAGGCCTCACTATCAAGGCAACCAAGTGCCAGATAGGGCAGAGTAAGGTTGTGTACTTGGGCCACCTTGTGGGTGGAGGCCAAGTTCAACCACTGGAGAGTAGTTCAGTTCAGTTCTTTTATTTGTTTCGAAGGTAAAAAACCATCATGAAAATACATAGTAGTACATGATCACATAAAAACATACTGAACAACATAACGATATGTTTGACAAAACAAAGCAGAAAGTTAAAAGGGATTTTTGTGAATAATTAAAAAAGGGGTGCAAATATGACACAAGGCTCCATGTGACTTTTTAGTTTCCTTCCTGTCCCCGCAATTTTATCAGCCTCTTGTGTTTCTTAGTTTAAAAGCAATTTTCAGAAAGCTCGTGATGGCAAACAGGGTACGCATTTCGGTGGCTCTTTGCAGAAACAATAAAGCAGATTTAGCATGGATAATAGATGAGTCTTTTAAAACGTCCACTAAAAATCTTTGACGCGGTGTTTTATAAAAAGAACATAATAATACAAAATGAAGGGTGTCCTGCGGAGACCTATTGTCGCAGCCGCAGGCACCCTTCTGCTCAATTGATTGTGTAAACCCAGACGGATAGGCTAAAATATGGTGCAACAAATTGAGCCTAAAACGAGTCATTAAAAACCTCTCATGTTGACTGTACATTAAAAAGAGATACGGTTCCATGCCCACTTCATTGCTAACAAGCGAATAAGCAACTACCGAGGATTTAGTAGAGTTACGCTCCCTCCTCCTGTCATCATATTTTTCCAGTAGTTGCTTTTGTACAGAATGTCTGGAATATATGTCCACGCTAGAGGGGTCCAGAAATAACCTTTGCTCATCAATGTCCTCCAATGAGTCTTTGGCGTATTTCAGCCAGGGGATTTGGAGCCCTCTCTCTTTCTTCAGGCAATCCTGGATGATCTGTCTAGACAAATCCGCATTGGGGTTTGACCAAATTTTGAACCAGGCCAGTATGGGTCTCAGTCTGATCAGATCGGCAATGTATGGGGTACCCAACTCTTCGTGTGTTATTGCCGCTGGGATGTTCAGCGGGAGCTTTAGCAGTTTTTTAAAGAATTTATCTTCCTCTCTTTGTATTAGTTGTGCATCACTAAAGCCCCACACTTCGGCTCCATAGATGGTCTTTGAGATACTGATCGACCTATACAATGTCATCACCTGCTCTGGGGACCAACGTCCCATGCGACGGGCGAAATTTAGTGTAGCTCCATTAGCTGCAACTAGTCTCCTGGCCCTCTCCTCTATCAGAGGGGTGAACTTGAATTTTTCATCAAATAACAGACCTAAATACGGAAATGATTTAACAGTGTCCAAAACGTGATCCCCTAGTTTGAACACAAATTTCTTCAGTGGTTTCTTCCCCACAACCATGATGAAAGATTTTGTCATGTTAACCGAGAGGTCCAAATTCTTCATGAAGTCCGAGAAACCCTTAATTAAGATCTGCAGGCCAACTGCCGTTCGAGCTAGGAAGACCCCGTCATCGGCGTACAAAAGTACCGGCAGATGACGCGAGCCCACCCTAGGGCAGTCAGTTCCCAGTGCTATCAGGGCACTCTCCAATCCATTTATGTAAAGGGAGAAAAGGAACGGCGCCAGGATACACCCCTGCCTCACCCCTCCAGAGCACGGGAAGGGATCGGTGGTGCCCCCCCCCCGTACTATAGCGGACTTTGGCTGTTGTGCTCCAGTGCAGCTCCCTCAAGGTATTAATAAGATCAGAATCAATTCCTAGGTTAGACATGAGTGACCATAATTTGGCTCTGTTAACATTGTCAAAAGCAGCTGCTAAGTCCATAAACCCCATGTATATGGTCCCATCGGTTGTCTTAGTATACTTAGGCGTGAGGAGGTATAGGTTGAGGCATTGGTCACTAGTTGACCTACCTGATCTGAGCCCGTACTGGGTATCCACCAGGATGTTATGGGTGTCGGTCCATTCTATTAGGCGGTTAAGGAGCGCCCTCCCGAGTACTTTAGCGGAAACATCGATCAATGAAATGGGTCTGTAGCACTGCGGGCTGTCCCAACAGCCTTTCTTGTATATCGGGACAATCACCGCAGTGGACCATGATCTCGGCAGGCCTGATTTGATTGCAGCATTCAGTACTCTCGTTATCACTGGGGCCCATAACTCGGTGTTACTGAGGAATAAATCTGGGGGGGTGCCATCCGGGCCTGGGGCTTTGTTTCTTGTCAACCCCGAGATTGCTTTAAAGACTTCCTCCAAGGATAATTCAAGTCGATCAGCCCTTGGTCCCCTCCATATTCCATCACCAAAGTCAACCTCCTGTTGCTTATACAAGGATTTAAAATGAGCAATCCATTGTTCTGGTAAAATATTAACGCTGATGACTGGGGAGCTTGAGTCATACAAGCATGGTCTATTTATAATTTTCCAAAACTGTGCATAGTCCTTGTTTTCACCTGCCTCCCTTAGGTCAGCCCAGAGTTCTTTTTGAAGGGCCATTTTCCTTATCTTTACCTGGGTTTTGTAGTTCTGTCTGCAACGGGTGATTTCAATCTTGTCCCTTGGGGTCTTTTTTAGGCTCTGCTTTAGGTCTCTTAACTCTCTGGAGCAGTTAGAATCAAACCATCTTGGAGAGGATGTCTGTTTTACGGGCTTCTTAGTTTTCAGTAATCCTTCTACAATTTTGGTTAACGATTCGAAAGCCTCTACCACTCCTCTCCCCTCTATTGTGGGATCTAAGCAGGTCTCTATGTGGGCTTTCCCTTCGTCCACTAGTTTGATGTAAAATTCTTGAGGATTAATCAGTGACCACCTTAAACGTCTCCCTTGGTCTGTTGGTTAGATATGAGTTTCATGGATCACCCCTGGGTCTTTTCTGGTTAAATTTTTACATTTAATTTCTATAAAAATGGGGTTGTGATCGCTAAAGGGACTCCACTCTGTTCTAGTGTTTAAGATCTGATCTCTGGCACAGGCGGAGATCGTTATATAGTCTATTATGGACCCACCACCTTTTCCCTTGAATGTGGGTGTTGGAGATTCCCCTACTTTGAGTGCTGCTAGATCCATAACGTGAGTGAGCGCAAAGTTATCTAAAAGTATCATCAGAGTTGTACCCTCTTTATTATGTGTGAAATGGGGACCCTTTTCTAGTGGGCATGCTGACCAGTCAGAGGATAGAGGGACTAGTTTGGGGCATAGATGACAATTAAAGTCCCCCATCAACAGAACAGTTGGTTCTGGGCCCTTCGTCCTTTGATCCAGTTCCTCATTTAGTCTGCTCTCCAACTCTGCTAGTATTGGAAAGTTCCCCTCCACTGGCCCAGAGTTGTAGAAATTTAAAAACAGGAGACTCTCCCCTGGAGTTGTAGTGTCACTATTTGTATATTATCTGACATCCAGTCTGGGTATGACCAGGTGCCATTTAGGTCTAAATCTACATATATTACTAGGCCTCCTTTTGCTCTTCCGGAGTTTGTCCCTTGGGCAGGTCTAAAGAAACACTTATAGCCATCCAATTGACAGGGGCCCGAATCCCGTGCCCATGTTTCTTGGAGCGCTATAACATGAAAGCGCCTTATAAAGTCTAACCACTCCTTACTTTTCAATTTGGCTTCCAGCCCTGCAATGTTCCAGGATAGGATGGTCAAACCCTCCCTATTCTCTTTGTCTCTTACTGTGCGAATTTCATTTATTCCTTCCTCGCCCACTATTAATGTCTCTTGGATATTTACTTTGCTTTCCCCCTGACTCGAATGTTGGTCTAGCCTCCCAGTTTGTGTGTAGTCCACATTCCCACTTTCACCCCCTGTTTCTCGACCCCGGGATCCACTAGTCGCTAGGCTGGCTTCGGTGTTAGTTTCTATTGGGATGAGTCAATCAATATCCTCGAGTGATTGAATTGGGGCAAATCTATTTCTCCATTTCTCCAGAGTAAGGTTGTGTACTTGGGCCACCTTGTGGGTGGAGGCCAAGTTCAACCACTGGAGAGTAAGATTCAGACCATAAAGGACTGTACTCCTCCAACTACCCAGACTCAGGTCAGAGCTTTCTTGGGCCTGACTGGGTACTACAGGAAGTTAGTTAAGAACTATGGGTCCATTGTGACTCCTCTTAATGATCTGACATCCAAGAAGATGCCCAAAAAGGTTCAGTGGACAGAATACTGTCAAAAGGCATTTGATGACCTGAAGAAGGCCATGTGCTCTGCACCTATCCTGAAGAGTCCTGACTACTCAAGAGAGTTTATTGTCCAAACAGATGCTTCTGAGTTGGGAGTGGGAGCTGTGCTTTCACAACTTAATGTAGATGGTCAAGACCAGCCCATTGCTTTCATTAGCAGAAGGCTGACCCCCAGAGAGAAACGTTGGTCAGCCATTGAGAGGGAGGCCTTTGCTGTGGTGTGGGCCCTGAAGAAGTTGAGACCATACTTGTTTGGCACTCACTTCAAGATTCAGACCGACCATAAGCCCCTCTTATGGCTTAATCAGATGAAGGGTGAAAACCCCAAACTGCTCAGGTGGTCCATTTCCCTACAGGGGATGGACTTTACAGTGGAGCACCGCCCAGGGACTGACCATAGTAATGCAGATGGTCTCTCCAGGTACTTCCACTTAGAACATGAAGACACAACTGGTCAAGGTTAGTCTAATGTCCCTGCGTTTGGGGGGGGGTTGTGTAGGAGAGTAGGGTCTGCTATCCTATGGTCACCCCAAATTTTTGCTTGGTTTATGACTTAATGTGGCTGTGGGCCTGCTAATCAGACCCACAGCCTGCTGTTCTCTCTCTAAATTGTTACCCATGTACTTTAGGTGCATAACGAAATTGGAACTGGTTCACCTTATTGGCCCCTGTAACAGTGTACCCAGGTACCCAGGGCATAGGTGCTACCAAGGCCTACCAGGGGCTGCAGCATGTATTGTGCCACCCCTGGCCTGGCCTCCATATTTGACACAACTGGCTGATCACTCAGCTGGGGTAAGTAGGTGTAACCACCCCTTACGTAGGTGTAGTATGCCTATACCTAACCTAAAATGGACACATATGTTCCTATCAGTCACTCCTATGGAAGGCCTCATCAATCCTGGAGGCAGAGTGCTTGGAAATATGTGAGATGGTGCTCTGGCATGAGCTGAGCCTGTCTGCAGCTTTCGGAACCATGTCCTTTAGCTGTTTCATGATATTGCCATACCATATACTCTTAAGTGCATTATGAACCTCGCGGTTAAATGCTATCTTGGGTTTGGCTTTATCAAAACATGTCGAGTAAGGTGTCATACGAATTGGAATACTACCCCCTCGCCAGTTCTGGCGACGGGGGTAGCATTCCACCCTTCTAGAGGAACACGACATGTACCTAACCTGAACCCCGGTTAAAGTTAAACAGAGCCTCAGCATCACAAAATGGATGCTGCCACCACAGACACAAGTCTGACCTCCTGCTGCTGGGAGTCCTTCCAGCGAGGGCAGCTTGGACAAAGGGTTTCCTGCCTTGGGAGGTGCTAGCACCACCCCAGACAGGATTTTGTGTATTGGGTAGGACAGGGCTGAATAGAATCAGACATGCCTGGGGCACACAAGGTGTCCCTGTGCATAGGCCAGTTCAAACCGGTGCTGGGGCCTTCCAGCCCCAGTCCTGGCGCGAAACTGGACAAAGGAAAGGGGGTGTAACCACCCCCCTTCCTGGTTCCGCCCAGAGGAGGGACCTAGTAGGTGATCCGGCCCCCCAGATTCGAATAAGAGTGGGAGCTGTGTCCTGAGACTTCAGATCATCTGGAATCAACTTGAAATACAGAAGAAGACTGGACTTCGACATTCTGCTGCTCAGAAGACGGAAGAGAATCTCCCTTGTGGCCAAGGAGTGACCACCCTGTTCACACAGGCACCATCCAGCAACTCGACGTCTGCTTTGCCGCCGCCTCCCGCCGGAGCCCGAGCCTGACAAGACCCAGATTCCCAGACTTCTCACAGCCCGATCCACAGTCCCTACAAAGAAGGGACCCGTGGAGGCACCGAGAGACGTGGGACCGGACCTCTTGGAAGACCCCCGAAACGCTGACTGCGCAGCATCAGAGGCACCCTCGACGCTGTGCTTTGGGGTTTGAGAAGCCCCAACCTCGAGCAGCCCTTGCACCGAAGATCAGCCCCCCAGCATCTCCACGATCTGCGTGGGGCCCTTTTGCACTGTGCCACTCGACGCGCCATCCCGGCCACTTGCCCCGTGGCTAGCGGCCATCTTGGCGACGAAACCTTCAACTTTCACTGCAGGTCTGGTTGCTCCAGACTTGCCCTTGCTCCTGTAAAAGGGAGCACCTACTCTGACCTTGCTGGTCCGAGTAACAAGCCTTTTTCGATTCCTGCTTGGCTTGCATTAGCCAAGGCCTGTTTGCTCCAATCAAGTTGCTGACACCGCCAACAGCGAGAAGCCTGCGTGGGACAGCTCGTGACCGACTCCTGGACGTCTTCGACCCCCCGTGTCCACGTGGCTGCAGAGAGAAGCTACACCTCGACGCCTGTTTGCACCCGACATCGCCTGGTTCCACTCTGGTTCCACGGTAGTCACTGGCTAGTGACTTTGAACATTGTCCCCTCTGCTTTCAGGTCTTCACCTCTTCAGATCCACCCTTGGGTCCACCGGAACTCTTCACATCGAGCCGCCTGCAGCATCTTCAGCTCCAAGCACCATCGACCTGCGTGACGAAACCCGACACTACTTCGACCCTATGCACCCGCTTCCTGTGGGTGAGGTAACTCAGCTCCGCCGGTGTTCCCACACTGGCACACACCTCTAGGGCCAGATGTAGGTAGGCGTTTACCGGGTGGTAACGGCCGAATTCGGCCGTTACCGACCGGTAAAAGCAATTTGACATGTAGGTCCCTGTATTTTACAGACTCGGTAAATTTACCGATAGGTAAATTTACCGAGTATGTAAAATACCGAGTCGGTATCATTACGGATTCCGGAAAATTGGTATGTAGGTGGGACTCTTCTGAGTCCCACAAGCAGTACAAAATCGGTATTTTACCATCAAATACTACTTGATGGTAAAATACCGATTCTGGTGTGCATGCACATGTGTGCATGCACACCTATGCCATATGACAGGCAGACCTGCCCTTAGGGCAGGTATGCCTGCCACATGGCACCCGAGCCTCTTTTGGGGGTGCCAGAGGGTGTCAAAGTGACACCCCCTGCACCCTTGTGACAGTGGGTATTTTCCGATGCGGTAAATACCGACCGGTAAATGCCCAATCAATCCTATGGGCTTCAAAGCCCATAGGAATGAATGGGCATTAACTGGTCGGTATTTACCGCATCGGAAAATACCGACTGTTTCCGATTCGGTAATTGCACATCTGCATTTACCTACATCTCGGTACTTTTATTTTACCACCTCTGAAATACCGAGTCGGTATCATGCGGTATTTAAGAGGTGGTAAAATAAAATTTACCTACATCTGGCCCCTAGTGTCTGTGTCTAAAGTTTCATCCTTCTAGGTCACTCGGAAGGTTCCTTTTTAACTAACTTTGTAACTTTTACGCACCATAGACTTTGCATTGGTGAGTGCGTGCACTTTAAACACTGCACCCGAGTCCCGCGGGCCTTTCCCGACTTCTTCACGGCTAGTCCCGAACAGCTCCAGCGATTCCCAAGGCCCTAGGCCTCTTTCCTGTCCAAGTGGTATCTCTTATACCACTTTCTTAGTATATGGTTTAGGTGGCCCCTAGGGCTCATCCATAATTGTGCAACTTTTGTGTATTTTAACTGTGTTTTGTTTTAACGCATTTGCTTCTGTGCTCATAAAGAGTATCAGGGATATTTGTAGTAATCTATATATATTTTCAATATATATCTGTGTGGTGTCCTTTCATTTGGTATTCAAGGGATTGTGTATGGTAAAACAGCTTGCTTCACATGCCTTTACAGAGTTTAGCCTAAGACTGCTTAGTCCATGCTACCCCTTGGATAGCTTGTCTATAAGGTTGACTTTACCACCTGCACCATAAGGGTTGCTTGGCATGGTACAAGGTGATAACTAAAACTAGTGAGCATCATATACCAGGCCAACTTCTCACAATGCTCAGACGTGAGTCCCTTGTTCACTTGGCCACTGGATTCAAGATAGCCTGGCTGATGAGGATAATGAATCCGAAACCGGTCCCAGGATGCTCGTTTCCGGTCCAGGGAAGACATGGCTTGGCAGTTCGGGCTGTACTGTTCCCATGAGGCACAGTGTCAGACTGATTTGCATATAGCCATGTCTGAACTGGGGTGGCTGGGTGAACTAAAGAATGGTGATGGATTAAACCCAGATCAGTTGACTGGAGACGAGTGTTTGATTTGTTCAAACGCTCCGTCCATCATCCCCTTTTGTATCGCTTTGTTCGCCCTAAGTGTGGCAGGGTATGCTCAGACGTGAGTCCCTTGTTCACTTGGCCACTGGATTCAAGATAGCCTGGCTGATGAGGATTATGAATCTGAAACCGGTCCTAGGATGCTTGTTTCCGGTCCAGGGAAGACATGGCTTGGCAGTTCGGGCTGTACTGTTCCCATGAGGCACAGGGTCAGACTGATTTGCATATAGCCATGTCTGAACTGGGGTGGCTGAGTGAACTAAAGAATGGTGATGGATTAAACCCAGATCAGTTGACTGGGGGTGAGTGTTTGATTTGTTCAAACGCTCCGTCCATCATCCCCGTTTGTATCGCTTTGTTCGCCCTAAGTGTGGCAGGGTATGCTCAGACGTGAGTCCCTTGTTCACTTGGCCACTGGATTCAAGATAGCCTGGCTGATGAGGATTATGAATCCGAAACCGGTCCCAGGATGCTCGTTTCCGGTCCAGCGAAGACATGGCTTGGCAGTTCGGGCTGTACTGTTCCCATGAGGCACAGGGTCAGACTGATTTGCATATAGCCATGTCTGAACTGGGGTGGCTGAGTGAACTAAAGAATGGTGATGGATTAAACCCAAATCAGTTGACAGGGGGTGAGTGTTTGATTTGTTCAAACGCTCCGTCCATCATCCCCTTTTGTATCGCTTTGTTCACCCTAAGTGTGGCAGGGTATGCTCAGATGTGAGTCCCTTGTTCACTTGGCCACTGGATTCAAGATAGCCTGGCTGATGAGGATTATGAATCCGAAACCGGTCCCAGGATGCTTGTTTCCGGTCCAGGGAAGACATGGCTTGGCAGTTCGGGCTGTACTGTTCCCATGAGGCACAGGGTCAGACTGATTTGCATATAGCCACGTCTGAACTGGGGTGGCTGAGTGAACTAAAGAATGGTGATGGATTAAACCCAGATCAGTTGACTGGGGGTGAGTGTTTGATTTGTTCAAACGCTCCGTCTATCATCCCCTTTTGTATCTCTTTGTTCGCCCTAAGTGTGGCAGGGTATGCTCAGACGTGAGTCCCTTGTTCACTTGGCCACTGGATTCAAGATAGCCTGGCTGATGAGGATTATGAATCCGAAACCGGTCCCAGGATGCTTGTTTCCGGTCCAGGGAAGACATGGCTTGGCAGTTCGGGCTGTACTGTTCCCATGAGGCACAGGGTCAGACTGATTTGCATATAGCCATGTCTGAACTGGGGTGGCTGAGTGAACTAAAGAATGGTGATGGATTAAACCCAGATCAGTTGACTGGGGGTGAGTGTTTGATTTGTTCAAACGCTCCGTCCATCATCCCCTTTTGTATCGCTGTCTTGGAGGTGGTCACACCTCCCTGTCACAGGAAACCTATTGTTCTAACTTTCCCTGTTGAGCTCAGCTCAACAGCAGGAGGGTAGAATCATGTCTGTGCTCGGCAGTAGTACTAGCTTTACTGGCAGACCCCGAAAGGCTGTTACCGGGAGTACAAGGGGTACCCTAAGGAGCCGCCCAGCACATGGAATCATACTTCCCGCACCAGAACGCAGGGGTACTGCTCGAAGAAAAATCTTCCACATCCAGTTTGACGCCTGGGAAATTCAAAAGTAAGGAATCTGTGGCTAGATGTCTTGATCAGATATATAGTGTGTGCCACTGGCATTGCTCAGAGGACATGTTATATATATAATCTCTGAGCTGTACATGCCATGCTTGGTTATGTTATATCTGTCTTTACTCACTCAACATATCTAAATCCCATGTGGGACACTCTACCTCACATTTATCTACACACATCATTGCAGGGAGCCCAACTCCTGCTCCCATGTGAAGTAAGACGAGAGATTTCTATAGAGATTTTATTCAAGTCGCTTTGCTAACCTTCACGTGGCCAGTCGTTCAAGAGATGAGAATGATGGGAAATACTTATTTACTACTGATCTCTTCCAGATATTACCAACCACCTTCTACAGATAAAAACAATTCAGATTCACGCTATGAATAACACGATGATTTAGAACTGAGGGATATGTTGGATTTCAAGTTGAAGCATCTAAGGTGAAATGCCATATCACCTTTTTTACTCCTAATTCATTTATAATCTGCTAATTAACAAGGTAAACCAATTGTGATCACAATTTACCATATTGAAAAATAAAATAAAATAGGGAATTTCACTGTACCTGAGTTTGAAGCAAAAAAAGATGGGCCCAATTGGGGTCTGCTTTATATTTCCGAATAAGCTTTGGCACAGAAAACCCATCTTGATCGCTCTGAAAAATAAAGCAGAGTTGATAAATATTGTTCATACATACAGAGTATCAAGTTGGGAAAGTGGATCCATTTGTTACACGTTAAGCTTTTAACTGACAATTAAACTTCAAATCATGCATAGAATGACCGTCTTTTTGTCTAAGCTTTGAGCTTTTATTTTAGAGGTAACTGTTTTTGTTTTCTTTAAAAATTCCAAATACCAGTGCCTCCAACCAGATGGTGAGGAAGCAGAATATGCATTTCTAAAAAACACAATTTCCAACCCCCACTCTACCAGCATACATACAGACTACACGGTGAAAGACAGATTCACAATTGTTACTATCACTAATTATCACAGCGGATGAGATCACCACCTGAGTCTAACAATAATATGTGGTCATCTGGCCAGGACATGCATAACATACTAATGTACTGTGAACGTTAGAGTAACACTAGATGATTTTTTCCTTACCTGAGGTGCCCTCAAGACAAAGCATCCAATGTCTAAAATCTGGGCCTGTCAGCTTCACTTAAAAGGCCAGTGCCAAAATGATTGCTGTCTACAAGGCAATTCACATTTGCATACCTTTGTGTGACTTTGAGGAACACTCTTTAGAGAAGCAGATGCCTAAGTGAATCATCCCATATTGTGAGAAATATGAAGCCCAAACATTGTGTTCACAACTCAAATGAAATTTTCCTAGGATTTGCACAATTTCAGACAATGTCGGAGGAGGTGGGTAAGCGGTTCCTTTAACACCACATTCCCTCCAAAAGGAATTAAACTTTGTTGATGTCCAGCCATGTAGTTTTTCGGTCTCGCCTGAGCTAATGCGCTTGTGCATTGCTCCGGCGAGATTATAGTAAGCGGAAAAGAAAAGTCTACCAAAACGGCTGCGGATCGCATGCAGTTCATGTGATCTATGCGCGTGCACGCCAGCCACCTAACACACCACCATTTGTCTGTGCCTCGGCATCAGACTTCAAAGGCTGCCGCTCCCCCGCCGCCCCGTGTGCACATCGCGCACCACCATCTGTCTGTGCCTCGGCATCAGACTTAAAAGGCTGCCGCTCCCCGCCCCGCCCCGCCCTAGCTATGCCGAGAGCTTGTTGATCATAGCGTTCCCAAAATACCAAAATCTTCTTGTATGCTCCTTTTGTGAGAAGTTGCCCTGGTATATGATGTTCACTATTCTAGTGAACACCTTGCACCAGTCCAAACAACCCTTATGGTGATGGTTGTATGTCAACCTTATAGACCAGCTATCCTAGTGGTAGCGTGGACAGAACAGTCTTAGGCTAAAAGACTCTTGAGGGCGTGTAAAGCCAGCTGTTTTACCCTATGTAACCCCTTGAATACCAAATGAAAGGACATCACACAGGATATATATAAAATATATATGTATTTATTTACTAACACACTCCTCTGAACTCTTTATGAGATCAGAGGCATAAGCACATAACAAGTTACTCTTAGAAACACTTTAAATAGCACAATTTACAGTTAGGCCCTAGGGGCGCGTAAATCCATGTACTAAGTAAGTGGTATAAGAACCACGACTCGGGAAAAGGAAAGGCCTAGGGCCTAGAGAATCACTGGGGCTGCGCTATCGGACCCTTAGGTTAGGAGTAGGAGGCCCACAGGCGGCACGTGCAGTGTCAGTACACTCACGCGAAAGTCAATAGAAAGTCAATGGGAACTTAAAAAACTAGACACTAGGATAGTCAATCCCTAAAGGAGCACCGAAGTACTCACGTTACCTCACCCACAGGCTGCGGGTGCATAGGTATCAAAGTGTGTCGGGTTTCCTCGTTGATCCCTATGGAGCCCTGGAAGAAAGATGCTGCAAGCGACCAGGAGGAAGATGTCCGGGGGGATCCAAGGGTGGATCGAAGATGAAGGAGACCTGAAAGCAGAGGGGACAGAGTCTAGGTCACTAGCATGTGACTGGGCGGAACCAGGAAGGAACCAGACGTCGTCGAGGAGCAATCAGGTGCTGTCGTGAAGCTTGTCGTTGCAGCCATGCAGACAAGGAGGCGTCGAGGACAACCAGGTGCTGGAGAGGAGCTGTCCCTCGAAGGTTCTTGCAGATGGAGGGGTCGACTTCCGGATTGGACCTAACAAGCCTAAGCAAAGGCAACCCATGCAGGATACACAAAAGGCTACTGGTGCAGACCAGGAGGGTCTGAGGTACTTCACCTTTTCAGGGAAGCAAGTGCCAGTCTGGAGCAACAAGACCAACAATGGATTTTCAAAAGGATCGTCGTCACAGGGCTACTAGCCAACTGGCCAGCAACCGGGACAACGCGTTGAGTAGAACACAGCAGAAGGGCCCGACGCAGATCTCGTGGAGTGTGGAGGGCTGGTCTTCGGTGCAGGTGGTGCTCAGTGTCGGGGTGTCTCAGTTCCCAGTGCACAGCTTCGAGAATGCCTCGGGAGCTGCGCTATTAGCAAGTTGAAGACTTTCCAAGTTGCCGGGTTCCACGGGTTCCGACGCCTTCCACGGGGCTCAGCTATGCTGGAGTCGTGCAGTGGGGTCAGAGAGGTCCGGGAGTCGAGGTCTTGTCCGGCTCTGTGCTCGGGTTCCGGCGGGAACGGGGACAAAGCAAGTCGTCGAGTTGCTGGATGGTGCCTGGTTGCCCAGGATGGTCACTCCTTGGCCACAAGGGAGATTCTTCAGTCTTCAGCTCAGGTGAATGTCGAAGGGTCCAGAGTTTCATTTCAAGTCGATATCAGGATAAATCTAAAGTCTCCTGGGTCAGCTCCTACCTTTATACAACTAAAGGGGGCGGGTTTACTCACTAGGTCCCTCCTATGGGTGGGACCAGGTAGGGGGGTGGTTACACCCCCTTTGCTTTGTCCAGTTTCGCGCCAGAGCTGGGGCTGGAGTTCCCCAGCAACCGGTTTGAACTGGGGTATGCATGAAGCACCTAGTGTGCCTCAGGCAGTGTCTCAATCTATTCAGCCCTCCCAGTCCCTATACACAAAGTCCTGTCTGGGGTGGTGCTAGCACCTCTCCAGGCAGGAAACCTATTGTCCAAACCTCCGTGACTGGAAGGAATCCCAGCAGCAGGAGGTCAGACTTCTGTCTGTGGCAGCAGCATCCATTTTGTGACGCTGGGGCTCTGGTTAACTTTAAGCGGGATAGTCAGAACTAACATGTCTTCTCCCTCTAGAAGGGTGGAATGCTACCCCCGTCGCCAGAATTGGCGAGGGAGTAGTATTCCAAAGCGTATGACACCTTACAAGACATGTTTAGATAAAGCCAAACCAAAGTTAGCATTCAACCGCGAGGATTATAATGCACTTAAGAGTATATGGTATGGCGATATCATAGAACAGCTGTAAGGACATGGTTCCGCAAGCTGCAGACAGGCTCAGCTCATGCTAGAGCACCATCTCACACATAACCAAGCACTCTGCCTCCAGGATTGTTAAGGCCTGCCATAGGAGTGACTTATAGCTTACTGTGTGTCTATATATAAGGGTAGATATAGGAATACTATACCTAAGCAAGGGGTGATTACACAACCTTGCCCCAGCTGAGTGATCAGCCAGTTGTGTCAGTTTGAGTGGCCAGCCAGGGGTGGCATAATACATGCTGCAGCCCCTGGTAGGCCTTGGTTACACATATTCCTTGAGTACCTAGGGTACACTTCTACAGGGGCTGACAATGTGAACCAATTCCCAATTGTGGATGTACCTAGAGTACATGGTGTGAATTTAGAGAGAGTGCATCTGGGCTGTGGGTCTGATTAGCAGGCCCACAGCCACATCTAAGTCGAAAACCAGTGAAGCAAAAGCAAAAAAGTGGGGGTGACCATAGGAAGCAGACCCTACTCTCCTACACAACACCCCCCTCCAAACCTAGGGACATTAAACTAACCTTGACCACTTGAGTCTCATGTTCTAAGTGGAAATATCGGGAGAGTCCATCTGCATTGGCATGGTCAGTCCCAGGTCTATGTTCCACTGTAAAGTCCATCCCCTGAGGGAAATGGACCACCTAAGAAGTTTGGGATGTTCACCCTTCATCTGATTTAACCATAGGAGGGGCTTGTGGTCTGTCTGAATCTTGAAGTGAGTGCCAAACAAGTATGGCCTCAGCTTCTTCAGGGCCCAAACCACAGCAAAGGCCTCCCCTCTCTATAGCTGACCAACGTTTCTCTCTAGGGGTCAGCCTTCTGCTTATGAAAGCAATGGGCTGGTCTTGACCATCTATATTCAGTTGTGAAAGTACAGCTCCCACACCCAACTCAGAAGCATCTGTTTGGACTATGAACTCTTTGGAGTAATCTGGACTTTTCAGAATAGGTGCAGTACACATGGCCTGCTTCAGGTCATCAAATGCCTTTTGACAGCTAACTGTCCACTGAACTTTCTTTGGCATCTTTTTGGAAGTGAGGTCATTCAGTGGTGTCACAATGGACCCATAGTTTTTCACAAACTTCCTGTAGTACCCAGACAGGCCCAAGAAAGCTCTGACCTGTGTCTGGGTAATTGGAGGAGTCCAGTGTCTGATGGTCTGGATCTTACTCTCCAGTGGTTGAACCTGACCCCCACCTACCAGGTGGCCCAGGTACACAACCGTGCTCTGCCCTATCTGGCACTTTGTAGCCTTGAAAGTGAGGCCTGCCTTTTGCAGAGCCTCTAAAACATTCCTCGGGTGGACCAGGCGATCCTCCCAGGTGGAGCTAAAGACAGCAATATCATCTAGATAAGCTGCACAATAGTCATCCAGTCCTGAGAGAACTTGATTCACCAACCTTTGGTAAGTGGCAGGTGCATTTTTCAAACCAAAGGGCATTACCACAAATTGATAATGTCCTCCTGGGGTCGAAAATGCTGTCTTGGCTTTTGCATCCTCAGTTAATCTGATTTGCCAGTAGCCTGCTGTCAGGTCAAATGTGCTCAAGAACTTGGCAGAAGCCAATCTATCAATGAGCTCATCTGCCCTGGGGATGGGGTGGGCATCTGTCCTAGTGACAGCATTAAGACCTCTGTAGTCCACACAATACCTCATCTCTCTCTTACCTCTTGGGTGTGAGGTTTTGGCACCAGGACCACAGGACTAGCCCAAGGGCTCTCTGAGGGCTCAATAACTCCCAGCTCCAACATCTTTTGGACCTCTGTCCTAATGCAGTCCCTGACATGGTCAGGCTGCCTGTAGATTTTACTCTTGACAGGCAGACTGTCACCAGTGTCCACCTCATGGGTGCACCAGCTTGTCTGACTTGGGGTCAGGGAAAACAGATGTCTGAAAGACTAAAGAACTTGTCTGCAGTGCTGTTGCTGATGATCAGAGAGGCTGTCAGCAAAGACTACACCATCTACTGACCCATCATCATGGTTCTCAGTAAGCAGGTCTGGGGAAGGGTCACTCTCTTCCCCCTGACCCTCATCTGTAGCCACTAGCAAGCCCATGTCTGCCCTGTCGACAAATGCTTTAAGTCTGTTGACATGAAGCACCCTGTGGGGGCTTCTGGGAGTCCCAAGGTCCAACAAGTAGGTGACATCTCCCTTCTGTTTAACTATTGTATGGGGTCCAGAACATTTGTCCTGGAGTGCTGCTGGGGCCACTGGCTCCAACACCCACACTTTCTGTCCTGGCTGGTACACAGTCAGCACAGCCTTTTGGTCATGCCAAGCTTTCTGAAGTTCTTGGCTGGCCTCAAGGTTTTTGGAAGCCTTCTCCATATACTCAGCCATCCTGGAGCGGAGACCAAGTACATAGTCCACTATGTCCTGTTTAGGCTTTTTGAGAGGTAACTCCCATCCTTCCTTCACAAGAAATAGGGGTCCCCTTACAGGATGCCCAAACAAAAGCATAAAAGGGCTGTAGCCAACCCCCTTTTGTGGGACCTCTCTGTAAGCAAACAGAAGGCAGGGTAAAAGGATGTCCCATCTTCGCCTCAGCTTTTCAGGTAACCCTTTTAACATCCCTTTGAGGGTCTTGTTGAATCTTTCCACAAGCCCATTGCACTGTGGGTGATAGGGGGTGGTGAACTTACAGTTGACACCACACTCCTTCCACATTGCAGTCAAATATCCTGACATGAAGGTTGCACCTCTGTCAGAGACAACCTCCTTTGGAAACCCCACTCTGGAGAAAACTCCAAGTAGGGCCCTAGCCACAACAGGAGCTGTTGTGGTCCTCAGGGGAATAGCTTCTGGATACCTGGTGGCATGATCCACTACCACCAGTATAAATCTGTGCCCAGATGCGGTTTGGGGGTCCATTGGTCCTACAATGTCTATCCCCACTCTTTCAAAGGGTACCCCCACCACAGGTAGTGGTATGAGGGGGGCCTTTGTTGTGCCACCTGATTTGCCACTGGCTTGGCAGGTAACTCAGGAGCGACAAAACTCCTTGGTAACTTCTGACATATGGGGCCAGTGAAAGTGAGGGACACGCCTGTCCCAAGTCTTGTTCTGGCCCAGGTGTCCTGCTAAGGCAATATCATGGGCCAAGGTAAGAAGGAAGCCCCTAAATTGCAGATGTATGACCAACCTCCTGGAAGCACCAGGCTTGGGGTCTCTAGCCTCTGAATAAAGGAGCCCATCATCCCAATACACTTTATGGGTACCTTGAGCATTCCCAGCAGCCTCAGGAGCAGCCTGCTGTCTGAGGGGTTCAAGAGAGGAACAACCTAATTGAGCCTGCCTCAGATCTGCCCTTGAGGGTCCCCCTGTCCCAAGAAACTCAACTTGATCAGGCTCAAGCTCTTGTAGGACAATTCCCTCTTGGATCTCAGAATCATCCTCCTGGGTGGGCTGATCCTCAACCTGAGGCAGGGGGGAAGGCACTGCCTTAACCCTCTTGCTCTTTCTCTTGGTTGGTGTCTGCTCTATTGTTTCAAGATCCATCACCTGTTCAGGTAAGCACTTTTTGGCCTGTGACCTGGTCACAGTAAGGACATGTGCTGAAATTCCCAGCATTTCTGCATGGGTCCTATAGTCCACCTCAGACCAAACTGAGTTTTCAAAATTATTACCTAACAGACACTCTACTGAAAGGTCTGAACTCACAACAACTCTTTTGAGGCCAGTTACCCCTCCCCAGGAGAAGTTAACAACTGCCATACTATGGGAGGTAGTGGCATTGCTAGCGTTGGTCACTAGGTAGGTTTCACCTAGTATGATCTGTTCAGGGTCCACAACGTTAGGTGTCACCATGGTGACACTGGCACATGTGTCCCTGTAGGCCTGAGCCATCTTATTATTAATAAAAGGTGTCTGTCTGTACTTGCTCAGATTAGTGGGACTTACAGTAGAGGACATTGCTTTGTCCCCATCACAGACCAGAACAGCCTGAGTTGGTACACTGACTAGGCCAGAGTCCACCTCAGTTCCCAGGGTCAACCCTACTACACCCTTTTGCTGGGAACCACCACTAACAGCTGGACTAGGGGGGAACAGTTGCCTTGGGGGGCAATGGTGGTTGGTGCTGTGCCCTTTTTGGTGCACTCACTAAACCAGTGAGAGACTGATTTACAGTATCCACACCAGGGCTTCTTTGGACCTTCTTGTTTCTGTTTGTTCTTTTTGGAGCCACCCTCCCCTTGTGCCTTTTGGGGGCCTGGTGAAGACTTCTGGTCTTTTTGTTTCTGCTCATTACCCTTCTGGTCTGCCTTTTTCTGATCACACCCGTGGTTCTGGTTTTTCTGCTTAATCCTGGTTCTGACCCATTTGTCTGCCTTCTTTCCCAATTCTTGGGGAGAGGTCAGATCAAAGTCAATCAGGTACTGATGCAATAGCTGGTTTTGACAGTTGCCAAGGATTTGCTCTCTCATGATCAAATTATACAATCCTGTATAGTCCCTAACTTGACTTCCCAATAACCAGCCTTCCAGAGCCTTAGTGGCACAATCAACAAAATCAGTCCAGTCCTGAGTCTGTGTCTTCTGGGTATCTCTGAACATCAACCTATACTGTTCAGTGGTTAGGCCAAACCCATCAATCAGAGCACTCTTCAGGACAGAGTAGTTATTAGCATCCCCATCACTAACTGTGAGGAGCTTATCTCTTCCTTTTTCAGAAAAGGCGAGCCATAAGATTGCTGCCCACTGACTTTTGGGTACCCGCTGCACTTTGCAGGCCCTCTCCAAAGCAGTAATCCATTTGTGGATGTCATCCCTTCTTTATAGGGGGGCAACATTTTGCTTAGGTGTCTATTTTCATAGGACCTATCTTTATCCTTAGGGATATTGCTGCAACCAGTGGGTTCTAACCCACTCTCTCTATGCTCTCTAGAACGAGCAAGCTTCTCTTTGGCCAGGGCAACCTCAAGTTCCTGCCTCTCATTCGCAAGAGCAGTTTCTCTCATCTTTGCCTCATGTTCCTTTCTCTGAGGGGAAGTCATCCCTCTCTGAGCAAGGCCATGAGAGCTATTTGAGTGGAGTGGAGTCTTCCTCTTCTCGGCTTCTGGTTAAGCCCACTTGGTGGTCTTTATGAGGGATGCCCATACTGACTCCCATGTATGCTTAAGTTAGCCTGAATAAGCCTTGTGACTAGGACCTGGCTATTTGTCTCAAGATCAGAATCATCTCCTTCTACCCCCTCTTCTCCTTCCTCTTCTGGTACTGGAGTATCAGCATTGTCATCTGTGGAGGGGAGGACTTCATCTGCACTACCTGTGTCACCTGTCTTAGGTGGCTGTCGAGCATCATACTCTTCTAAGAGCTCGACCAGGAACTTGAGGGTAGGGTTTGAACCCTGTTTTAGCCTTATAGAAGTACACAATTGTCTCAATTCTTGGAAGGCTAATGGGTCATATCTTGAAGCAGTCCACAAGGGATCTGCTTCTGCATGCAGAGAACCACTGGGGTTCACTGGATGAGACATGGTTTCTAGTGAGGTGGGATGTTGCACCTACCTACACTATGTGTTTTCCTACAGAACCTGTCTAGGAGTTGTAGTCAGGGTGTGCTAGGCCCAGGCTCTACAACAGCTAAGTTCAGTAGAACTTAAGTAACTAAGACTTGTTTTTATATGTACCTACAGGTACCCATGTGATCTTTCAAATGATATCTCAAGTTTACAAGTGGTAAAACAACAGCAAGCTCTAATCCCAACCGCTGCACACCAATCAGAGAAGTTGGCCTGGTATATGATGTTCACTATTCTAGTGAACACCTTGCACCAGTCCAAACAACCCTTATGGTGATGGTTGTAAGTCAACCTTACAGACCAGCTATCCTAGTGGTAGCGTGGACAGAACAGTCTTAGGCTAAAAGACTCTTGAGGGCATGTAAAGCCAGCTGTTTTACCATATGTAACCCCTTGAATACCAAATGAAAGGACACCACACAGGATATATATAAAATATATAAGTATTTATTTACTAACACACTCCTCTGAGCTCTTTATGAGATCAGAGGCATAAGCACATAACAAGTTACTCTTAGAAATACTTTAAATAGCACAATTTACAGTTAGGCCCTAGGGGCGCGTAAAACAATATACTAAGTAAGTGGTATAAGAACCACGACTCGGGAAAAGGAAAGGAATAGGGCCTAGAGAATCACTGGGGCTACACTATCTGACCCTTAGGTTAGGAGTAGGAGGCCCACAGGCGGCGCGTGCAGTGTCAGTACACTCACGCCAGAGTCAATAGAAAGTCAATGGGAACTTAAAAGGTAAGTAATTGGTGAATGTCGAAGGGTTCAGAGTTTCGTTTCAAGTCGATATCAGGACAAATCTAAAGTGTCCTGGGTCAGCTCCTACCTTTATACAACTAAAGGTGGCTGGTTTACTCACTAGGTCCCTCCTATGGGTGGGACCAGGAAGGGGGGTGGTTACACCCCCTTTCCTTTGTCCAGTTTCGCGCCAGAGCTGGGGCTGGAGTGCCCCAGCAACCGGTTTGAACTGGGGTATGCATGGAGCACCTAGTGCGCCCCAGGCAGTGTCTCATTCTATTCAGCCCTCCCTGACCCAATACACAAAGTCCTGTCTGGGGTGGTGCTCGCACCTCTCCAGGCAGGAAACCTATTGTCCAAACCTCCGTGACTGGAAGGACTCCCAGCAGCAGGAGGTCAGACTTGTGTCTGTGGCAGCAGCGTCCATTTTGTGACGCTGGGGCTCTGGTTAACTTTAACCGGGATAGTCAGCAATAACATGTCTTCTCCCTCTAAAAGGGTAGAATGCTACCCCCGTTGCCAGAACTGGCGAGTGGGTAGTATTCCAAAGCGTATGACACCTTACACGACATGTTTAGATAAAGCCAAACCAAAGTTAGCATTCAACCGCGAGGATTATAATGCACTTAAGAGTATATGGTATGGCGATATCATAGAACAGCTATAAGGACATAGTTCCGCAAGCTGCAGACAGGCTCAGCTCATGCTAGAGCACCATCTCACACACAACCAAGCACTCTGCCTCCAGGATTGTTAAGGCCTGCCATAGGAGTGACTTATAGATCTGAAAGAGACACGTTAGTGATAGATTCCTTACCTTAGAATATCCCCAGGCATCAGACTGGATCCGGAAAATTTTGCGTAGCAATACTCCTGCGCGCCTGAAGGCGTCGTCCGCGGCTCCGCGTCCGTCGTCGGCGTCATTAGCACCAGAATGACGTCGTCGGAGTACTTAGACACCACCCTCGCGCGCTGACGTCAGTTCTTCTTTTTTCCGCGCCAGCTAGCGCAGATCCGGAAAAGCTCTACCCCTTAGTCATTTTATGACTAAACTTTTTGATCTTTTTGATCATTTCTCTAATCGAGTCTTCGACTCCTACGGTGCCGGTAGGGATGCCCGGGTTCAAACCCTGTTCCAAATGCAACCGACTGATGTCGGTTACCGACCCCCATCGCTGGTGCCTTCAGTGTCTAGGCCTCGACCACGACGACCGCACCTGCTCCGACTGACGGGCCCTGACGTCCAAGGCTAGGCGGGAGCAGTCCCGCAAGTGACTGGAGCTTCGGCAGTCGGTCCCGCGCCGCTCCATGTCCCGGTCCCACAGGAGGTCGAGGGACAGGTCGCGGGGTCGGAGCCCTCGTAGCTCCGGGAGTCGGCATCGGTCTTCAGGATCCTCCTCAGGTAAGAGGCACGAGAGGTCGGGGAGACGTCATCGATCTCCCGGCCCACCCCAACGCTCACACGATGCGGCCGGGGGTTCGGGTGACACCACCCAAGCGGCTCCGACGGAGTCGCGGACGTCGCCACCTGCCCCACACCTTCCGGTTCCTGGGCACGGTGCGACGCCAGGGGAGGTCGAGCGGTACCTTATGGCCATGAGGTCCCTCCCTCCTCCCTCGGGTTCCGTGGCGCCTACGGGCCCAACGGCCCCGGCTGGAGGGCCTAGCGGGTCGGGTGCTTCGGCTCCGACGGCGTTGGGTGCTTCGGCCCCGGCGCCGCCGACGACTTCGGTCCCGGCGCCGCAGGCCCTCGCTGGATCCGGTTCCGGATCCGGTCGTCGCAGGTCGACCTCACCGGCGCCGGCCCTGCGGGTGTCGCCCCCGACGCCGCCTTCGTGCGTTGCCGTCCCCACTCCTACCCTCGATTCGGTTCCGGCGCCGCTGGGCGCCGCTCTCGACGTCGTATGGAGATTTCTATTTCCCTGAACCGGCCCCATCTGTTGACCCTGAACTACAGGACATGGGTGACGAGGGTGATTGGGAGGGGTCTATGGACCCTTTGGCACAGGAGTGCCAGTCTCAACAGGACTGGACATATGAGCTTGGGGAGGCCAGTGGAATTGACACTTCGCCAGAAACTGGATTTGTCTCCCCTCCCACCGTAGCTACAGAGGAGGGGGCTACCTAATTGAATTGAATTGAAAATAAATGTATAAACGCGCAACTTTGCCCACATTGTAGTGTTGACGCAGGCGGCCTAGACCTTGAGCCTAGACGCTCCCCGTCGCGGCCGTGAGGACTAACCTCCTCACTGAGGTCCTTAAACCGTAAGAATGCTCCAATGAGCCTCTGCTGCCGTTTAATGAGGCCTTGTGTGACGTTCTCGTGGGCACTTGGTCCAAGCCGGCTTTACACGCCCTCAAGAGTCTTTTAGCCTAAGACTGTTCTGTCCACGCTACCACTAGGATAGCTGGTCTATAAGGTTGACTTACAACCATCACCATAAGGGTTGTTTGGACTGGTGCAAGGTGTTCCCTAGAATAGTGAACATCATATACCAGGCCAACTTCTCACATTGGTGGACCATGCTACCCGGTACCCGGAAGCCACCCCGCTCAGGACAGTGACGGCCCCCTTTGTGGGATGTGCCCTGATGGGGATTTTCTCACATGTGGGGTTCCCCAGGGAGGTGGTGTCAGACCATGGTAGCAACTTCATATCTAATTAAATGAAGTCCCTGTGGTAGGAATGTGGTGTTACCTACAAGTTCACCACTCCTTACCACCCCCAAGGAAATGGGCTTGAGAGATTCAACCGGACCCTTAAGGACATGATTATGGGCGTTGAGGAACCTATGAGGTGTAAGTGGGACGTCCTCTTGCCATGCCTTCTTTTTGCTTACCATGAGGTGCCACAGAAGTCCCTAGGGTTCAGCCCCTTTCAACTGCTGTATGGATACCCGGTAAGAGGACCTTTGAATCTGTTCAAGGAAGGCTGGGAGCAATCTTCCAGGAAACCTCCCCAGGATGTATACAGTTACATGCTCGCCTTCAGGAACCAGACTCGGCGATTCAGACAACTCGCCCAGGTGAATCCGGAAGCCAGTCAGGAGAAAATAAAGCTGTGGTATGATCAGAATGCTACTCTGATTGAGCTTCAACCTGGACAGAAAGTTTGGGTCATGGCCCCTGTACAGCCTTGTGTGCTCCAGGACAGGTGGGCTGGACCATTTGAGGTGGTGGAGTGCAAGAGTGATGTCATCTATTTGGTGAACTTGCGGTCTCCTAAGGAACTCTCTGCGGGTCCTGAATGTTAACCGCTTGAAGCCCCACTTAGAAAGGTCCGAAGTGGGCATGCTCCATGCTCCTAGTGACAGATGATGGAATGGAGGAGGAGACCGAGCTTCTTCCTGACCTCCTGTCTGCAACAGAGCAAGATGGGTCAGTGGATAGTGTCAGCCTCTCTGCCACACTGACCCCTGAACAGCAGCAAGATTGACGCCAACTGTTGGGGCAATTCTCTGATTTGTTTTCCCTGGTTCCTGGTGTCACTGAGTGGTGTGTCCATGATGTGGACACTGGAGACAGTCCTCCTGTGAAGAACAAAGCTTAGAGGGTGACTGACAGAGTCAGAGTTTACATAAAGTAGGAGGTCTCCAAGATGTTTGCCTTAGGGGTGATCGAGTCCTCCAATAGTTCTTGAGCCAGCCCAGTGGTCTTGGTCCCAAAGGCTGCTGCGCCTGCTGCCACACCGGACATCCGGTTCGGTGTGGACTACCGAGGACTCAATTCAGCCACCAGGACTGACGCGCACCCCTTCCCCAGAGCTGATGAGCTCATTGATCGGTTAGGGGCTGCACGATATCTCAGCATGTTTGATTTGACGTCTGGGTACTGGCAGATCGCCTTGACTGATGGGGCAAAAGAGAGGTCAGCATTCTCCACACCGGATGGGCACTACCAATTCCAGGTTATGCCCTTTGGGATGAAGAATGCCCCTTCCACCTTTCAGAGGTTGGTCAACCAGGTGTTGGCTGGACTAGAGGATGTCAGTGCTGCCTACCTGGATGACATTGCAGTGTTCAGCACCAGTTGGGAAGAACATCTGCGCCACCTCTGGGAAGTGTTGATGGCACTGCGCAAGGCAGGCCTCACGATCAAGGCGAGTAAGTGCCAGGTCGGGCAGGGTTTCGCTGTGTACTTGGGGCACCAGGTAGGGAGTGGCCAGGTGGCGCCCCTAGAACCCAAGATTGATACCATCCTGGCATGGGAACCCCCAAAGACTCAGACACAGGTGAGAGCCTTTTTAGGACTCACAGGTACTACAGGGGTTTTGTCAAGGGGTATGGCAACATTGTTGCACCTTTGACTGAGCTGACTTCCAAGAAGCAGCCCAAGAAAGTGAACTGGACTGACACCTGTCAGAAGGCTTTTGACATCCTGAAGACTATCATGTGCACAGCACCCGTACTTCAGGCGCCCAACTTCTCAAAGGAATTAATTGTTCAAACAGACGCTTCAGAGCATGGTGTGGGGGCTGTTCTTTCACAGATTAATGCGGAGGGCCTAGACCAACCTGTAGCCTTCATCAGTAGGAGGTTACTTCCACGGGAACAGAGGTGGAGTGCAATTGAGCGTGAGGCAATTGCTGTGGTCTGGGCACTGAAGAAGTTGAGACCATACCTGTTTGGGACTCACTTGCGGGTTAAGACAGACCACAGGCCCCTCAGATGGTTGATGCAGATGAGCGGTGAGAACCCAAAGTTGCCGAGGTGGTCCATTTCTCTACAGGGGATGGAATTTACGGTGGAACACCGCCCCGGTACAGAACACACCAATGCTGTCCAGATTTTTACACGTTAGTGAAGAGAACTCCCAAGGAGAAGGGTAGTTCTCCCCACATTTGAGCTGGAAAGGACACATGTTAGACCTGGTATCATTGACGTGAGTCTCCCTTCCATTTTTTTCAGATTGCCTCTTCTGTTTTTGATCTGTTTTGCTGGTTAGATGCTTTGAGCACTGTCCCACTGCTATTCAGGCCCACAGTGCAAGTGCTCCCTATGTTAAATGTATGTATTAATTAGTGACCCCATGATTGGGTTATTTGGTTTACTTGTCAGACCCTAGTACAGTGCACCATGTGTGCCCAGGGCTTGTAAATCAAATGCTGCTGGTGGGCTTGCAGCTCTGGTTGTGCCACCCACAGAAGCAGCTTGTAAAGTGTGTCTCAGGCCTTCCATTGTAGAGCCTGTGTGCAGTCTCGTGCTGCCATGTCGACTTGGTAAGTGCCCTCTTGCCAGTCCCTAAACCTTCCCTTTTCTTCAGATCAGACACCCCAAGGGCAGGGTGCATTTTAAGTATAAGGTAGGACATGCCCTGATGTGTGTGGTATGTCCTAATGGTGAATTACAGCCATTTTCGTTTTTCACTATTGCAAGGCTACCTGTTCCCCATAGGCCAGAATGGGCAGTTTGATTATAACATCTTATAA
Source organism: Lissotriton helveticus (assembly GCF_964261635.1). Lineage (NCBI taxonomy): Eukaryota > Metazoa > Chordata > Amphibia > Caudata > Salamandridae > Lissotriton > Lissotriton helveticus. The sequence goes on along the minus strand of NC_136069.1, from coordinate 303,013,800 downwards.
TCCTAACTGGCTCAGGGAACATGGTAGAAATTCGAATTTAGTATGCATGAACTCTAAATGATAAAATACATCTTTTAGTGAAGTTGGTTTTAAAATCCTGTGTTTGAAAATACCACTTTTAGAAAGTAGGTAATGTTTTGCCAACCATCCAGCCTGCCTCTGCTAGCTTGTGTATTGTGTGTCTGGTTTTGTGAGTGACAGGGGCTGGGGGATTCCAGGAGACAGGGTGAGTCAGCACAAGGCTAAATAGACCTATCTGCATGCAGATGGGTGGGAGGAGTTGCACCTGGGACCTGAATAGGGCTGTGCCTGCCTTCCACAATGCTGGCTACACCTCCTGTGGTGCGTCTGATGTCCCTGGCCCACACTGTCAAAGGAAAGAAGGAGTCTTATCAACAAAGTGCTCCAGAACTGCACAGAACTGGTTTGGACTGGGCACAGGACCCTCTGCCTTCAGAGGACAAAGGATTTGCTAGTATAAATATTGGGGCCCAGACCCCAAGACTTTAGATCACTTCTGGAACAACAAGACAAACCTCTGCCAAGGAGAAAAACCAAGGAAGCTGTAGGAGTTTTACTGCCCCCCTGCCAGTGGGCTGTGTTGGCCTACAGTGGTGTCTTCAGAGCCAAGGAGAGGAAAAGGAACTTCTAACAGACTTTCATTATCTTGCAGAATATTACACCAAGAGCTTGATTTGAGCTTGCATCCTGACCGACTTCACCCCTTGTTTGCCTGCATCTGAAACTTGCTGTTCTAGCTGCTGCAGAAGGAATTCTGCAACACCGACGCCGGTGAGAGACACTGTCATCTGCATCGAAGCCGTGAGCACTGCTCCGACTTACAACGTAGACCCAACGCCGGTCGCCATGCCACATCGATGCCAGCAATCGACATCGTAAGCCTGCCATAGCCGTGAGTGCTGCTCCGACTTGTGCTTCCCGACGCCTGCTGCTGTGCCGCATAAACTCTGAAGCCGACATCATCGCAGAGCCGATGGTCGACGTGGGTGGTCAAGAATCCATCGGCATCGTACGGAACCGTGGTTTCGGCGCCATCGTGATGTCACCTCCTCTCCGGTCCCGAACCAATGCCTACCCTGCCTGCGCAAGCATCCAGGACACCAACGCATCATCTACTCTGAAGTAAGGAACCATCGCCGCAATTCGCCAACGACGCCGCACCTCCCGACACCGTCAGATGTCTTTGTTTTCACGTTTCCCAGGTACTGTTCTCCGTGGGTCTGTTTTGACTCCGGGCCCGACACCACGCATCTCGTGGTCGGAGCAGTACTTAGGGATTTCTTTGACCTTGACGTCGTGATAGCTCCAGTTGAGGTTATCTGTTCCTATAGACTGCTTTTAAGTGAATAATCTATTTTTTGACTATTTCTACCATCTTGAATAATTATTATTGAGTACAGTATTGTGGATTTTTTGTCGTTTGTGGTCTTGTGATAAGTCTATATAAAGAATACTTATTTTTATAAAACCTGTGTGGTGTCTATCTGTAGTGATTTCACTATATTACTGTATGTGTTCACAAATGCTTAACACACTGCCTCTGAGATAAACATGTCTGCTCATGCCAAGCTACCAAGGGGGTGTGCAGAGGTTATCCAGTAGTGTAATCCCCTTTCCCTGACTTAGAAGCAGGGGCCCCTATTTGGTCAAAGGTGTATACCGTTGCCAACTAGAGACCCCCAGTTCTAACACGAACAGTATAATGACATTATATTAAATTAATGCATTATTCCATGTAACCACTGCCGAATTGAGAGGGGCGACTTAGTGGTGTGCAGGCCCCAGGACTGCACACCACCACAGCCCCAGGCCTGTACACCACCACAGAGCAAAAATATGTGTTTGTTGTACCTCGCAAATGATGGGAATGTCAAGGTGGCTCGACCGGCGTCAGTCTGGATCCATATGTGGATCCAAAGGGCCTGATTGGCCCCATGGACCGACACGATGGTGGAGAACCAGTAGGGGTCCTATCTGAACCCAGTGGGGATAGGTCACCCAACTATTAGGTGCATGGCCTCATGGAATGCCCAAAGTTGGGCAGAGGTCGCTTTGGCTCCCGGAACATCGGGTAGGAGTAGAGAGGGCCCAGGGGCAAGATCAACCACAGAGCCAGACCTCGAATATCAACACTCCCTCATCTCGTCGTATGACTTCTATGGACAGAGTGAAGTAGGACACCTCTTCGACTCTTGCTTTGCTTTTTCTGGTAGGACTTACCCGAATGGGACGACTTCGGCTGAGACAAAGGTCGATGGCTACGCAAACAATCCAGGGACATTCCTCTCGACTGCGGCATCTCACGTTGAGCGGCAAGGAGTGTGAGGGATAGCTCCCTCAAGGCCTTGGGGTGTATGGCGCGACAATGGACGCCGGTCTTCGTGTTGTGATCGCGCTCACGGCAAGAGAGACAGACGAGGTGCTGGTCCATCACCGACATTTGTCAGTGACAGGTGCTCGGAGGGCTTGAATCCAGACTTCATTGTGGACATCCCTGCAACACCAGGACAAAAGTCGAAAAAAGACAGTAATAAAGACAACTGAGGGTAGCTTTCTCTGGATCTCCGATGAGTGCTACGGAAAGAAAATGACTGATGTCAGCCTGCTTGGGTTGGCGCCTTTAAGGCACTGCGCATGTTACTTCGGGCACGAACAACGCAATGCGGAGCCAAACAACGAAACCTACTGCCGCCCATGGCTAGTGCTCAATTAAAATTTCCGGATCCAGTCTGACAACTGGGGATAATTCTACTGTAAGATATATGTGGCTAGACATCTCTATCAGAATATCCTTCTTTTTTTAACTCTTCATTAATTAGAGAGGCACAAAACCAAGCATAGAGTACAGCTGGATATTAAGCTGATGATTTCGTACAATAAAAACTTTCCCCACCCACCCTCTTAAATTCTCCTCCATGATGTCAGGACCACTCAACCCTAATACAATACAATTCATAGGTTTCTCCCCTCCCTCCCTTCTCCCTACCTTGGTTGGGATGTTGGCATCACACCAAAGTTCCTTTGTTTCCTGTCAGCACCATGTAGTACCACAAGCCCATGGTAGGTAATACACTTTACCCACACATTTTCAAACATCTTGGGGCACCGCCTACTTTCAAATACTACCCTTTTAGCTTCCATGCAGATATTCATTCACTCCTTCCACTGTACTATGATAGGTGCTTGTGTCTGCCCTCACAACCTGGCCACGTCTCACTTGTTTACCATGAACCCCAACATGCAAAATCTCAGTGGTCAACCCGGAATTTCTACGTCATTTGGGATCCCCCAGAGTATTACCTGGATAATTCCCAGTATCTCCAGGCCTGTAGGAAAGTATGATCTGCTTTCATGGTTCCCCCCACTTTTTGCTTGCTGTCAGTGTGTTTTTGACCTAATCTGCTGGGAGCCTGCTAATCAGGATCCTAGCAACGGTGTTTTCTCACTTAAATTGACAAGGTAAGTACTTTGTTACCTCCACAATTGGCTAATGGTGTACCCTTGTAAGTCCCTAGTATATGGTACTGAGGTACAGAAGGCATAGGTATACCAGGGGTCTCTCATGGGCTGCAGCAGGTATTGTGCCACCTATGGCAGTCCAATTAAACTGTGACTACAGGTCTGCCATTGCAGCCTGTGTGAGTTTGTTCTTGCACCTCTCACAACAGATATGACTTTCCTTATATCCGAGGTCACTACACATAAAACCTATAGGTCACCACCATTTGGCAGGCTCTTCAGTCCTGAGGGCAGGGTGCTTGGTTATGAGTGTGAGGGTGTCCCTGCATGAGCAGAACACCCTCTTACAAATCCTGCAGTCGATTCTCCAGGCTTTGTATGTTTGGTCAGACATTTTTAGACATATAGTGGACATTAGCCATTACAAAATGTCTAACTATATAGTGGCTGAACTGAACTTGGTCATGTTTGGTATCAAACATGTTGGAATCATACCCCCAACGACCAAGTTACTTTCGTTCGGTAGCAATATATCTGTAAGAACCATTAATAGTGATAGATTCAAGAGTGAATCTGGAAAGTTTTCGTCAACAGTACCCGTGCGCGTGAGAAGATGGTGTCCTGCGGTTCTGCGTCCGTCGTTTGTGTTGTGGTCGCCGAGATGATGTCGCCGCAGCTACTCAAACACCGGCCTTGCGCGCTTACGTCAGTTCTGTACACGACTTTCTGCGCCAGAAATGCAAAGCCACGCAAGATACTGACCACTGGTGCTTTAATATTAGGGCCCTGAAAGGGATGACCTTAACCCTAGAAATCAGTTCGCAGAACGGGGAGGATGGGTGGGGCAGTAAGGAATCTATCACTACTAATGTTTCTTACAGATATATCGTTACCGAAGGAAAGTAACTTATTCATCTGAAAGAAACACATAGTGATAGATTCCTTACCTTAGAATAGATACCCCAGCAATACCAACCCCGGTGGTGGGTCTCGGAACCAAGATCACACCTGGAAGTCTCGGAGAACAGAACGGCCAAAGAAGACGTCTCTCCGGACTTGGCTGTCCAGGCAATAGTGCTTAGTAAAAGTGTGCAGCGAGGCCCATGTAGCTGCCTGACAGATGTCTTGCAGGGGGACACCACGTCCCAACGCTGTAGTGGCTGCCGTTGCCCTGGTGGAATGGGCTCGCAACCCCAATGGAGCTTCCTTTTTAGCCTGAGAATAACAGGCTTTAATACACAAAACAACCCATCTGGAGATCGTCCGCTTGTTTGCTGTCCGACCTTTCTTGGCGTCCACGTAGCCAACAAAGAGCTGGCCATCCACCCGGAACTGTTGTATGCGGTTTAAGTAAAACGAGAGCACACGTTTTGGGTCCAGACGGTGGAGCCTCTCTGCCTCTCTAGAAGGATGCGGAGGCGGAGAGAAGGTGGGCAAAGTGATGGTCTGCCCGATGTGAAAGGCAGTGACAACCTTTGGCAGAAAGGATAGACCTGTTCTGAGCACAACCTTGTCCGGATGGACAGATAGAAAGGGAGGTTTACAAGAAAGGGCCTGGAGCTCACTCACTCTCCTAGCAGAGGTGATGGCAACCAGGAAAGCAGTAGACGAAGAAGACAGTTGTGAAGAGGCTCAAAGGGAGCGCACGTTAAATATGTAAGAATGAGATACAAGTCCCACCGAGGCATTACGAAATGAATAGGAGGGAAAAGATGTGTAATGCCTTTAAGAAATCTATTTACAACAGGGGACTTGAAAAGAGAGGGCTGATTAGGGAGCCAGAGAAAGGCAGCCCTTGATAGTGCCCAGAGCAGCGCCCTGCCGGGCCAGAGAAAGAAGGAACAGAAGTACTTCTGAAAGAGGGGCAGAAAGGTGATCCACAGCCTTTGCTGTGTACCATGCCACAAATTTGTTCCACCTGCTGGCGTACATCAACTTAGTGGAGGGACGCCTGGCTGCCAGAATGACATCACAGACTTCCGGAGGCAAGTCAAAAGGAATCAACTGCCACCGCTTAATCTCCATTCAAAAAGGTGGAGGTTGGACAGGTTCGGGTGGAGGAATATCCCCTGCTGTTGCGACAGAAGATCCTCCCGAAGAGGCAGACGGATCTGGGGATCGATGGTCATACTGAGTAGCTCGGGATACCATACTTTTCGAGCCCAATCCGGAGCCACAAGAATGACTTGGGCCTCTGACTTCAGCACTCTGGGTAGCAGTGGTATAGGCGGAAAGGCGTACAACAGACAGCAACTCCACTCACGACGAAAAGCGTCGTCTAGAGAGTGCTGCCTTGGATAATCCAGCAAGCAGAACTGCTGACATTGCACGTTCTCTTCGCTGGCAAATAGATCTAACCAAGGCTCTCCCCACTGTTGAAAGAGACTTTGTGCCACTGCCCAGTGAAGATGCAATTTGTGATCCATCATGCACCTGGGGCTGATTTCGTCCGCCCTGGCGTTCAAAGAACCTGCCAAGTATTGAACCACCAAGGAAATACCTTGATGTTCCAGCCATGTCCAGAGACGCAGAGCCTCCTGACATAGGGTCCACGACCCCACCCCGCCTTGCTTGTTGCAGTACCACATGGCGGTGGTGTTGTCTGTGAACACCTGCACTGAAGGAATGCCTTCAGTGCAAGTAAGATCGCCCGGAGCTCTAGATGGTTGATATGGAGCCTGGACTCCGCCGGAGACCAGAGGCCTCTGATCTACGCCTCTCCCATGTGGCCACCCCATCCCAGGAGGGACGCATCTGTCACCACTGTGTGCTCCGGTTGGGGAAGGGAGAGTGATCTGCCACTGACCGAATGCTGATTTGTGAGCCACCACTGCAATTGTTGTACAGTGCCCTCCGAGATCTGGACGCGCTCGGACAGGTTCCCCAGATGCTGTGCCCAGTGGAACATCATGTCCCACTGCAGAGTCCGCATATAATAATAATAATAATAAAGTCGTTTATAAAGCGCCTGGCGACGCCATCCCGGCGTGTCCCGGTGCTGTGGAGATAAAGATTAGCAAGCAACATTAACACCTCCCCCGCCCAAGCTATGCTTTATAGATTATACAAGTGGGTTTTTAAAAGACTTCTGAACTTGGCCTCCGATCTTTCCAGTCTGAGGCATATCGGGAGTCTGTTCCAGTTTAGAGCTGCTACAACTCTAAAAGAGCGACCTCCCAGTTTGGCGCTTTTTACACGGGGAATCGTCAGCTGGCCCGTCCCTTCTGAGCATAGAGCTCTTCTAGGCTCATACCTATGTACCAGGTCTTGGAGATAGGATGGAGCTTTATGCCAAAGTATCCTATGGCATATTAGGAGAGATTTGTACATAACTCTCTTCTTGACCGGCAGCCAGTGTAGAGTCGCGAGAGCAGGTTTAGATGCTGCTCTTTTGGGGAGTCTCAGGACAAGACGAGTGGCCGTATTTTGAAGAACTTGCAGACGTCCCATGCTTTTTTCTGTGGCGCCTAAAAACAGGACATTCCCGTAATCCATACGGGACGTCACGAGAGCCTGGGTCATGGTGCGTCTGGCTTCAAGAGGAAGTAGATCTAAGGTGTGATTGAGTGTTTTTAGCACCCCAAAACACTTTCCCACTAGGCGACGAATGTGGCCTTCGTAGGATAGAGTGGGATCAACCCATATCCCCAGATTCTTTGCCTCCTTACAGGGAATAGGCGTTGGACCCAGACATGATGGCCACCAGTCCGCTGTCCAGCTCAGGTTTGCCCCACCGACCACCATTACCTCGGTCTTGGAGCCGTTTAACTTCAAACAATGCGAGTTCATCCATACGGCCAAAGCCTGCATATAGGCCTTGAAGTTGGATGCCGCCGTTGAGGGTGCTCGAGACAGAGAGATCAGCAGTTGGGTGTCATCAGCGTAGGAGACTAACTCCACTCCGTACGCTTGCACCACTTCGGCCAGGGGGCCATGTATATATTAAATAAAGGACTCAGGGCAGAGCCCTGAGGCACCCCTGTTCCAAGGCCATCTCTGATGATCTAAAGGAGCCTCGTTGAACCTGAAAGCTTCGGCCTGTGAGGAAGGATTTCAGCCACCCCAGAGCGGAATCCGTAACACTCGCTTTGTTTAGACACTGCATCAAGATGGAATGAGCTACAGTGTCAAACGCCGCACTGAGGTCTAACATCACCAGTGCCATGGTGTGTCCGGCATCCGCCCCTCGTCTTAGGGTCTCAGTCGCTCTCAGACGGGCCGTCTCAGTCGAGAAACCAGACCGGAAGCCTGATTGAGAAGAATGCAGGATGTTAGTGTAGGAAGGTGGATATCTGACTATGGTTACCCCCAACTTTTTGCCTAGTGTTTTGCTGGTTTTTGACTTAGTTGGCCTGGGATCCTGCTATTCAGGACCCCAGGCTTCCTGCTCTCTCTGTTAAAATTGACAACCATGTACCTTAGGTGCATTTACCAATTGGTACTGGGCCACCTTATCAGTCCCTGTACAGTATGGATAAGTTACTTACCTGTAATTCTAGTTCTCTTCCAGGGGTATCCTCATCAAAGTCATAAGCACTGAATATTCCCGCCCATGTGCGGGACCCCGGAAACAATATAAAAATATATATGTATAAAACACATATATCTCGCTCCACATATATGTATGTACATATATCATTTTTCTCACATCAATGCAGCCCCAAAACTGAGGCTAAACAATGCAAACACATATACATGAACTGCAATTAGTAAGGAATCAAAAAACACATTAGGTCAAAAAATCCTTGAACTTTGTGTTTTAATGAGTCAAACCACTCATAAATCCTGAAAATTGCTTATAAATAGACATTGTTAGCCCTCAGGCTGCATTGTAAAACAATATCATAGAAAATGAAACCATTTTCACAATAACTGGCACCGTGCCTTTAAGGCAGCCATGACCCCAGGCTTCCCATCATGCCTCAGGGGTGACAGTTAGGTCAGTTGTTCTTTGCATAACCCTGAAGACAGGGCTCAACCACAAGATTGAAAACAAAACAGTACCAAATCTCATTTACCTGGGGAGGCGGGTGGGTTGCTTATGACTTTGATGAGGATACCCCTGGAAGAGAACTAGGATTACAGGTAAGTAACTTATCCTTCTCTTCCAGGGGATCCTCATCAATAGTCATAAGCACTGAATAGAATAGCAAGCCCACCAACCACCTGCAGGTAAATGAGAAGTACATGACCCAACCAATCATAACAGCCAAAAGAAATTCTAGCTGTTAAACAGATTCCTCAGGGAGGCCTGGCCCACCTGGGTATCTGCTCTCGTGTCAGAATCTAGACAGTAATGTCTGGTAAATGTATGGACAGACCTCCAGGTCGCCGCTTTACAAATCTCAGACATGGGCACATCCTGCAGGTAAGCCGCCGTGGCTGCTCTACCTCTAGTAGAATGCGCCTTAGGGGAACCCCCTAAAGTCTTCTGTGCCAATTGGTAAGCAAGCTTGATACACGAAACGATCCACCTGGAGATAGAACGTTTCGAGGCTGCATGACCAGTCCTGATCGAACCGTAGTTAACAAACAATTGATCAGAATGTCGAATAGACTTGGACCTGTCCAGATAGAACTTTAAAACCCTTTTCGGGTCCAGAGAGTGTAATGCCCTCTCAGCTGGAGTAGAGGGATTAGGAAAGAAAGTGGGTAAAGAGATAGACTGATTGACATGAAAATCTGATACCACTTTAGGCAGGAAAGAAGGATGCGTTCTAAGCACCACTCTGTTCAGATGAAAAACCGTATACGGTTCTTTAGTACATAGGGCCTGAATTTCGCTCACCCTACGGGCTGACGTAATCGCTATCAAAAAAGCCGCTTTCCAGGAAATATGCTGTAAAGAAGCTTTATGAATAGGCTCAAAAGGTGAACCCATCAATTTTGATAGGACTAGGTTCAGCTCCCAAGGCGGAGCAGGAGGCCGAACAGGAGGGTACACTTTCTTTAGACCCTGTAGGAAATCTTTTACTGCAGGAAGCTGAAAAAAAGAAGTTTGTGAAGGTGATCGCCTATAAGCTGTAATAGCGGCTAAATGCACCTTAATGGAGTTAAACTTCAACCCTGCTTTAGTCAGGTACAACAAGTATGGGAGAACTGCTTCTTCCTGACTTTTTACCGGATTGTGACCATTCTGCATGCACCACATATAGAATCTCTTCCACTTGCATGCATACGAATGTCTAGTGGAAGGGCGTCGTGCTTCTTTCAGAATGGCCATGCAGTCCTGTGGCAGCCCTAGATGGCCGTACTGTATGACCTCAGGAGCCAAGCTGCCAAGTTCAGTGACGGAAGGTTGGGATGGTGAATCCTCCCGTTCATCTTCGACAACAGGTCCTGCCTGCATGGAAGCCTCTTGTGAGGAGACACTGGTAGGTGAAGTAGGTCTGTGTACCACCATTGTCTCGGCCAGTCTGGGGCAATCAGGATCATCGTTGTGCACGAGTGGTTCAGCTTGCTCACCACCTTCGGGATCAGCGGAAGGGGTGGGAAGGCGTACACAAACTGCCCCGACCAGTCCATTAACAGAGCATTCCCTCTCGTTCCTGGTCGATAGAACCTGGAGGCGAAGCTTGGGCATTTGGTGTTTTCGTCGTCTGCGAAGAGATCTATTGAAGGACGACCCCAAGACTGGAAAATGTCGTCTAGCACTTCGTCGTTGAGAACCCAGTCTTCTCTGTCTTCGAAGTGCCGACTTAGAGCGTCCGCCCTCACGTTCTGCTCTCCTGGGAGGTGGACTGCCTGAACAGACAACTTGCGAGCTAGAAGCCAATGCCAGATGCGCTGCGCTTCCAGAGACAGAGTCCTTGAGCGTGTTCCTCCCTGCTTGTTTAAATAGTACATCGTGGTGGTGTTGTCCGTCTGTACTAGAATCATTTTCTCCTGAAGCGAGGGAAGGAACGCTTTGAGAGCCAGGTGAACGGCTCTCAACTCCAGCAAGTTGATATGATAAGTGCTTTCCTTGGGAGACCACAGACCCTGCACTTGTAGGGGTCCCATGTGCGCTCCCCATCCTTGCAATGATGCATCTGTGATGATCGTTTGTGTTGGAGGCGGTTGATGGAAGAGAACCCCCATCTGCATGTTCTGTCTCTTTGTCCACCACTGGAGGGAAGATTGAGCAACCTCCGACAAAGTGATCCGATCGTCCCACTGATCTGAGTGTTGGTCCCATTTGTCCTCCAGATCCTGCTGAAGAGGACGCATCCGAAGTCTGGCGTTCGGCACTAGGAAGATGCAGGAAGCCATCGACCCCAAGAGCGAGGCTATCTTCCGCACCTTCTGGGACCTGTGGAGAAGAACTTGTTGGCACTTGAGGGCTATCGAAAACTGTCTCTCCTCCGAAGGAAACACTTTTCCTACTTCGGAGTCTAGCAGAGCTCCTAGGAAGTGGATCCTCTGAGTTGGTTGTGATACAGACTTGTTGAAATTGACATGTAGACCTAGACGTTGACAAAGTTCTATGCATGTCTTGAATTGATTCCTTACATTGCCTGGAGTTGGACCTTTCAACAGCCAATCGTCTAAGTATGGGTATACAAAGACTCCCCTGCGGCGTAGAGCTGCCGCCACCACTGCGACACACTTGGTGAACACTCTGGGAGCCGACTTCAACCCAAACGGGAGGACTTTGAACTGGTAGTGAGAGGTCCCCACCCGGAACCGAAGGAATCTTCTGTGATCTTGCCGTATTGGAATATGGAAGTACGCATCTTGAAGGTCCATCGAACACATCCAATCCCCCTGCCTGAGATGTGGATATATCTGATGAAGCGCCAACATGCGAAACTTTTCTTTTCGTACATGCAGATTGAGTGTTCTCAAGTCCAGAATGGGCCTGTATTCTTCCTTCTGGCCCTTTTTTCTGACCAGAAAATACCTCGAGTACACTCCTTTCCCCCTTTGGGACACCGGAACTCTCTCGATGGCTTCTTTCTCGAGGAGTGTAGCTACTTCTGCTTTTAACCTTTGTAGCTGGTGACTTGATGTTGACATCGGGGAAACGTGCGGAGGTAGACGATGGAAACGAAGACAGTACCCATTCAGCAGCGTAGACAACACCCATTGATCTTTGGTGATGGCCTGCCACTCTGTCCTGTGATGCGCAATGCTTCCCCCCACTGGAGTGGGTAACGGCGCTGGGGGAAGTGAAGACTCATTGCTTCTGCTGCGCTTTATTGAAGTTGTTGCCTTGGCGCTGATTTCCATTTCCCTTGGAATTGCCCTTGCCTTTGTACTGTGTCTTTTGCTGGCCCTGCTGGTTCTGGCCTTTCTGCCATTGAGGGGTTTGAACCCTCTGCTTCGAATAACCCTTGTTGTTCGAACGGAATTTCTTCTTAAATTCCTTTTTCTTCTCGAGTCCCACCGCTTTGAGAGTGTCCAACTCGGTCTTCATCCGCTGCATTTCCTCATCCGCACTTGCTCCAAAGAGAGATGTGCCTGAAAAAGGAAGGTTCAGGATTCTTGCTTGAGCCTCCGGTTTTAATGCTGTGAGGCGTAACCAAGATGTTCTCCTTGCTGTAACTCCGTGCACATAGCCATGTGCCGCCAGAGTTGCCCCATCTGCTGCCGATCCTATAATCTGGTTGGAGACTTGACTGCCCTCCATCAGAACCTCCTCAAAGTCCTTTCTGTCTTCTTCAGGGAGCTTTGCGGTAAATCTCTGAAGTGAGTCCCACAGAGACCTGTCATACCTGCCGAGCAGGGCTTCCGCGTTAGAAACCTTGAGGAAAGAGGCTGAGGTGTTACACACCCTTCTCCCCCATGAGTCCTGCACCTTGCTATCCTTATCCGGAGGTACCGTGGATGAGGAAGCCACCGCATTGGATTTTCTTGCCGCCGTAATGATCACTGAATCTGGCGGGGGATCAGCTTTGAGGAACAGAGGATCCTTTTCCGGAGGACGATACTTTTTGAGAATCCTCGCTGGAACGGACTTCACCGTTGCCGGAGTGAGGAAGACTTCATTCACATGTTCCATTATACCCGAAACCAACGGCAACAACGGTTTGGGTGCTGATCTATGTTGCAGGGTTTCGAATATGACAGTCGTCTTGACTTGTGGAGCTGTCATCGGTACTCCCAGTTTCAGGGCTCCCCTACCCAAGATATCTTGGAACGAGAAAATATCCTCAGTTGGAGACACTCTTGAGCGTGGACTGTTAGTAAGAGTCGGGGAGTAATCCCTGTGAGATCGTGTTCTCAACGAACTTGAAGAACTACTTGTCCTCCTGGACCTAGTTCTTCTGCTAGAACGCGTCTTGGAACGAGATCTCTCTCTGTGACGAGAATGTCTCTTGCTTGAGTGTTTAGAACGAGACCTTTCTCTGCGAAGAGGTTGGTCTCGATATCGCTTTAGGCTCTCCGCCGTCTCCTTGTCCTTTGCCCAGTGGTGAAGAGGTCTATTCCACCTTGGGGAAAGATGAACAGAAGGAGACTTGTGGATGGGATCCTTCTCAGGTGTACGCGACCGTTGAGGTCGTTCCGTTCGATCCTGTTGCGATCTTGCAGGGGATTCGGACCTCCCCCTATTAGATGCGCCGCCCCGTCCATCCGAGGATCTGCCACTCCGAGATGATGAGGATGATGAGGAAAGACTCACCAGAGATCCAGAGGGAGACCTTGAGCGAGATCTTTCTTCTGCAAGTCTCCGTCTCTTGGCGGGGGGATCCTGCACTGGAGATTGTTCCCCCTCCGCAGCCGATGCTGAACCTGGAGAACCCAACTGTGGCTCTAGGGCATGAGTCTGGACTAACAAGTCACTTCCCTTGTCCCGAACCACCTCCTTTAATTTTGTAGGAGTAACGTTCTTTGTTTGCGAAGAACTTCTCTCCCTGGATCTTTGTTGATCCCTCGACGGTGGTTGTATCGACGCCGAGCAGGAAGACGCTCCTTCGACGTCGACCGTGATTTCTCCGTCGACCTCGGGTGGCAATGGCTGTCCTTCGACGTTGAAGGCTGTCTGTTCGACGTCGATGGAGGCTGTTTCGACGCCGATCGCCGTTGACTTGATGGCGACTGGGCGTGCCTCGACTCCAAATGCCGCTCCGACGTCGAACGCTCTCGTCCAGGCGTCGACGTTGGCTGCATCGACGTCGACCGATGATGTGTCGACAGAGGCTCCCTCGACGTCGAACGACCATGGCTAGTCGTCGACCGAGGATGGCTCGACGTCGAACGTCGATGGACCGACGTCGACGGAGAATGCCTCGACGTCACAGCATGACGATGCTGTTTCGACGTCACACGGCTCGCCGTCGAGCTCTTCCGCTTCGACGGCGACCTGTCCCTCGACGCTGACTGAAGCGGAGGTACCTTCCATGTAGACGCTGAAGACATCTTCTTCGTCGCCGTCGACTGCTTCTCCAACGCCGATCCCGACGTCGAATGTGAACCAGTCGGGGCTCCTCTCGACATCGACCGCGTCTTCCGACTTTTCTGCTTCTTGGGAGATCTTCCTCTCTCAGAAAGCCCATAAGCTCTAATCCTCTCTCGATCCTTAAGAGTCCTGGAAGATAAAACCTGGCAGTGTTCACAGGTTTTAGAGGAATGAGAGTCTGGTAGGCACAGGATACAGACTGAATGAGAGTCAGTCTTTGTCTTTTTCCTTCCACATGAAGGACAGTTGTTGAAGAGAGAAGGCATCTTTGACAGGAAAAATACCTTTTTTAAGCACAAAAAGTGTTCAAACAGCACTCTATGTCTAAAAGACGTCGAGTGAAGTCAAAAATTCTAGTAAAAGCTGAATATTTTTTGACAGAAAGTCAAAAAGAAAAGGAGCTGTTTCACCAGGGTCCTGACTGAAGGAGCCGGAAAGAACAACTGACCTAACTGTCACCCCTGAGGCATGATGGGAAGCCTGGGGTCATGGCTGCCTTAAAGGCACGGTGCCAGTTATTGTGAAAATGGTTTCATTTTCTATGATATTGTTTTACAATGCAGCCTGAGGGCTAACAATGTCTATTTATAAGCAATTTTCAGGATTTATGAATGGTTTGACTCATTAAAACACAAAGTTCAAGGATTTTTTGACCTAATGTGTTTTTTGATTCCTTACTAATTGCAGTTCATGTATATGTGTTTGCATTGTTTAGCCTCAGTTTTGGGGCTGCATTGATGTGAGAAAAATGATATATGTACATACATATATGTGGAGCGAGATATATGTGTTTTATACATATATATTTTTATATTGTTTCCGGGGTCCCGCACATGGGCGGGAATATTCAGTGCTTATGACTATTGATGAGGATCCCCTGGAAGAGAAACCTTAGGTATCCAGGGCATAGGTGTACCCAGGGCCTACCAGGGGCTGAAGCACGTATTGTGCCACCCCTGGCTGGCCATCTAAATTGACACAACTGGCTGCACGACAGCTGGGGCAAGGTGGTGTAATCACCCTTTGCTTTAGATATAGTTACCTATATCTAAACGTAAAATGGACACATATATTCCTATCAGTCACTCCTATGGAAGGCCTTATCAGTCCTGAAGGCAGAGTGCTTGGAATTATGTGAGATGATGCTCTGGCCCGTTTGCAGCTTGCGGAACCAAGTCCTAATAGCTGTTCCATGATAACGCTATACCATATACTCTTAAGTGCATTATAATCCTCGCGGTTAAATGCTAACTCTGGTATAACATTATCAAAACATGTCGAGTAAGGTGTCATACGAATTGGAATACTACCCCCTCGCCAATTCTGGCGACGGGGGTAGCATTCCACCCTTCTAGAGGGACACGACATGTATGTAACTGAGAACCCCGGTTAAAGTTAACTCGAGCCTTGGCATCACAAAATGGATGCTGCCACCACAGACACAAGTCTGACCTCCTGCTGTTGGGAGTCCTTCCAGCGAGGCGGCTTGGACAAAGGGTTTCCTGCCTTGGGAGGTGCTAGCACCACCCCAGACAGGATTTTGTGTATTGGGTAGGATAGGCCTGAAAGGAATGAGACATGCCCGGGGCACACAAGGTGTCCTGTGCATACACCGGTTCAAACCCGTTGCTGGGGCATCCCTGCCCCAGCTCTGGCGGGAAGCCGGACAAAGGATAAGGGGTGTAGCCACCCCCCTTCCTGGTCCCACCCAGGGGAGGGACCTAGTCAGTAGTGCAGCCCCCTTTAGCAGGATAAAGGTAGGAGCTGGTCCCATTCCAAATTAGATTATCCTGAACATATTCTACAAGAAGAAACTCTGGACTTCGACTTTCTGCTCCACAGAAGACTGAAGAATCTCCCTTGTGGAAAAGGAGTGTCCACCCTGCACAAGCAGGCACCATCAAGCGTCCAGCGGCTTCCCTTTGTCGTCTTCCTTCCAGGATCCAGACTTCAGAGCCCGACGAGACCCGGATTCCCAGACCTCTCCTGACCTCTCATTGCACCGCCTGCCCGACGAGGAGCATTGCCTATGATGAAGCATGACACTCGCAAGGGTGTGTGAGGCCATTATATCCAACAAATTGGATACCCAGGGGTGGTCCTCCATTGAGCACTAGCCCTTATACCTTAGTGACCTTCTCCTTCTTTCTTTCTCCCCCTAGGAAAAGCCCAGTCATCCTTCTCTAAGTGTGCCATCAGTCGAGAGTTAGCCACTTTCTCAGCCACCTTAGCCAGGTATGGTAGTAGAGAGATTGGCCTCAGGTTCTCAAGTACTTCATGGCTCACATTGGGTTTCTTCTTTATAGGAAGAACTACTGCTTTCTTCCAGTCTTCCGGAAGCGTTTTGGAGACAAACGAAGTCTGAAGTACATGCCTGATGTAAGGTTCCAGAACCAGCAAGCTCTCTCCCAACACCCTAGGGGGTGCCGGGTCCCGAGGGGAGCCAGACTTAATCCCCTGACAAATGCTGCGAAGCACCTCCGGGGTCGGAACCGAAAAATACTTCAGACTGTTTTCTTAATTACTTGCCCCTGTGACTTCCTCAAAACTTAGACCACTTTCAGGTTTGTTAGAAAAGGTAGCGTAAATATCCCTGACCTTTCCTGCAAAGTATTCTGCTACTCTGTTACACTCTGCCACCCAGTCGTTATCTGGGGCATTAGAGCTTGCTACCAAAGAGATCTCCTTAAAAATCTTTAAGAGTTCTTTCGAGGAGTTTTCTGCCTCCCCGATACGATTTTTATAATGGGTGGCTTTAGCTCCTCGCACCATAGTTTGGTACTTTCTCTGTGCCTCCTTATAAGTTGTCTTCATCTGAGGGCAAAAGTCCACCCTCCATCTACGCTCCATTCTTTTGCAGTCTGATTTTGCAGCCTGCAGATCGGGTGTGAACCAAGGAGCAGACCTTTTACCTCTGCTCCCCGCCTTAGATAGACACATCGGGGCCGCCGCATCGAGGGTACTAAGAATGCGCTCCTCTAGTTTATTATTTGCGCTTTCGCAGTCAGCGCCCCCCCGGCGGACCCCCTTCCTGCAGCAGTTTTCTACAGGTGTCTTGTGAAAAGTGCTTCCATTTGCGACAGGGGTAGCTCTTATTCTCCCCTCTTTGTGTGTCTATCGCTAAGATGTTTATTTTGAAGGGGATTAAGTAGTGATCCGACCAAGGTACAGGAAGGGGAGTATCCACCCTCACTCCGTCCCAGCTTCCAAACACTGGATCCAGTAGATGGCCATGCTTATGGGTCGGAGTAGTGTTTTTCAATTCTAATTGTAATGCCTGCACCTCTTGCCTCAAGTCTATGGCCTCCTTGACCTGCTCATCTTCAAGATGGATGTTGAGGTCTCCTAACACCAGCAGTCTGCTCTTCCTTATAGCTAAATGAGCAATACCTTCCACCAGACTAGTCTTAAAATCTTTACGCCCTCCTGGGGGTCTATATACCAGGATCCCCGATACAGAGTACTGAGGTCCTAGTTTCAAACTTAAAATGTCCGGCTTCGCAGCAATCTATTTTTAGGTGTAACTTGGCGGTATAGCTTCTATTATGTCCGGGTCAGAGTTCTCCCCCAGCCAAGTCTCCGTTAGGAAGAGAAAGTCCAGCTTCTCATCCAAAAAGAGTTCCCAGATCTGATTACTGTGCTTACTTAGCGATCTGCAATTCAGCAAGCCTCCCTGGAATCTCTTATTGCATATCCCACTAGCCGGTTCCCTCCTACCCTTAAAGGAACACAGTAAGCAGTCTCGGAGTGTTAATGCCTCCATAGAGTGCCAACATGGCCCCGCCCTGGGTGGACGTAGATTTAGCAGTTCCTGTCTCCCATAGTGAGTGTGGGTCTGCTTAATTCGCACAGGGGTCGTGGCCCCAGGCCCCGTCCGGCCACGGACGGGCGCAGACGGGCTTAACTTTTGCGCAACTTTGGCGCGCCTCCATCGCGCCCGTTGCACGCGTCCGCTACGCGGACGCTGTCCCACGCACATAAGTAGGAAGTAAGGCCGGGGGGAGGGACAGCTAGAGCGCTGACCTGACTGCTATGTGCCCGGAAGTGCTGTGCTCCTCCTCACCCTCCGCATCAAATGCCCATAATGGACGCGGCGGACCGGGGCGGGAGTGCAGTATGTGAGTGACCCCCCCAAACTTTTAGTCAGCCCAGAAGTAGAGTGCACGTAATTTTTAAAAACAGAATCAGCTCAAGTGCAATGCAAATCGTAGGAACCTGCCACCAGTACTCGCTCACACTATGTTTTAAAAACAGCATTACAATCGCTAATACATTAAAAACGCTATAAATCAGCGCCCACAGTGCAATGCTTGCAGCACACAAGCGGATAGAGTCTGCTTCTGCCACCGGCTTACTTGTCTCCACAGCGTGGCCACGTTCCTCCCCACTTTTTATTGAGGTCGTCTACAGCGCAGCTAGAGCGCTGACCTGACTGCTATGTGCCCGGAAGTGCTGGGCTCCTCCTCACCCTCCGCATCAAACGCCCATAATGGACGGGGCGGACCGGGGCGGGAGTGCAGTAGGTGAGTGACCCCCCCCGAACTTTTAGTCAGCCCAGAAGTAGAGTGCACGTAATTTTTAAAAACAGAATCAGCTCAAGTGCAATGCAAATCGTAGGAACCTGCCACCAGTACTCGCTCACACTATGTTTTAAAAACAGCAGTACAATCGCTAATACATTAAAAACGCTATAAATCAGCGCCCACAGTGCAATGCTTGCAGCACACAAGCGGATAGAGTCTGCTTCTGCCACCGGCTTACTTGTCTCCACAGCGTGGCCACGTTCCTCCCCACTTTTTATTGAGGTCGTCTACAGCGCAGCTAGAGCGCTGACCTGACTGCTATGTGCCCGGAAGTGCTGGGCTCCTCCTCACCCTCCGCATCAAACGCCCATAATGGACGGGGCGGACCGGGGCGGGAGTGCAGTAGGTGAGTGACCCCCCCCGAACTTTTAGTCAGCCCAGAAGTAGAGTGCACGTAATTTTTAAAAACAGAATCAGCTCAAGTGCAATGCAAATCGTAGGTACTTGCCAGCAGTACAATCGCTAATACATTAAAAACGCTCTAAATCAGCGCCCACAGTGCAATGCTTGCAGCACACAAGCAGATAGAGCCTGCCTCTGCCACCGGCTTACTCGTCTCCACAGCGTGGCCGCGTTCCTCCCCACTTTTTATTGAGGTCGTCTACAGCACAGCTAGAGCGCTGACCTGACTGCTATGTGCCCGAAAGTGCTGGGCTCCTCCTCACCCTCCGTATCAAACGCCCATAATGGACGCGGCGGACCGGGGCGGGAGTGCAGTAGGTGAGTGACCCCCCCAAACTTTTAGTCAGCCCAGAAGTAGAGTGCACGTAATTTTTAAAAACAGAATCAGCTCAAGTGCAATGCAAATCGTAGGAACCTGCCAGCAGTACTCGCTCATACTATGTTTTAAAAACAGCAGTACAATCGCTAATACATTAAAAACGCTCTAAATCAGCGCCCACAGTGCAATGCTTGCAGCACACAAGCGGATAGAGTCTGCCTCTGCCACCGGCTTACTCGTCTCCACGATCTGGCATGATTGGTCAGAAGGATGCAGGAGGCCATGAGGCCCAGCAGCCTCAAGGTCATCCTGACCGAAACCCAGGACAAGATCGGAATCATAGCCCGAATGTCCCGGCCTCGCTGTTCGGAGAATAAACCCGAAACTGCGCCGTGTCCAGAACCGCTCCGATGAAGAGGAGGAGCTTCTGAGAGGGAATCAGGTGCAACTTCAGCACGTTGATGGAGAACCCCAACAAATGAAGCAGGTCTGCCGTAATCTGGAGGTAGGAGTTGACTGCGGCTAGGGTGCTCGACCTCGGACCTGGGGATCTGGGTTCGAGTCTCGGTAACGACGCCAAAAACCTCCTGTGATTCTGGGCAAATCACTTAATCTCCCCGTGCCTAAAAAAAAATAAAATGAAAGTGTGTCCTCATGTAACGTAACTGGAAAATATGTAAAGCGCTCTGATACCTGATTCGGTTCGGGTCTAGTTCACGCTATATAAAACTGCAAAAAAAAAAAAAAAAAAGATCCCGCCTTTAAAACCCAGTCATCGAGATAGAGGAAGACTAAAACTCCTGATCTGCGCAGATGAGCTGCAACCACTGCCATCACTTTCATGAACACCCGAGGGGTGCTGGTAAGGCCAAAAGGGAGCACAGTGAACTGAAAGTGCTCATGGACTACCGTGAACAGTAGGTAACGCCGGTCGGCCGGCAGGACTGGGATATGAAAGTAAGCGTCCTGCAAGTCCAACGCTACCATCCAGTCTTGCGGGTCTAGGGCAGACAAGACCTGAGCAAGTGTGAGCATCTTGAAATTCTTCTTCCGAAGGAAGCGACTGAGGTTCCGAAAGTCTAAGATAGGACACAGGCCCTTGTCCTTCTTTGGAACCAGGAAGTAGTGGGAATAACAACCACGGCCCACTTCTAGTGTTGGAACGTGCACGATGGGCCCCTTGGCCAAGAGGGCTGCAACTTCCTGCTGGAAAAGTGTCAAGTGATCTCCTGACATGCGGTGGTATTGAGATGGCATGTCTGGAGGGGTAGTCTTGAAGGGGAGTGAGTAGCCCCTTTGGACTATCTGTAAAACCCACCTGTCCAAAGTGATGGTACGCCAGTGGGGGAGGTGATGGCGAATCCTGCCGCCCACTGGCATTTGATGGGCCTGAAACACTAGGAAGGTTTCCAGGCAGTGGTGGCAGGGGTGGTGGTGGACTGACTCTCCCGCTGGCCCCTAGACCCACCTCGGCGGGTCCCACATCCGCGGCTGCACTGAGACTGTTGCTGCGCAGGCCTGTGGCTCTGAAACGAACGTGGCCATGAAAGGGGCGAAAAGCAGAAGCCGAAGTAGTGCGCGTGACCGTAAGGCTCAGGGACTTGGCTGTAGCCCGCGAGTCCTTAAAGCACTCCAACGCACTATCTGTCTTATCACCAAAAAGACGAGTGCCATCAAAGGGCATGTCCATCAGGGAGTTCTGGACATCCCCTGAAAAGCCAGTTGTCCTCAGCTAGGCGTGACGGCATAGCGCCACCGTCGTGGAAATCGCTCTGCCCAGCGAGTCGGCGGTGTCAAGGCCACACTGAATGGTGAACTTGGCTGCATCCCTCCCTTCAGCAATAGCTTGGGAGAGCACAGTCAGGGCCTCCTCCGGACACTGAGGCAGCACCTGCGTCACCGTATCCCACTGAGTGGGAATAAGGGCCCAAGAGGCAAGCAGTGTTCACAGACCGCAACCCTGAACTGGCAGAAGAGAAAATCTTCCCAAACTGCTCCAGTTTCTTGGATTCCCTGTCCGGAGGTGCAGAAGGGAAGGACCTTGGAGACGCAGAGGCTTGGACAACAAGGCTCTCAGGGGTAGGATGTTGGGAGAGGAAAATGGTGTCACCCGGGGCCGGGCGATGGCGTCGGGCCACGCTCCTATCCAGAGAAGCCTATGTGTTGGGCCTGGACCAGGTGCCCAAAAGAACAAGTGCATCATAAAAGGGCAGCAGCGGCTCCGCAGAGGAAGCCGCCTGCCAAAACACTTCTGTCAGGATGTTAGTCCTGACAGCCACTGTAGATAGCTTGAGGTGGAGAGCCTTGGCTGCCCTACGCACACCACTGAATAATTACCGCCCTCCACCGTAGCCACGGTAGAAGGAGACAATGTGCCAGGTTCTGTAGAGAAATCCAGTCCACCTGCGTCCTCCAAATCCTCTGCCCAGTCCGGGTCTAACTCGCATTGGGCTGCGAGAGGGTCTTCAAACCCCTCCCAGTCCTCCCCGTCCTACGTAACCTGCTGGGCAGGCAGAAAAGAAGAAGGCAGATGGAGAAAGGGTAGAAATTCACCATTGGCGTTGGAATCGGCGTCGATCGACACTGGTCCCGCACCGACACCATGTCGGGCTCGAAGCCGGGGACGACATCGGCCGGGCGGCCAGCCGACGCAAGCGGTGGTGCCTTAGACGTCGGTGGACGTCATATGAGGTCAACTGACGTCGGCTGGGATCCATGGGGGTCTCGCTGAGCCTAGTCCGGAGCCATTGACAATGAAGGGCGAGTCGAACCCGCGGGCCCGAAGGAGCGCTGGCGGGGCCTGTCGGGCCAAAAAGGCAAGCCATGGCTGACAGAAAGTTCTGCAGCTGGGCCAGAGTCGCAGACGTACCCGGGAAAGGCAGGTAGGCCGGTGGCAACTGCATAGGCTTCGCCAGAGCGGCGGTGGTGGCACCACCCGCTCCATCAACCATGTCGCGCAACAGGGATGGGGAAGGCGAAGAACAATGGCGCTTCTTCGACTTCTTGTGCTTTGCCTTACCTGATCCCCCCCCTGAGTGCGAAGACTTTGTTGAAAGATGGTGGTGGCTTCGCGACCGGTCCCCCGACCTCCAACGGGACCGGGACCTTGAACGGTGTGGAGCCTACTCCCAGGTCTCAAGCAACTCCCAGAAAGTTTTCAGAGCCATGGCCCGGCAGTCGGGGCACGACACGGGGTCTTGATCGCACCCCAGGCAGTAGAGACACTTGCAGTGCGGGTCCGTCACCGGCATCATGCGGGGACAAACATCGCAAGGTTTGTAACCGGGCATCCCTATGCACCTGGAGTCCATAGGCTCAAAAAAGACAGAGACAAAAGTCCCAAAAACTCAGTCAAAAATTGACTGGGGGTACTGCTCTCTCCGGATCAGCGCTTGCTGGTGCACAAAAAGAAAGAACTGACGTCAGCGTGCAAGGGCAGCATCTAAGTAGCTGCCTCAACGTCATCCCGGCGATCACAAAGCCTATGACGGACGCGGAGCCGCACAAGGCCACCTTCTGACGCACAGGGGTACTGCTGACGAAAACTTTCCGGATCCAGTCTGATGCCTGGGGGTAATTCTAAGGTAAGGAATCTATCACTAACGTGTCTCTTTCAGACAGAATGTCCTTAGAATGGGGAGGATGGGTGGGGCGGTAAGGAATCTATAACTAACCTATATTTCTTACAGCTATATCATTACCGAAGGTAAGCAACTTGTTCATCTGAAAGAAACAGTTATAGATTCCTTACCTTACAATAGATACCCCAGCTATACCAACCCCGGAGGCGGGTCTGCGAACCAAGTTCACACCAGAAAGTCCTGGAGAACAGAACGGCCAAAGAAGCCGTTTCTACGGACTTGGCTGTCCAGGATGAGTGTTTCGTAAATATGTGCAGCAATGCCCACGTAGCTGCCTGACATATGTCATTTAGGGGGACTCCTCGTCCCAAAGCAGTAATAGCTGCCGTCTCCCTGGTGGAATGGGCGCACAGCCCCACTGGAGGCTCCTTCTTAGCCAAAGAATAGCAGGCTTTGATGCACAAAACGACCCACCTGGAGATGGTCCATTTGTGCGTGGCCCGACCATTCTTAGCTCCTACGTAACCAAGAAAGAGCTTGCCGTCCACCCGGAATTGTTTGGTGCGATCCTAGTAGAGAGAAAGCGCATGTTTTGGATCCAGAATGTAGATCCTCTCTTCCTCTTTCGAAGAATGCGGAGGCGGAAAGAAGGTATAGAAAGTGATGGTTTGGCCAATGTGAAAAGAAGTAACCACCTTGGGAAGAAAGGAAGATCTAGTTCTAAGACGACCGTGTCCGGATGTACAGCCAGAAAGGGAGGCTTGGAAGACAGAGCTCGCAGTTCACTTACCCTGCGTGCAGAGGTGATGGCCAACAGAAAAGCAGTTTTCAAAGTGAGAAGTCTGAGAGAACAGTTATGCAGTGGCTCAAAGGGATACAAAAGGGGATGATGGACGGAGCGTTTGAACAAATCAAACACTCACCCCCAGTCAACTGATCTGGGTTTAATCCATCACCATTCTTTAGTTCACTCAGCCACCCCAGTTCAGACATGGCTATATGCAAATCAGTCTGACCCTGTGCCTCATGGGAACAGTGCAGCCCGAACTGCCAAGCCATGTCTTCCCAAAGGGAGCACACATGAGATATGTCAGAACTAATTTCAAGTCCCACTGGGGCATTACGAAGGGAACAGGAGGAAAAAGATGAGTAATGTCCTTAAGAAATCTATTTACAACAGGGGACATGAAAAGAGAAGGCTGATCAGGGAGCATGAGGTATGCTGAAATGGCCGAGAGGTAGCCCTTAAGAGTGCCCAGAACAGAGCCCTGCTGGGCCAAAGAAAGGAGGAACAAGAGAACCTCAGAAAGAAGGGAAGAAAGGGGGATCCACAGCCTTTGCTGTGCACCATGCCACAAATGTATTCCATTTGAAGGCATATACCGTCTTAGTGGAGGGACGCCTGGCTGCCAAGATTACATCACAGACTTCGGGAGGCAGGTCAAATGACGTCAACTGCCACCGCTCAGTCTCCACGCAGGGAGGTGAAGGCTGGATAGGTTTGGGAGGAGGACTGTCCCCTGCTGCTGCAACAGAAAATCGTCCCGAAGACGCCGTTGAATCGGAGGATCGATGGCCATGTTGAGAAGCCCGGGATACCAGACTCTTCGTGCCCCATCTGGAGCCACAAGTATGACTTGGGTCTGGTCGTGCTTGATCTTCTTCAGCACTCTGGGCATTAGTGGTATAGGCGGAAAGGTGTATAGAAGACCGCAACTCCACTAGCGACGAAAAGCGTAGTCTAGCGAATACCGCCTTGGAAATTCCAAAGCACAGAATTGCTGACATTGCGCGTTCTCTTTGGTGGTGAATAGATCTAACCAAGGCTCTCCCCACTGCTGAAAGAGACCTTGCACCTCCTCTGAGTGAAGACGCCATTCGTAATCCATCATGCACCCGCGGCTGAGTTCGTCCACCCTGGCATTCAATGAACCTGTCATGTGCTGTACCACCAGGGATATGCCCTGATGTTCCAGCCATGTCAAGAGGCGGAGGGCCCCACCCCGCCTTGTTTGAAGCAGTACCACATGGCGGTGGTATTGTCCGTGAACAGCTGCACTACTCTTCCCCGGACAGAGGGTAGGAATGCTTTGAGTGCAAGAATGATCGCCCGAAGCTCCAGAAGGTTGATGTGGAGCACGGACTCTACCGGAGACCAGAGGCATCTGATCTCCACCTCTCCCATGTGGCCGCCCCATCCCAGAAGGGATGAGTCTGTCACCACTCTGTGTTCTGCTTGCGGAAGGGAGAGAGATCTTCCGCTGACCCAATCCTGGTTTGTGAGCCACCACTGCAATTGCCGTGCAGTGCCCTCTGAGATCTGGACATAATCGGACAGATCCCCTGATGCTGCGCCCACTGGAACTTCAGGTCCCACTGCAGAGCCCGCATATGCCATCTGGCATGATCGACCAGCAGGATGCAGGAGGCCATGAGGCCCAGCAGCCTCAGGGCCATCCTGACCGAAATTCGGGATAGAGGCTGAAAGATCCAAATCATAGCCCGAATATCTTGGACTCGCTGTTCGGGAGGATAAACCCGAAACTGCCTCCTGTCCAGAACCGCTCCGATGAAAAGGAGCTTCTGAGAAGGAATCAGGTGTGACTTAGGGCAAGCTGATGGAGACCCCAGCAAATGCAGTAGGTAGGCCATAGTCTGGCGGTGGGAGCCGACTGCCTGGGGCGAGCCCGCCTTCAACAACCAGTCGTCGAGATAGGGGAAGACTGGAAACCCTGATCTGCGTAGATGAGCTGTGACCACCGCCATCACTTTCGTGAACACCCGAGGGGCGCTGGTAAGGCCAAGGGGGAGCACGGTAAACTGAAAGTGCTCGTGGCCTACCGTGAACCGTATCTAATGCCAGTGGGCCGGCAGGACGTGGATGTGAAAATAAGTGTCCTGCAAGTCCAACGCTAGCAACCAGTCTCAGGGGTCAAGGGCAGACAAGACCTGAGCGAGCGTCAACATTTTGAATTTCTCCTTCCGGAGGAAGCGGTTGATGTTCCTGAGATCCAAGATAGGACGCAGTACTTTGTCCTTCTTGGGCACCAGAAAGTAGTGGGAATAACAACCACAACCTACTTCTGGGACAAGAACACGCTCGATGGCCCCCTTGGCCAAGAGGGCCGACACTTCCTGTTGGAGAAGGGCCAGGTGATCCTCTGACATGCAATGGTACTGAGGTGACATGGAGGGAAGGGTAGTCTCGAAGGGGAGGGAGTAGCCCCTTCGGACTATCTGCAGAACCCACCTGTTCGACGTGATGGTGCGCCAGTGGGGGAGGTGATAGCGGATCCTACCACCCACTGGCGTTTGGTGGCCCTGGAAGGTCGGACTAGGAGGGTCTGGGGCTGAACAGCCTGCACCGGCCTCTGGCTCTGGGCGCGACGCAGTGGGGCACCTCTTCCGAAAGGAAGAGGTACCCTGCCAAAGGCAGACTGCGCAGGGTGGTTGGTGGAGAGGCCCAAGTACCTGGCTGTAGCTCGAGAGTCCTTAAAGCGCTGTAGCGCGTTGTTTGCCTTGTCGCCGAAAAGGCGACGCCCATGAAAGGGCATGTCCATAAGTGTGGATTGGACATCCCAGAAAAACCAGTCGAACGCAACCAGGCGTAGCGCCGAAGGGCTACTGACGTGGCAATCGTTCAACCCAGTGCGTCGGTGGTATACAGCCCAAAGCGGATGGTAAACTTCGCTGCGTCTCTCCGTTCGGTGACAGCACGGGAGAGCACGGCCCAGGCCTCCTCCGGGCACTGAGGCAGCACCTGCGCCACACTATCCCAGACAGAGTGGCAATAACGGCCCAACAGACATGCAGTGTTTACCGACCGCAGTCCCAAGCTGGAGGAAGAAAACATCTTCTTCCCAAGTTGGTCCAGCTTCTTGGATTCCCTAACAGGTGGAGCTGTGGGGAAGGCGCCCTTGGACGTTGAGGCTTGGACCACCAAGCTCTCAGGAGTAGTGTGTTGGGAGAGGAAAGTGCGGTCGCCTGGGGCCGGGCGGTGGCGTTGGGCAACCATCCAATCCACAGGAGGCCCTGTTTTGGGCCTGGACCAGGTGCCTAAAATGATGTCCATAAGGGCTTGGTTGAATGGCAGCAGGTGCTTCGAAGAGCTCGCTGCCGGCTGTAGCACCTCTGTCAGGAGGTTAGTCCTGAATGCCACCATAGGAAGCTCGTGGGTTTGAGCCTCGACCGCTCTACGCAACACCACTGCGTATGACGCTCCCTCCTCTGTAGCCACGGTAGGAGGAGACAACATGCCTAGGTCTGGGGAGGTATCCAGACCACTGTCATCCCCCAGTTCCTCCCTCCAGTCCGACTCACACTCTAGCTAGGCAGTTAAAGGTTCATCAGACCCCTCCCAGTCTTCCTCACCCTCCTCTAGCTGCTAATCCAGCTGAAAATGGCCAGGGTGGAACACAGGCACAAAAGTACCCATCGGCGCCGGATCCACCATGGTCCGGCTCCGGTTCCACACCGGGATGGAAGCTGGGGTCGACGCCGGCTGGGGTCGTGGTGCCGGTGGTAGCGGCGCCGGTGGAGGTGTCACGAGGTTAACCGGTGCCGATCCGGATCCAGGCCTGGATCCAAGGGGGACCTGTGGGGCTGGAGCCACCGGCATCGAAGGCCTAGGGCCCTCAACCAAGTCTGCGGGCTCGAAGGCGCGCCGGCGGAGTGAGGCATGCATCGCTTCGTAAAATTGACGAAGCTGGGCAGGGGTCTCTCCCAGTCCCGGGAAGGCCAAAGTCGACGCACCACCCGCACCCTTTGTCGCATCGGCCGACGGACGAGGGTAAGTCGAAGAGCGACAATGCTTCTTCAACTTCTTACGGTGCTTCGACTTACCTGACCCTGAGTGCGAAGACTTGGATGATGAATGGTGGTGATGGCCCCGCGATCGGTCCCACAACCTCCCTCACAACCGGGACCTTGAGTGACGCGGAGCCGACTGCCGGACCTCAAGGAGCTTTTGGGGCCGCTCCCACAAAGACTTGAGGGCCATGGTTTGGAGCACGACTTAGGGTTGTGGTCACGCTCCAGGCAGAAGAGGCACACGCAGTGCGGATTCGTTACCGACATCAGTCAGGTGCAGGAACCGCAGGCCTTGAAACCGGGCATCCCTCGTGCACCAGGAGTCGATGAAGACTCGAAAAAGAAATCGTCAAAAGTCGCAACAACTCAGTAAAAAAATGACTTGGGCTACCGCTCTCTCCGGATCTGCGCTTGCTGGTGTGGAAAAAGAAAGAACTGATGTCAGCGCATAAGGGCGGCATCTAAGTAACCTCCGCAACGTCATTGCGGCGACCACGACGACTGAGTCGACCGACGCCACCTACTGACACGCAGGGGTACAGCTGAGGAAGACTTTCCAGATCCAGTCTGACGCCTGGGGAATATCCTAAGGTAAGGAATCTATAACTAACTGTTTCTTTCAGCTAATACTGGATTGTGAGTCTTGGGTCCAGCTCATCTACTGGTTCTCAATGAGTGGTGGTACGGGGACAGAGGGGACCCGGCATTCGCGGTCGAGAGGCGGCTTATGGGACACCACTCGTTGCACACCCTGTTGCACTCCGCACCACTTCGAAGGTCTCTGCCACCAGTCACACGGGAAGTTTTTTACATTTAGAGACAGACACTGCGCAGGATGGGGTGGTGGAATATTAACTCTTGAGACTCCCCTTTGGGACAATGGACGTCGACCTCAGCTGGCGGCACTTGAAGGATTCAGGGGGTGGGACGCAATAGGCATCTCGGTCCTGGGTGATGTTATGAAGGATTTAACCCTTAATTCCTTTAAGGACCTACAGGAGGAGTACGATATGCCGCGGACCCAATTCTTCCGCTATTTACAGTTTAGACATGCCCTTGCCCCTGGCCTGGAGTCACTCCCAGACTTTGGCCCTATTGAGGCAAGGTTCTTCATGGGGGAGCTTCCGGACCGCAAGATCTCCCGCATCTACCAAACTTTGGTTCTCCACTGTTCTCCCGATCTACAGCGGCTCAGACTTGTATGGGAGGCAGATATAGGGGAGCTAGAGGAAGAGGACTGGGTCGAGGCTCTAGCGAGTTTAAATACCTCCATAGGGTGTACTTTACCAGACAACGTCTGTGGAAGGCAGGACTAATTGCGTCGCCTGAGCGCCTTCCCTGTCAACGGAAGGAGGGTACTCCCCTCCACATGGTCTGGGATTGCCTAACATTGCATAGATTTTGGAGAGGAGTATTCTCCTGCTTGTCGGTGGTATTGGGCTGGGAGCTCCCCTTCACACCGTGTCTGGCCTTGCTGCATGTCATGGAGGAAATGGGGGGTAACTGCTACAAACGACAACTTCTGCTGTTAGGCCTCACACCAGCGAAGAGGGACATTGCTAGGGCTTGGAAGGAGCCCAGGGCCCCATCTGTGGCAGCTTGGAAAAACGGGCTGGACTTCTCCATGGGGCTTGAACAGCCGGTCTTCCTGGCCAGGGGGTGCCGCGTAAGAACTATAGGATATGGCACAGGTGGGCGGATTATCGGGGGTTAGACCTGGATCTGTCACGGGAGGTGGAGGCAAGCTTGCCAATCTGATACGGGTACATCCCTCACGGCTGGACAGGAGCAGGGAGGGGAGATTCAGAGAGACTGTGATTTCTGGGTGTGCAGTGATGATACAGATGGCTGTGTGTGGCATGGAAGCAATCTGGGGGGTCGGGGGGTTGTTATAACCTGGTTTGTTGATTGCGCATAAAAGTCAAAGTCATTTGAACGTGTACTAGATATATGCAGCAACCTCTGGAGTACAGGGGCCTGCAATGTATGTGACCCTTGACAAATAAAATGTTTAAAAAAAAAAAAGTTGTCAGGGAATAGTGTTAAAAGGCTACCCCTTTTCCGTTGAGAGGACACACAGGTTGCTTAAAGCTCATCCAACTACTGGTAGGCCACTGAAGCCAATAATAGCAAAGCTCTTAAACTTTAGCTAAATGGATAGAATCCTCAGGTTTGCATGGGAGAAAGGTGCCTTGCAGTGCATGGGTTCCAAAGGGATGTTCACATATATGTGGAGCACAAAGTCATACTTTCTGATGGTTGAAACATTTCCAAATCAGTTAATGTGTTACTGAGGGTTCACTGACAGAATATTACCACCTAAAATATCCCCATACCATAATATCGAGTTATAAATAGCGATTTCAAAAATATTGACATCTTATATTTATAAAGGTAAGTACAAAAATATCGAAAAAAGATTGATTTCATTAATATAGTTGTAAAAAATAGAATTTTTTATATGTAGATATAAAATAATACATATTAAATATATTTGATAACATTAATTAAAAAATAAATTAGAAATAACCCATTAACCGTGGCATAAATTCGGGCCGCGTCGGCCAATGGACGTGCGTAGCACTACGAAGGTAGTGCTTGCGACGGCCGCTGGCCGGCGGCAGCAGCAAACGGCTTAATATACACTTTAACAAATATAACAAATAAACTTAATTTTAAAAAGTTCAACACACATATATAATAATTTATATATATATATATATATATACTTTAAGACAATTACTAAACTAATAATTTTATGTATTTTATAATTTTAAAATTATATAAAAATATAACAAATAAATGAATATATATGTAATATGCTACTTACCAGTATGCATCTGTTCTTAGCATGTAGGGCTGCTGACATTAATATCTGTGCATAGATCGCCGCCTAGTGTTGGGTCCGAATGATTGCACCTTGTTGTCCTGGAAGAGTCTTCGAAGTATCACGAGATAGGTGACTCCTCCCCTGGACTACAGTGCGCATGGGCATCTTCTCCATCCTCAGATTGTTTTTCGCCATTGTGGTAAAGATGGAGTATAGAAAAGTAAGAGATGTCCATGTAAATGTATGCAGAAAAGTACTGCAGCTGTGACAGGCACCGGGGAGGAGGGTGGGCAATATGAATGTCAGCAGCCCTACATGCCAAGAACAGATGCATACTGGTAAGTAGCATATTCCCTTCGAGGTATGTGGGCTGCTGAATTTATATCTGTGCATAGACTGTATAGCAGTATCTCCTCTAGCGGTGGTCATCTGTACCAGCTGCAGCAGTTTGGAAAATAGTTTTAAGGACAGCCTGGCCTACAGCAGCTTGCAGCTTTGATTGCACATCTACACAGTAGTGTTTAGTGAAAGTGTGTATGGTAGACCACGTAGCTGCCTTACATATCTCTTCTAGGGGAATGTTTCCCAGGAATGCCATGGATGCCCCCATTTTACGCATTGAATGTGCTTTTGGGGGAACTGTTAGAGTGCGTTTAGCTTTTTGGTAGCATATCTGAATGCATTTAACTATCCATCTGGCTATTCCTGATTTTGAGATGGGATTCCCTTTATGTTGTGGTGCAAAAGCAACAAATGGTTGCTTTGTTTTCCTGAATGATTTGGTTCTGTCAACGTAATATAGCAGAGCCCTTCTTACATCTAGTGTGTGTAGGGCTCTCTCAGCCACTGACTGCGGGTTTTGGAAGAAAACTGGCAATTCTATGGACTGATTGATATGGAAAGTGGATATTATTTTTGGCATAAACTTAGGGTTAGTACGAAGCACTACCTTATTGTTATGTATTTGCATGAAAGGTTCTTGAATGGTTAATGCTTGTAGCTCACTTACTCTCCTAAGGGAGATAATGGCAATCAAAAATGCCACTTTCCAAGTTAGAAATTGTAATTCACATGAATGTAGTGGTTCAAACGGAGGTCCCATAAGTTTGGTAAGTACTATATTTAAGTTCCAGACTGGTGAAGGTGGGTGCTTTGGAGGGATTATCATTTTAAGTCCTTCCATAAAAGCTTTGATTGGGGGTACTTTAAACAAAGACATGTGTTGTCTAGTTTGGAGGTAAGCTGCAATAGCAGCAAGATGTAACCTTATAGAAGAGTATGCCAAATTGCATCTTTGAAGATGCAATAGGTAACAGATAATGTTTTGGATGGAAGCATCTAATGGGTTGATTTGGTTATTTTTGCAATAAATAACAAATCTCTTCCATTTGGCTGCTTAGCATGCTCTAGTAGTTGGACGTCTTGCCTCCTTGATAATGTTCATGCAATCAGGAGGCAAATTAAGGTACCCAAACTTTAAGACTTCAGGAGCCAGATCGCTAGGTTCATCTGATTGGGATCTGGGTGCCTGATTTCTCCATGGTTCTGAGTTAAAAGATGTGGCGAGGGGCGCAGTCTTTGGTGGGGAACTACTGAAAGTTCTAGGAACATTGTGTACCATGGTTGTCTTGCCCATGTGGGAGCAACCAGGATCATTGTGAGTGACTGCTGTCGTAGTTTGCATGCCACCAGCGGAATCAGTGGGGCTGGTGGAAAAGCGTACGCAAATCAGCCTGACCAGTTCATGCATATCGCATTGCCCTGTGACAACGGATGTGGGAACCTGGCGGCAAAGTACTGGCATTTTGAGTTTTCGTTTGTGGCAAACAGGTCTATCTCTGGATGCCCCCATTGCTGAAAGAATGGCTTGAGAACCTGAGGGTGAATCTCCCATTCGTGTAGCTGTTAGCTGTGCCTGCTTAGCAGATCTGCTACTGGATTGTCTTTCCCCGGTAGGTGTTCTTCTAGGAAAAAGATATTTTTGGGAATTGCCCACCTATATACGCTCAGTGCTAGGAGAGATAGCTGTGGAGAGTGTGTCCCTCCCTGCTTTTGTATGTAATATATGGCAGTCATTTTGTCCGTCCGGATCAACACATTCTTGTTGTACAAGTACTTCTGGAAAGCTTTCAGTGCTAGAAATACTGCGAGCAACTCTAAGTGGTTGATGTGCAGTGTTTTTTGTTTAATTGTCCAGAGCCTTTGAACTGTGAATTGAAGTAGGTGGGTTCCCCAACCTGTCAGTGATGCGTCCGCTGTTAGTACTACTTCTGGAACTGGCTCCTGGAACAGTCGCCCCTTGGAAAGGTTTTGTGGGTACCACCACTGCAGAGAGTTGTAAGAGCGACTGTCCACCAACACTAGGTCTTATAATTGTCCTTGAGCTTGGTTCCACTGCCTTGCTAGGCATTCTTGCAGTGGACGCATTTGAAAGCGGGAATGAGGGGCAATGAATATACAGGAGGCCATCATGCCTATGAGCTGCATGAACACTCGAGCTGGTAAGGAGTGTTGTGGCTGAAACTTTTGAATGAGAGTCAGCATATTGGCTATCCTGGCTAGATTTGGATATGCTTTTGCTACTGAGGTATCTATTGTGGCTCCCAGATATTGCTGTATGTGAGAGGGCTGTAGATGTGATTTTGGGTAATTTATGGAAAACCCCAGACTGTGCAGCAGCTGGAGTGTTTGAGACGTATGGCTTGCACACTGCGCGCACGAGTTGTCCTTTATTAGCCAGTCGTCGAGGTATGGAAACACGTGGATGTGTTGCCTTCTGAGGTGTGCTGCTACAACTGCTAGGCATTTTGTGAAAACTCTTGGGGCCGTAGTTACCCTGAAGGGGAGAACTTTGAATTGATAATGTTGCCCTTCTATTGTTAACCTGAGGTATTGTCTGTGAGCTGGATGTATAGGTATGTGAAAGTATGCGTCTTTGAGGTCTAATGTAGCAAGGAAGTCGTTTGACTGGAGTACTTGCTGTAGAGTAATCATATGGAAACGCTCTGAGAGTATGTATTGATTTAGCGGTCTGAGGTCTAGAAGGGGTATGAGGGACCCATCCTTCTTGGGAATTAGGAAGTATAGAGAGTATACTCCTGTCCCTTGATGTTGAAGAGGGACTGGCTGTATGGCTCTCTTTTCTAGCATGGACGCGACCTCTTGTTGTAACAGTGTGATGTGTTCTTTGGACATAGGACGATGTATGGGTGGTATGTTGGAAGTGAGTTCCAGGAAGTAACCATACTGGATAATTTGTCTCACCCACCTGTCTGTGGTAATGACATTCCAGACTGGTAGGAATTGATTTATTCTGCCTCCGACCGGTGTTGGGTGGTCCGGAGGGAGTGTGATAAAGTCACTGTTTGGTGGCAGTGGAGGCTCTGGTGTTATTGCCTCCACGTCCCCTGCCCTTGTTATTGTTTCCCCTATAACCCCCTTTGTTGGAGCCTTTATTAAGGGTACTCTGGGTGTTACTTTTGAATGTAGAGGAAGCCTGTGATGTGTTGCCTCTTGCAGAGCCTCTGTAGGAGGAGCGACGTAAGGAACCTCAGTGTTGTTGAAACTGAAGTGCGCCCACAGACTTAGCAGTTTCAGTATCTTTTTTCATTTTGTCTAAGATTGAGTCTACTGCTGGACCAAACAGGAAATCTGGGTTAACTGGTTGGTTGAGGATTGTGGATTGCACTTCGTTCTTAAAACCAGAGATGCGTAACCACGGATGCCTGCTTTAGGAGAGTGGGGTCTGCAATCCTATGGTCACCCCCAATTTTTGCTTTTTGCTTCACTGGTTTACGATTTTCCCTGGCTGTGGGCCTGCTAATCAGACCCACAGCCTAGCTGTTCTCTCTCTAAATTGACAACCATGTACCTTAGGTGCATTTACCAATTGGTACTGGGCCACCTTATCAGTCCCTGTACAGTATACCTTAGGTATCCAGGGCATAGGTGTACCCAGGGCCTACCAGGGCTGAAGCACGTATTTTGCCACCCCTGGCTGGCCATCTAAATAGACACAACTGGCTGCACGACAGCTGGGGCAAGGTGGTGTAATCACCCTTTGCTTTAGATATAGTTACCTATATCTAAACATAAAGTGGACACATATATTCCTATCAGTCACTCCTACGGAAGGCCTTATCAGTCCTGAAGGCAGAGTGCTTGGAATTATGTGAGATGGTGCTCTGGCATGAGCTGAGCCCGTTTGCAGCTTGCGGAACCAAGTCCTAATAGCTGTTCCATGATAACGCTATACCATATACTCTTAAGTGCATTATAATCCTCGCGGTTAAATGCTAACTCTGGTATAACATTATCAAAACATGTCGAGTAAGGTGTCATACGAATTGGAACACTACCCCCTCGCCAATTCCGGCGACGGGGGTAGCATTCCACCCTTCTAGAGGGAAACGACATGTATGTAACTGAGAACCCCGGTTAAAGTTAACTCGAGCCTTGGCATCACAAAATGGATGCTGCCACCACAAACACAAGTCTGACCTCCTGCTGCTGGGAGTCCTTCCAGCGAGGCGGCTTGGACAAAGCGTTTCCTGCCTTGGGAGGTGCTAGCACCACCCCAGACAGGATTTTGTGTATTGGGTAGGGTAGGCTTGAAAGGAATGAGACATGCCCGGGGCACACAAGGTGTCCTGTGCATACACCGGTTCCAACCAGTTGCTGGGGCATCCCTGCCCCAGCTCTGGCGGGAAGCCAGACAAAGGATTGGGGTGTAGCCACCCCCCTTCCTGGTCCCACCCAGGGGAGGGACCTAGTTAGTAGTGCAGCCCCCTTTAGCAGGATAAAGGTAGGAGCTGCTCCCATTCCAAATCAGATTATCCTGAACTATTCAACAAGAAGAAACTCTGGCCTTCAATGTTCTGCTCCACAGAAGACTGAAGAATCTCCCTTGTGGGCAAGGAGTGTCCACCCTGCACAAGCAGGCACCATCAAGCGTCCAGCGGCTTCCCTTTGTCGTCTTCCTTCCAGGATTCAGACTTCAGAGCCCGACGAGACCCGGATTCCCAGACCTCTCCGACCTCAACCCACATCTGCAGCAAAGCTGAGACCCGTGGGTGCGACGAGACACGTGGGACCGGCCATCTTGGAAGAAACTGCACTTCGCTTCCAGCACGACTCCCGAGGTAAACTCGACCAAGTGCTTTGGGGACTGAGAAGCCCCATCCCCGAGCAGCCCCTGCACCGAAAATCCGCCCTCCAGCATCCACGAGATCTGCGTGGGGCCCTTCTGCTTTGTTGCTGCTCGACGCGTTGTCTGGTCACTTGCCGGCTGGCTAGTGGCCTCCCTGACGATGAATCTTTGCTGCTAGTCTGGTTGCTCCAGACTGGCCCTTGCTCCCTTCCAAAAGAGGGGCACCTCGGACTCTACTAGTCCGCACCAGACGCTTTTCCTCCTCACCGCGTGGGTTGCCTTTGCCAAGGCCTGTTGACACCGATTCCAGATCCAACACCGCCGACAGCGAGAGCATGCGTGGGACAGCTCGTGCCTCCATCCTGGTCGTCGAAGACACCTCCTGGTCCACATGGCTGCAGAGTCAAGCGTCCACTCTTCACCTGATCGCGACGACGACATCTGGTTCCTTCCTGGCTCCACTCCAGTCACTGGCTAGTGACTGTGAACATTGTCCCCTCTGCTTTCAGGTCTCCTTCTTCACCAATCCACCCTTGGATTGTACCGGACATCTTCCTCCTGGTCGCCTGCAGCATCTTTTCTTTCAGGCTCCATAGACTTCAGCGCGAGAACCCGACACGACTTCGCACCTATGCACCCGCAGCCCGTGGGTGAGGTAACGAGAGCATTTTGGTGCTCAAGGGTAGTTTAACTGTCCAAGTGTCCAGTTCCACAGTCGTTTTAGTCCTACCTAGTCAGGATTGTCCGTACTCACCTTTTTCTTGAACTGTACTGTCCATAGACGTTGTTACGCATCTCGCGTGTGAGTTCACACTCTGCACATGCGTTCCGTGGGCCTCCTATTACTTACCTAGTGTTGGGGTAGCGTGGTCCCAACGATCCTACAGCCTCTGGGCAGCTCCATTCCTTCTATTGACTTTCACATTCCACTTACTTAGTATATGGTTTGTCGTGCCCCTAGGGCACCATTGTGATTTTGTGCAACTTAACTTATTTTTCAGAAGAGATTGTCATGTGCTTAGCCCTCTGACCTCATAAAGAGTTCAGAGGTGTTGTTATTAATAAATATACTGTTTATTTTCATAACAACCTGTGTGGTGTCCTTTCATCTGGTATTCAAGGGGTTATATTGTGGTAAAACAGCTGGCATCACATGCCAAAAGAGTTTAGCCTAAGACTGCTTTGTCCATGCTACCATTAGGATAGCTGGTCTATAAGGTTGACTTACAACCAATCACCATAAGGGTTGTTTGGACTGATACAAGGTGATCACTAGAACTAGTGAGCATCATATATCAGGCCAACTTCGCACATTGGTGTGCAGCGGTTGGGATTTGAGCTTGCTGTTGTTTTTACCACGTATAATCTTGAAATATCATTTGAAAGATCACATAAGGTACTATAGGTACATATAACAAGCTTAGAAATACTCTGAGTTCTACTAAACCAGCTGTTGTAGTAGAAAGGGCCTAGCACACCCTGACTACAACTCTTAGCAAGGGATCAGTAGGAAAACCCATAGTGTAGGTAGGTGCATCACTTACACCACACTAGAAACATGTCTACCCATGGAGAGTCTTCAGAGACTCCCCTAGTGGTTAGTGACCCTCCACAGGTCCTTTCCAGATATGCAGCTCTCAGTTTCCAGGAGATGAGACAATTGTGTACCTCCAGGAAATTGAAACAGGGTTCTAACCCTAGCACTCCTTTTCTGTTAGGTCTCTTAGAGACATATGATGCCAGAAGGGCTGCTAACACAGACCCCTCTAATCCAGATAAGAGCATGCCCCCTTAGAAGGTACACCTGTTGATCCAGACCTCCCTGAAACAGAGAATGTAGAGGAGGAGGAGGAAGAAGGGGACACCTCTGGGGATGAGGCAGACAAAGGTCCTGAGTTAGTCAGCAGACTTACAAGGGCCAACTTAGACCTACATAGGGAAGGATCTGGGGGGACCCCCAGTACTGACCCTAAGCAGGCCTAACTTTGGAGTTAGGAGAGATAGATCTCATTCTAGGGACTCCAATAGTTCTGTGCACTCTCATGCCTCTGCTCAGAGGAGAATGACTTCCCCTCAGAGGAGAGAACATGTAGCAAGGATGAGACAGGCTAATCTGAGGATCTTTGCCCTTGCCAAAGAGAAGCTTGCCTTTGCTAGAGAGCAACAGTTGAGTGGGGCAGCCCCCACTGGTGGCAGCAATATCCCTAAGGATAAAGACAGGAGTTTTGATAATAGACACCTGAGTAAAATAGTGTCCCCCTATAAGACAGAGGATGATATCCACAAGTGGATGACTGCTTTGGAGAGGGCCTGCAAAGTACAGCAGGTATTCCAGAGTCAGTGGGCAGCTATATTGTGGCTCTCCTTTGAAGGTAAAGGTAGAGACAAGCTCCTCACTGTTAGAGATGAGGATGCTAATGATTACCAAGTCTTGAAAACTGCACTGATTGATGGGTTTTGCTTAACCACTGAACAATACAGGTTAATGTTCAGGGATACCCAGAAAACTCAGGCTCAAGATTGGACTGACTTTGTTGATTGTGCCACTAAGGCTCTGGAGGGCTGGTTACTGGGAAGTAAAGTTACTGATTACACAGGATTGTTTAATCTAATTATGAGAGAGCAAATCTTAAATAATTGTCAGAACCAGTTGTTGCATCAGCACTTGATTGACTCAGATCTGACCTCTCCCCAAGAATTGGGAAAGAAGGCAGACAGATGGGTCAGGACAAGGGTCAAGCAGCAGAACCAGGGTGGTGGCCAGGAGAAAGCAGACCAGAAGGGTAATGAGAATAAGCAAAATGACCAGAAGTCTTCAACAGGGCCCCAACAACCTAAGGAGGGTGGGTCCCAAACTTCCCAAAAGAAGAATAATGATGGTCCAAAGAAACCATTGTGCCAATACTGTAAAAGTAAGACTCACTGGTTTAGTGAGTGCACCAAGAAAGGCCAAACTCCTACCACTACTGTCCCTAAGACACCTGCACCCCCTAGTGCAGTTAGTAGTGGTAGTGTACCTCCAAAGGCTATAGTTGGGTTAACCCTGGGAACTGAGGTGGGTTCTTACTTAGTTAGAATCCCTACTCAGGCAGTTCTTGTTTGTACTGGGGACATGGGTATGACCCCTACTGTAAGTCCTAGTACTCTGGGCAAATACAGACAAACGCCTTTGATAAATGGAAAGATGGCTCAGGCCTACAGAGACACTTGTGCCAGTGTCACTATGGTGACACCAACATTTGTGGACCCTGACTAGATCATGCTAGGTACAGACTACCTAGTGATCAATGCTAGCAATGTCACTACCAATCACAGTATGGCAGTTGTTAATTTCTCCTGGGGAGGGGTAACTGCCCTCAAAAGGGTTGTAGTTAGTTCAGACCTCCCAGTAGATTGTCTGTTGGGCAATGATTTGGAATCCTCCCAGTGGTAACATGTGGAGTACAGGATTCATGTAGAAATGCTAGGTCTCTCCTCACATGTCCTTGCTGTGACCAGGTCACAGGCCAAGAAATGCCCAGCTGAACTAGTGCTGGATCCTGGAAGAATGGACCAGACACTATTCAAGGGAAAGAGCAGTAGGGCTAAGGCTGAGCCTTCCCCCCTGCCTCAGGTTGAGGATCAGCCCTCTCAGGAGGCTGATCCCAAGACCCCAGAAGGAACTGTCCTAGAAGAGCTTGAACCTGAACAGGTTGAGTTTCTTGGGACAGGGGGGCCTTCCAGGGCAGACTTGAGACAGGCCCAGTTAGACTGTTCCTCCCTTGAACCCCTCAGACAGCAGGCTGCTGCTGAGGCTGCAGGGAATGCTACAGGTGCCCATAAGGTATATTGGGATGATGGACTCCTATACTCTGAGGCAAGAGGCCCCAAACCTGGTGCTACCAGGAGGCTTAGCATTCCCTTGACTCTTAGAGGTTTCCTTCTCACCTTAGCCCATGATTCCCCTTGCAGGTCACTTAGGCCAGAAAGAGACTTGGGACAGGCTTG
This sequence comes from Lissotriton helveticus, assembly GCF_964261635.1. Taxonomy (NCBI): domain Eukaryota; kingdom Metazoa; phylum Chordata; class Amphibia; order Caudata; family Salamandridae; genus Lissotriton; species Lissotriton helveticus. The sequence continues at coordinate 302,974,279 of NC_136069.1, read as the reverse complement.
CCCCACACTTTCACTGGCCTCATATGTCTGAGGACACTAAAGAGTTTTGTCGCTCATGTGTCACCTGCCAAGCCAGTGGCAAATCAGGTGGCACAACAAAGGCCCCCCTTATACCACTACCTGTGGTGGGGGTTCCCTTTGAAAGAGTGGGGATTGACATTGTTGGACCAATGGACCCCCCAACAGCATCTGGGCACAGATTTATACTGGTGGTAGTGGATCATGCCACCAGGTATCCGGAAGCTATTCCCCTTAGGACCACTACAGCTCCTGTTGTGGCCAGGGCACTGCTTGGAGTTTTCTCCAGAGTGGGGTTTCCTAAGGAGGTTGTCTCTGACAGAGGTGCAAACTTCATGTCAGGATACTTGACTGCAATGTGGAAGGAGTGTGGTGTAAATTACAAATTTACCACACCCTATCACCCACAGTGCAATGGGCTTGTTGAGAGATTCAACAAAACCCTCAAAGGGATGATAAAAGGGTTACCTGAAAAGCTTAGGCGAAGATGGGACATCCTTTTACCCTGCCTTCTGTTTGCTTACAGAGAGGTCCCACAGAAGGGGGTTGGTTACAGCCCTTTTGAGCATTTGTTTGGACAGCCTGTAAGAGGACCCCTATGTCTTGTAAAGAAAGGACGGGAGTTACCTCTCAAAAAGCCTAAGCTTGACATAGTGGACTATGTACTTGGTCTCCGCTCCAGGATGGCAGAGTACATGGAGAAGGCATCCAAAAACCTTGAGGCCAGCCAAGAACTTCAAAAAGCTTGGCATGACCAAAAGGCTGTCCTAACTGTTTATCATACAGGACAGAAGGTGTGGGTGTTGGAGCCAGTGGCCCCAGCAGCTCTCCAGGACAAATGGTCTGGACCCCATACCATCATTGAGCAAAAGGGAGAAGTCACCTACTTGGTGGACATGGGAACTCCCAGGGGCCCTCACAGAGTACTTCATGTGAATAGGCTCAAAGCATTTGTTGACAGGGAGGACATGGGCTTGCTCATGGCCACAGATGAGGGGCAGGAGGAAGAGAGTGACCCTCTCCCAGACCTGCTCACTCAGAACCCTGATGATGGTGTAGTCTTTTCTGACAGCCTCTCTGAGCATCAACAAGGGGATTGTAGACAGGTTCTTCAATCCTTCAGACAAATGTTTTCTCTGACCCCCAGTCAGACAAACTGGTGCACACATGAGGTGGACACTGGAGACAGTCTGCATAGACAGTCTGCCTATAAAGAGTAAAATCTACAGGCAACCTGACCACGTCAGGGACTGCATAAAGCAAGAAGTACAAAAGATGTTGGAATTGGGAGTCATTGAACCCTCAGAGAGCCCTTGGGCTAGTCCTGTAGTTCTAGTACCAAAGCCTCACACCCAGGATGGTAAGAGAGAGATGAGGTTTTGTGTAGACTACAGGGGTCTCAATGCTGTCACTAAGACAGATGCCCATCCAATACCTAGGGCAGATGAACTGATAGACAAGTTGGCTTCTGCAACTTTCTTAAGTACATTTGACCTAACAGCTGGTTATTGGCAGATCAGGTTAGCTGAGGATGCCAAGGCCAAGACAGCATTTTCTACCCCAGGAGGTCATTACCAATTTGTGGTGATGCCCTTTGGTTTGAAAAATGCACCTGCCACTTTTCAAAGGTTGGTGAACCAAGTTCTCACTGGGCTAGATGACTTTTGTGCAGCATATCTGGATGATATTGCTGTCTTTAGCTCCACCTGGGAGGATCACCTGATCCACCTGAGGAAAGTTTTGGAGGCCCTGCAAAAGGCAGGCCTCACTATCAAGGCTACTAAGTGCCAGATAGGGCAGAGTCAGGTTGTGTACCTGGGCCACCTTGTAGGTGGAGGCCAGGTTCAACCATTGGCGAGCAAGATACAGGCCATAAAGGACTGGGCTCCTCCAACCACCCAGACACAGGTCAGAGCTTTCTTGGGCCTGTCTGGTTACTATAGGAAGTTTGTCAAGAATTATGGGTCCATTGTGACACCACTTAATGACCTGACAAGCAAGAAAATGCCAAAGAAAGTTCAGTGGACAGTTAGCTGTCAAAAGGCATTTGATGACATAAAGCAGGCCATGTGTACTGCGCCTATTCTCAAGAGTCCTGACTACTCCAAAACCTTCATTGTCCAAACAGATGCATCTGAGTTGGGTGTGGGAGTTGTTCTTTCTCAACTGAATATTGATGGTCATGACCGGCCCATTGCTTTTATAAGCAGAAGGCTGACCCCTAGAGAGAAACGTTGGTCAGCTATAGAGAGGGAGGCCTTTGCTGTGGTTTGGGCCCTGAAGAAGTTGAGGCCCTACTTGTTTGGAACTCACTTCAAGATTCAGACCGACCATAAGCCCCTCTTATGGCTAAATCAGATGAAGGGTGAAAACCCCAAACTTCTTAGGTGGTCCATTTCCCTACAGGGGATGGACTTTACAGTGGAGCACAGACCAGGGACTGACCATGGCAATGCAGATGGTCTCTCCAGGTATTTCCACTTAGAACAGGAAGACTCACCTGGTCAAGGTTAGTTTAATGTCCCTAAGTTTGGGGGGGGGAGGGGGTTATGTAGGAGAGTGGGGTCTGCAATCCTATGGTCACCCCAGATTTTTGCTTTTTGCTTCACTGGTTTACGACTTTCCCTGGCTGTGGGCCTGCTAATCAGACCCACAGCCTAGATGTTCTCTCTCTAAATTGAAAACCATGTACCTTAGGTGCATTTACCAATTGGTACTGGGTCACCTTATCAGTCCCTGTACAGTATACCGTAGGTATCCAGGGCATAGGTGTACCCAGGGCCTACCAGGGGCTGAAGCACGTATTGTGCCACCACTGGCTGGCCATCTAAATAGACACAATTGGCTGCACGACAGCTGGGGCAAGGTGGTGTAATCACCCTTTGCTTTAGATATAGTTACCTATATCTAAACATAAAGTGGACACATATATTCCTATCAGTCACTCCTATGGAAGGCCTTATCAGTCCTGAAGGCAAAGTGCTTGGAATTATGTGAGATGGTGCTCTGGCATGAGCTGAGCCCGTTTGCAGCTTGCGGAACCAAGTCCTAATAGCTGTTCCATGATAACGCTATACCATATACTCTTAAGTGCATTATAATCCTTGCGGTTAAATGCTAACTCTGGTATAACATTATCAAAACATGTCGAGTAAGGTGTCATACGAATTGGAATACTACCCCCTCGCCAATTCTGGCGACGGGGGTAGCATTTCACCCTTCTAGAGGGACACAACATGTATGTAACTGAGAACCCTGGTTAAAGTTAACTCGAGCCTTGGCATCACAAAGTGGATGCTGCCACCACATACACAAGTCTGACCTCCTGCTGCTGGGAGTCCTTCCAGCGAGGGCTGCTTGGACAAAGGGTTTCCTGCCTTGGGAGGTGCTAGCACCACCCCAGACAGGATTTTGTGTATTGGGTAGGGTAGGCTTGAAAGGAATGAGACATGCCCGGGGCACACAAGGTGTCCTGTGCATACACCGGTTCCAACCAGTTGCTGGGGCATCCCTGCCCCAGCTCTGGCGGGAAGCCGGACAAAGGATTGGGGTGTAGCCACCCCCCTTCCTGGTCCCACCCAGGGGAGGGACCTAGTTAGTAGTGCAGCCCCCTTTAGCAGGATAAAGGTAGGAGCAGGTCCCATTCCAAATCAGATTATCCTGAACAATTCAACAAGAAGAAACTCTGGTCTTCGACGTTCTGCTCCACAGAAGACTGAAGAATCTCCCTTGTGGGCAAGGAGTGTCCACCCTGCACAAGCAGGCACCATCAAGCGTCCAGCGGCTTCCCTTTGTTGTCTTCCTTCCAGGATCCAGACTTCAGAGCCCGACGAGACCCGGATTCCCATACCTCTCCGACCTCAACCCACATCTGCAGCAAAGCTGAGACCCATGGGTGCGACGAGACACGTGGGACCGGCCTTCTTGGAAGAAACTGCACTTCGCTTCCAGCACAACTCCCGAGGTAAATTCGACCAAGTGCTTTGGGGACTGAGAAGCCCCATCCCCAAGCAGCCCCTGCACCGAAGATCCGCCCTCCAGCATCCACGAGATCTGCGTGGGGCGCTTCTGCTTTGTTGCTGCTCGACGCGTTGTCTGGTCACTTGCCGGCTGGCTAGTGGCCTCCCAGACGAGGAACCTTTGAATCTTTGCTGCTGGTCTGGTTGCTCCAGACTGGCCCTTGCTCCCTTCCAAAAGAGGGCACCTCGGACTCTCCTAGTCCGCACCAGACGCTTTTCCTCCTCACCGCGTGGGATGCCTTTGCCAAGGCCTGTTGACACCGATTCCGGATACAACACCGCCAACAGCGAGAGCCTGCGTGGGACAGCTCGTGCCTCCATCCTGGTAGTAGAAGACACCTCCTGGTCCACGTGGCTGCAGAGACAAGCGTCCACTCTTCAACTGATCGCGACGACGACATCTGGTTCCTTCCTGGTTCCACTCCAGTCACTGGCTAGTGACTGTGAACATTGTCCCCTCTGCTTTCAGGTCTCCTTCACCAATCCACCCTTGGATTGCACCGGACATCTTCCTCCTGGTCGCCTGCAGCATCTTTTCTTTCAGGCTCCATAGACTTCAACGCGAGAACCCGACACGACTTCGCACCTATGCACCCGCAGCCCATGGGTGAGGTAACGAGAGCATTTCGGTGCTCAAGGGTAGTTTAACTGTCCAAGTGTCCAGTTCCACTGTCGTTTTAGTCCTACCTAGTCAGGATTGTCCGTACTCACCTTTTTCTTGAACTGTACTGTCCATAGACGTTGTTACGCATCTCGCGTGTGAGTTCACAATCTGCACACGCGTTCCGTGGGCCTCCTATTACTTACCTAGTGTTGGGGTAGCGTGGTCCCAACGATCCTACAGCCTCTGGACAGCTCCATTCCTTCTATTGACTTTCACATTCCACTTACTTAGTATACGGTTTGTCGTGCCCCTAGGGCACCATTGTGATTTGGTGCAACGTATTTTTCAGAAGAGATTGTCATGTGCTTAGCCCTCTGACCTCATACAGAGTTCAGAGGTGTTGTTATTAATACATATACTGTTTATTTTCATAACAACCTGTGTGGTGTCCTTTCATCTGGTATTCAAGGGGTTATATTGTGGTAAAACAGCTGGCTTCACATGCCAAAAGAGTTTAGCCTAAGACTGCTTTGTCCATGCTACCATTAGGATAGCTGGTCTATAAGGTTGACTTACAACCAATCACCATAAGGGTTGTTTGGACTGATACAAGGTGATCACTAGAACTAGTGAGCATCATATATAAGGCCAACTTCTCACATTGGTGTGCAGCGGTTGGGATTTGAGCTTGCTGTTGTTTTTACCACGTATAATCTTGAAATATCATTTGAAAGATCAGATAAGGTTCTATAGGTACATATAACAAGTTTAGAAATACTCTGAGTTCTACTAAACCAGCTGTTGTAGTAGAAAGGGCCTAGCACACCCTGACGTTAACTCTTAGCAAGTGATCAGTAGGAAAACCCATAGTGTAGGTAGGTGCATCACTTACACCACACTAGAAGCATGTCTACCCATGGAGAGTCTTCAGAGACTCCCCTAGTGGTTAGTGACCCTCCACAGTTCCTTTCCAGATATGCAGCTCTCAGTTTCCAGGAGATGAGACAATTGTGTACCTCCAGGAAATTGAAACAGGGTTCTAACCCTACCACTCCTTTTCTGTTAGGTCTCTTAGAGACATATGATGCCAGAAGGGCTGCTAACACAGACCCCTCTAATACAGATAGGAGCATGCCCCCCTTAGAAGGTACACCTGGTGATCCAGACCTCCCTGAAACAGAGAATGTAGAGGAGGAGGAGGAAGAAGGGGACACCTCTGGGGATGAGCCAGACAAAGGTCCTGAGTTAGTCAGCAGACTTACAAGGGCCAACTTAGACCTACATAGGGATGGATCTGGGGGACCCCCAGTACTGACCCTAAGCAGGCCTAACTTTGGAGTTAGGAGAGATAGATCTCATTCTAGGGACTCCAATAGATCTGTTAACTCTCATGCCTCTGCTCAGAGGAGAATGACTTTCCCTTAGAGGAGAGAACATGAAGCAAGGATGAGGCAGGCTAATCTGAGGATCCAGAGGGAAGAACTTGCCCTTGCCAAAGAGAAGCTTGCCTTTGCTAGAGAGCAACAGTTGAGTGGGGTAGTCCCCACTGGTGGCAGAAATATCCCTGAGGATAAAGACAGGAGTTTTGATAATAGACACCTGAGTAAAATAGTGCCCACCTATAAGACAGGGGATGATATCCACAAGTGGATGACTGCTTTGGAGAGGGCCTGCAAAGAACAGCAGGTACCCCAGAGTCAGTGGGCAGCTATATTGTGGCTCTCCTTTGAAGGTAAAGGTAGAGACAAGCTCCTCACTGTTAGAGATGAGGATGCTAATGATTACCAAGTCTTGAAAACTGCACTGATTGATGGGTTTGGCTTAACCACTGAACAATACAGGTTAATGATCAGGGATACCCAGAAAACTCAGGCTCAAGATTGGACTGACTTTGTTGATTGTGCCACTAAGGCTCTGGAGGGCTGGTTACTGGGAAGTAAAGTTTTTGATTACACAGGATTGTATAATCTAATTATGAGAGAGCAAATCTTAAATAATTGTCAGAACCAGTTGTTGCATCAGCACTTGATTGACTCAGATCTGACCTCTCCCCAAGAATTGGGAAAGAAGGCAGACAGATGGGTCTGGACAAGGGTCAAGCAGCAGAACCAGGGTGGTGGCCAGAAGAAAGCAGACCAGAAGGGTAATGAGAATAAGCAAAGTGACCAGAAGTCTTCAACAGGGCCCCAACAACCTAAGGAGGGTGGGTCCCAAACTTCCCAAAAGAAGAAGAATGATGGTCCAAAGAAACCATGGTGCTAATACTGTACAAGTAAGACTCACTGGTTTAGTGAGTGCACCAAGAAAGGCCAAACTGCTACCACTACTGTCCTTAAGACACCTGCACCCCCTAGTGCAGTTACTAGTGGTAGTGTACCTCCCAAGGCTATAGTTGGGTTAACCCTGGGAGCTGAGGTGGGTTCTGACTTAGTTAGAATCCCTACTCAGGCAGTTCTTGTTTGTACTGGGGACATGGGTATGACCCCTACTGTAAGTCCTAGTACTCTGGGCAAATACAGACAAACGCCTTTGATAAATGGAAAGATGGCTCAGGCCTACAGAGACACTTGTGCCAGTGTCACTATGGTGACACCAACATTTGTGGACCCTGACCAGATCATGCTATGTACAGACTACCTAGTGACCAATGCTAGCAATGTCCCTACCAATCACAGTATGGCAGTTGTTAATTTCTCCTGGGGAGGGGTAACTGGCCTCAAAAGGGTTGTAGTTAGTTCAGACCTCCCAGTAGATTGTCTGTTGGGCAATGATTTGGAATCCTCCCAGTGGTAAGATGTGGAGTACAGGACTCATGTAGAAATGCTAGGTCTCTCCTCACATGTCCTTGCTGTGACCAGGTCACAGGCCAAGAAATGCCCAGCTGAACTAGTGCTGGATCCTGGAAGAATGGACCATACACTATCCAAGGGAAAGAGCAGTAGGGGTAAGGCTGAGCCTTCCCCCCCTGCCTCAGGTTGAGGATCAGCCCTCTCAGGAGGCTGATCCCAAGACCCCAGAAGGAACTGTCCTAGAAGAGCTTGAACCTGAACAGGTTGAGTTCCTTGGGACAGGGGGACCTTCCAGGGCAGACTTGAGACAGGCCCAGTTAGACTGTTCCTCCCCTGAAGCCCTCAGACAGCAGGCTGCTGCTGAGGCTGCAGGGAATGCTACAGGTGCCCATAAGGTATATTGGGATGATGGACTCCTATACTCTGAGGCAAAAGATTAGGTACTGGGTTTTTCAGAACCGGTACCGAACCGGTAACCCAGTGGTGTCAGGGAACACACCCAAAGACCTCGAGTCCTTTCCTGATTCAGATCACAGAAACTCAGAGTCTTCTAGGTGAAGTCAAGGATCGATTTTATTGGCTGCAACCAAGTAACAGGTCCTAGAAGTACAACACACGGGAAGTATATTCTCAGGAGACTGCTCAATCTTACAAAGTCAGGCTTCTCTTTTTATACAAAATATTGTGCTTCAGGCAAACATTCTCCACATTTCAGTATTCTGTTCTCATGTGTCCACTACAAATAAAAAGCAGAGTCATGATTACAAGCCCATATTTCAGTTTGTCCATGCCATAACAAATTACCCGGCAAGGCCCAACATTCTCATCAGATATCAGTGGACCCCCAATAAAAACGGTCACCTCCCCATCATAAAGCAAGTGAGAGAGAAAAGAGCAGGGACAGGTGTGAGCAAGATTCGGCAGGGTGTGTGTGCGATGAAAAGGTTTATGGCCTGTTGAGCCTTGATGCTATCTTGTTCGGCCACTGGGAGAGGAACTGACCAAACAGGTTCGGCCTGGGGCAATGGTTCCAACTTGCACAGGTCATAGGGAAGTCAATTAAGGTGCACGTGTCCTTTGGAATCGAATCTAGCTGAATTATAAGCCTATGTAAAGGGCAACTCACAAAATGGCTGCTGTCCATAAAATGGAAGCCAAGGGTTCAGAACGAAAATGACGATTTCGAGGTGAAATCGTCACTCGAATATGCCGAAAATGCTTGTACATAGTGTACTCGTCATTCTCGGTCTTTTGATACTAAATTCGTCATGTTACGACGAAGTTTTATTCTCGAGTCCAGAATTTTCAGAACCACAGAGACCCCAAACCTGGTGCTACCAGGAGGCTGGTCATCCCCTTGACTCTTAGAGGTTTCCTTCTCACCTTAGCCCATGAGATTCCCCTTGCAGGTCACTTAGGCCAGAAAGAGACTTGGGACAGGCTTGCCCCACACTTTCACTGGCCTCATATGTCTGAGGACACTAAAGAGTTTTGTCGCTCATGTGTCACCTGCCAAGCCAGTGGCAAATCGGGTGGCACAACAAAGGCCCCCTTATACCACTACCTGTGGTGGGGGTTCCCTTTGAAAGAGTGGGGATTGACATTGTTGGACCAATGGACCCCTCAACAGCATCTGGGCACACATTTATACTGGTGGTAGTGGATCATGCCACCAGGTATCCGGAAGCTATTCCCCTTAGGACCACTACAGCTCCTGTTGTGGCCAGGGCACTGCTTGGAGTTTTCTCCAGAGTGGGGATTCCTAAGGAGGTTGTCTCTGACAGAGGTGCAAACTTCATGTCCGGATACTTGACTGCAATGTGGAAGGAGTGTGGTGTAAATTACAAATTTACCACACCCTATCACCCACAGTGCAATGGGCTTGTTGAGAGATTCAAGAAGACCCTCAAAGGGATGATAAACGGGTTACCTGAAAAGCTTAGGCGAAGATGGGACATCCTTTTACCCGGCCTTCTGTTTGCTTACAGAGAGGTCCCACAGAAGGGGGTTGGTTACAGCCCTTTTGAGCTTTTGTTTGGACATCCTGTAAGAGGACCCCTATGTCTTGTAATTGAAGGACGGGAGTTACCTCTCAAAAAGCCTAAGCTTGACATAGTGGACTATGTACTTGGTCTCCGCTCCAGGATGGCAGAGTACATGGAGAAGGCATCCAAAAACCTTGAGGCCAGCCAAGAACTTCAAAAAGCTTGGCATGACCAAAAGGCTGTCCTAACTGTTTATCATACAGGACAGAAGGTGTGGGTGTTGGAGCCAGTGGCCCCAGCAGCTCTCCAGGACAAATGGTCTGGACCCCATACCATCATTGAGCAAAAGGGAGAAGTCACCTACTTGGTGGACATGGGAACTCCCAGGAGCCCTCACAGAGTACTTCATGTGAATAGGCTCAAAGCATTTGTTGACAGGGAGGACATGGGCTTGCTCATGGCCACAGATGAGGGGCAGGAGGAAGAGAGTGACCCTCTTCCAGACCTGCTCACTCAGAACCCTGATGATGGGTCAGTAGATGGTGTAGTCTTTTCTGACAGCCTCTCTGAGCATAAACAAGGGGATTGTAGACAGGTTCTTCAATCCTTCAGACAAATGTTTTCTCTGACCCCCAGTCAGACAAACTGGTGCACACATGAGGTGGACACTGGAGACAGTCTGCCTATAAAGAGTAAAATCAACAGGCAACCGGACCACGTCAGGGACTGCATAAAGCAAGAAGTACAAAAGATGTTGGAATTGGGAGTGATTGAACCCTCAGAGAGTCCTTGGGCTAGTCCTGTAGTTCTAGTACCAAAGCCTCACACCCAGGATGGTAAGAGAGAGATGAGGTTTTGTGTAGACTACAGGGGTCTCAATGCTGTCACTAAGACAGATGCCCATCCAATACCTAGGGCAGATGAACTGATAGACAAGTTGGCTTCTGCAACTTTCTTAAGTACATTTGACCTAACAGCTGGTTATTGGCAGATCAGGTTAGCTGAGGATGCCAAGGCCAAGACTGCATTTCCTACCCCAGGAGGTCATTACCAATTTGTGGTGATGTCCTTTGGTTTGAAAAATGCACCTGCCACTTTTCAAAGGTTGGTGAACCAAGTTCTCACTGGGCTGGATGACTTTTGTGCAGCATATCTGGATGATATTGCTGTCTTTTGCTCCACCTGGGAGGATCACCTGATCCACCTGAGGAAAGTTTTGGAGGCCCTGCAAAAGGCAGGCCTCACTATCAAGGCTACTAAGTGCCAGATAGGGCAGAGTCAGGTTGTGTATCTGGGCCACCTTGTAGGTGGAGGCCAGGTTCAACCATTGGCGAGCAAGATACAGGCCATAAAGGACTGGGCTCCTCCAACCACCCAGACACAGGTAAGAGCTTTCTTGGGCCTGTCTGGTTACAATAGGAAGTTTGTCAAGAATTATGGGTCCATTGTGACACCACTTAATGACCTGACAAGCAAGAAAATGCCAAAGAAAGTTCAGTGGACAGTTAGCTGTCAAAAGGCATTTGATGACCTAAAGCAGGCCATGTGTACTGCACCTATTCTCAAGAGTCCTGACTACTCCAAAACCTTCATTGTCCAAACAGATGCATCTGAGTTGGGTGTGGGAGCTGTTCTTTCTCAACTGAATATTGATGGTCATGACCAGCCCATTGCTTTTATAAGCAGAAGGCTGACCCCTAGAGAGAAACGTTGGTCAGCTTTAGAGAGGTTGGGCCCTGAAGAAGTTGAGGCCATACTTGTTTGGAACTCACTTCAAGATTCAGACCGACCATAAGCCCCTCTTATGGCTAAATCAGATGATGGGTGAAAACCCCAAACTTCTTAGGTGGTCCATTTCCCTACAGGGGATGGACTTTACAGTGGAGCACAGACCAGGGACTGACCATGGCAATGCAGATGGTCTCTCCAGGTATTTCCACTTAGAACAGGAAGACTCACCTGGTCAAGGTTAGTTTAATGTCCCTAAGTTTGGGGGGGGGGTTATGTAGGAGAGTGGGGTCTGCAATCCTATGGTCACCCCAGATTTTTGCTTTTTGCTTCACTGGTTTACGACTTTCCCTGGCTGTGGGCCTCCTAATCAGACCCACAGCCTAGCTGTTCTCTCTCTAAATTGACAACCATGTACCTTAGGTGCATTTACCAATTTGTACTGGGCCACCTTATCAGTCCCTGTACAGTATACCTTAGGTATCCAGGGCATAGGTGTACCCAGGGCCTACCAGGGGCTGAAGCACGTATTGTGCCACCCCTGGCTGGCCATCTAAATAGACACAACTGGCTGCACGACAGCTGGGGCAAGGTGGTGTAATCACCCTTTGCTTTAGATATAGTTACCTATATCTAAACATAAAGTGGACACATAGATTCCTATCAGTCACTCCTATGGAAGGCCTTATCAGTCCTGAAGGCAGAGTGCTTGGGATTATGTGAGATGGTGCTCTGGCATGAGCTGAGCCCGTTTGCATCTTGCGGAACCAAGTCCTAATAGCTGTTCCATGATAACGCTATACCACATACTCTTAAGTGCATTATAATCCTCGCGGTTAAATGCTAACTCTGGAATAACATTATCAAAACATGTCGAGTAAGGTGTCATACGAATTGGAATACTACCCCCTCGCCAATTCTGGCGACGGGGGTAGCATTTCACCCTTCTAGAGGGACACAACATGTATGTAACTGAGAACCCCGGTTAAAGTTAACTCGAGCCTTGGCATCACAAAATGGATGCTGCCACCACAGACACAAGTCTGACCTCCTGCTGCTGGGAGTCCTTCCAGCGAGGGCGGCTTGGACAACCCCAGACAGGATTTTGTGTATTGGGTAGGGTAGGCTTGAAAGGAATGAGACATGCCCGGGGCACACAAGGTGTCCTGTGCATACGCCGGTTACAACCAGTTGTTGGGGCATCCCTGCCCCAGCTCTGGCGGGAAGCCGGACAAAGGATTGGGGTGTAGCCACCCCTCTTCCGGGTCCCACCCAGGGGAGGGACCTAGTCAGTAATGCAGCCCCCTTTAGCAGGATAAAGGTAGGAGCTGGTCCCATTCCAAATCAGATTATCCTGAACTATTCAACAAGAAGAAACTCTGGCCTTCGACGTTCTGCTCCACAGAAGACTGAAGAATCTCCCTTGTGGGCAAGGAGTGTCCACCCTGCACAAGCAGGCACCATCAAGCGTCCAGCGGCTTCCCTTTGTCGTCTTCCTTCCACGTGGGACCAGCCTTCTTGGAAGAAACTGTACTTCGCTTCCAGCACGACTCCCGAGGTAAACTCGACCAAGTGCTTTGGGGACTGAGAAGCCCCATCCTCGAGCAGCCCCTGCACCGAAGATCCGCCCTCCAGCATCCACGAGATCCGCGTGGGGCCCTTCTGCTTTGTTGCTGCTCGACGCGTTGTCTGGTCACTTGCCGGCTGGCTAGTGGCCTCCCAGACGACGAACCTTTGAATCTTTGCTGCTGGTCTGGTTGCTCCAGACTGGCCCTTGCTCCCTTCCAAAAGAGGGGCACCTCGGACTCTCCTAGTTCGCACCAGACGCTTTTCTTCCTCACCGCGTGGGTTGCCTTTGCCAAGGCCTGTTGACACCGATTCCGGATCCAACACCGCCGACAGCGAGAGCCTGCGTGGGACAGCTCGTGCCTCCATCCTGGTCGTCGAAGACACCTCCTGGTCCATGTGGCTGCAGAGTCAAGCGTCCACTCTTCACCTGATCGCGACGATGACATCTGGTTCCTTCCTGGTTCCACTCCAGTCACTGGCTAGTGACTGTGAATATTGTCCCCTCTGCTTTCAGGTCCACTTCTTCACCAATCAACCCTTGGATTGCACCGGACATCTTCCTCCTGGTCGCCTGCAGCATCTTTTCTTTCAGGCTCCATAGACTTCAACGCGAGAACCCGACACGACTTCGCACCTATGCACCCGCAGCCCGTGGGTGAGGTAACGAGAGCATTTCAGTGCTCAAGGGTAGTTTAACTGTCCAAGTGTCCAGTTCCACAGTCGTTTTAGTCCTACCTAGTCAGGATTGTCCGTACTCACCTTTTTCTTGAACTGTACTGTCCATAGACGTTGTTACGCATCTCGCGTGTGAGTTCACACTCTGCACACGCGTTCCGTGGGCCTCCTATTACTTACCTAGTGTTGGGGTAGCATGGTCCCAACGATCCTACAGCCTCTGGACAGCTCCATTCCTTCTATTGACTTTCACATTCCACTTACTTAGTATATGGTTTGTCATGCCCCTAGGGCACCATTGTGATTTCGTGCAACTTAACGTATTTTTCAGAAGAGATTGTCCTGTGCTTAGCCCTCTGACCTCATAAAGAGTTCAGAGGTGTTGTTATTAATAAATATACTGTTTATTTTCATAACAACCTGCGTGGTGTCCTTTCATCTGGTATTCAAGGGGTTATATTGTGGTAAAACAGCTGGCTTCACATGCCAAAAGAGTTTAGCCTAAGACTGCTTTGTCCATGCTACCATTAGGATAGCTGGTATATAAGGTTGACTTACAACCAATCACCATAAGGGTTGTTTGGACTGATACAAGGTGATCACTAGAACTAGTGAGCATCATATATCAGGCCAACTTCTCACACCTGCGTAGTAATACACTAGTATTAATGGATCTTGCTGCTGTATCAGCTGCGTCAAGCACACATTTAATGGAAGCATTAGTTATAAATTTGCCTTCCCGAATGAGGTCGTTAGCTTTAGCTTTAAAAGGTTCTGGTAAGTGTTGCAGCAGACCTTCAAGTTCATCGTAGTGCGCTCTATCATAGCGTGCAAATAAAGCCGGTGTGTTTGCAATCCTCCATGAATTTGCAGCTTGTGAGGCCACCCTTTTGCCTGAAGCTTCTAGGATCTTAGACTCCTTGTCAGGAGGGGGAGCATCTCCAGTTGTTTGTGAGTTGGCTCTCTTTCGGGCATTTGCCACTACTAGTGAGTCTAAAGGCAATTGGGATTTGATATAGGCGGGGTCGGAAGGGGCCGCCTTATATTTCTTCTCTACTCTGGGATTGAGTACACGTGCTCTGGCTGGATCTTTGAATATGTCTGGCGCATGTTTGAGTACCCCTTTTAACATAGGTAGTGTCCTGACATTTTTCTCAGAAGTAGGAAAGGTGTCAAATAAAAAGTCCTCTTCTATGGGGTCAGTGTGCATGTCCACATTGTGATATTTTGCTGCCCTATCTAGCAATTGATTGAAAAGAATGGTGTCCTCAGTAGGCAACGGTTTTGAAAAGTATGTGGAGGTGTCTGGGATGGGCTGTGGATCATATGGATCGTTTTGGTCACCCCATGGGTTATTTTGTTTATCAGGATCTTGTGCATCTGGATCCTGTGGCTCATCAAAATGGTTATGAAGATCTACCCCCATGTTCTCTTCCTCATCATACTGTGAATGTGTAGGAGAGTAAGGCACAAAAGGCATTTTAGGATAGAGAGGAGGAGGAGTGAAAGGTCTAGAGGGAGATGTCCAATGGTCTCTTTTTCCGATGATAAACTGTAACCTTTCCTGTTTCAGGGTTTATGAACAGTTTAGATTGTTCCTCACTCACTGGATCAGGACGGAAGCGTTTTTCCTCAACTGCCCGTGGCCTTGGTGCTGATGTTTTTGGCTTGGTGACTAGTCCGTGAATTTTTGGCTCGGGATCCTTAGGTCGAGGAGCTGTGTCTGGTTTGACTGTTGCCTTAGGGTCGTAGGCCTTTTTCGGTTTGACGACTTTGTCCTTGTCGAAGTTCTTAACAGTCTTTTTTGGTTCGGTGACCTTCTTTGGATCGACAACCTGTTTCGGATCGACCGGAGTCTTTGAGTTATAAGCCACAGAAGATCGTTGATCCAAAGAAGATACTCGACCCGAAGAAAAAGCCCGTCGACACGGAAAAAGCCATCGACTCGAACAAAAACATTGTCTTG
Organism: Lissotriton helveticus; assembly: GCF_964261635.1. Classification (NCBI taxonomy): domain Eukaryota; kingdom Metazoa; phylum Chordata; class Amphibia; order Caudata; family Salamandridae; genus Lissotriton; species Lissotriton helveticus. The sequence continues at coordinate 302,958,926 of NC_136069.1, read as the reverse complement.
TTTTTTGTGCTCAATGACTTTTTTCGACTCGATGTTTTTGTTCAACGATCTTCTTTGGTTTATAACTCTTTTTCGGTTCTAGAGCTTTCGGTTCGATAGCTTTCTTGGGTTGGCCGACCTTCTTTTGTTCGAGAACCTTCTTCGGTTCGACGATTTTTGGGTCGTCACCCTTCTTTGGTTCGATGCCCTTCGGTTCGACAACCTTTTTCGGGTCGACAACCTTTTTAGGGGGAGTGTTACTCGGGCCGGGTGTATCGAAAGGCTTAGTCTTGGGCTTCGGAGCCGAACTGGAAGGCGGGGCTTCTGATGTAACTTGTCGATCTCGGCTAAGGCCTTTAGGTGATGCGTCGGCCGGAGCCTTTTCTTTTGGAATGAGCGAAGTTGGGGCGGAGTACTCACTTTTTGCCCCGGTGTGATGTGGTCATCAGAGTCCGACTGGTCCTCGACGGTGACTATTTCTAGATCCGAGTCTACCGCTTCCGGGAGGTCGTGTTTGTCATCGAAGATGTTCTCCGGTTCCGGTGCTTGCGCTGTATCTCTTGTCTAGCGGCCCATCGATTCCGGATGGTTTTCTTCGAATGGAATTGGGCACATGCTGAGTAAGTTTGTTTGTTGTGGTCTGGTGATAAACACCTGTTGCATACTGTATGTTTGTCAGTATGCGGGAATTTGGCGTGGCATTGTGGGCACCTTTTGAACGGACTCCTTTCCATTCTTTTTTTTTAACCACATTTTTATTAAGTTTTGTCACAAAGGTACAGCAATTGGAACAATCCCCATCCCCTCCCCGCCTTACAAGGATTAGTCCGTTACGCTGTAAGCTAAATACTAGTCTCCACTGCGATCCTATCCGGCAGGTACCGCCCCGTGAAGGCTTCATGTCCCATCCACCGTGTCCTTGGCACTTAAAATAATATACATTAAATTTAACATCCCCCCCCCCCAATCCCCGCCATCGGTGCATTGTCGTTGGGACAGTAGTTGTGGGTCTGGAGCATCATAGTCGTCAGTTAGGGAATCATGCAATATACCTGTCGTGTTACGGGGACGTGCTCCGGTCCTTGTATCAGTCCTCTGTGTCGCTTCTGATATCGTAGTCGCGTAAAGCTTGCACCAGTGTCTCCCACGCATGCGCAGTCTCTAAAGCTCTGTCGTTCTGCTGCCGCCGCGCCACTCGGAATCTTAAGGTGCTCTCGCCCCCAGCCCATTTAAGGAACTCATTGCGCCATTTAGCATCTGCTGGACCCGTTCGTGCCTTCCAGTGCCGCGTGATTTCTCGTTTCGCTAGGATAAGCCCCATGTCTATGAATTTGCTGGTGACTTTATTTTTGGAGGTATGTGGAAACCAATGAAGGACCCCAACCACCATGTCAAACTGTAATGTACGCTCTGTCACCTCGTTAAGAGTATCCCCCACCTATTTCCAATAGGGGGCCAAAACAGGCCCTGTCCATAACATGTGACCAAGCTCCACGCCAATTGCTCTACATCTGGGGCAAGCCGCGGAATCTATAACAAAGTATTTTTTTATCCTGCCCGGGGTCAGATACGCCCGATGTAGAATGTAGAAGTGGACTAGTTGAAACCGCGCATTGCGCATACTCTTTCAGGCCCGGCGCATCAGTTGTGCCCATGTTGTCTCAGGAATTTCCTTCCCTATGTCCGCTTCCCATTTACCTCTAAGGGCCACCAGTGGAGGTAGCCCCCCGGTCCAGCTGCCATCATGGTATATTGGCACGCCATTGTCGTCCTCGGCTCCTCCAGTCCCCCCTTCCAGTGTGCCTGTATTGCCCGTGTAATTGCCGCATGCAGCAGAAAGTCGCCTCCAGGTATTTCGAAACGGTCTAAGAGCGCCGGAAACGACAATAGCGCCCCATCCTCGTAAAGATCGCCCAGGACCTGGATCCCCGCCTCCTCCCAGTTCTGCAGTTGCGACCAATCTCCACCATGCGGCAATGCTGTGAGCATCCCCAGCGGAATCTCAGGGGCGTAGGGGTGATTTACTCCTGCTCTATGTTGTGTACGGTTCCAACATAGCCTAAGTCTACACTCTTCTTGTGTAAGATCATTAAGGGCTAGTGTCTGCTGCATTGCTATGTAGGAAAGTACGTGTCTGGGTATTCCCAGGCCTCGCGTATCTTCAGGTCCTCGGAACTCTCGCGCTATTTCTTGGGTGTATATCTGTAATTGGGCTGCTAAATAATACGCCTCGAAGTCGGGTACAGCCAACCCCCCCCCCTCTGCTTTGGGTCTCATCAGAGTCGCAAGTGCCCCTCTGCGTTGGCCCGTTCCCCAGAGGAAGGATACAATCAACGATTTCAGGTACCGAAATACAGCGGGAGGAATCCAAATCGGAAGCGTCCTAAAATAATATAGGAGTCTAGGGAGAGCTACCATCTTGAGTAGTGCTATTCGACTCATTACCGACGGCGGAAGGGTGGCCCAAAAGGACATACAGCCCTTCAGCGCTCTAATGCTGCGGGAGATGTTACCTTCCAATACATCAGCTGGGGTATGAAAGATATAAACCCCAAGTATTTCAGGCAATTGGGTTCCCATCTAATTGCCCTGGTCGTGGTGGGCTGGATTTCTCCCTTGCGTACTGGAAATAAGCATGTCTTAGACCAGTTCACCCTGAGGCCAGATATTTCACCAAAGGTGGTCAATACGGTGTCGGCTCCAGTCAGAGCCCCGTCGGCATCTTCAAGGAAGAGCAAAAGGTCGTCAGCGTATCGGGAGATGAACTGTTGCCCCGACCAGGTCCGCAGTCCCCGATAATGGGCTCCCGTGCGGATCGACATCGCAAGGGGCTCCACTGCCAGCGCAAAACGCAACGAGGATAGCGAACACCCCTGCCTCGTACCTCTTTCCACCGGGTATTGTGGGGAGATAACGGACTCCTTTCCATCAACAGCAATCCCACGTGGCGCCGAAAAGGCCCAACGGCCCGCGTCGACGACCGGATCGAGATGGAAAGTTTGGTCGAGTCAAGAAGTACCGAACGAGAACAATACCGTCGAGTTAGAAGGCCTTAGAAAGTAGGTTAGTTTTGATTCTGAAATTGGAGTACAGGAATAACATCTAAACCCAATGGCGGAAAAAAACAATCTGAGGATGGAGAAGATGCCCATGCGCACTGTAGTCCAGGGGATGAGTCACCTATCTCGTGATACTTCGAAGACTCTTCCAGGACAACAAGGTGCAATCATCCGGACCCAACACTAGGCGGCGATCTATGCACAGATATGAATTCAGCAGCCCACATGCCTCGAACATATATATATATATATATTTACCAATAACATAAAATCTATAAAAAAAAATTTAATTAAATTAAAACATTAAACTATTTAAAAATCTTTAAACTTAGTGAAAAGTATTTTCAGATTAACACATTAATTAAAAATATTATAATTTCAAATAAAAAACCATAATTTAAATATAACAATACAAAATAAATAACATTTAATACGTATACTATTCCCACTACAATTTAAACAAAACTACGCAAACTATTAAAGTAAATAAACAATTTACCACTCCCATGTAGCACAACACAAATATTTACACTGGATAAAAATAACATTTACAAACCTCCGCTCAAATAAATGCAACAGTAGTGAATTACACATGGGAAATATTTACTGCACCCATTTCAGCCAACACAACACCAAGGAAACTATTAAAGAGCAGAGAGGTCAAATGTAATATTACCACTCCAGTCCGTGTAAAGGTAGGGAAAGTGTTGGATTGCAGAGGGGTAAAAATTACTATTCCGACTCCAACGAGTGCAACATTTACAAAGTGTTGGATAGTGGAAGGATAAACATTAATATTCCCACTCCAATGAGTGCAACAGTAGGGAAAGTATTGGCTAGCGGAGGGGTATAAAATACTATTCCCACTCCAATGAGTGCAACAGAAGAAAAGTGTTGGCTAGCGGAGGGGTAAAAATTACTATTCAGACTCCAGTGAGTACAACAGTAGGGAAAGTGTTGGATAGCGGAGGAATTCAATGTACTATTCCCACTCCAATCAGTGCAACAGTAAAGAAAGTGATGGATAGCGGATAGGTAAAAATTACTATTCCCACCCCAGTGAGTGCAACAGTAGGGAAAGTGTTGGATTGCGAAGGGGTGAAATGTACTATTCCTACTCTGATCAGTTAAAAATTAAAAACAAAAGAACTATCATAACCCAAAAAAAATATTTAACAAACAAAATAAAAAATATAAATGTTCAAAATTTAAATACATTTAATATTTAAAAAAAAACATATTATAATGTTAAATACATATCACAAATAACTACACATATTATATTAAATAAAAAATATTCAAACAATATTTTTATTTAGAAATTATTTAACAAAAACATTAAATATTACATAAATGTAGTTTATTTACTTCCTACCTTATAACACCACACAATTCACAAACCACACCTAAAATAAAAGAAAAATGTACTTACATCATTAACATAATTATCAATTAAACAAATATTATTAATTAAAAAACAAATTAAAAAATAAAAAATATAAAAATGAATTAACTGCCCGCCCTTTACCCCTATAATCCCCACAGCCCACACCTAAAATGTAACTGTCAAAAAATGTATTACACAATTAAAATGTATTTTCAACTAAATAACATAGTATTAAACAACTATTTATAAAGTACAATTAAATAACTCCCCACCCTTTACCCCAACAAACCACAAAACCCACACACATTTCTTTTTAACAATTACCCTAATTAGTGATCAATTAATTAATTATCAACTAAAAATAAATTACTTCCCACTCTTTAATCCTATAAAACCCACAACCCACACCTAAAATTAATCACACAATTTCCATATTCAATTGTCATTAATTAATAACTAACTAATAATTCATTAAAAATAAATAATTTCCCACCTTTTACCTTTATAAACCCTAAACCCACACCCCCAAAAAATATAATTAAACAATTAACAAAATGAATGATCAATTATGGACTATTAATTATCAACTAGTTATTAATTAAAAATAAAATACTTCCCACCCTTTACCCTATAAACCCCACAACCCGCATCTAAAAATAATTACACAATTACCATAATTCAGTACCAGTAAATTAATTAATAATTATTAAAAGATACATTACTTCCTACCTTATACTCCTATAAACCCCACAACCCACACATAAAATGTACCCCAAAAAATTGAAAACACAGTTAACACTATCAAATCTCAATTAAATAAATATTAAGAAATAAAAAAAGATTCAATAATTTATTATAATTAAATTACTTCCCACCATATTCCCCTATAAACCCACAACTCGCTATGGAACTAAAAAACACAAATTTTTATTAAAATAAAATAATAACTACAAAGAATTTAACACATATATAAAAAAACAAAGAATACTTGTACAAAAAAATACATCAAATATATTAAAAAAATCAATCTTTTAAACAACTATATATTTGCAAACGATATTAATGACTTCTATATTTTTGAAAACTATATTTCTTCCATTAAATTCGATATGCTTGACCACAATATTCTTGCTGTTGATATTTTTGTGCCACGATATTTACAACTCGATATATGTCTAAGTCGACATTTCCAACTTGATATTTTGTCTGAATACCATTACTGAGTACACAGTGTAAAAAGAGAGAGCATGACAAGAAACCAAGACAGCCTTCCGTAAGGGATAACTCCAGTTGACTCTAGGGGGCTTATTTGTCAGATAACACTTCGGTGCTGCAGCTCTTTTGACTTCAATACAGTTGATGTGGGACTCTTGAGACTCGGACTACTAGTGGGGCTTACCTTGAGTGTCGCCTATAGTGAATGGGGAATAACCACTATCGCTACAACAAGGAAGGCGTGGGACACAGGGAACCCCCTGAGAAACACTAGAGCTCTGCCCTATGGAGGACTGTGGAAGTTTTTTGCAAATCTCGAATTTCCCTTTGTGTCGATAAAGGTCAAATAAAATACATCTTGTTTCATAAACTTAAGTATCTGGCTGGAAAATAATGTATTGCTGCCCCTGTGCTTATTTTGAATACTGGTACTCTATTTACCCGCTGTTATTTACTCCCCTTCCTCCCTTTAGAAGCCTTGGCCTGCACAACCCACATTATCATCAAGAGTAAAGTGCTAAAGGGGTACTTGGCCCAGTTTCTCAACGACAATAGCAGGTTAGACCCCGGGACATTAGGAGTACAAGGCTTTTTTTCCCACATTATAGCCCAGTAACCTCAGCCTTCCCTGTACCCTTTGAAAGGTGGTCTGACAGCACTACACACTGTATTATAATGATGTCTGAAATGCCTAGTGGTACAGGACTATTAAAGTTGATAATCTTATTGTTTACCAATGTGGAAAGTGAAACATAGATTTGAAAATTCTTTCAACATACTAAGTCACTTCAGTGAGAAAGCAAATTTAACAAATCACAAGTCATTTTTGAGTTAGTATATCAGGTGAAAATATGAGTTGGTATCTCATCAGTAAATATTCTACACAGGTCACAACTCCTAAAATCTGCCAAGTCTATTGGGCTCAACATCGAGCAAGGGGCAGAAAATCTTAGATTAGCAAAAGATATTCTAGCACCGTTATGTATGAGGAAGAAGAAATAAAATAAACTCTTTGAGCCCCATCCCAAAGACCATTAGAGATTTTAAGGGACTTCTGAAGTGAACTCTAATTGCAATCTGTGAAAAATAAACTTTGTTGAGAAGCCAAGACCATTTGTTGCTTCTACAGCAGTTATTCTTCAGCGAATAAATATTTTTCTAACATTGATATTTAGTGTGAATTCTGTAGTTTTGAAAGGAGTATTGAGTGAAGTGGTACTTTCTTGCGGTGGAATGATGAAAAAACAGCTGCACATTTAGACAATTATGATACAACAAATAACATTATCTGCGTGATGATGTACAATTTGTTTTCACAATAACATGCTGTCAGAATAAATAATTTTGAATTATATACATTCTAGTTACAGGTATATTACTAACACCACATGCCTGACAAAAAGACACAAAACGCAATCACTGACCTTAGAGCTGCCAAAGACAGCTGTGCCAAAAGCAGGAGATGCCATCTGAAAGAGAAAAAAAGACCACTCTTCAGTTTAGATAGATTCCATTGCAACAGAAATTGGGATGAAAACTCTTTTTCGCTGTATTATTATTATTTTTTTAACATAATTTTTAAACAATTTAGCATCATCAACTCAGGCCAAACAATGTGTAATTTCTAAAGAAAAAAACCTCCAAAACTATTTACACTGTGTTACAACATAACATACTATAGTGGCATAAAAAACCAAAATGGCACACAGTTTAATAATCTATAGAAGGAACAGGAATCTAGAGGAAGAAGAAAGCCAACACTGCTGTCCTACAAGACAAAGAGGGAAAGGGAAGGTTTGAGGTAAGGAATATGCTACTTACCAATATGCATCTGTTCTTGGCATGTAGGGCTGCTGATATTCACATCTTGTGCATAGATCGCCGCCTAGTGTTGGGTCCGGATGATTGCACATTGTTGTCCTGGAAGAGTCTTCGAAGTATCACGAGATAGGTGGCTCCTCCCCTGGACTACAGTGTGCATGGGCATTGTAGGAAGGTAGATCCCTGACTATGGTTGCCCCCAACTTTTTGCCTGGTGTTTTGCTGGTTTTCTGACTTAGTTGACCTGGGGCCCTGCTATTCAGGACCCCAGGCCCACTGCTCTCTCTGTTAAAATGGATTCCATGTACCCTAGGTACATATCTAATTGGATACTGAGTCACCTTATCAGTCCCTGTACAGTGTACCTTAGGTACCCTGGGCATAGGTGTACCCAGGGCCTACCAGGGGCTGCAGCATGTATTATGCCACCCCTGGCGGTATACACCCGTTACAATGGATCTTTTACTCCGCACTACCATTACAACGCGACCATTACTCCGCATACCATTACAACGCATTGCGCTGGGGGGCGCTCTAGGATAGGGAATAAGTATAATTTACTATCCAACACCTTCCCTAGGGTCCACGGGGACTGGAGTTAGAATAGTAAATTATACTTACCACTATCCAGCGCCCCAAGGCGCTATGCGTTGTAACGGTATGCGGAGTAAAAGTCGCGTTGTAATGGTCTGCGGAGTAAAAGTATGCATTATAACGTCATACATCCCCCCTGGCTGGCCATCCAAATCTGACACAACTGGCTGCACGACAGCTGGGGCAAGGTGGTGTAAACACCCTTTGCTTTAGATATAGTATTCCTATATCTAACCCTAAAAATGGACACCTATATTCCTATCAGTCACTCCTATGGCAGGCCTTAACAATCCTGAAGGCAGAGTGCGTGGAATAAGGTGAAATGGTGCTCTGGCATGAGCTGAGCCCGTTTGCAGCTTGCGGAACCAAGTCCTAATAGCTGTTCCATGATAACGCATACCATATACTCTTAAGTGCATTATAATCCTCGCGGTTATATGCCAACTCTGGTATCGCTTTATCAAAACATGTCGAGTAAGGTGTCATACGAATTGGAATACTAACCCCTCGCCAATTCTGGCGACGGGGTTAGCATTCCACCCTTCTAGAGGGACACGACATGTATGTAACCTGTAACCCCGGTTAAAGTCAGACATAGCCTCAGCTCCACAAGATGGATGCTGCCACCGAGACACAAGTCTACCCTCCTGCTGCTGGGAGTCCTCCCAGCACAGGAGGCAAGGACAAAGGGTTTCCTGCCAGGGGCGGTGCCAGCACCGTCCCAGACAGGATTTTGTGTATCCTAGGTAGGCAGGGCTTTAGAGGAAGGTGATTGCAAGTGGCACCCCGGTGCTCACTGTGCATAGGCCGGCTTGAACCAGTTCCAGGGGCACTCCAGCCCCTGATCTGGGGAAAGCCAGCCAAAGGAGAGGGGTGTAACCACCCCCCTCCCAGTCCCACCCATAGGGCAGGACTTAGTCGCGTGCCAGCCCCTTTTGCAGGATAAAGGTAGGAGAAGGCCCCCTTCCGAATTAGATCAATCTTTGAATCCTGAACCGACTTTCTACGAGAGGAACTCAAGACTCTTCCTAAGATTTTCTCCCTTGTGGCTAAGGAGTAGTCACCCTGCAGCAGCAGGCACCACCCAAGCATCGCGGTCTGCTGTAAGTCTCTCCTCCGGATCAAGACTGCCCAGCACGACGAGAACCGGCTTCCCTGGCACCTCTGACCTCAACCTGCATCATCAGCCCAGCTGTGATCCGTGGGTGTGACGAGACCTCGAGGGACCGGCCATCTTCAAAGACTGCACGACGCTTGTCCAGCACAACCACCGAGTGACCCTCGACTGAGTGCTTTGGGGTAAGAGAAGCCCCGACCCTGAGCAACTCCAGCACCGAAGTTCAGCCCCCCTGCATCCACGAGATCAGCGTGGGGCCCTTCTGCTCTTTGCTGCTCACCGCGTTGTCCAGGTCACTTGCCCGTTGGCTAGTGACCCTCTTACGACGCTCCACGACGACAAACACCGCTGGTCTGGTTGCTCCAGACTGGCCCTTGCTTCCCTCCATCAGAGAAGCACCCTGGACCCTCCTGGTCCACTCCAGACGCCATTTTAGGTCCACCGCGTGGGCCTTGCATTTGCCAAGACTTGTTGCCCCAATCCTGGGTCCAGCAACGTCGACAGCAGAAACCTTCGTGGGACAGCTCGCACCTCCATCCTGGTCGCCGACAACGCCTCCTGATCCGAGAGACTGCAGAGCCCAGCAGCGCCCACTCACCTGGTCGAGGTGACTTCGTCCGGTGCCACCCTGGTGCCCACCTAAATCACTGGCTAGTGATTCAGAACTTGGTCCCCTCTGCTTTCAGGTCTTCTTCTTCCCTGATCCAGGCTTGGATCCCCACGGACTTCTTCACTGGCCGCCTGCCAGCAACTTCTTTCTTCAGGCTCCTGGTTCTTCAACGAGGGTTTCCGACGCAACTTGAACCCTATGCAGCCGCAGCCCCTGGGCTAGGTAAACCGAGTACTCCGGTGCTCCAGCATAGTCCAACACCCTAAGTGTTCGGATCCACTCTTGTTTTCGACCCACCTAGTCGGGTTCGCCCGAGAACAGTAACTTTGCAATTGCTAGTATCCATAGACTTGTTCCCGCATCACGCGTGAGAGTTTCCACTCTGCACACGGCGTCCCTAGGCCTCCTGCTTCTAATCCAAGGGTTCAGCATTGTAGGCCTAGCGTTTCTACAGTCTAGAAAAGTATTACTTACCTGCTAGTAATTTCGCATTCCACTTCTTGTGTATATGGTTTTTCGTGCCCCTCGGGTACTTGTGTAAATTGTGCGACTTTTAGTATTTTCTTAAGAGTTTTGTTGTGTGCTTAGCTCCCTGTCTCATAAAGAGCCAGGGTAGTCTTGTTATAAATAAATATACTTTATTTTTGATAACAACTTGTGTGGTGTCCTTTCACTTGGTGTTCAAGGGGTAATGTGATGGTAAAACAGCTGGCTTAACACGCCCTCTAGAGTCTTAGCCTTAGACTGCTCGTATCCATGCTACTAGGATAGCTGGTCTATAAGGTTGACTTACAACCAATCATCAATAAGGGTTGTTTGGACTGATACAAAGTGCTCACTAGAATAGTGAACATTATATATCAGGCCAACTTCTCACAGGCATCCTCTCCATCCTCAGATTGTTTTTCGCCATTGTGGCAGGGATGGAGTATGATACAGTAAGTGATGTCCATGCCAGAGATTAATTTTGATTGCTACAGCTGCGACAGGCAACGGGGAGGAGGGAGGGCGATGTGAATATCAGCAGCCCTACATGCCAAGAACAGATGCATACTGGTAAGTAGCATATTCCGTTTCGAGGCATGTGGGCTGCTGAATTCACATCTTGTGCATAGAATGTATAACAGTCTCCTCCTAGCGGCAGTTGCCCGTGCCAGCTGCAGCAGTTTGAAAAAGAGTTTTGAGTACAGCCTGCCCTACAGCTGCTTGCTGTTTGGAGTTTACATCTACGCAGTAGTGTTTGGTAAATGTATGTATGGTAGTCCATGTGGCTGCCTTACATATGTCTTCTAGAGGAATGTTTCCTAGGAAAGCCATGGATGCCCCTAACTTGCGTGTTGAATGCGCTTTTGGGGGAACTGTTAATGTACGTTTAGCTTTTTGATAACAGATTTGTATGCACTTAACAATCCATCTGGCTATACCCGATTTGGAAATGGGGTTGCCTTTGTGCTGTGGGGAAAAGGCAACAAACAGTTGCTTTGTCTTTCTTAAAAGTTTTGTTCTGTCTATATAGTACAGGAGAGCTCTTTTAACGTCTAGGGTATGTAGAGCTCTTTCTGCCACGGACTCTGGATTAGGGAAGAATACTGGCAATTCTATAGCTTGGTTGATGTGAAACTGGGACACCACCTTTGGCATAAATTTAGGGTTAGTGCGCAGCACTACCCTATTAGCGTGAATTTGTATGAATGGCTCCTGAATAGTTAGGGCTTGCAGCTCACTAACTCTTCTGAGCGATGTAATTGCCACTAGAAAAGCCACTTTCCACGTCAGGAATTGTATCTCACAGGAGTGTAGTGGTTCAAAAGGTGGTCCCATTAGTCTGGTGAGAGCCACGTTGAGGTTCCAGACAGGTGAAGGTGGGTGTCTTGGAGGAATGATTTGTTTGAGTCCCTCTAGGAAAGCTTTAATAGCAGGTACTCTGGTGTTGTCGCAGTTTGCGTGCCACTAGTGGTATGAGCGGGGCTGGGGGAAAAGCGTACGTAAACTTACCTGACCAGTTCATCCATATCGCATTGCCCTGAGACTGCGGATGTGGAAACCTGGCGGCGAAGCTTTGGCATTTCGCGTTTTCCCTTGTGGCGAACATGTCTATTTCTGGGTGACCCCACCGCTGGAAGTACGGTTGCAGCACTGAGGAATGTATCTCCCACTCGTGCATCTGGTGGCTGTGTCTGCTGAGCAGGTCTGCCATCTGGTTGTCCCTGCCTGGGAGGTGTTCCGCCATGAGGAAGATGTTTCTCTGAATGGCCCACTTCCACATGCTTTGCGCTAGATGGGACAACTGCGGAGAGTGTGTGCCCCCCTGCTTTTGTATGTAGTACATGGCAGTCATGTTGTCCGTCCGGACTAACTCGACTTTGTTGCACAAGTGTACCTTGAAAGCCTTCATTGCCATAAAGATTGCCATCAGTTCCAACAGGTTGATGTGCATCTTCTTTTGCTGTGTCGTCCACAGTCCCTGCACTGTGTAATGGAGGACATGCGCTCCCCATTCCAGGAGAGATGCGTCCGTCGTCAGCACTATTTGTGGTACAGGCTCTTGGAACGGTCGTCCCCTGCAAAGGTTTTGTGTGTTCCACCAATGCAGAGAGTTGTATGCGCGACCGGTCACCAACACTAGGTCTTTCAATTTTCCTTGAGCCTGGTTCCATTGCCGTGCTAAGCACTCCTGAAGCGGACGCATGTGTAGTCGTGCGTGAGGGACTATGAAGATGCAGGAGGCCATCATGCCTATCAACTGCATAAACACCCTTGCTGTGAACGAGTGTTGGGGCCTGAATTTCTGAATGAGTAGTAGAATGCTGTTGATTCTTGCTGAGTTTGGCTGTGCCTTTGCCGCCAGAGTGTCTATTGTTGCTCTCAGGTACTGTTGTACATGGGCGGGCTGAAGATGAGACTTTGGGTAGTTTAATGAGAATCCGAGGCTGTGTAGGAGGTGAATAGTGCGGGACACGTGGCTGGCACATTGCTGGGCTGACTTTGCTTGGATGAGCCAGTCGTCCAGATAGGGGTAGACGTGAATGTGGTTTCTCCGTAGGTGCGCAACCACAGTCGCTAGGCACTTGGTAAACACCCTGGGGGCTGTTGTCACCCCGAAAGGTAATACCTTGAACTGGTAGTGCCGATTTTGGATGGTAAACCTGAGATACTTCCTGTGCGCTGGATGTATTGGTATGTGGAAATACGCAATGTTGCGAGGAAGTCTCCCTGACTGAGTAATGGTAGAACCTGCTGTAAAGTGAGCATGTGAAAGTGTTCTGACAAGATGTATTGGTTTAGGCGCCTGAGGTCTAGTATTGGCCTGAGAGACCTGTCCTTTTTGGGGATTAACAAGTACAGAGAATACACCCCTGTACCCTGCTCCTGTATAGGGACGAGTTCTATGGCCCCTTTTTGCAGCATGCTGATAACTTCTTACTGCAATAAGTTTATGTGCTCTGCGGACATAGGACGGTGTTTTGGGGGTATGTTAGGTGGAGTGGAGGTTAGTTCTAGACAATACCCGTACTGAATAAGTTGTCTCACCCACCTATCTGTGGTAATGCTTTCCCAGACTGGCAGGAACTGTTGTAATCTGCTCCCGACCGGTGTTATATGGTCCGGGGGCAGCGACAAGGCGTCACTGTTTAGTATTGGCGGAGGATCTGGTGTTGTTATTCCCTCGTCCTCTGCCTTTACTGCTGTTGCCACGGTATCCACCTCTGTTTGTCTTATTATAGGTGGTTTGCGTGTTCCCTTTATTGTATTGTGTTTGCTGGGATGCCTGGCCTCTAGTAGCTCCTCTGTTCGTGGAGCGTCGAAAGGAACCACCTCTGAATTGTTGTGATTGCAAGGCCCCCATAGATTTGGCTGTCTCTGTCTCTTTTTTAATCTTTTCTAAGATTGTGTCCACATCAGGACCAAATAAAAAATAAGGGTTTACAGGCTGATTTAATAATGTTGTTTGAATCTCTGGTTTGAACCCTGAGATGCGCAGGCAAGCATGCCTTCTGAGCATGACACTTGTGTTGATGGCCCTGGCTGCAGTGTCCGCTACGTCCAACGCACATTTCATGGAAGCGTTGGATATTAGCTTCCCTTCCTGTATTAGTGTTTCTGCTCCTTCCTTATAGGCATCAGGCAAATGTTGTAGCAGTTGCTCAAATGTGTCATAATGTGCCCTATCGTATCTGGCTAATAGGGCCTGTGTGATGGAAATTCTCCAGATGTTAGCTGCTTGAGCAGCCACCCTTTTCCCAGAAGCTTCCAATACTTTAGACTCTTTGTCTGGAGGAGGAGCATCACCAGTAGTTTGGGAGTTAGCACGCTTACGAGCATTGGATACTACCAAAGAGTCAAACGGCAGCTGTCCCTTAATGTATGTAGGGTCCACAGACACAGGTCTGTATTTTCTTTCAATTCTGGGGTTAACAACCCTTGCTCTTGTGGTTTCCTTAAAAATGTCTCCTGCGTGTTTGAGGAAACCCTTTAACATTGGCAATGTTTTAACTGATTTCTCTGAAGTGGAGAAAATGTCAAACAAGAAAATGTCAAACAAGAAATCCTCCTCAAGTGGGTCAGCATGCATGTCCACATCATGATTATGTACTGCCCTCTCTATTAATGCGTTAAACGCCGCTGTATCCTCTGTTGGCGATGTTTTTGCAGGATAAGGAGGCGTATCAGGGATAGTTTGTGACTCCTCCTGGTAAATAGGGTCTGCCCAGGCTAGAGTCTGGTCATCTTTTTTTTTTTTTTTTGGAAAACCTTTATTTATGCAAAAAGTGTACACAGCTATTCAGCCGAACATCCCGAAGGCACGGCAGCACAATAGAAGCACAAACTTTTCGGCACACACGGATCATAGTACCGGATACACGAGGTTTAATTTATGTTTTAAAATCAGGATAGGTTTGAATAAGACGAATGAAATTCACATATGAAATAGATAAATAGGAAAGAAAGGGGGAGGGATCAGGCGCCAAATTTTAGAACATAATCATCGAATGAGCGGGTCAAGTAAGCGAGTCCAACACTGTAGAGAAATTCAATTAAACGAGCAAATCAATAGAAGCATGTATACCGTCACTATGTTCACCAGGCAAGCGCCCGCCCATTGATGTCGATGACACAGTAAATGTAGAGGCACGGGTTACGACATATCCATGAGATTCCAAAAAATTAACCAGATTCACTGATCCCAATCCCAGAAAAAAGGAAAGTAAAAGGAAAGCCAGAAAAACGAGAAGAAAGAAGGCCATAGAAACAAAGAATGGAAAAAAAATAAAAATAAATAAATAAAATAAACCCCCCCCCCCCCCAGCACCCCTGCAGATGGCTACGGCCTACCCCCCTAGCAGCGTGCCTGTCGCCCAGTATCCAAAACCCGAAATATAGTACGAATATAGAGTTATAAAAGAAAGGAAAAGAAAAGAAAAGAAAAGTAGAGGTGGAGAAGAATATCACACATGCCCCCGTTCTCACTACCCCCCGTCTGAAACGCACAACCCTAGTCTTGAATCCAGCCAACATTCAATAAAGTTATGAACAATATCACACAGGGAAGACGTCTTACACCGTCCCACTTCCCGCTATCAATAAAATGGCGGATCCCTCGTCCTTCACACACCCCGTAAATCAAAACCAGGCCAACAGTCTCACCCTTGACCCCTGCGAATTTTCGTACGGAGTCTATCAAACGATACCATCACAACTCCAGGAGCTACCAAAGTCCTAGGCAGTTCATGAACCGGTATTATGAGTCCAAACAAACTCCCCAGTCCTCCGCAGTCACCCGCCGCCATGACACTCGCCTTTGTCAGCCAAATATTCGAGTATCCCGATCTCCACCGCCATGAAAGAACCACTCGGGCGAAAAACGAGATCAGCATCCGTCGAGTCTTGTTGCCAGTAGTCCCAGGGAGGGGCAGTTTTGTGAACACCACATTAGACGGCTGCGTCGATATTGGCGGGCTGTTCTCCAGATCAACAAGTCCGCTAGCACTCTGTGGTCTGGGCAATGGTGTCGAGGCTTTGTCATAAGTGGGGTCTCGATCATCCGGTTCCGCGGGTAGCGTGGGAAAAACTGCTAGCCCAAAGTCTCCAGACAGATCAGGGTCCGTACATGATCGTTCAGTCACGATGTTGCCAGCGATCGTATTATAGTAAATGGCATCCGTGTATGATTGAAGCTCCCCAATGGCGGCCATTACGGTTCTCAAGGACGGCTCGCTGTTACCCCGCACCGCCTCCACTTGCTCGATTCCAGCCATCTGTGTGTCCCTCGGAGTACACAGTTCCTCCGGGGACAGAAACGTGAGCAGGGCAGGCGGGGACTGAAGGTGCATTTTCAAGCAGTGATAGGGCATCTCGGGCGGGGGCTCCAACCCAGCGTGGGCGCCAGCCGCCGGGACAGGGACCCCCGACGTCACAGCCACTTACAGGATATATACACCTCCGCAGTGTGTACCGAACCGAAGGCACTCCACCAAACTGGGGACAGGATACTCTTCAAGTCAAGCGACCGGACCCTGTCAGGGTCCCACGGCCGTTGTTGTTGAACTGTAGCCCGGCAGGGCCAGTACTCGAGGTCCCGGCTCACAGGAGAAGTTAGGCCGAGATATCCCACACGACAAAACTCCGTCAGTCAGGGTGGTAAAGTTCTCGGGACCACACCGCCAGAGTCTGTAATAGTTGATCCGTACGGGGGTCGGGCGTGAAATCAGGATTTCTGGCAGGATCATCAAACAACAGACGGAGGTCGGCAGAGCCGGGAGCTTATGCGGCCATTTTTGTTCGCTGCTTGGCTCCTCCCTGAGTCTGGTCATCTTGATCATTGTCCGCAGGGTAATTATATTGTTCATCATAGTCATATCCCATATCCTCATTAGAGCGTGTGGGTGAGTACCCAGAAGTGTCTTGGCCATGGTACCTTACAGTTTCAAAATGGACAGGCGATATTGAAGAGTCTCTTTTCTTCTTTAGTGGAATTTTATATGATTCCAGAGGATTTTCAGACCTCATCTTTCTTTGATAAACAGTGAGTTTGCCCGTTTCAGGGTCGATATGGAGCTTTGACTGCTCATTATAGGATGGCTCCTGATACATAACGTCCTCTTGTAGAGGATGACTCCTTTTTCCAAGTGACACAGTCCTGGGTGGTTCGATCCCCGTTTTCGGATTGATCGCCTTAGGCCGTGCTGTAGGGGGCAGTCCGAATTTTATCGGCGTCTTTGGGGCCGGCGTCGATATCGGACTGACGGACTTAGTTCTGTCATCGTGCCTTTGGCCTCGCGTCGACTTTGGTGCTTGTGGCGTCGGAGGCGCGCTCCTTTTCCTCGATTCGGCTTGCTCCTTCGAGGCGCTTTTGGATTTCGGCCCGAGGGCTTTGACAAGCTGTTGTTTTTTGACTCGGTGCCTCGGTTCGAGGGCCTTCCGAGACTCGAGTCCTTTGTTTGTGTCGCTGTCCGTCGACGCTGACCTCATCGGTTCGACGTATTTGGCTTTAGCAATGGACTTTAGCGCACCAATCTTCGGTTGACACCCCTTGTGGTTGATCTCGCAGGGTCACCGACACTTTTCTTCGACGCCGAATCAGATGTGGTTGCACTCTTCGATCCGAAGGCTGTCTTCAGCAGTTTCGGTTTTGCCTCGATGGCTTTCGGTTTCGCTTTTTGTACGGCAAGCGATGGCTCGTGTGATATATTCTTAGCCGGGCCGAGACGCGGGGCTATAGAATGTTTGTTATGATCTTGGCTAAGGCCTTTTGGCGATGCCTCGATCTGAGCCTTTGAAAGTTTTTGAGTGTCTTGTTTGGGCCCAGTACCCACTGCTGGGCCTGGTTCATCACTCGAGTCGTCATCGATGGCTCCGATGGGGGACACGTCGTCCCTTACCTCGTTGACGTTTTCATCTTCATGGACGTGTTCTTCGTCGTCTTCATAGTAGTTTGAGTCGTGCTCCGAACCTGGATCCGACGGCTGGTCTGGATCCTCAGTCTCGACGACCTCATCGTCGTCTTCGTCGAATATATTCACCGGGTCGGGCGCTGGCTTCGTCATTGTTTGTCTTGCCGCACGTCGGAGCCGAAGCGTCTTCTTCGACCGGAACCGAGCACAAGCTAGACAGTTGTCTTCGTTGTGGTCTGGTGACAAGCACTTGTTGCACACCGGGTGTACATCAATGTGCAGGTATTTTGAGTTACAAAGGAGGCATCGTTGGAACGGGCTCCGTTCCATCGACGATCGGGCTTCTGGTGTCGAAAAGGCCACACGGCTCTCTTCGACGTCCTGCTTCGATAAGAAACTGGAACAAGAACTCGGCACCGATCGAAAGAACAATACCGACGACACCGAAGGCCTTTTGGCCTTGTAGAAAAGTTTCCGAACTTGAGTAAAGAAAAGTACATCCGAACCCAATGGCGGAAAAAAACAATCTGAGGATGGAGAGGATGCCCATGCGCACTGTAGTCCAGGGGAGGAGCCACCTATCTCGTGATACTTCGAAGACTCTTCCAGGACAACAATGTGCAATCATCCGGACCCAACACTAGGCGGCGATCTATGCACAAGATGTGAATTCAGCAGCCCACATGCCTAGAACACTAGAGAACTTTACAGAAATGAGTCGGTTAAATAAAACCAATAAAACAACTGTGAGAAGTTGGCCTGGTATATGATGTTCACTATTCTAGTGAGCACCTTGCACCAGTCCAAACAACTCTTATGGTGATGGTTGTAAGTCAACCTTATAGACCAGCTATCCTAGTGGTAGCGTGTACAGAACAGTCTTAGGCTAAAAGACTCTTGGGGGCGTGTAAAGCCAGCTGTTTTACCATATGTAACCCCTTGAATATCAAATGAAAGGACACCACACAGGATATATACAAAATATATATGTATTTATTTACTAACACACTCCTCTGAACTCTTTATGAGAACAGAGGCAAAAGCACATAACAAGATACTTAGTCAGAATACGTTAAATTGCACAATTTACGGTTAGGCCCTAGGGGCGAAGCAAACCATATACTAAGAAAGTGGTAGAAGTACCACGTCACGAGAAAAGGGAAGGCCTAGGGCCTAGAGAATCACTGGAGCTACACTATTTGAACCTTAGGTTAGGAGTAGAAGGCCCACAGGCGGCAAGTGCAGTGTCTTTACACACACGCATGAGTCAATACAAAGTCAATGGGAACTTAGAAGTTAAAAAATGAAGGATTTAGGACACTTCCGGTTTAGCTAGGAGGAAACAACTAAAAACCTAGACACTTGGATAGTCAATACCCTTGGGAACACCGAAGTACTCGCGTTACCTCACCCACGGACGGCGGGTGCATAGGTGTGAAAATGTGTCGGGTTTCGCCGTTGAATCCTATGGAGCATTTGAAGAAAGATGCTGTAGGCGACCAAGAGGAAGATGTCCGGGTGGATCGAAGATGAAGAGGACCTGAAAGCAGAGGGGACAGAGTCTGGGTCACTAGCCAGTGACCGTGTGGAACCAGGAAGGAACCAGACGACGTCCAGCAGCAATCAGGTGCTGTCTTGAACATTGTCTTGGCAGCCACGTGGACCAGGTGCTGGAGACGAACTGTCCCACGAAGGTTCTCGCAGATGGAGGATTCAACAAAGGCTTCTGGTGCAGACCAGCAAGGTCTGGGGTGCCTCACCTTTGCAGGGAAGCCAGGGCCAGTGTGGAGCAACCAGACCACCGAGGTGGTTCAAAAGGATTGTCGTCACAGAGGCTACTAGCTAACGGGCCAGCAACCGGACAACGCGTCAAGCAGAACACAAGCAGAAGGGCCCCACGCAGAACTCGTGGAGTGTGGAGGGCTGATCTTCGGTGCAGGTGGAGCTCGGGTTCGGGGTTTCTCAATCCCCAGTGCACAGCTGCGAGGATGCCTCAGGAGCTGCACAGTTAGCAAGTTGCAGGCTTTCCAAGATGTCCGGTCCCACGTGTCTCGTCGCCTTCACGGATCTCAGCTATGCTGCAGTCGTAAAGAGAGGGTCAGAGAGGTCTGGAAGTCTGGGTCTTGTCAGGCTCTGTGCTCGGGTTCCGGTGGGAACGTCGACAAAGCAAGCCGTTGATTTGCTGGATGGTGCCTGGTTGCCCAGGGTGGTCACTCCTTGGCCACAAGGGAGATTCTTCAGTCTTCAGCAGAATGTCGAAGGTCCAGAGTTTCGTTTCAAGTTTCAATTCAGGATTAATCTAAAGTCTCAGGGCTCAGCTCCTACCTTTATACAACTTAAAGGGGCTGGATTACTTTCTTAGTCCCTCCTATGGGTGGGACCAGGAAGGGGGGTGGTTACACCCCCTCTCCTTTGTCCAATTTCGCGCCAGAGCTGGGGCTGGAGTGCCCCAGCAACCGGTTTGAACTGGGGTATGCATGGAGCACCTTGTGTGCTCCAGGCAGTGTCTCATTCTATTCAGCCCTCCCTGTCCCAATACACAAAGACCTGTCTGGGGTGGTGCTCGCACCTCCCCAGGCAGGAAACCTATTGTCCAAACCTCCGGCATTGGAAGGACGCCCAGCAGCAGGAGGTCAGACTTGTGTCAGTGGCAGCAACGTCCATTTTGTGACGCTGGGGCTCTGCTTAATTTTAACCGGGATAGTCAGCAGCAACATGTCTTCTCCCTCTAGAAGGGTAGAATGCTACCCACGTCGCCAGAATTGGCGAGGGGGTAGTATTCCAAAGCGTATTGACACCTTACACAACATGTTTGGATAAAGCCAAACCAAAGTTAGCATTTAAGTGCGAGGATTATAATGCACGTAAGAGTATATGGTATGGCTATATCATAGAACAGCTATAAGGACATGGTTCCGAAAGCTGCAGACAGGCTCAGCTCATGCTAGAGCACCATCTCACACATAACCAAGCGCTCTGCCTCCAGGATTGTTAAGGCCTGCCATAGGAGTGACTTATAGGTTACTGTGTGTCTATATATAAGGGTAAATATAGGAATACTATACCTAAGCAAGGGGTGATTACACGACCTTGCCCCAGCTGAGTGATCAGCCAGTTGTGTTAGTTTGGATGGCCAGCCAGGGGTTGCATAATACATGCTGCAGCCCCTGGTAGGCCCTGGTTGCACCTATGCCCTGGGCACCTATGGTACACTTGTACAGGGGCTGATAAGGTGAACCAATTCCCAATTGTGGACGTACCTAGAGTACATGGTGTAAATTTATAGAAAGTGCATCTGGGCTGTGGGTCTGATCAGCAGGCCCACAGCCACATCTAAGTCGAAAACCAGAGAAGCAAAAGCAAAAAGTGGAGGTGACCATAGGAAGCAGACCCTACTCTCCTACACTCGTGGCCTACCGTGAACCAGAGGTAACGCCGGTGGGCCGGTAGGTAGTGGTGAAAGTAAGCGTCCTGTAAGTCCAACACTACCATCCAGTCTTGCGGGTCTAGGGCAGACAAGACCTGAGCAAGTGTGAGCATCTTGAACTTCTCCTTCTGGAATAAGAGATTGACGTTCCGAAGGTCTAAGATAGGACGCAGGCCCTTGTCCTTGTTTGGAACCAGGAAGTAGTGGGAATAACTACCACTACCCACTTCTAGCGTCAGAACGTGCTGGATGGCCCCATTGGCCAAGAGGGCCACAACTTCCTGCTGGAAAAGTGTCAAGTGATCTCCCGTCATGCGGTGGAATTGAGGTGGCATGGCTGGAGGGGAATTCTTGAAGGGGAGTGAGTAGCCCCTTTGGACTATCTGTAAAACCTACCTGTCCGAAGTGATGGTGCGCCATTGGGGGAGGTGATGACGAATTATGACGCACTCTGGAGTTTGATGGGCCTGAAACACCGGACTAGGAAGGTTTCGAGGCAGTGGTGGCAGGGGTGGGGGTGGACTGAATCGCCCGCTCGCTTAGTGATCCACCTCATCGGGTCCCACATCCGCGGCTACACTGAGACTGTTGCTGCACAGGCCTCTGGTTCAGAAATGAATTTGTTTGGGCACCCCTTCCGTGGCCACAAAAAGAGCCGGACCGAAAGGCCCAGGGACTTGGCCGTAGCCCGCGAGTCCTTAAAACACTCCTACAAACTATCTGCCTTCTCACCAAAAAGGTGAGTGCCATCAAAGGGCATGTGCATCAGAGAGTTCTGGACATCCCCTGAAAAGCCAGTTGTCCTCAGCCAGGAGTGAAGGCGTAGAGCCACCGTCGTGGAAATCGCTCTGCCCAGCGAGTCGGCGGTTTTAAGGCCACAACGAATCGTGAACCTGGCTGCATCCCTCCCTTCAGCAATAGCTTGGGAGAGCACCGTCCGGGCCTCCTCCGGACACTGAGGCTGCACCTGCGCCACAGTATCCCACACAGAGTGGGAATAATGGCCCAAGAGGCATGCAGTGTTCACAGACCGCAACCCTGAACTGGCTGTAGAAGGGAAGGCACTCTGAGACACAGAGGCTTGGCCAACCAAGCTCTCAGGGGTAGGATGTTGGGAGAGGAAAATAGGGTCGCCAGGGGTCGGGCGATGGAGTCGGGCCACGTTCCTATCCACAGGAGCCCCTGTGTTGGGCCTGGACCAGGTGCCCAAAAGAACATCTGAAAGTGTGTTGTTAAAGGGCTGTGGTAAATAAATAAATAATACCCTATTTTTGACTAGACATATATCATAACAGATAGCTCAATAAATAAGAGTCAAGATTCGAGGTAGTAGGAGTTTTGCAGGTTTAATACAGCATAAGGACAGGAACAGGACAACCTGCATAGGAATAGGATGACAGGGCCCAGCAGCTGCTGGGGCTGGATCTGGGATGAGCGCGCTGACTTATTTTAACAATACATGAGCATATATACATAACGCAAACACATAGCATTACATTGCAGTAGGCGTAGCAGTGGGTGGAGCAGAAGGCGTGACGCGTAGCAGTCGCGAAAGATAAGGGGGGAAAAGAGGTGTAACTGGGCGTATACATAGACATGTGATGCAAACGTAACAGAATATGTCATGAATGGGGCGGAAACCATGGAGGGGGCTACCTAAGGAGCCGGGACCTCTAACCTGATGGTGCGCGCAAACTAGCAATGACGTATCACTAGGAGAAGCTGGGGGCTATGAACTCTGTGCTAGGAGCAGAGACTGAAGTCTGGAGGGTCGGAGCGACATGTACCTAAACCCTATCTAGTATCTGATGTTTAGGGAACATGTTGATATAAACTAGAAGTCATGAGGGGAAAGGCTAACTTGATTCTAAGACTGGACCATGCATTATTCTACATGTAGTGTGCGATGAAGAATATTAAATGACCATTAAATACAGTATTTCTCTTAACATGGAGCCGCATAGGCTAGACAATGACGGAAACTATTGATGCAGTTCAGTAGCTTAGGAATGCAGAGAAGGAGGACTAAACTGATAGCTGGAATCATAACATAGTCTTGGCAGACTCAGAGGCAGAGCCAAGCTGCACCGGGCACTGCGAGGCAGGAAGTAAGTGAAAGGTCGAGGATACAGGTGGGGGCTGGATCGCTCCTCAGCGAGGGTTCAGGAGACAGGAGCTGAAGCTGAATCTGATGTCCGGGCCCTGTTGAGGCCTGGAAACGGGGACTTTATAATGAAATAACGTGCACACTGAGAAACTTGGCAACATAACTTTACATAGGCCTGATATTCGTAGTATTCACGAGGACTGGAAATGACATACCAGAGGTGGACACAACTATAATTGCGTCTTGAATCGGACATGGGGAATAACATATGCATATTGATCATGCACACATAACATATGATGGATGACACGTAGGGACACAGAACATGACAAAATTTACTTTTCCACATTCCCTCCTTGTCACTACGTTTCCATCAGGAAACATCAATATTCATGATACCATCTATCATTTCATACAGTACCATTTGTTCATCTCGAATTGTCTTGGAACGAGATTTAGAACGGGGCTTGGGACTAGGAATACAAGAGGTAGCACACATGCCGCAAATCGCAGGGCCACATTGTATACAGAGGCAGCAGCTGAATATGATCGCTACTGCGATACCTAGAAAGGACAGGACTTTCCATCCCCATGCAGAAATTATATTCCAGAGCCAACCGGACCATGTCCAGGTGCCTGGATCTTGGTGTAACAGATGGGCAATTTTATGGAGTCTGGTTATAGCTGAATAAACAGACGGCGCGTTATTTGGAATGAAAATGCAGCAACTAGATCCGATGACTCTACAGGCCCCGCCCCTATCGGCCAGTATGACGTCAAGGACGAGACGATTCTGGAGCACAACAATTCTCATAAAGGATTGCTCTTCGGTTAAGTTACCTAGAGCGGAGGCAGTCTCATCTACTACAGCTTCAAGGGTTCTTGTTAACCTACGGATTAGCTTACTGTTTACAACTGTACCTAAATAAGGGAAAACACCTTTATCAATATCAATGAATTGCTCTGCAGCAGTTTCAGTATAATCGACAATCGGGAGATTTCTCTTGTGTCTAGTATGTACTAGGTAGGAATTCCTATGGTAGTCAGGTGGGGCTAGGAAAACAGGTGGCAGTAGGAAGGCAATGTAACAGGTTCCCTCCCAATCGAGGGGCAGACGAACATATGCAGTTTGACCACAAACAAAATAAGAATGACGTGAAGCTTTAAAAATAGATTTCCCACTGTCACTATACTGGATAATAGTAGTACAATCACTATGTCCTACGTGTACAGAACCATAATTACGGACACATAATTCGCCTTTGACTGGTAATACTGAAATAGCAGGTGAGTCTGGAGTAGTATCAGACTGAACATTCAGGACCATAAAATTCGACGAATAATTACCTAAATGGTACACTTCATTTTCTAAATCTAAACCTGTTCTGTGGGGGAGACCTTGCTTGTCTGGGAAACATGTGCTGTTAAGAAAAGACATATCTGTTGAGGATGACGTTAACGTGGACCATGCTCCACACGAACCATTATGTGAAAAAGGATAAGGAAAGAGTGGCAGAACTCCCTTCGGGGTCTGGAAAGGGGGGAGTCGACCACACACCCAACAATTAGTGGCATTGCTGGTTTGATGTGAATAATGCAACATGCGGATAAATGTATTGTTACGCATAGCGAGGCGGTATGAATATTCGTGAGGAGGCAGATCACTAAACGTGTGCTCTACTGTAACATTAGTAGACTTATTTACATGTGAAACTGGAAAACACAGGAAAAATGCGTAACTAGTGCAGGAAATCATTATGCTGATGAATAATATGAAACTTAGAAAAATGATACATCGGATTGAGTTTTGACTGACTCTCTCACTATGGGGGTCTATTTTATACATGTCAGAAACAGTCTAACCGTTTCACCTAGGGGAGGACTTAGACAATCAAACTGACTGACTTATTTTACTAGACCGTAGTTTCTGTTTATACTCCTGCTGCGGAGTTTTCTCTAACAGGGGGGGTTTTGAATCAATGTCATTTGCGGGACAGTCCTTAGGAACAATGTTTTGACAAGTCTTGATATCCTGGGAAATGTTCTTAGAGATCGGTTTCAATCCGTAGAATTTCTTGACGTGCGAAAGGTGTACCCAGCCGCGGCGTCCTTCCAATTTCACAGCTGTACGGGTGGTGAGGAGGACCTGACGGGGCTCCTTCCAACGTGGCTCCAGCGGACTTGATCTGTCGAAGTTACGTACGAGCACCATCGAACCTGGAACGATTTCATGCGGTGCTACCTCGGTATTGTCTGGAAATGCGGCGGCAACCTGTGAACGACATGAGTTGAGGGCAGACATCAAGGAAGCTAGGTAATCTGTCAGCATATTACATGAAACATCAGTAATACTTCGGGGTCTAGGAGTACCCCACATGTTAGGGGGCCGGCCGAATACGACCTCATACGGGGACAGACCTGATCTGGAATGTGCGACCATGCGCATATAAAACAGAGCAACTGGCAGAGCTACTAGCCAGTCCACACCTTTCTCTTTACATACTTTGGCGATTCGGATTTTCAGAGTCTGATTATGTCTCTCGACTAGACCGGCTGCTTCAGGATGGCGTACACAATGAAACTTCCACTGGTACCCTAACAACAGGGAAACGTGCTTCATCAACTCAGATGAGAATGGCTGACCGTTATCAGAATATACGACTCTAGGGAGTCCATATCGAGGGAAAAACTCACGAACCAACTGCTTGGCAGTGGTCGCGGCTGTGTAATCGGGGACTGGATATGCTTCTGTCCATCTGGACAAAGCGCATACAACTACAAGGACATACTTGAAACCTCGACATCGCTCCATCTGAATATAATCCATCTGGAGGACCTCAAAAGGGTGGTCAGGAGGCTGGAAACCACCTTGTTCCACCGGGACACTTTTACCTGGATTAAACTGACAACATATCATACAGGTACGGACTTTCTGCTTGGCTGCAGCTCGTAAATGCTTGTTGAACCAAATGTTCTGGATACTGTCTAACATAGCTTTTTCTCCTAAATGTGCTGGACTATGTGCGGTATTAATAATGACTTGAACCATAGAGTCGGGGAGAAACCATGTGGCTCTACCCTTCGTCACCCATCCTTGATCTGTCTGGACCCCTCCTTGTTCAGACCATTTCTTGATTTCATCGGGAGTAGCATGTAACTGGATATCTATGACATCCTGGGTAGGGTCCTTAACTGTCATGCATGTAGTCGGATCTGGAGTATGTGTCATGTTAACTTGAATGTCTGGAGTCTGTGCTGTGAGCTTGGCTGTGCGATCTGCTAGATCGTTACCTTGAGAAATAATGTCAGTAACTTTCGTATGTGCTTTGCACTTCATGATAGCAATGGATGTCGGTAAATGTATGGCATCTAACAGAGCTTGAATAAGGAAACCATGCTGAATCTTGGTTCCATGAGAAGTCATGAAACCTCTCTCCTGCCAGAGCACTCCAAAGTCGTGTACGACTCCAAATGCGTAGCGTGAATCTGTGTAAACATTAACTTTCAAGTTCTTGGCGTGTATACAGGCTTGTGTCAGAGCAACTAGCTCTGCTGCTTGAGCGGACAGGGTATCAATACGGTGTGTTTTAATAACTTCGGTATCAGTAGTCACTGCATACGCGGCTACTAGTTCTCCTGTACTAGTTCTCATACATGAACCATCCACATAAAGTGTCAGGTCAGGGTCTGGTAACGGAATATCTGTCAGATCTTGTCTTGGCTTTGTCGTAATGTTGACTACTTCCACGCAATCATGTGTGGCTGGATTTGAATTGACTGATGGTAACAGTGTAGCAGGATTCAGGATGTTGCAGCGTCTAATATCTATGTGTGGCTGAAACAGTGTCAATTCATAACCTGTTAAACGTGCAATTGTCAAGTGCTGAGTTTGTGTTCGGTTTAAAAGAACTTCCACGGAGTGTGGGACTTGTACTGTCAAGGTATGTCCTAAGACTATGGAATCACTTTGTCTGATAGCTAGTGCTGTGGCTGCAACTGACTTGAGGCACGCAGGCAGAGCCTGGGCGACTGGATCTAGGGTGCTAGAAAAATAAGCACAAGGCTTGTATTGTCCTGCTTGGTCTTGTGTGAGAACAGATAATGCTGTACCTTCACGTTCTGTGACGAAAAGTGTAAAAGGCTTACTGTAGTTCGGTGTCGCTAGAACTGGAGCTTGGCATAAAGCTTTCTTTAACTCGTTGAAACTAAGTGTATGTTCAGATGTCCAAGGGAGAACAGTCGATACGGCTGCCTCCTGTGTCGTTAACTGTATCAGTGGCTTGGCTAGAAATGCATACTGAGGAATCCATTGTCTGCAATAAGAAGTAAGGCCGATAAAAGCACGTACCTCCTTCTGGGTTCTGGGCTGAGGAAGACTCGCTATTAACTGGATACGGTCTGGTGTCAACTGCCTACCCCTCTTGGACAGTAAGTGTCCTAAGTAGACCACTTGCTGGACACAGAATTGAAGCTTCGAAGGGGATACCTTGTGCCCCATCTCGGCTAGGAAATACAAGACTGTAAGGGATGCTTGCTCGCAAGCACGTTCAGAACGGGCTGTGATCAGTAGATCATCGACATACTGGAGCAGGGCAGTGTCAGTTGGCATGTGAATGTTGTCTAGTTGTCTCTTAAGTGCTTGACTGTAAATACTAGGGCTTTCTGTGAAACCTTGAGGAGCTCGTGTAAACATATAGCTCCTTCCATTTAAACAAAATCCGAAAAGAAACTGGCTGTCTGGATGAATTGGAACACTAAAAAATGCATTCTTAAGATCTATGACAGTGAAGAACATGGCTTCGGAATCAATAGCAGTTAACAGGGAAGAGATGTCTGGGACAACTGGGTACTGAGGGATAATACATTTGTTAAGTTCTCGTAAATCAATCACTAATCGATATACTGGGGGTGCATTTGGATCAGTACGTTTCATGACTGGAATGATCGGAGAATTGCATACGTTGGAGTCAGTTTCTACAACTACTCCTTGAGCCATGAGCTCGTCTATAATTTTGGATAAGGCTGCTACAGCCTCGGGTGGCAATCTGTACTGTCTGATTCGTGGTAACACTACACCTGGTTTGAGAGTCACACGATGGGGTGTGATTTGCATATAACCTACATCAGTTGGACCTTGCGCCCATAAATGCTGTGGAACATTACACAGTCTGGAATCAAAATCTCGTAATACATAGTGACCCTTAAAGTCACGTAGGAACAATCGTATTCCCTCTGGGGAACAACATATAACTGCACCTAACTCTTTCAGTGTTTTAATGCCTAATAGGTTTTCTGGACATGACTTAGTAAGTAACAGATCAGTAGTGCGGGACAATGGACCTACTTCTAGAGTAACTGGCTTTGAAATCTCATTTACGATAGGTTTTCCTGAAAATCCAAGGGAAACATTTCTTGAGCCTGAGAGCGGAGCCCCTGGAACTTCGGCGTGACTAATTGTGGTCCTACTTGCCCCTGTATCAATCAAAAACTTTCTGTCTTTCCCTAATACTTGACTGTGAACATAGGGACCATCTTGATCTACAGGTATCTCGATGAGAGGCAAGCCTACCTCCCTCTCTAGGCTGTTTCATGAATACTGCTGGTACTCTGGATACTCAGACTGTGCATACTGGTACATCTGTGATGTAACATGCTGTGTTGCAGCGATAGGCTGCGGTGCTGTAACTGTCTGTTGTGCATTTTGTGGCTGAAGAGTCTGTGAAACTTGCTCTTGTCTAGGCGGACGTGGTCTTTCTTTAGTCTTACCAGTAGCTATGTTGTGTTTCAGAACTGCACACTCATTTATGAAATGACCTGGCTGTTTACAATAATTGCAATTCCCTTTAACGGGAGCTGCAGGATGACTGACTTGATT
Organism: Lissotriton helveticus; assembly: GCF_964261635.1. NCBI lineage: Eukaryota > Metazoa > Chordata > Amphibia > Caudata > Salamandridae > Lissotriton > Lissotriton helveticus. Next base: position 302,929,843 of record NC_136069.1, on the reverse strand, counting down.
CGGACCCCTCTTCTGACTGTCTTGGGGAACGGATTGTGCAACTAGCACTTTCATTTTCGTGTCTTTCATACGTTTTCTCTCGTGTTCTTGCTCTTCCCTGATTCTATTCTGGTGGTACTGGAGCATCTGGAGCATCTGGGACGGAGTATTTGCTTGCCAGGTGCTTTCGACTTTCAAAACTCGGTTTTTAACTTGTGGGCTTGAATTCTCGACTAATTTAGTAACGAAAAGGTGAGGGTATGACTCACTACTTGTCTTGAGACCACTGTTGATACTAAAGCACTTTTCAAACCTAGAATAAAAATCACTAATATCTTCATCTTGTTTCTGTTTACAGGCTGAGATTGCATCCCAGTCTTCCTTTTTCGTTGTCAATAATCTGGGTAAAACTTGAATCAATAATTCTGGTAATTCTTTACATTTCTCTCCTAGACCAGTACCTGGTACTCGTATCTTATCTTCAGCTTCTAGGACTGCCCAATCGATCTTTTTCTCTCCCACCTCCCATTCTTTTTCCTTTAGCTTTTCATACACCCCGGCGGGCAACAGAACCTTTAACATTTTAATGATATCTGGGTAAGTGTATTCTCCCATACGGAGCATGTCTTTTAATTCTCTATGGAACCCTGCTGGATCCTTGTCATGACAGGGAATTAATTTCTTCATTTCGAGGAGTTCCATCTTTGTGATCGGAGTGTATACAAACACTCGCTGCATTTCGCCACCCGCTCCTCTGACTGGGTGGACTTCTCGTAACGGATTCTGTCTGTCTATGTAGAATGATTTACTTTCTGGGGGTGAGACATGAACAAAATGCGGATTCAGAAACGTTCTATATTTGTGACGCTGTTCTAGAATGACACTAATTAAATCGGTACCTAGACCTCTCCATCTGTACTGGAGTAACTCGTTCAGGATATCATGTAACCGGCCTGGATCAGAATGTTGACCCTCATACAAAGTAATGAGGTGCTGGATCATATACATACCCACCAGTCGCTGCTCGGCTGGGGGCAATTTCAGAAACATTTGTGCCACTATTTCGTCTGGAAAAGTGGTAGAATCAGTAATCCATCGGACTGCTGATCGAACTATTTCTTGTTCATGCATAGTACTTAACTCACTGTAACCGATTCGTGATTTCAGAATGTGATCGGTAGCTTGGAATACTTGTTCTAGGGAACCTTGTTCTGGTGCTGAATGATGGAAAGTTGGCTTGTGTTCTAGACGTAAATGGCGATCTGGAAATCTAGGTTTTCCTACATACGCTATTCTGGCGGTATTCTCATCGTCTTCCTCTTCAGGATCAGAGGTACTTTCTTTCTCGCTTACTTGTGCTGCTTTACGCTGTTCGTGTATCTTTATTATCTCTCTACGGATTTTCTTGTACATACTTTCCATGGCACCAATGGTATTGTGCTTTCCTTCGGCTATATTATCACTCCACTTTGTTAGAGTTTTCATTTCTTCCGGGTCTTTAGACGGGTAATCTTGTTCTCTTATTAGACAGTTAATTAAGAACTTTAATATCATGCGCTGAATCTCGGCTTTCCTTTGAGACATGGCATCACTAATACTTTGTGGGTCATCCCCTGTACGGATGAAACGATATATTCTGTCTAGATCTTCTTTCATATTCGGCAGGGTGACTAGATACTCGGTCACTCTCCTTACGCGTACGGAATATAAAACCATATTAAACTCGCCTGGAACTGGGTCATAGACACATTCGCCAAGGGTTTGCCTGATCTCTGCAACAGACTTATTACTTTTAGGAGTACGCTGTGATGCTTGAGCATGTAATTCGAGTGCTGATAAACGCTTGTATGGCGGCGGAGTTTGAGGAAGACCTCCTCCTGCGGCCCCTAAACTAGAATCATCAACTGATGTTTTCCGTCCTGGCAGGGTCGGTAATTGTAACGTGGGCTGGACTTGTATGGCGGACTGACCCGGGGGGGCTGTTAAGGGCACCCCGGTGTCTGGAGGAGCAGGAATTACCTGGTTTACAGGGACTGGCGGAGCGCGGACAGGATTTGCATATTCAGGGACTGTGTCGTCCAAATAGGACGAGATAAAAATATCAGCTGCGGTCGGTTTGTGACGTAGCTTGGTCGGAACTAACGGTGGCGGGAAATTACTGGATGCCTCCGGGGTCGCTTTTGGCAAGCCTTCGGCAAGAAGAGGATACATACCTTTAATAAGGGCATGCCTCTGTCTGTCTCTCTGTTCAGTTTTGACTTGTTCACCTATCTCGATCAATTCTCTTTCTTGGGCTCGTTCTTGGGTTTCTCTACTTAATTCTGATTTTCTGATTTCTTTTTCGGTTCTTTTATGAGCTTCTTTACGCCATAACTCGATGGCATCTTTCTGTGACTGTCTGGCTTTCTTTTTCCATAATGCTTCTTCTACTCGCATGATGCATTCGGCATCCCATGTACCCGATACGGGCCATCTATACTTTTCTTCTAACTGTTTGGTATACTCTACCCATAAATCTAGATACAATATGGCGCTTATGCCATGCTTCTGATACATAAAGTGACCTGGACTGTCCCTGGGCGGGACGGGAACTGCTGCTTCCAGCAGACCCTTTCTAGTTTTTAACTGACGTAACTTGGAAAATATGGGCATGACTGAACTGTAATCTAGACACAATACAATACACAATGAACACGATACTTATTTCCCATTCATACCACGACATTAGAATACATGAAAAACATTTAAAATAACAGTTCGAACAGAATACTACCTGGAAATACTGAGAACAGAACACATGAATTTTCTCGAGAACAGAAACTGACTAGAACAGAAACTAGATGCACTGCTGAAACAGTACGAAACTTACCGGTCTCATAAAGAGACACGTCAGGACCCGCATCCACCGAAGTGGACACTTCGTTTGTGGGACTGTGTACCACCAACCCACAGACCAGAGTCAATTTAATTGACCCTGTCTAGATACCACCCCAGTAACGGTACTCACCGGGCAGCAAGAACGGAAGGCCTCGGACTGGACTGGACTGCTACGACGACGGACGACGAACTTCGGACTTCGGACTTCAGTTACGGGTGGACCTCCGGATACCTCGGACCTTGGACTCTTGGCTTGGGCTCTGGTCGGGACTCGCCGCGTTCCTCCACCGTCTCGTCTGGATGCTGGACCGCCTCCTCCGTCTCCTCCGTGGGCCTGAGGGATACTTGAGCAGAAATATCTGCCACTGCGCAGAAGAGTTCCGTCACGACTGCAGAGGGTCAGGGGGTCGGCGTGGCTTCACCGACGCGTGGGGAAAGGGCAAGTCCCTGTTCGGGCGCCATTATGTGGTAAATAAGTAAATAATACCCTATTTTTGACTAGACATATATCATAACAGATAGCTCAATAAATAAGAGTCAAGATTCGAGGTAGTAGGAGTTTTGCAGGTTTAATACAGCATAAGGACAGGAACAGGACAACCTGCATAGGAATAGGATGACAGGGCCCAGCAGCTGCTGGGGCTGGATCTGGGATGAGCGCGCTGACTTATTTTAACAATACATGAGCATATATACATAACGCAAACACATAGCATTACATTGCAGTAGGCGTAGCAGTGGGTGGAGCAGAAGGCGTGACGCGTAGCAGTCGCGAAAGATAAGGGGGGAAAAGAGGTGTAACTGGGCGTATACATAGACATGTGATGCAAACGTAACAGAATATGTCATGAATGGGGCGGAAACCATGGAGGGGGCTACCTAAGGAGCCGGGACCTCTAACCTAATGGTGCGCGCAAACTAGCAATGACGTGTTACTAGGAGAAGCTGGGGGCTATGAACTCTGTGCTAGGAGCAGAGACTGAAGTCTGGAGGGTCGGAGCGACATGTACCTAAACCCTATCTAGTATCTGATGTTTAGGGAACATGTTGATATAAACTAGAAGTCATGAGGGGAAAGGCTAACTTGATTCTAAGACTGGACCATGCATTATTCTACATGTAGTGTGCGATGAAGAATATTAAATGACCATTAAATACAGTATTTCTCTTAACATGGAGCCGCATAGGCTAGACAATGACGGAAACTATTGATGCAGTTCAGTAGCTTAGGAATGCAGAGAAGGAGGACTAAACTGATAGCTGGAATCATAACATAGTCTTGGCAGACTCAGAGGCAGAGCCAAGCTGCACCGGGCACTGCGAGGCAGGAAGTAAGTGAAAGGTCGAGGATACAGGTGGGGGCTGGATCGCTCCTCAGCGAGGGTTCAGGAGACAGGAGCTGAAGCTGAATCTGATGTCCGGGCCCTGTTGAGGCCTGGAAACGGGGACTTTATAATGAAATAACGTGCACACTGAGAAACTTGGCAACATAACTTTACATAGGCCTGATATTCGTAGTATTCACGAGGACTGGAAATGACATACCAGAGGTGGACACAACTATAATTGCGTCTTGAATCGGACATGGGGAATAACATATGCATATTGATCATGCACACATAACATATGATGGATGACACGTAGGGACACAGAACATGACAAAATTTACTTTTCCACAGGGCAGCAGCGGCTCCACAGAGGAAGCCGCCGGCCGAAGCTCTTCTGTCAACAGGTTAGTCCTGATGGCCACTGTAGATAGCTTGAGGTGGAGAGACTCGGCTGCCCTACGCAACAGCACTGAATAAGTACCACCCCCACCCTAGCCACGGTAGAAGGAGACAGTGTGCCAGGTTCTGGAGAGAAATCCAGTCCACCTACGCCCTCCACATTCTCTGCCCAGTCTTGGTCTAACTCGCATCGGCCTGCGAGAGGGGCTTCAGATCCCTCCCAGTCCTCCACGTCCTCCGTAACCTGCTGGGCAGGCGGAAAAGAAGGAGGAGGATGGAGAAAGGAATAGAAATTCCCCATTGGCGTCGGAATTTGCGTCGATCGACACCGCTCCGGCACTGTCTCCAAGCCAGGTGGAAGCCGGGGACGACATCGGCCGGGGGGCCAGCCGATCCTGGCGGTGGTGCCTTACATGTCGATATCGGTGGAGGTCGTATGGTGTCGCACAAGTTACCACTTGTGTAACAATATATCTGTAAGAGACATTAGTTAGTATTAGATTCCTTACCTTAGAATATCCCCAGGCGTCAGACTGGATCCGGAAATTTTTGCGTAGCAGTAGCCTTGCGCGTCGGTAGGCGTCGTCTGCGGCTCCGCGTCCGTCGGCGCCGTGGGCGCCGTGATGATGTCGTCGGAGTACTTAGACGCCGCCTCCGCGTGCTGACGTCAGTTCTTAGACACAGCTTTTCCGCGCCAGAAACGCAGAGCCATGTTAAAAACCAACACTGGTGCCATTGAAACTAGGGCCCTGAAAGGGGACAACCCTAACCCTAGATATTGGTTCGCAGAACGGGGAGTGTGAGAAGTTGGCCTGATGTGCAGTGTTCACTATTCTAGTGATCACTATATATCAGTCCAAACAACCCTTATTGATGATTGGTTGTAAGTCAACCTTATAGACCAGCTATCCTAGTAGCGTGGATACGAGCAGTCTAAGGCTAAGACTCTAGAGGGCGTGTTAAGCCAGCTGTTTTACCATCACATTACCCCTTGAACACCCAGTGAAAGGACACCACACAAGTGTTATGAAAATAAACAATGTGTTTATTAGAATCACAACAACCCTGTACTCTTTATGAGGACAGGGTGCTAAGCACACAACAAAACTCTTATGAAAATACTTAAGTTAGCACGTTATACACAAATGCCCGAGGGGCATGAAAAACCATATACTTTAAAAGTGGAATGCGAAATTACTAGCAGGTAAGTACAGTACTAATAGGCTTTGGAATCGCTAGGACTTGACTATAGAATCGTTAGATTACTTCTAGGAGACCTAGGGGACTCGGGTGCAGAGTGTGCACTCTCACGCGGGATGCGGGACAAAGTCTATGGAAGCTAGTAAAGGCAAAGTTAGTGTTCACGGGCAAACCCGACCTGGTAGGAGGAAAATGACAGTGGATCCTGACCCTTGGATAGTGAGGCTATGCTGGGACACCGAAGTGCCGAAGTTACCTAGCCCAGGGGCTGCAGCTGCATAGGTCTGAAAAGACGTCGGGAATCTCGTTGCCGGACCAGGAGCCTGGAAGAAGGAAGTTGCTGGCAGGCGACCAGTGAAGAAAAGTTCGATGGATCCAAGCCTGGATCAAGGAAGAAGGAAACCTGAAAGCAGAGGGGACCAAGTTCTTGAATCACTAGCCAGTGATTGAGTGGGCACCAGGATGGCACCGGGCGAAGTCACCGCAGTCAGGTGAGTGGGCGCTGCTGGGCTCTGCAGTCTCTCGGACCAGGAGGCGTTGTCGGCGACCAGGATGGAGGTGCGAGCTGTCCCACGAAGGTTCTTGCTGTCGACGTCGCTGGACCCAGGATTGGGCAACAAGTCTTGGCAAATGCAAGGCCCACGCGGTGGACCTAAAATGGCGTCTTAGTTGGACCAGGAGGGTCCAGGGTACTTCTCCGATGGAGGGAAGCAAGGGCCAGTCTGGAGCAACCAGACTAGCAGCAGTATTGTCGTCGGGCGTCGTTCGGAAGGCCACAAGCCAGCGGGCTAGTAGCCAAACAACGCGGTGAGCAGCAAAAAGCAGAAGGGCCCCACGCCGATCGTGGAGATGCTGGGGGGCTGCTCTTCGGTGCTGGAGCTGCTCAGGGTCGGGGCTTCTCGTACCCCAAAGCACTCAGTCGAGGGTCCCTCGGGAGTCGTGCTGGGCAAGCGTCGTGCAGTCTTAAAGATGGCCGGTCCCTCGAGGTCTCGTCACACCCACGAATCTCAGCGTGACTGATGATGTAGGTAGAGGTCAGAGGTGCCAGGGAAGCCGGTTCTCGTCAAGCTGGGCAGTCTTGATCCGGAGGAGAGACTTGCAGCAGACCGCAGTGTTCTTAAGATGGTGCCTGCGGATGCAGGGTGACTACTCCTTAGTCACAAGGGAGAAATCTTAGGAAGAAGTCTTGAGTTCCTTTCGTGGAAAGTAGTTTCAGGATTCAAAGATGATCTGATTTGGAAGGGGGCCAGTCTCTACCTTTATCTTGGAAAAGGGGGCTGGCACGCGACTAAGTCCTGCCCTAGGGGTGGGACCAGGAGGGGGGTGGTTACACCCACTTCCTTGGCGGGCTTTTCCCCAGCACAGGGTCTGGAGTGTCCCTGGAACTGGTTTAAGCCAGCCTATGCACAGTGAGCACCGGGGTGCCACGTGCAGTCACCTTCCTCTGAAGCCCTGCCTACCTACAATACACAAAACCCTGTCTGGGACGGTGCTGGCACCGCCCCTGGCAGGAAACCCTTTGTCCTTATCTCCTGCTCTGGGAGGACTCCCAGCAGCAGGAGGGCAGACTTGTGTCTCGGTGGCAGCATCCATTTTGTGGATGCTAAGGCTCTGTCTGACTTTTAACCGGGTTATAGGTTACATGCATGTCGTGTCCCTCTAGAAGGGTGGAATGCTAACCCCGTCGCCAGAATTGGCGAGGGGTTAGTATTCCAATTCGTATGACACCTTACTCGACATGTTTTGATAAAGCGATACCAGAGTTGGCATATAACCGCGAGGATTATAATGCACTTAAGAGTATATGGTATGCGATATCATGTAAACGGCTAAGGGATGGATCCCGAAAGCCGCAGACAGGCTCAGCTCATGCCAGAGCACCATCTCACACGATTCCAAGCACTCTGCCTTCAGGATTGTTAAGGCCTGCCATAGGAGTGACTGATAGGAGATCTGTGTGTCCATTTTAGGGTTAGATATAGGTATACTATATCTAAAGCAAAGGGTGAGTACACCACCTTGCCCCAGCTGTCGTGCAGCCAGTTGTGTCAGTTTAGTTAGTCAGCCCAGGGGTGGCATAATACATGCTTCAGCCCCTGGGAGACTTCTGGGTACACCTCAGCCCTGGGTACAGGGACTTGGAGAGGGCCCAGTGCCAATTCAGTACCTGAGTACAATTTGGATAGAGAGAACAGCTAGGCTGTGGGTCTGATTAGCAGGCCCACAGCCAGGGAAAGTCGTAAACCAGTGCAGCAAAAAGCAAAAATCTGGGTGATCATAGGATTGCAGACCCTACTCTCCCACAGGGAGGATGGGTGGGTCGGTAAGGAATCTAATACTAACTAATATCTCTTACAGATATATCGTTACACAAGTAGTAACTTGTGCATCTGAAAGAGACACGTTAGTATTAGATTCCTTACCTTAGAATAGATACCCCTGCAATACCAACCCCGGTGGTGGGTCTGCGAACCAATAATCACACCAGAAAGTCCTGGAGGACGGAACGGCCAAAGAAGCCATCCCTCCGGACTTGGCTGTCCAGGCAGTAGTGTCTTGCAAACGTGTGCAGCGATGCCCACGTAGCTGCCTGACAGATGTCTTGTAAGGGCACACCCCTGCCCAGGGCAGTGGTAGTCGCCGTGGCTCGGGTAGAATGAGCCCGTAATCCAGCAGGGGGCTCCTTCCTAGCCAAGGAGTAGCATGCCTGGATACACAAGATAATCCACCGGGAGATGGTCCTCTTATGTACCGCTTTCCCCTTCTTAGCGCCCACGTAACCAACAAAGAGTTGGTCATCCACCCGGAACTGGCGTGTGCGATCCAAATAAAATGAGAGCGCACGTTTTGGGTCCAGACGGTGTAGCCGCTCTTCCTCTTTAGAGGGATGCGGAGGCGGGAAGAAGGTTGGCAAGGTGATAGACTGCCCGATGTGGAAGGCCGTGACAACCTTGGGCAGGAAAGAAGGTTTGGTACGCAGCACCACTTTGTCCGGATGGACAGAAAGGAAAGGTGGAGTACAAGAAAGGGCCTGGAGCTCACTCACTCTCCTGGCAGAGGTGATGGCAACCAGGAAAGCAGTCTTCAAAGTCAGAAGGCGAAGAGGACAGTTGTGAAGTGGCTCAAAGGGAGCGCACATCAGAAATGTAAGAACCAGGTTCAAGTCCCACTGAGGCATCACAAACGGAACAGGAGGAAACGTGTGTGTGATGCCCTTAAGAAATCTATTTACAATAGGGGACTTGAACAAAGAAGGTTGATCAGGCAGCCTGAGAAAGGCTGAAAGGGCAGAAAGGTAGCCCTTGATAGTGCCCAGAGCAGAACCCTGCTGGGCAAGAGAAAGAAGGAAGAGAAGAACCTCAGAAAGAGGGGCATTGAGAGGTTCCACAGCCTTTGCTGTGCACCATGCCACAAATCTGTTCCACCTGCAGGCGTATACCGACTTAGTGGAGGGACGCCTGGCTGCCAGAATGACGTTACAGACTTCAGGAGGCAAGTCAAATGGCCTCAACTGTCGCCGCTCAATCTCCAAGCATGGCGGTGGAGACTGGACAGGTTCGGGTGGAGGACCGTCCCCTGCTGCTGCGACAGAAGGTCCTCCTGAAGAGGCAGACGAACCGGGGCATCGACTGACAGACCGAGTAGCTCTGGATACCTGTACCTTCTCGCCCAGTCCGGAGTCGAAAGGATGACTTGGGCCCGGTCGCGCTTGATCTTCTTCAGCACTCTGGGCAGAAGTGGTATAGGCGGAAAGGCGTACAACAGACCGCAACTCCACTCGAGACGAAAAGCGTCTCCGAGCGAGTGCCGCCTTGGAAATTCCAACGCGCAGAACTGATGACATTGTGCGTTCTCTTCGGTGGCGAATAGATCTAACCAAGGCTCTCCCCATCGCTGAAAGAGGCCTTGCGCCACGTCCGAGTTCAGACGCCATTCGTGATCCATCATGCACCGACGGCAGAGCTCGTCCGCCCTGGCGTTCAGAGAACCTGCCAGGTGTTGAGCCACCAGGGTCACGCCCTGGCGTTCCAGCCATTGCCAAAGGCGAAGAGCCTCCTGGCAAAGGGTCCACGAAACCACCCCGCCTTGTTTGTTGCAGTACCACATGGCGGTGGTGTTGTCCGTGAACACCTGCACTACACTCCCCCGGACAGAGGGGAGGAATGCCTTCAGTGCTAGACGAATCGCCCGGAGCTCCAACAGGTTGATGTGGAGCCGGGCCTCTACCGGAGACCAGAGGCCTCTGATCTCCGCCTCTCCCATGTGGCCTCCCCAGCCCTGGAGGGACGCGTCCGTCACAACTATGTGCTCCGGTTGGGGAAGGGAGAGGGATCTGCCGCTGACCCAATCGCGGTCCGCGAGCCACCACTGCAGCTGTCTCGCAGTGCCCTCCGAGATCAGGACGTGGTTGGACAAGTTGCCCTGATGCTGGGCCCACTGAAACTTCAGGTCCCACTGCAGAGCCCGCATCCGCCACCTGGCGTGATGCACCAGAAGGATGCAGGAGGCCATCAGCCCCAGAAGCCGCAGCGTCAACCTGACCGAGACCCGGGATAACGGCTAAAAGATAGGAATCAGAGCCTGAATATCCCGGACCCTCTGTTCGGGTGGATAAACCCGAAACTGCGCTGAGTCTAGAACCGCTCCGATGAAGAGGAGCTTCTGAGAGGGGCACAGGTGTGACTTCGGCACATTGATGGAGAACCCCAGCAGGTCGGCCGTAGTCTGGAGGTGGCTGACGACTGTCTGGGGCGAGCCCGCCTTCAACAGCCAGTCGTCGAGGTAGGGGAAGACTGAAACCCCTAACCTACGCAGATGAGCTGCGACCACCGCCATCACCTTTGTGAACACCCGTGGGGCGTGGTAAGGCCGAAGGGGAGCACGGTAAACTGAAAGTGCTCGTGGCCAACCGTGAACCGCAGGTGGCGCCGGTGGGCCGGCAGGACGGGGATGTGGAAATAAGCGTCCTGCAAGTCCAACGCTACCATCCAGTCTCCTGGGTCCAGGGCAGCTAAGACCTGAGCCAGTGTCAGCATCTTGCACTTCTCCTTCCGGAGGAAGCCGTTGACGTTCCATAGATCCAAGATAGGGCGCAGGCCCCCTTTGCCCTTCTTGGGTACCAGAAAGCAGTGGGAGTAGCAACCACACCCTCCTTCTGGCCCAGGAACGCGCTCGATGGCCCCCTTGGCCAAGAGGGCCGTAACTTCCTCCTGCAGAAGTCGCAAATGATCCCCCGATACACGGTGGTTCTGCGGTGGCATGGCTGGAGGAGTCGCCTCGAAAGGGAAGGAGTAGCCCCTTCGGACGATTTGCAGCGCCCACCTGTCCGAAGTGACAGTGCGCCAGTGGAGGTGGTGATGGCGAACCCTGCCCCCCACTGGCGTCACATGGGCCTGAAAGCACGGACTAGGAGGGTTTTGAGGCGGATGCTGCGGGGGAAGGTGTGGACTGACCTCGCCGTTGACCCCTACCGCCCGGACGGCGGGTACCACGGCCGCCACCGCGTTGGGTATTGCCCTGCGGAGCGAGGCTAGCGGCACGTGTGGGTGCACCCCTTCCGTGGCCACGAAAGGAGTGATAAGCAGCCGATTGCTGGCGCGGGGCCGAGAGGCCCAAGGACTTGGCCGTAGCCCTGGAGTCCTTAAAGCGCTCGAGCGCATGGTCAGCTTTGTCGCCAAAGAGGCGACGGCCATCGAACGGCATGTCCATGAGTGTGTTCTGGACATCTGCCGAAAAGTTGGCGGACCTCAGCCAGGCGTGGCGTCTGACCGCCACCGTCGTTGCCATCGCTCTGCCTAGCGAGTCGGTGGTATCCAGCCAACATCTAATGGAATACTTGGCTGCGTCCCGGCCCTCCACAAGGGTTTGGCCGAGTTTGGCCCGTACCTCCAACGGACACTCTGGCAGCACGTCCGCAACCGTATCCCACAGAGAGTGGGTGTAACGGCCCAAGAGGCATGCGGTGTTGGAAGACCGCAGGCCCAGACTAAGGGATGAGAATATCTTCTTTCCATACTGCTCATACCTCTTGGATTCCCTGTCCGGCGGGGCGGACGGGAATGCGGTCTGGGAATTGGAGGCCTGGATGACCAGGCTCTCGGGGGTGGGGTGGGTGGACAGGAAACATGGGTCGCCCGGGGCTGGGCGGTGGCGTCTGGCCACGTTCCGATCTACGGGTGAACCCGTAGCGGGCTTGGACCAAGTGCCCAGAAGAACGTCGGTCAAGGCCTCATTAAAAGGCAGCAGAGGCTCGGCCGAGCTTGACTGCGGTTTAAGGACCTCAGTGAGGAGATTAGTCCTCACGGCCGCGACGGGGAGCTCAAGGCCCAAGGCCTTGGCAGCCCTCATCAGCACCACACTATAGGTTGCCCCCTCCTCCGAAGCCACGGTAGGAGGGGAGACAAAACCAGTGTCTGGAGAGGTGTCCAGGCCACTGGCCTCCCCAAGTTCTCCTGTCCAGTCCTCATGAGACTGACACTCTCTGGTCAGAGGGTCCTCAGACCCCTCCCAGTTCTCTTCATCACCCATCTCCTGAAACTCAGGGTTCTCAACTAATGGGGCCTGTTCCTAAAAGTGAAACTCACCAAACGACGTCTGGAGCGGCGCCCATCGGGGCCGTCCCGACGTCTGAACAGGAACGAAGGTGGAACCGGGGACGGCGCCGCCCGAGGACCGCGCCGGAGGCGAAACCTGAGGGTCCGACGCCGGGGAGGTCGTAAGGTCCACCGGCGACGAACCAGATCCCGAAGGAGGTCAGCGGCGTCGGGCCCGAAGGCGCCAGCGGCGCCGGAACAACTGAACCCCTCGGCGCCGGCGGCGTCGGGATAGTGGGAACATGCGGCGCCGGGCCCGAAGGCGTCGGGGCCGAAGCACCCGACGGCGTCGGTGCCGGAGCCGCCGACCCGCTAGGGGCCCCAGACGGGTCCGCTGGGCCCGAAGGCGCCGCGGAGCCCGTCGGAGGAGAGAGTTTCCTCATGGCCATGAGGAAGCGCTTGATCTCCTCCGGCGACGCGTTCAGCCCAGGGACCGGAGGGTGTGGAGCAGGACGCGGCGCCCGCGACTCCGACGGAGCCGCGTGGGTGGTGTCACCCGAACCCCCGGCCGCATCGCGCGAGCGTCGGGGGAGTCCGAAGAGCGATGACGCCGCTTGGACTTCTTGTGCCTCTTACCTGACGACGACTTCGACCCGGAGGAATGCGGCCTACTCTCGGAGCTGTGGTGGCTCCGAGCCCGCGGCCTGTCCCTCGACCTACCATGGGACCGAGACCTCTCGCGGCGCGGGACCGACTGCCGGAGTTCGAGTCGCCTACGGGACCGCTCCCGTCTGGCTTTCGAAGAGAGGGCCCGGCAGTCGGAGCAGGCCTTGTCGTCGTGGTCGACGCCTAGACACGATAAACACATACGGTGAGGATCTGTGACCGACATCAGGCGGTCGCAATCATCGCAGTGCTTAAAGCCGGGCATCCCTATGGCACCGTTCGGAGTCAAAAGACTTCGAGAGCAATCAAAAGTGATCAAAAAAGTTAGTCAAAAATTGACTAGGGTTACTGCTTTTTCCAGATCTTGCCTTGCTGGCGCGGAAAAAAGAAGAACTGACGTCAGCACGCGGAGGCGGCGTCTAAGTACTCCGACGACGTCATCACGGCGCCCACGACGCCGAAGACTGACACGGAGCCGCAGACGACGCCTACCGAAGCGCAAGGGTACCGCTACGCAAAAATTTCCGGATCCAGTCTGACGCCTGGGGATATTCTAAGGTAAGGAATCTAATATTAACGTGTCTCTTTCAGATAACCGATGTCGGCTGGGATCCATGCATGGATCCAAGGGGGTCTCGCTGCGCCGAGGCCGGAGCCGTCAACGACGTCAGGGCTGGAGCCATTGTCGAATAAGGGCGAGGATCCCCAGTATATCCCGCGGGTGACAAAGGCGCACCGGCGAGGTCCGACAGCCCAAAATAGCGACCCTTGGTTGACAGAAAGTCCTGCAGCTGGGCCGGAGTCGCAGACGGACCCAGGAAAGGCGGGTAGGCTGTTGGCAACTGCTGTTAGACAATTATGATACAACAAATAACATTATCTGCGTGATGATGTCCAATTTGTTTTCACAATAACCTGCTGTCAGAATAAATAATTCTGAATTATATACATTCTAGTTACAGGTATATTACTAACACCACATGCCTGACAAAAAGACACAAAACGTAATCACTGACCTTAGAGCTGCCAAAGACAGCTGTGCCAAAAGCAGGAGATGCCATCTGAAAGAGAAAAAAAGACCACTCTTCAATTTAGATAGATTGAATTGCAACAGAAATTGGGATGAAAACTCTTTGTGCTGTATTATTATTATTTTTTTAACATATTTTGAGGTAAACTAGAGAACTTTACAGTAATGAGCCGGTTAAATAAAACCAATAAAACAACTGTGAGAAGTTGGCCTGGTATATGATGTTCACTATTCTAGTGAGCACCTTGCACCAGTCCAAACAACCCTTATGGTGATGGTTGTAAGTCAACCTTATAGACCAGCTATCCTAGTGGTAGCGTGGACAGAACAGTCTTAGGCTAAAAGACTCTTGGGGCGTGTAAAGCCAGCTGTTTTACCATATGTAACCCCTTGAATATCAAATGAAAGGACACCACACAGGATATATATAAAATATATATGTATTTATTTACTAACACACTCCTCTGAACTCTTTATGAGAACAGAGGCAAAAGCACATAACAAGATACTTAGTCAGAATACGTTAAATTGCACAATTTACGGTTAGGCCCTAGGGGCGAAGCAAACCATATACTAAGAAAGTGGTAGAAGTACCACGTCATGAGAAAAGGGAAGGCCTAGGGCCTAGAGAATCGCTGGAGCTACACTATCTGAACCTTAGGTTAGGAGTAGGAGGCCCACAGGTGGCGCGTGCAGTGTCTTTATACACACGCATGAGTCAATGCAAAGTCAATGGGAACTTAGAAGTTAGAAAATGAAGGATTTAGGACACTTCCGGTTTAGCTAGGAGGAAACAACTAAAAACCTAGACTCTTGGATAGTCAATACCCTTGGGAGCACCGAAGTACTCGCGTTACCTCACCCACGGACGGCGGGTGCATAGGTGTGAAAATGTGTCGGGTTTCGCCGTTGAATCCTATGGAGCATTTGAAGAAAGATGCTGCAGGCGACCAAGAGTTAGATGTCCGGGTGGATCCAAGGGTGGATCGAAGATGAAGAGGACCTGAAAGCAGAGGGGACAGAGTCTGGGTCACTAGCCCATGACCGTGTGGAACCAGGAAGGAACCAGACGACGTCGAGCAGCAATCAGGTGCTGTCTTGAACCTTGTCTTGGCAGCCACGTGGACCAGGAGGCGTCGAGGACAACCAGGTGCTGGAGACGAACTGTCCCACGAAGGTTCTCGCAGATGGAGGATTCAACAAAGGCTTCTGGTGCGAACCAGCAAGGTCTGGTGTGCCTCACCTTTGCAGGGAAGCCAGGGCCAGTCTGGAGCAACCAGACCAGCGAGGTGGTTCAAAAGGATTGTCGTCACAGAGGCTACTAGCTAACGGGCCAGCAACCGGACAATGCGTCAAGCAGAACACAAGCAGAAGGGCCCCACGCAGAACTCGTGGAGTGTGGAGGGCTGATCTTCGGTGCAGGTGGAGCTCAGGTTCGGGGTTTCTCAATCCCCAGTGCACAGCTGCGAGGATGCCTCAGGAGCTGCACAGTTAGCAAGTTGCAGGCTTTCCAAGATGTCCGGTCCCATGTGTCTCGTCGCCTCCACGGATCTCAGCTATGCTACAGTCGTGAAGAGAGGGTCAGAGAGGTCTGGAAGTCTGGGTCGTGTCAGGCTCTGTGCTCGGGTTCCGGCGGGAACGTCGACAAAGCAAGCCGTTGATTTGCTGGATGGTGCCTGGTTGCCCAGGGTGGTCACTCCTTGGCCACAAGGGAGATTCTGCAGTCTTCAGTCTTCAGCAGAATGTCGAAGGTCCAGAGTTTCGTTTCAAGTTTCAATTCAGGATTAATTTAAAGTCTCAGGACCAGGAAGGGGGGTGGTTACACCCCCTCTCCTTTGTCCAATTTCACGCCAGAGCTGGGGCTGGAGTGCCCCAGCAACCGGTTTGAACTGGGGTATGCATGGAGCACCTTGTGTGCTCCAGGCAGTGTCTCATTCTATTCAGCCCTCCCTGTCCCAATACACAAAGACCTGTCTGGGGTGGTGCTCGCACCTCCCCAGGCAGTAAACCTATTGTCCAAACCTCCGTGACTGGAAGGACTCCCAGCAGCAGGAGGTCAGACTTGTGTCGGTGGCAGCAGCATCCATTTTGTGACGCTGGGGCTCTGGTTAACTTTAACCGGGATAGTCAACAACAACATGTGTAGGAGGGTGGATATCTGACTATGGTTACCCCCAACTTTTTTGCCTAGTGTTTTGCTGGTTTTTGACTTAGTTGGCCTGGGATCCTGCTATTCAGGACCCCAGGCTTCCTGCTCTCTCTGCTAAATTGACAACCGTGTACTTTAGGTGCATTTACCAATTGGTACTGGGCCACCTTATCAGTCCCTGTACAGTGTACCACAGGTACCCAGGGCATAGGTGTACCTAGGGCCTACCAGGGGCTGAAGCATGTATTATGCCACCCCTGGCTGGCCATCTAAAACAGACACAACTGGCTGCACGACAGCTGGGGCAAGGTGGTGTAATCACCCTTTGCTGTAGATATAGTATACCTATATCTAACCCTAAAATGGACACATATATTCCTATCAGTCACTCCTATGCCAGGCCTTATCGATCCTGAAGGGAGAGTGCTTGGAATTATGTGAGATGGTGCTCTGGCATGAGCTGAGCCCGTTTGCAGCTTGCGGAACCAAGTCCGAATAGCTGTTCCATGATAACGCTATACCATATACTCTTAAGTGCATTATAATCCTCGCGGTTGAATGCTAACTTTGGTATAAGATTATCAAAACATGTCGAGTAAGGTGTCATACGAATTGGAATCCTACCCCCTCGCCAATTCTGGCGACGGGGGTAGCATTCCATCCTTCTAGAGGGACACGACATGTATGTAACTGTGAACCCCGGTTAAAGTATTTTTTGGGTTTTTTTTGTAAGACCTTTATTCCAAGTCGTTAATCATACACAGCCGATTACCTACAACCCTGGGGCCGGCCGCAAACCAGTAAACAGGAGGTATTGACTTGTTATACACATATTACTAAACACTTACATGTTAAGTCCGGCATTATATTGCAAAGCATGAGGTCTTAGGGTTTTTTTTATCATCGTGTAGATCATCAACTGTACACACAAAAGAAATAAAACAATAACATAAAACTGAGACTCTTACAGGCTACCTAGATCAGTAATAGTATGGAATGGAAGCATGGTGCTGATAGACACATGGGACCAAATGCCGCACAATTCCCACAGAGTAGCTCTCATATCTAGGTCAATCTTCCTCATCCGTATTCAATGTCAGTAAATAGTCCGTGAGATAGCACCAGAAGTCCTTGGGCCTGGATTTTGCAGGCAATTCCTCTTCATAGGTTTGTAGCTTGTCTCTACAGCTGGCCATATCCAGCAACCATCTGGATGTTTTGGGCACCAGCCTGCTGTGCCAGCATTGTGCAATCTGTCTCTTGGCCAATAATAGCGCTATCGCACAAAACTTACGCCGTGTAGCTCTGAGTTGCTGTATCACACCCAGCAGACAAGTGCGGATTGTGCATTCTATCTCAACCTCTAACATAATGGACAGCGCAGTGACCACTTCCATCCAATAAGCATGCACCGCAGGACAGTACCAAGCCAAATGTGCAAACCCTGCCCCCTCTCCATTGCATCGTTTACACCTGTCGTTATCTTGTAGTCCAAATTTGTACATGCGCGCGGGTGTGTAGTATGCCTGATGTATAAATTTGTAATGAATAATCCTTAAATTACCGTTTGGAGTAAGGAGTTGTGTTAATGTACAGGTTTGTTGCCATTCGTCTTCGGATAGTGGTTCCTCCAGTACCCCGTCCCATCTTGCTTTGGCCTTGTCAGTGGTGTAAGGTATCTCAGCCTGTGCTGTGGTGTACAATCTAGATACAAGGTGGGATAGATCTTGAGTGGCAATTGTAGGAGAGTGGGGTCTGCAATCCCATGGCCACCCCAGATTTTTGCTTTTTGCTTCACTGATTTACGACTTTCCCTGGCTGTGGGCCTGCTAATCAGACCCACAGCCTAGCTGTTCTCTCTCTAAATTACAACCATGTACCTTAGGGGCATTTTTCCAATTGGTACTGGGCCACCTTATCAGTCCCTGTACAGCATACCTTAGGTATCCAGGGCATAGGTGTACCCAGGGCCTACCAGGGGCTGAAGCATGTATTATGCCACCCCTGGCTGGCCGCCCAAACAGACACAACTGGCTGCACGACAGCTGGGGCAAGGTGGTGTAATCACCCTTTGCTTTAGATATAGTATACCTATATCTAACCCTAAAATGGACACATATATTCCTATCAGTCACTCCTATGGCAGGCCTTATCGACCCTGAAGGCAGAGTGCTTGGAATTATGTGAGATGGTGCTCTGGCATGAGCTGAGCCCGTTTGCAGCTTGCGGAACCAAGTCCAAATAGCTGTTCCATGATAACGCTATACCATATACTCTTAAGTGCATTATAATCCTCGCGGTTAAATGCCAACTTTGGTATAGCTTTATCAAAACATGTCGAGTAAGGTGTCATACGAATTGGAATACTAACCCCTCGCCAATTCTGGCGACGGGGTTAGCATTCCACCCTTCTAGAGGGACACGACATGTATGTAACTGTGAACCCCGGTTAAAGTCAGACATAGCCTCAGCTCCACAAAATGGATGCTGCCACCGAGACACAAGTCTGCCCTCCTGCTGCTGGGAGTCCTTCCAGCAAACGGAGGCCTGGACAAAGGGTTTCCTGTCAGGGGCGGTGCTAGCACCATCCCAGACAGGATTTTGTGTATCCTAGGTAGGCAGGGCTGAAAGGAAGGTGACTGCAAAGTGGCACCCCGGTGCTCACTGTGCATAGGCCGGCTCAAACCAGTTCCTGGGGTACCCCAGCCCCTGAGCTGGGGAGAGACCGGACAAAGGAGAGGGGTGTAACCACCCCCCTCCTGGTCCCACCCATAGGGCAGGACCTAGTCATGGGCCAGCCCCTTTTCTTAGAATAAAGGTAGGAGTAGGTCCCCTTCCCAAATTAGATCATTCTGAATCTTGAAACTACTTTCCACGAAAGGAACTCTTGACTCTTCTGAAGACTCTCCCTTGTGGCTAAGGAGTAGCCACCCTGCACCAGCAGGCACCACCGAAGCTCTTGCGGTTTGCTGTAAGTCCATCCTCCGGATCAAGACTGCCCAGCTCGACGAGACCCGGTCTTCCCGCCATCTCTGACCTTTACCTACATCATCCAGCCCAGCTGAGATTCGTGGGTGTGACGAGACCCGTGGGACCGGCCATCTTCAAGACCTGCACGACGCTTCACCAGCACGACCCCCGAGTGACCCTCGAGTAAGTGCACTGGGGTTTGAGAAGCCCTAACCCTGAGCAGCTCCAGCACCGAAGTCCAGCTCCCCAGCATCCACGAGATCTGCGTGGGGCCCTTCTGCTCTTTGCTGCTCACCGCGTTGTCCGGCTACTTGCCTGCTGGCTTGTGGCCCTCCTGACGACGAACCAAGACACTTTCACCGCTGGTCTGGTTCCTCCAGACTGGCCCTTGCTCCCCTCCAACAGAGGAGCACCCCGGACCCTCCTGGTCCACTCCAGACGCCATTTTGAGTCCACCGCGTGGGCTTGAATTTGCCAAGGCTTGTTGCTCCAATCCTGGTTTCAGCAGCGCCGACAGCAGACACCTTCGTGGGACAGCTCGCCCCTCCATCCTGGTCGCCGACAAAGCCTACTGGTCCGAGAGACTGCAGAGCCCAGCGTCGCCCACTCACCTGGTCGAGGTGACTTCATCCGGTGCCAACCTGGTGCCCACCTGATCACTGGCTAGTGATCCAGAACTGAGTCCCCTCTGCTTTCAGGTCATCTTCAACTCCGATCCAGGCTTGGATCCCATCGAACTTCATCACTGGGCGCCTGCCAGCAACTTCTTCTTTCAGGCTCCATAGACTTCAACGAGGATTCCCGACGTCACTTGAACCCTATGCAGCCGCGGCCCCTGGGCTAGGTAACTTGAGTATCTCGGTACTCCAGCACAGGTTCACTATCCAAGTGTCCAGATCCTTTGTCGTTTTTAGTCCACCTAGTCGGATTCGTCCGATAACACTAACTTTACGAAATCTAGCCTCCATAGACTTCTTCCCGCATCCCGCGTGAGTGCACACTCTGCAACCGATCTCCCTAGGCCTCCTGCTCGTAATCTGAAGGTTCAGTAGTGTATCCCTAGCGATCCTGAAGCCTCTGGATCTTGTTACTTACCTGCTAGTATTTCGCATTCCACTTTTAGAGTATATGGTTTTTCGTGCCCCTCGGGCATTTGTGTAAATTGTGTAACTTATAGTATTTTCTTAAGAGTTTTGTATTGTGCTTAGCTCCCCGACTCATAAAGAGTTCAGGGTAGACTTGTTATAAATAAATATCCTTTATTTTCATAACAACTTGTGTGGTGTCCTTTCACTTGGTGTTCAAGGGGTATATGTGACGGTAAAACAGCTGGCTTAACACGCCCTCTAGAGTTTAGCCTGAAGACTGCTCGTGTCCATGCTACTAGGATAGCTGGTCTAAAAGGTTGACTTACAACCAATCATCAATAAGGGTTGTTTGGTATGATACAAAGTGATCACTAGAATAGTGAGCACTATATATCAGGCCAACTTCTCACAGCAATGATCAGTTGTAGTGTGTTCAGGCTATCGGGTTCAACAGGAAATTTTGGAAAGTTTGCCTGCAGTGCACGTTTCAGCCTATAGTGCGTGAATTGAAACATGGGCGTTTTATTTTGGATATACGTCAGGTCTTCTGCGTTTACAAAGGAGCCCTCCTGAAACACGTCTCCCATTTTTCCAATGCCCACTTGTTGCAGTAGTGACATGCCCACTTTTTCCCCCGTGACCGATAATGCTTGATGGTAAGGTAAAGGCATCGCAGGTGCGTACAATGGTGTCTTATGCGCTAATCTTCCCAATTTTCTCCAAGCCTTAACAATGGTGTCAATTGTGTTAATGTCTTGAGCATGTAGAGGCTGTCGGTCATGGGAGAGGATTGACGTCAATGGTATTGGTGACGCATCTCCCTCCTCAATAGCAGTGTGCGTGAGGTACGGTATTTCGTGGAACCAAAATGCAGCGCATTGTGCTTGAGTGCATAGGTAGTACAATAGAAAGTCTGGCACCCCGAAACCTCCCCTGATATATGGAAGTGTTAGTGTTTGAAGGTCCACACGTGCTTGCTTCCCAGCCCATATAAGTTTTAGTACAAGCGACTTAATACGACGGAATACTTCTACCGGTGGCTCAATAGGGATGTTATTAAAGAGGTACAATAGTTTAGGCAGGATGTTCATCTTCACCATCGCTATACGATCTGCCAAAAATAGGGGCAGTTTTATCCAGCGTGCTATCTTATCTTCCAATTTGGATATGGTTGTGCCATAGTTTGATCTGATAACCACTTCGGGGTCTCTATGGTACAACACACCTAGATACCTCACAGGGTCCGACTGCCACTCCAAAGGGTATTCAGTGTCCTGAGGGGTCGTCATATCTGTCAGGGGTATAATGGAGGACTTGGACCAGTTTATTGCCAGTCCTGAGTGTCCACCAAATTTGATGTATTCACGCAGTATTGGATTTAAATGCGTGTTGGGGTCGCGGACATATAGCAGCATGTCATCTGCATAGAGAGAGATATGCAATGGTCTGGGTGGAAACTGAAGCGCCGAAGCCTTGTAGTTTTGTCGTATTACGCAGGCTAGGGGTTTGAGTGCTAACGCGAATAACAGTGGTGAGAGCGGGCATCCCTGCCTGGTGCCCCGTTGAATACGAAATGATTCTGATACATAACCATTGATGCGCACCCTGGCACACGGTTTGGTGTATATGAGTGACACCCACTGAACAAATCGTTTGGGGAACCTCATTCTATGTAAAATAGTAATTAAATATTCCCACTCAATGGAGTCGAATGCCTTAGCGGCATCGAGCATAACCGCCACTGCTCTTGTTGATGGGTGAAGATAATGTGAGAGGGCGAATAATGTTCTAGTATTATGGGAAGTGGAACGCGTAGGAATGAACCCTGCCTAATCTGGCAAGACCAAACTCGTCCTTAGTGGTTTCAGTCGCATGGCCAGTAACTTCACCAGTATTTTAGAGTCGGTGTTTATAAGTGAAAGTGGCCTATAGGAGTCGCACACCTCCGGGTCCTTGGCAGGCTTGAGGAGCGCTATTATTGCCGCTTCACGCAGTGTTGGAGGTAATTCTGACTGATCGAACGCTGCTCCATACATTTCTACCATATGTGGGGCAATGATGTCCACAAAACGTTTGTAAAATTCATTAGTGTACCCATCAGGGCCTGGTGCCTTCCCATTCGGGAGAGACCCGATTACCTCAGTCACTTCCTCTACCGTGATGGGTGCTGCTAACATTTCTCTCTGTCCGTCCGAGAGCCAGCCTTTTCGACATTTTCTAAGTAGTTAAAAGCGTCGTCTCTCGATGCTACCGGCCGTGACCTGTACAGTTCCTCGTACCCTTCTGCAAAACATTTTAAGATGTCTGTAGCATGTGTGTGCAAGGCACCACCATCCTCTTTAATACGTAGAACAGGTGTGTGCCCTTTGCCATCACAGATTTTGGCCGCCAGCATACTGCCCGGCCTACCCCCCTCCCCGTATGATCTAGCTGAGTGTTTCCTATCTAAGTAATTAATTTCGTCGTCGACGAATGTCTGATGTTCTGAGTGTAGTGTTCTCAGTTCACCCAAAACGGTGATATCTTGGGAGGTTTCGTAGGTCAACTCCAGTTCCCTCATGTGGGTTTCACAACGTGCAATCTGCCGTCTGATATCTTTTAGAATACCTATCGTGGTGCTCATGCATACTCCACGTATCGTGGCCTTGAATGCTTCCCATAATAGTCCCGGGTCCTCCACCACAGGTTCATTTATTAGGAAGTATTCTTTGATTGCTTTGTGAATGATATCTGCATAGATCGTGTCTGTGAGTGCGCGTGAATTAAATCTCCAATGAAAAGGGGGCGAGGTATAGTGCGGAAGTACAAGGGCCAACAACACAGGATTGTGGTCCGAAAGGGTTCTGGGTAAGATCCTCATATCTCGTGACCACAACGTAATGCCATCTGACCCCAGCCAATAGTCTAGGCGTGACCAGCTATGGTGGGCCGCGGAAATGTGCGTACCTCCCGGGGTATCTGGGAATTTGTGCCTCCAGATGTCTGTCAATGATAGGTCTGAGAGCATGTGCAGCAGTTTAGTCCTGGCCTGCTTATGTGGTTCTAATGAGTGTGAGGCCCGGTCTACTCCCTCCACCATCGTCACATTCCAGTCCCCCCCCGCATATGATGTGGGTATTCGCTAGTGTTTGGAGATGTACCCACAGCTCCTGAAAGAATTCTGGGGCGTCCGTGTTCGGGCCGTACACATTGAGAAGCGTTATCTTTTGCCCACGTAGTGTGCCTGACACTATAACATATCTGCCATTGGGATCACTTACAACCATATGTACCGTGAAGTTCACGCCTCTACGGATTAGTGTGATCACTCCTCTCGAGTAAGCGGAGTAATTAGCCATGTATGATGATTCCGACCAACGTCCTCCCATCATTGCATGCGTGTTAGGTGTAATATGCGTCTCCTGCAGAACAGCAATATCCACTTCCCACCTTTTCAAGTAAGCAAATACCGGTCTTGTTTTTTTCGGTTGATTTAGACCCCGGACATTCCACGTGAGGAGGTTGATATGATTCCTGCTGGTACCTTCAACTACCTGTGCCATCTATAGAATTGAGAGATCCATCTAGGTAGCAGATGACTATTAAATACAAACCAGAACTTCATTTTCCCAGTTGAAAACAATTGCGCTCCATCAGCCCCCCGCCCATCAACACCTCGTAAATGAACATGTGGTACCTGCTTCAGTCTCAAAACCTGTATACTCCTCCCACACCCCCACCCACTCCAGCAACCCAATTCTGCCAAAGCCATTGCCCCATTGCAAACATCCCTTCAACAAGAAAAACAAAGAAAAACAGTCAAATACAAATAACTTTGGTGGGGTTTACCCTTTTGGAGGTCCGCCTGGGGCACATCTCTACACCCACCTTAATGAGTGCGGACGACTCACATAGTCACGATACATATATGTGTGTTATGACTATCCATCTCGGATGCACCCGTAGAACCCGGTCAGTTTGGTGAAACAGTGTAGATCTCGGTAACATGTGATCCCCAATTCACAACTTAGTAATGGGGCACCACCTTTGCGAGAGGGTGGGCCCGCGGTATTAACCCCTTAGTGCAACACAGTGCCCCTCAGTCCCGCAGTCCGGACTCCCCCATACGTGGACCTCCACGCAACGGTTCTACAGCGCGCTGTACCACACATTTCAGGTTACCCGTGTAAGTGGTCCTGTAGATCAACATTTCAGAAACACGCAGAGGTCTGGCTGCCGACGTGCATTCAGTTCCATCCATGCAAGTCTTGAGTTCGGGTCAATATCTAAGCACGTGAACAAAGAGCTTACAAGTATGCGGTCCCCAGGATCTATGCATGCAGTCCACCTGGGTATACAGAAAAAGAGAGTCTTACCAGAAGTCTGCAGACCTCCGCCCCCATTCTTACTCAGCTCCATCCGAATCTGCGTGCCGATCGTCTCGTGCTCGTTGCTTGTTGTGCTGGACCACCTTTTTAACGAATTCCTGGGCTTCTTTAGGGGACGGTAACACCACTGCCTTGTCATTCCATGTTACCCGCAACCTCGCCGGGTATAGCATGGAATATCCCACGTTCAATTCTCTGAGTTTGGCCTTAACCGATGCAAATTTCTTCCTCGCTTGTTGAACCGCCACTGTGTGATTCGGGTAGAACTCTAGGGTGTTTCCTTGGTGTGTGATCTATCCTTTCTCGCGTGCCAGTCGCAGAATGGTGTCTCTGTCACGGTAATTGAGGATTCTTGCCAGAATCGGACGCGGCGGCGGCGCCCCTGGTTTCGGTTTGGGCGCCAGGGATCTGTGAGCTCTCTCAACTATGAAAATGTGAGATAGGGCCTCCGTCCCAAAAATGTCTCTGCACAGTTGCTCTATGTAGACCTCCATCTTGCCTGTGTTTGTGGACTCTGGCAGGCCCGCGATGCGCACATTATTGCGTCTGGAGCGCGCTTCCAAATCTTCCTCCCTTGCCTTGATCACCTCCAGGACGCGTTCCATACCGGCACACTTGCTGGTCGTGGCGTGCGATTCATCCTCCACTGTTGATATTCTTGATTCGGCGTTATCAAGTCTTTCGCTATGTTTCTCAAGTTTGTCTGACATTCCGTCCATTCTACATGTTAGGTTATCCAGCTTTCCGTTGATATCTTGTACATTCGCTTGTATAGATAGCAATATTTTTTCCATGTTAGAGATAGGTTCCACGGTTGGCGCTCCGTCACCCTCTGGCGCGTGTTCCGTGATTTTCGGTGCTTTCTTGTTCTCAAAGGAGATTTTATGTTGTTGTTAATCCGGTTTCCCCATCTTAGATGTTCAAGGAGGCCCTGTATCAGCCCGTGGCCGCGTGGGTCCGGTGGTCCTGGCTGCCTCAGTCGCACTTCGAGTAGCGATCCCGGGGGGCACCACAGTGCAGCGGTCCCCCAGCTTCCTCCTTCGTCTTTTCACTCTCCCTGGCAAACCAAGAACCGCAGGGTGGCGTGCGTGTACAGTTCTCCAACTGCGGGTAACTACCTAGGTTGGCCTTGTCACGTCTGCGCAACCCCTCTGCACTACTCTGGATCGTTGCGCTTAATATTCACCTTGCTTCCCTAAAACAATCTCTCTGGCGTTACTGGTAGGTTTTGCAAGACCCCGTGTGTAGCAGTTTGTGATATCTTGATGTCCACAGGGCTAAGAGGTGTCCTTGCCCATGGCTCATCGCTTGTTGTGTGGATCGTCCCGGATGATGATCATGGCACTGTATGCCGTGTTGACCCGTCGTCTGCAAAGTGGGGAAATGTCCTCATACGTTACTTATCGAGTTGATGCAGGCGTCCCTCGTTCGCGCTGATTTCTCGGTATCACCATGTCAGGGGATGTACTCCTCAGCACACCGCTTCGGTTATGTTACTTCACGGTGCGCGTTACAGCCACCACGTGACTCCCTGGGTCAAGAGTGAGGACGCTGTAGCTGCACGCATGCGCAGGCCGTTGTTGTGGTGCAAACGACCGTGTCCCAGGCCTACACCCCGCATGTATCCAGGCCCAGGTGTACGTTCGGTGTCCAAACGGATGCGGATGTTGGTGGCGTCGCGCTGTATCTACGATTCGCCGTTCAAAGTAGTCCGCCGTCTCGGGATCCAGAGTGCATCATTTTTGCGCCTCATACTAACTTTCGAGGGTTACATTCCCCGTCTGCACCGGTCCAAGCGTGTTGTTGTCTGCCGTAAATGCGCCAGTCCCCGACGTCACTGTCCGGCACAGCCAGCCGCCACTCCGCTCGCCTCCGGGCTAAACAACAACAAGTCGCGCCGCGCTTATGGGTGCTGCCATTTTGTGTATCATCAGCCAGAGTGTCTTAAAGGGGCCACACGATGTTTCGTCGCAGCATCTCCGGGTCACTTAACATTTTTATGTTCGGAGTTCCTATGATCTTTAGGGTAGTACTCACAGAACAGCGCTTGAGTAGTCTCAGGGGACGCAGGGATCGCAGCAACTTGACGTGCAGCAGAAGATCCCCGCGCCGGCCGCCATCTTGTTACCGCGCGCCAGTCACTCCAGATATTCTCGATATTTCTTGGCGGCAGATCGCTACACAGCCGCTTGCACTTATCGCATTCGGGGCAGGATGCGTTCACATCCCCGAATTTGCGCTGTTCGGCAGTCTTGGGGGTCCAGATAGACAGTTCAGGCCGCGGTTTGTGTGCCGTCCGGCGCAGCTGTGTATTCACCCAGCCATTCCGCTGTGCGCCCCCTAGCGCCTCCAACCCCGGTTAAAGTTAACTCGAGCCTTGGCATCACAAAATGGATGCTGCCACCACAGACACAAGTCTGACCTCCTGCTGCTGGGAGTCCTTCCAGCGAGGGAGGCTTGGACAAAGGGTTTCCTGCTTTGGGAGGTGCTAGCACCACCCCAGACAGGATTTTGTCTATTGGGTAGGACAGGCCTGAAAGGAATGAGACATGCCTGGGGCACACAAGGTGTCCTGTGCATACACCGGTTCAAACCAGTTGCTGGGGCATCCCTGCCCCTGCTCTGGCGCGAAACCAGACAAAGGATAGGGGGGTGTAACCACCCCCCCCTTCCTGGACCCACCCAGGGGTGGGACCTAGTCAGTAGTGCAGCACCCTTTAGGAGAATAAAGGTAGGAGCTGGTCCCATTCCAATTTAGATTATCCTGAACAACTTACAAGAAGAAACTCTGGACTTCGACGTTCTGTTCCACAGAAGACTGAAGAATCTCCCTTGTGGGCAAGGAGTGTCCACCCTGCAACTGCAGGCACCATCAAGCGTCCAGCGGCTTCACTTTGTCGTCTTCCCTCGAGGATCCACACTTCAGAGCCCGACGAGACCCGGATTCCCAGACCTCTCCGACCTCAACTCACATCTGCAGCACAGCTGAGATCCGTGGGTGCGACGAGACACGTGGGACCGGCCATCTTGAAAGAAACTGCACTTCGCTTCCAGCACGACTCCCGAGGTAAACTCGACCAAGTGCTTTGGGGATTGAGAAGCCCCAGTCCCGAGCCGCTCCTGCACCGAAGATCAGCCCTCCAGCATCCACGAGATCTGCGTGGGGCCCTTCTGCCAGTTTGCTGCTCGACGCATTGTCTGGTCACTTGCCGGCTGGCTAGTGGCCTCCCAGACGACGAACTTTGAAACCTTCACTTCTGGTCTGGTTGCTCCATACTGGCCCTTGCTCCCTTCCAAAAGAGGAGCATCCTGGACCCTCCTGGTCCACTCCAGACGCCGTTTCCACTCACCGCGTGGTTTGCCTTTGCCAAGGCCTGTATACGCCGATTCCGGATCCAACACCGCCGACAGCGAGAACCTGCGTGGGACAGCTCGTGCCTCCATCCTGGTCGTCGAAGACACCTCCTGGTCCACGTGGCTGCAGAGACAAGCATCCACTCTTCACCTGATCGCGACAACAGCATCTGGTTCCTTCCTGGTTCCACACCGGTCACTGGCTAGTGACTTTGAACACTGTCCCCTCTGCTTTCAGGTCCTCTTCGCCGATCCACCCTTGGATCGTACCGGACATCTTCCTCCTGGTCGCCTGCAGCATCTTTTCTTCCAGGCTCCATAGACTTCAACGCGAGAACCCGACACACTTTGACACCTATGCACCCGCAGCCCGTGGGTGAGGTAACGAGAGAATTTCGGTGCTCAAGGGTAGTTTACTGTCCTAGTGTCCAGTTCCACAGTCGTTTTAGTCCTACCTAGTCAGGATTGTCCGTACTCACCTTTAACTTGAACAATACTGTCCATAGACGTTGTTACGCATCTCGCGTGTGAGTTCACACTCTGCACACGCGTCCCGTGGGCCTCCTATTACTTACCTAAGGGGAAGATAGCGTAGTCCTAGCGAACCTCCAGCCTCTGGACAGCTCCATTCCTTCGATCGGCTTCCTTATACCATTTACTTAGTATATAGTTTGTCGTGCCCCTAGGGCACCATTGTAATTTTGTGCAACTTGTCGTATTTTTCCTAAGAGATTGTCATGTGCTTAGCCCTCTGACCTCATAAAGAGTTCAGAGGTGTTTGTTATTAATAAATGTACTGTTTATTTTCATAACAACCTGTGTGGTGTCCTTTCATCTGGTATTCAAGGGGTTATATGTGGTAAAACAGCTGGCTTCACATGCCAAAAGAGTTTAGCCTAAGACTGCTTTGTCCATGCTACCACTAGGATAGCTGGTCTATACGGTTGACTTACAACCAATCACCATAAGGGTTGTTTGGACTGATACAAGGTGGTCACTAGAACTAGTGAACATCATATATCAGGCCAACTTCTCACATTGGAGTGCAGCGGTTGGGATTTGAGCTTGCTGTTGTTTTTACCAAATATAATCTTGAACTATCAGTTGAAAGATCACATAAGGTACTATAGGTACATATAACAAGCTTAGAAATACTCTGAGTTCTACTGAACCAGCTGTTGTAGTAGAAAGGGCCTAGCACACTCTGACTACAACTCTTAGCAAGGGATCAGTAGGAAACCCCATAGTGTAGAAAGCATGTCTACCCATGGAGAGACTTCAGTGACTCCCCTAGAGGTTAGTGACCCTCCACAGGTCCTTTCCAGATATGCAGCTCTCAGTTTCCAGGAGATGAGACAATTGTGTACCTCCAGGAAATTGAAACAGGGTTCTAACCCTACCACTCCTTTTCTGTTAGGTCTCTTAGAGACATATGATGCCAGAAAGGCTGCTAACACAGACCCGTCTAATCCAGATAGGAGCATGCCCCCCTTAGAAGGTACTCTTGGTGATCCAGACCTCCCTGAAACAGAGAATGTAGCTGAGGAGGAGGAAGAGGAGGAATCATCTGGGGAGGAGGCAGACAAAGGTCCTGTAGTAGTCAGCAGACTCACCAGGACCAACTTAGACATGCATAGGGAAGGAACTGGGGGACCCCCAGTGCTATCCTTAAGCAGGCCTAACTTTGGGGTCAGAAGAGATAGATCTCATTCTAGGGACTCCAACAGATCTGTGCACTCTAATGCATCTGCTCAGAGGAGAATGACTTCCCCTCAGAGGAGAGAGCATGAAGCCAAAATGAGGGAAGCTAATCTGAGGATTCAGAGGGAAGAACTTGCCCTTGCCAAAGAGAAGCTTGCCTTTGCTAGACAGCAACAGTTGAGTGGGGTAGTCCCCACTGGTGGCAGCAATATCCCTAGGGATAAAGAAAGGGGTTTTGATTCTAGAAACCTGAGAAAAATAGTGCCCTCCTACAAAGCAGGAGATGATATCCACAAGTGGATAACTGCTCTGGAGAGGGCCTGCAAAGTACAGCAGGTACCACAGAGTCATTTGGGCAGCTATATTGTGGCTCTCCTTTGAAGGTAAAGGCAGGGATAAGCTCCTCACTGTTAGAGATGAGGATGCTAACAACTACCAAGTCCTGAAAAACGCACTGGTTGATGGGTTTGGCTTAACCACTGAACAGTACAGGTTAATGTTCAGAGACACCCAGAAAACTCAGGCTCAGGATTGGACTGATTTTGTAGATTGTGCTACTAAGGCTCTGGAGGGCTGGTTATTGGGTAGTAAAGTTACTGATTACACAGGATTATACAATCTCATAATGAGAGAGCAAATCTTATTTAACTGTCAAAACCAGCTTTTGCACCAGCACCTGGTGATCTGACCTCTCCACAAGAATTGGGTAAGAGGGCAGACAAATGGGTCAGAACCAGGATTAGGCCTAAGAATCAGGGTGGTGACCAAAAGAAAGAGACTACCAAGCCTCAAGAGAAAGGTGGGGATAAATCTACAGAGAAGACTTCCCTAGGGCCCCAAAACTCCAAGAATGTGGGTGGGTCCCAAGACACTTCCTCTACCCAGAAGAAACCTTATTGCCATGCCTGCAAACAGGTAGGTCATTGGAAAACTGACAGCAGTTGCCCAAAGAACCACAATAAGGAGAACATACCCCCAAGTAACACTCCCAAGCCTCCTGTTACTACTAGTAGTAATCCCCCAGGTGCTGGGAATGCCCCCAAGAATTTGGGTGGATTTACTTTGGGAGTTCCTGGGGACTCTGGCCTAACCAGGTCCCCTAACTCAGATACTCTTGTCTGTGAAAATGGCATGGGGTTTGCCAACTTCACTGATTGTCCCAACACTTTGGGCAAATACAGACAGGAGCCCCTCATCAATGGTCTGAAAGTTGAGGCCTATAGAGACACAGGGGCTAGCATCACCATGGTGACTGAGAGTCTAGTCCCCTCAAGGCAACTAATACCTGGTGCCACATACCAGGTGACAAACATTGATTGAGTGCAGAAGAATCATCCCATGGCAGTGGTAAATCTCAGCTGGGGAGGTGTCACTGGCCCCAAGAGAGTGGCAGTGTCATCAAACTTGCCTGTAGATTGCCTACTGGGGAATGATTTAGAGACCTCAGCCTGGGCTGAGGTAGAGCAAGAAACCCATTCTAAAATGGTAAATCTTCCTGAACAAGTTAGGAGGGCTGTGCCAGTCTCAGCCCAATCTCAGATAGAGTCCTTACCTGAAAAGGTTAGCAGGGCGTGATGGTAACAGCCCATACCCAAACCGAGTCCCTTCCTGAAAAGGTTGGTGGGGCTGTGATGGCCACAGCCCAAACTCAAACTGATTCCTGTGTTGTGAAGCCTGAAACTATGGATCACTCCACACAAACAGAGAGCATTGAGGAGGAAGAGAAATCTCCCTCCCACCAGACAATAGGAAAGGATCAGTCTCCTCAGGGAACTGATCTTACCCCTTGTGAATGAACTGCCCCAGAGGTAGTCAGGCCTAGCCTGGAAGAGCCCCTGATGTTAGTGGACCCTTCTAAGGTGGGACCCAGTCTGGAGCAGGTAACCTGCCCCTCTCTACCCTGCCTCAGTCAGCCCAGGGCTACAGAGGTCAAGGAGGCCAGTGAGCCCCAAAGGGCCCCCTGTCCAATAAAACTACCCCATCCGCAGATTAGGGACACCAAAGCTAGCAGCCCTAGCCAGGTGAAAAACTTAGAAACTCCTGAGGGATCCCCCCTTATACTTAGTTAGGGACCTCTCCCAGATGGACTCTGTTGGGCACAGCCAAACTTGGGACCTAAGGGCCCCAGACCTGACCTGTCCCTCCAGTAAGCCAAACAGAGGGACCCAGCCTCCAGCTTTAGGTAGCCAGAGGTTGACCCTGAGAGCTCAACACAACTCAGTAGTGGAAAGAAAGGCATATATGGTGGATGATGATTGGAGGAAGCTGAGCCCAACATTAGTGGAGCCTCACTTCAGTACTCCATCTCAGCACCAGCCTTTTACTTTGCCAAAACACACCACAGGTAGAGATTCCCTATGGTGGAGACCCTCAGATACCCTTAGGGTGAGGGATTGCTTAGTGGACCATGAGATAGGAGTAACCATGCAGTGCATGCACCTCCTCATATGGCCACTCAGGCAATATAGGCTTACCTGGTCAAGGATAGCCTTATCTCCTTTCGTTTGGGGGGGGGGGGATGTAGGAAGGTGGATATCTGACTATGGTTACCCCCAACTTTTTTGCCTAGTGTTTTGCTGGTTTTTGACTTAGTTGGCCTGGGATCCTGCTATTCAGGACCCCAGGCTTCCTGCTCGCTCTGCTAAATTGACAACCATGTACTTTAGGTGCATTTACCAATTGGTACTGGGCCACCTTATCAGTCCCTGTACAGTGTACCACAGGTACCCAGGGCATAGGTGTACCTAGGGCCTACCAGGGGCTGAAGCATGTATTATGCCACCCCTGGCTGGCCATCTAAAACAGACACAACTGGCTGCACGACAGCTGGGGCAAGGTGGTGTAATCACCCTTTGCTGTAGATATAGTATACCTATATCTAACCCTAAAATGGACACATATATTCCTATCAGTCACTCCTATGGCAGGCCTTATCGATCCTGAAGGCAGAGTGCTTGGAATTATGTGAGATGGTCATGTCTTCTCCCTCTAGAAGGGTAGAATGCTACCACCGTCGCCAGAATTGGCGAGGGGGTAGTATTCCAAAGCGTATGACACCTTACACGACATGTTTGGATAAAGCCAAACCAAAGTTAGCATTTAAGCGCGAGGATTATAATGCACGGAAGAGTATATGGTGTGGTGATATCATAGAACAGCTATAAGGACATGGTTCCGAAAGCTGCAGACAGGCTCAGCTCATGCTAGAGCACCATCTCATACATAACCAAGCGCTCTGCCTCCAGGATTGTTAAGGCCTGCCATAGGAGTGACTTATAGGTTACTGTGTGTCTATATATAAGGGTAGATATAGGAATACTATACCTAAGCAAGGGGTGATTACACGACCTTGCCCCAGCTGAGTGATCAGCCAGTTGTGTCAGTTTGGATGGCCAGCCAGGGGTTGCATAATACATGCTGCAGCCCCTGGTAGGCCTTGGTTGCACCTATGCCCTGGGCACCTATGGTACACTTGTACAGGGGCTGATAAGGTGAACCAATTCCCAATTGTGGATGTACCTAGAGTACATGGTGTAAATTTAGAGAAAGTGCATCTGGGCTGTGGGTCTGATCAGCAGGCCCACAGCCACATCTAAGTCGAAAACCAGAGAAGCAAAAGCAAAAAGTGGAGGTGACCATAGGAAGCAGACCCTACTCTCTAACACTCGTGGCCTACCGTGAACCGTAGGTAACGCCGGTGGGCCGGTAGGTAGTGGTGAAAGTAAACGTCCTGTAAGTCCAACACTACCATCCAGTCTTGCTGGTCTAGGGCAGACAAGACCTGAGCAAGTGTGAGCATCTTGAACTTCTCCTTCTGGAATAAGAGATTGAAGTTCCGAAGGTCTAAGATAGGACGCAGGCCCTTGTCCTTGTTTGGAACCAGGAAGTAGTGGGAATAACTACCACTACCCACTTCTAGCGTCAGAACGTGCGGGATGGCCCCCTTGGCCAAGAGGGCCACAACTTCCTGCTGGAAAAGTGTCAAGTGATCTCCCGTCATGCGGTGGAATTGAGGTGGCATGGCTGGAGGGGAATTCTTGAAGGGGAGTGAGTAGCCCCTTTGGACTATCTGTAAAACCTACCTGTCCGAAGTGATGGTGCGCCATTGGGGAAGGTGATGACAAATTATGACGCACTCTGGAGTTTGATGGGCCTGAAACGCCGGACTAGGAAGGTTTCGAGGCAGTGGTGGCAGGGGTGGGGGTGGACTGAATCGCCCGCTCGCCCAGTGACCCACCTCATCGGGTTCCACATCCACGGCTGCACTGAGACTGTTGCTGCACAGGCCTCTGGTTCAGAAAGGAATTTGTTTTGGAGCCCCTTCCGTAGCCACAAAAAGAGCCGGACCAAAAGGCCCAGGGACTTGGCCGTAGCCCGCGAGTCCTTAAAGCACTCCTACAAACTATCTGCCTTCTCACCAAAAAGGCGAGTGCCATCCAAGGGCATGTGCATCAGAGAGTTCTGGACATCCCCTGAAAAGCCACTTGTCCTCAGCCAGGAGTGAAGGCGTACAGCCACAGTCGTGGAAATCGCTCTGCCCAGCGAGTCGGCGGTGTTAAGGCCACAACGAATCGTGAACCTGGCTTTATCCCTCCCTTCAGTAATAGCTTGGGAGAGCACCGTCCGGGCCTCCTCCGGACACTGAGGCTGCACCTGCGCCACAGTATCCCACACAGAGTGGGAATAATGGCCCAAGAGGCACGCAGTGTTCACAGACCGTAACCTTGAACTGGCTGTAGAAGGGAAGGCACTCTGAGACACATAGGCTTGGCCAACCAAGCTCTCAGGGGTAGGATGTTGGGAGAGGAAAATTGGGTCGCCAGGGGTCGGGCGATGGAGTCGGGCCACGTTCCTATCCACAGGAGCCCCTGTGTTGAACGGCCTGGACCAGGTGCCCAAAAGAACATCTGAAAGTGTGTTGTTAAAGGGCAGCAGCGGCTCCACAGAGGAAGCCGCCGGCCGAAGCTCTTCCGTCAGCAGGTTAGTCCTGACGGCCACTGTAGATAGCTTGAGGTGGAGAGACTCGGCTGCCCTACGCAACAGCACTGAATAAGTACCACCCCCACCCTAGCCACGGTAGAAGGAGACAGTGTGCCAGGTTCTGGAGAGAAATCCAGTCCACCTACGCCCTCCACATTCTCTGCCCAGTCTTGGTCTAACCTGCATTGGCCTGCGAGAGGGTCTTCAGATCCCTCCCCGTCCTCCGTAACCTGCTGGGCAGGCGGAAAAGAAGGAGGAGGATGGAGAAAGGAATAGAAATTCCCCATTGGCGTCGGAATCTGCGTCGATCGACACCGCTCCGGCACTGTCTCCAAGTCGGGGTGGAAGCCGGGGACGACATCGGCCGGGGGGCCAGCCGATCCTGGCGGTGGTGCCTTACACGTCGATATCGGTGGAGGTCGTATGGTGTCAACCGATGTCGGCTGGGATCCATGCATGGATCCATGGGGGTCTCGCTGCGCCGAGGCGGAGCCGTCGACGACGTCAGGGCTGGAGCCATTGTCGAATAAGGGCGAGGATCCCCAGTATAACCCGCGGGGGACAAAGGCGCACCGGCGGGGTCCGACAGCCCAAAAAGGCAACCCATGGTTGACAGAAAGTCCTGCAGCTGGGCCGGAGTCGCAGACGGACCCGGGCAACTGCGTAGGCTTCACCGGAGCCACGGCGGCGGCACCACCCGTACCCTCAGCTATGCCGCACGACAGGCTAGGCGA
This sequence comes from Lissotriton helveticus, assembly GCF_964261635.1. NCBI lineage: Eukaryota > Metazoa > Chordata > Amphibia > Caudata > Salamandridae > Lissotriton > Lissotriton helveticus. The sequence continues at coordinate 302,894,488 of NC_136069.1, read as the reverse complement.
AGAGCGATGGCACTTCTTCTACTTCTTGCGTTTCACCTTACCTGACCCCGAGTGCGAAGAATTCATCGAACGGGCCTCAAGCAACTTTCGGAACTGCTCCTGCAAAGTTTTCAGAGCCATGGCCTGGCAGTGGGGGCACGACACAGGGTTGTGATTTCACCCCAGGCAGTAGAGACACGTGCAGTGCGGGTCCGTCACCGACATCATGCGGGGACAAACGTCGCGAGGTTTGAGACCGGGCATCCCTATGCACCAGGAGTCGATAGACTCAAAAAAGACAGAGATAAAAGTCCCAAAAACTCAGTCAAAAATTGACTGTCGGTACCATTCTCTCCGGATCTGCGATTGCTGGCGCGGAAAAAGAAAGAACTGACGTCAGCGCACGAGGCCGGCGATCAAGACACCTACGATGGACGTGAAGCCGCACGACGCCACCTTCTGACGCGCAGGGTACTGCTGACGAAAACTTTACGGATCCAGTCTGACGCTTGGGGATCATTCTAAAGTACGGAATCTATCACTAACGTGACCCTTTCAGATAGGATGTCCTTAACCTTAGAAGCCAGTTTGCAGAACGGGGAGGATGGGTGAGGCGGTAAGGAATCTATAACTAACCTATGATTCTTACAGTTACATCATTACCAAACGTAAGCAACTTGTTCATCTGAAAGAAACAGTTAGTTATAGATTCCTTACCTTAGAATAGATACCCCAGCAATACCAACCCCAGAGGTGGGTCTGCGCACCAAGTTCGCACCAGAAAGTCCTGGAGAACAGAACGGCCAAAGAAGCCGTTTCTCTAGACTTGGCTGTCCAGGCAGTAGTGTTTTGTAAATGTGTGCAGCGATGCCCACATAGCTGCCTGACATATGTCATTTAGGGAGACTCCTCGTCCCAGAGCAGTAGTAGCTGCAGTCGTCCTGGTGGAATGGGCACGAAGCACCACTGGAGGCTCCTTCTTAGCCAAAGAATAGCAGGCTTTGGTGCACAGTGTGAGAAGTTGGCCTGATATGCAGTGCTCACTATTCTAGTGATCACTATGTATCAGTCCAAACAACCCTTATTGATGATTGGTTGTAAGTCAACCTTATAGACCAGCTATCCTAGTAGCATGGATACGAGCAGTCTAAGGCTAAGACTCTAGAGTGCGTGTTAAGCCAGCTGTTTTACCATCACATTACCCCTTGAACACCAAGTGAAAGGACACCACACAAGTTGTTATGAAAATAAACAGATATTTATTTATAACAAGACTACCCTGAACTCTTTATGAGTCAGGGAGCTAAGCACACAACAAAACTCTTACGAAAATACTTTAAGTCGCACAATTTACACAAATACCCTAGGGGCACGAAAAACCATATACACAGTAAGTGGAATGCGAACTTGCTAGCAGGTAAGTAATACTTTTCTAGATTCAGGAATCGCTAGGCCTACAATTCTAAACACTGGGATTAGATGCAGGAGGCCTGTGGACGTCGTGTGCAGAGTGGGAACTCTCACGGGTAAGGCGGGAAAAAGTCTATGAAGGCTAGCAGTTGCAAAGTTACTGTTCTCGGGCGAACCCGACTAGGTGGGTCGAAAACAAGAGTGGATCCGAACACTTAGGGTGTTGGACTATGCTGGAGCACCGGAGTACTCAGGTTACCTAGCCCAGGGGCTGCGACTGCATAGGGTTGAAGTTGCGTCGGAAACCCTCGTTGAAGATTCAGGAGCCTGAAGGAAGAGTTGCTGGCAGACGGCCAGTGAAGAAAGTTCGGAGTGATCCAAGCCTGGATCAGGGAAGAAGAAACCTGTAAGCAGAGGGGACCAAGTTCTGAATCACTAGCCAGTGATTTGAGTGGGCACCAGGATGGCACCGGACGAAGTCACCTCAGCCAGGTGAGTGGGCGCTGCTGGGCTCTGCAGTCTCTCGGACCAGGAGGCATTGTTGGCGACCAGGATGGAGGTGCGAGCTGTCCCACGAAGGTTCTTGCTGTCGACGTCGCTGGACCCAGGATTGGGCAACAAGTCTTGGCAAATGCAAGGCCCACGCGGTGGACCTAAAATGGCGTCTTGAGTGGACCAGGAGGGTCCAGGGTGCTCCTCTGTTGGAGGGGAGCAAGGGCTAGTCTGGAGCAACCAGACCAGCAGTAGTTGTCGTCGTGGAGCGTCGTGAAGGGGTCACTAGCCAACGGGCAAGCGACCTGGACAACACGGTTGGCAGCAAAGAGCAGAAGGGCCCCACGCAGATCTCGTGGATGCAGGGGGGCTGAACTTCGGTGCTGGAGCTGCTCAGGGTCGGGGCTTCTCTTACCCCAAAGCACTCGGTCGAGGGTCACTCGGGAGTCGTGCTGGACAAGCGTCGTGCAGTTCTGAAGATGGCCGGTCCCTCGAGGTCTCGTCACACCCACGGATCACAGCTGGGCTGATGATGTAGGTTGAGGTCAGAGGTGCCAGGGAAGCCGGTTCTCGTCGTGCTGGAGCAGTCTTGATCCGAAGGAGAGACTGGCAACAAACCGCGATGCTTGGTTGGTGCCTGCTGCTGCAGGGTGACTACTCCTTAGTCACAAGGGAGAATCTTGGGAAGAGTCTTGAGTTCCTTTCGTGGAAAGTAGTTTCAGGATTCAAAGATGATCTGATTTGGAAGGGGGCCAGTTCCTACCTTTATCCTGCAAAAAGGGGCTGGCACGCGACTAAGTCCTGCCCTATGGGTGGGACTAGGAGGGGGGTGGTTACACCCCTCTCCTTTGGCGGGCTTTCCCCAGGCCAGGGGCTGGAGTGCCCCTGGAACTGGTTTCAGCCGGCCTATGCACAGTGAGCACCGGGGTGCCACTTGCAGTCACCTTCCTCTAAAGCCCTGCCTACCTAGGATACACAAAATCCTGTCTGGGACGGTGCTGGCACCGCCCCTGGCAGGAAACCCTTTGTCCTTGCCTCCTGGGCTGGGAGGACTCCCAGCAGCAGGAGGGCAGACTTGTGTCTCGGTGGCAGCATCCATTTCGTGGAGCTAAGGCTCTGTCTGACTTTAACCGGGGTTACAGGTTACATACATGTCGTGTCCCTCTAGAAGGGTGGAATGCTAACCCCGTCGCCAGAATTGGCGAGGGGTTAGTATTCCAATTCGTATGACACCTTACTCGACATGTTTTGATAAAGCGATACCAGAGTTGGCATATAACCGCGACGATTATAATGCACTTAAGAGTATATGGTATGCGATATCATGGAAACGGCTAAGGGATGGATCCCGAAAGTCGCAGACAGGCTCAGCTCATGCCAGAGCACTATCTCACACGATTCCAAGCACTCTGCCTTCAGGATTGTCAAGGCCTGCCATAGGAGTGACTGATAGGAGATCTGTGTGTCCATTTAGGTTTAGATATAGGAATACTATATTTACAGCAGAGGGTGGGTACACCACTCTGCCCCAGCTGTCAAGCAGCCAGTTGTGTCTGATTTAGTTAGTCAGCCCAGGGGTGGCATAATGCATGCTGCAGCCCCTGGGAGACTTCTGGGTGCACCTCAGCCCTGGGTACAGGGACTTGAGAGGGCCCAGTGCCAATTCAGTACCTGGGTACAATTTGGATTAGAGAGAACAGCTAGGCTGTGGGTCTGATTAGCAGGCCCACAGCCAGGGAAAGTCGTAAACCAGTGAAGCAAAAAGCAAAAATCTGGGTGATCATAGGATTGCAGACCCTACTCTCCTACACACAGAATGACCCACTTGGAGATGGTCCGTTTGTGCATGGCCCGACCTTTCTTATCGCCTACGTAACCAACAAAGAGCTGGCCAACCACCCAGAATTGTTTGGTGCGATCCAAATAGAAAGAAAGCGCATGTTTTGGATTCAGTCCGTGGAGCCTCTCTTCCTATGCGAAGGGGGAAAGAAGGTGGGCAAAGTGATGGTTTGGCCAATGTGGAAAGAAGTAACCACCTTAGGAAGAAAGGAAGGTCTAGTTCTAAATACGACCTTGTCCGGATGGACAGCAAGAAAGGGAAGCTTGGAAGACCGAGCTTGCAGTTCACTCACCCTGTGTGCAGAGGCAATGGCCACCAGAAAAACAGTTTTCAAAGTGAGAAGTCTGAGAGGACAGTTATGCAGTGGCTCAAAGGGAGCGTACATAAGATATGTCAGAACTAAGTTCAAGTCCCACTGGGGCGTTACGAAGGGAACAGGAGGAAAAAGATGAGTAATGCCCTTGAGAATTCTATTTACAACAGGCGACTTGAAAAGAGAAGGCTGATCAGGGAGCCTAAGGAAGGCTGAAATGGCCGAGAGGTAGCTCTTAAGAGTGCCCAGAGCAGAGCCCTGCTAGGTCAAAGAAATGAGGAACAAAAGAACCTCAGAAAGAGGGGAAGAAAGGGGTTCCACAGCCTTTGCTGTGCACCATGACACAAATGTATTCCATTTGCAGGCGTATACCGTCTTAGTGGAGGGACGCCTGGCTGCCAAGATTACATCACAGACTTTGGGAGGCAGGTTAAACTACGTCAACTGCCGCCGCTCTATCTCCACGCAAGGAGGTGGAGGCTGGATAGGTTCTGGTGGAGGACCGTCCCCTGCTGCGACAGAAGATTCTCCCGAAGACCCAGTCGGATCAGAGGATCGATGTCCATGTTGAGCAGCTCTGGATACCAGACTCATCGTGCTCCATCCAGAGCCACAAGAATGACATGGGTCCGGTTGTGCTTGATCTTCTTCAGCACTCTGGGCAAAAGTGGTATAGGCGGAAAGGTGTATAGAAGACCGCAACTCCACTTGCGATGAAAAGCGGCGTCTAGCGAGTACCGCCTTCGAAATTCCAAAGCGCAGAATTGCTGACATTGAACGTTCTCTTCGGCGGTGAATAGATCTAACCAGGCTCTCCCCACTGATGAAAGAGACCTTGCACCTCCTCCGAGTGAAGACGCCATTTGTAATCCATCATGCACCTGCGGCTGAGTTAGTCCGCCCTGGCATTCAATGAACCTGCCAGATGTTGAACCACTAGGGATATGCCCTGATGTTCCAGCCATGTCCAGAGGCGGAAGGCCCCACCCCGCCTTGTTTGAAGCAGTACCATATGGGGGTGGTCTTGTCCGTGAACACCTGCACTACTCTTCCCCGGACAGAGGGAAGGAATGCTTTGAGTGCAAGATGATTTGCCCGAAGCTCCAGAAGGTTGGTGTGGAGCGCGGACTCCGCCGGAGACAGAGGCCTCTGATCTCCGCCTCTCCCATGTGGCCGCCCCATCCCAGAAGGGATGTATCTGTCACCACTGTGTGTTCTGGTTGGGGAAGGGAGAGGGATCTGCTGTTGACCCAATCCCGGTTTGTGAGCCACCACTGCAATTGTCGTGCAGTGCCCGTCGAGATCTTGATGCAATCGGACAGATACCCCCGATGCTGCGCCCACTGGACCTTCAGGTTCCACTGCAGAGCCCACATATGTCACCTGGCATCATTGACCAGCAGGGTGCAGGAGGCTATGAGGCCCAGCAGCCTCAGGGTCATCCTGACCGAAACCCGGGATAGGGGCTGAAAGATCGGAATCATAGCCCAAATATCCCGGACTCGCTGTTCGGGAGGATAAACCCAAAACTGCGTCATGTCCAGAATCTCTCAGATGAAGAGGAGCTTCTGAGAGGGGGTCAGTGTGACTTCGGTACTTTGATGGAGAACCCCAGCGAATGCAGGAGATCGGCCGTAGTCTGGAGGTGGGAGCCAGTCGTTGAGATAGGGAAAGACTGGAACCCCTGATCTGCGCAGATGAGCTGCGACCACCGCCATAACTTTCGTGAACACCCGAGGGGCGCTGGTAAGGCCAAAGGGGAGCAAGGTAAACTGAAAGTGCTTGTGGCCTACTGTGAACTGCAGGGAACGCCGGTGGGCCGGCAGGACGGGAATGTGAAAGTAAGCGTCCTGCAAGTCCAACGCTACCATCCAGGGTTGAGGGCAAACAAGACCTGAGCAAACGTCAACATCTTGAACTTCTCCTTCCGGAGGAAGTGGTTGACTTTCCGGAGATCCAAGATAGGGCGCAGGCCTCTGTCCTTCTTGGGTACCAGAAACCACAACCTACTTCTGGGGCAGGAATGCACTCTATGGCACCCTTGGCCAAGAATGCCGAAACTTCCTGTTGGAGAAGGACCAGGCCGACATGCGATGGTACTGACGTGGCATGGAGGGAGGGGTAGTCTTGAAGGGGAGGGAGTAGCTCCTTTGGACTATTTGTAAAACCCACCTGTCCGACATAATGGTGTGCCAGTGGGGGAGGTGATGGTGGATCCTGCCGCCCACTGGCGTTTGGTGAACCTGAAAGGTCAGACTATGAGGGTTTGGAGGCTGCTGCAGAGGGGGCTGAGGTGGACTGGCCTGCCCGCTTGCCCCCAGAACCACGCCGCGGTTCCCACGTCCTCGGCCGTGCCAGGGCTGAACAGCTTGTGCCAGCCTGTGGCTCTGGGCAGGACTAGCGGGGCACCCCTTCTGTAGCCACAAAAGGGGTGAAAGGCAGACTGCGCACGGCGGGTGGGGGAGAGGCCCAAAGATCTGGCCATACCCTGAGAGTCCTTAAAGTGCTCTAGCGCGTTTTCTGCCTTGTTGCCTAAAAGGCGACGGCATCAAAGGGCATGTTCATAGGGGTGGATTGGACATCCCCAGAAAAACCAGTCGAACGCAACAAGGCGTAACATCGAAGGGCTACTGACGTGGAAATCGTCCTGCCAAGTGCGTCGGCGGTATCCAGCCCACAGCGGATGGTAAACTTCGCTGCGTCTCTCCCCTCGGCAACTGCACAGGAGAGTACAGCCCAGGCCTCCTCCTGGCACTGAGGCAGCACCAGCGCCACCATATCCCACACAGAGTGGGTGTAAGGGGCCAACAGACACGCAGTGTTAACCGACCACAGTCCAAAGCTGGTGGAAGAAAACATTTTCTTCCCAAGGTGGTCCAGGTTTTTTGATTCCCTATCCGGTGGTGCGTTAGGGAAGACACCATTAGTAGTGGAGGCTTGAACCACCAAGCTCTCTGGGGTGGGGTGTTGGGAGAGGAAAGTGTGGTCGCCCGGGGCAGGGCGGTGAGTCGAGCAATCATCCTGTCCACAGGAGCCCCTGTGTGGGCCTAGACCAGGTGCCCAAAAGGATGTCCGTGAGGACTTCAAGAAACGGCAACAGGGGCTCCGAAGAACTCGCTGCTGGTTGAAGGACCTCTGTCAGGAAGTTAGTCCTGACTGCAACCGTAGGTAGCTCAAGGTGGAGAGCCTCGGCTGCCCCACGCAACACCACTGCGTATGACGCTTCCTTCTCCTTAGCCACGGTAGGAGGAGACAACATGCCAAGGTCTGGGGAGGCATCCAGACCACTGGCATCCCCCAGTTCCTCTCTCAGTCCTGAACGTACTCCAACTGGTCTGTCAGAGGGTCACCAGACCCCTCCCAGTCTTCCTCACCCTTCTCTGGCTGCCAATCTGGCTTAAAATGGCAAGGGTGGAACACAGGGACAAAGTATCGATTGGAGCCTGATCTGGCGTCGGTCGACGCCGGTCCGATTCCGTGTCGTCTCCACATCGGGGTGGAAGCCTGGGTCGGTGGCAGCAGTGCCGGTGGAAGTCTAACGAGATCGACCGGTGTAGATGTGGATCCAATGGGGCACTTTGGTGCCGAGGCTGAAACCGCCGGCGTCAAATGCCTAGGGCCCCCAGCCAAGTCCGCGGGGCCTAAAGGTGCACCGGTGGAGTCAGGCTACCCAAAGATGGCATGCATCTCTTCGTAAAATTGACGAAGCTGGTCAGGGGTCGCTCCCAGTCCCGGAAAGGGAGGGAATGCCGGAGTCTACCATGTAGGCTCTGCACACGGAGCCGAGGGAGGGGCACCACCAGCACCCTTTGTCCCGTCAGCCAACGGATGAGGGGAAGTCGAAGAGCGACGATGCTTCTACAACTTCTTCTTGTGCTTTGACTTACCTGACCCTGAGTGCGAAGACTTAGAAAAGGAGTGATGATGACTCCACCTTCGGTCCCTCGACATCCCACGGACACGGGACCTTGAGCGATGCAGAGCTGACTCCTAGGGCTCAAGGAGCTTTCGGGACTGCTCCCGCAAAGACTTTGGGCCATTGTTCAGCAGTTGGAGCAGGACTTGGGGTCATGATCACGCTCCAGACAGTAGAGGCACACGCGGTGCTATCCGTCACCGACAGCAGTCGGTTACAGGAACCGCATGCCTTAAAGCCGGGCATCCCTCATGCACCAGAAGTCGGTTGAGACTCAAAAACGAAGTTGACAAAAGTTGCAAAAAAGTCAGTCAAAAAGTGACTGGGGGTACCACTCGCAGGATCTGCGGGTGCGGAAAAAGAAAGAAGTGACGTCAGCTTGCAAGGGGGGCGTCTATGTAGCTACTGCAACATCATCCTGGCAACCACGACGCTGATGACGGACACGGAGTCGACTGACGCCACCTTCCAACGAGCAGGGGTACTGCTGATGAAAAACTTTCCGGATCCAGTCTGACGCCTGGGGAGTAATTCTAAGGTAAGGAATCTATAACTAACTGTTTCTTTCAGATATATTAGTACATACGTCTGTTTGCCACACTCAATACAAGTCGCAAAAACTACTGGCAAGTTTGTGCGACCAGAATAATGAGACATTTGGCTCCTATTTATCAAACATGCATCCCAAGGAGTCTTACCACGTCACACTCTGTCTTCTTTCACTTCACCCATGAAGGACTTTGCTGCAGCCTCCTTATATAAGAACAAAACATTTTTCTTAAAACACACCATTCAATAAACAATACTGATCACTATGACTGTTGCCCTACTTATGTTATCACCAAGAGAGTCCTTTCCCTCAGTAATGTCCCAGGACTCAGGTCTGGAAATAGTAGAAATCTCTGTGCTTCAACTTTTTTTGCACAGCTGCCTGCAGAATGGTGTCATTCTCGTACGTTGATCCCATTTCCACCAGTTTAGTCCAGAAGCACTTACTTTTGGGCTCTTTGTGGCAAGACAAAAAGCCTCCAGTAGCACAAGTTACTACTTGTGTAACAATATATCTGTAAGAGACATTAGTTAGTGATAGATTCCATACCTTAGAATATCCCCAGGCGTCAGACTGCATCCGGAAAGTTTTGCTAGTAGTACCCCTGCGCGTCAGTAGGTGGCGTCGTGCGGCTCCGCGTCCGTTAGTTCCGTCGTATGCGCCGAGATGACGTCACAGAGACTACTTAGGAGTCACCCATGCGCGCTGACGTCAGTTCTATACACGACTTTCCGCGCCAGGAACGCAGAGCCATGCAAGAAACTGACCACTGGTGCCATGAAACTAGGGCCCTGAAAGGGATGTCCTTAACCATAGTAAGCAGTTTGAAGAAAGGGGAAGATGGGTGGGGCGGTAAGGAATCTATCACTAACTAATGTCTCTTACAGATATATCGTTACACAAGTAGTAATTAGTGCATCTGAAAGAGACATGTTAGTGATAGATTCCTTACCTTAGAATACCAACCCCGGTGGTGGGTCTGCGAATAAGATTACACCAGAAAGTCACGGAGAACAGAACAGCCAAAGAAGCCGTCTCTCAGGATTGGACTGTCAAGGCAGTAATGCTTGGTAAACGTGTGCAGCGAGGCCCACGTAGATGCCTGGCAAATGTTATGTTATGTTATGTTATTTATATTTATAAAGCGCACTGATACCCCAGCAAAGGGGCGTCCAGGCGCTCAGACAGGTACTGTCACATAACAGGCAAAATAAAAGAGGGCTATTCAGAAGTAGAGAACAAAAGCGTTTTAATAGTACGCCTAAAAATGAACAGATCATTCAGAGCACGGGTGTGTGCTGGAAGCGAGTTCCATAGTCCTGCAGCAAGCACTCGGAAAGAGCGTCCACCCATTCTGCTGAGTTTAAATCGAGGGCAGATCGCCAAATGCAAGGCCTCAGATCTAAGAGATCTCCGAGGGATATAAGGGGTCAATAAATTGACCAGAGCTGGTGGGGAGGAAAGTTTCAGAATTTTGAACGCCAGGCAGAGTGCTTTAAACTTAATCCTCTGCCTGACCGGCAGCCAAATGAAGAGAAGAAATAGTGCCGGAGACAGAGCAATGCCTGGGGAGACCAACAATGGCCCGTGCCGCAGCATTTTGCACCCTCTGAAGTCTGGCTACCTCAGCCTGGTTAGCCCCCAGCATCAGCGCACTTCCGTAGTCCAGCCGAGATAGTATAGAGGCTTGGACTACGAGCTGCCGGGTTGGAGGATCAAAGTATTTAAGGACCGGCCTTATGCCTCGCAATATGCCGTAACATGTACCTGCAACCCTCTTCGAATGCCCAATGAAGGTGAGCGCAGGATCCAACCAGATCCCTAGATTTTTCACCTCTGAGACCGGTATGGGAGTGACACCCAGTTCTGGAGGCCACCACTGATCACCCCAAAGCTCAACATGTTTTCCAAAGACCATCACTTCAGTCTTAGTGGCATTCAATTGTAGGCAGTTGGTACAAAGCCAATTGGCTACCGCTACAAGTCCAGCTCGGAATCTGGGAGCCTCTACCTCAGGGTCTCCACTCAGTGTCACCGTTAGCTGTGTGTCGTCAGCATATGAGGCCATTGTCAGACCCCACTGTTTGACGACTCCCGCTAGCGGTTTCACATACAAGTTGAACAGAGTGGGACTCAACGAGGAGCCCTGTGGGACTCCCAGATCCAAGGGATGGATAATGGACTGGCCAGGTGGTATAGCCACTTTAAAGGTTCGATCAGATAGAAAAGATCGAAACCACTGAAGAGCGAATCCCGTGACTCCGGCTTCCTCTAGGCGTTGAATCAAAATGCTGTGGGACACAGTATCGAAGGCAGCGCTCAGATCTAGTAAAAGGAGCGCTGCCGTACGCCCGGAATCAAGCACCAGGCGTAGATGCTCGATAATGTGGAGTAGGGCGGTCTCTGTGCTGTGTCCAGAGCGAAAGCCATTTTGACTGGACAAATGTTCTGCAAGGGAACGCCACGTCCCAAGGCAGTAGTTACTGCAGTTGCTCTGGTGGAATGGGCACGCAGCCCACAGGAGGCTTCTTCTTAGCCAACGCGTAACAGGCCTTAATGCAGAGAACGACCCACAGAGAGACGGTCCGTTTGTGCACGGCCTGACCTTTTTTGGCGCCCACGTGGCCAACGTAGAGTTGGTCATCCACACGGAACTGTTCTGTGCGGCTCAGGTAGAAGGAGAGCGCATGTTTTGGGTCCAGACGGTGGAGCCTCACTTCCTCTTTCGAAGGATACGGAGGCGGTAAGAAGGTGGGCAAAGAGATGGTCTGCCCGATGTGGAAGGGCGTGACAACCTTTGGCAAGAAAGAAGGACGGGTCCTCAGAACCACCTTGTCTGGATAAACGGAAAGGAAAGGAGGTTTAGAAGAAAGAGCCTGGTGCTCACTCACTCTTCGGGCAGAGGTGATAGCCACCAGGAAAGCTGTCTTGAGAGTGAGAATACGCAAAGGACAGTTATGAAGGGGCTCCAAGGGAGCTCACATTAGATATGTCAAAACAAGGTTTAAGTCCCATGGAGGCGTGATGAACGGCACGAGAAGAAACGTGTGCGTAATGCCTTTCAAAAAACGGTTAACAACTGAGAACTTAAAAAAAGAAGGCTGATCAGGAAGACGCAGAAAGGCGGAGATGGCCGAAAGATAACCTTTGATAGTGCCCAGAGCAGAGCCTTTCTGGGCCAAAGAAAGAAGGAACAAAAGGACTTCGGAAAGGAGGGGCAGAAAGGGGACTTCGCTCTGCACCATGCAACAAACCTGTTCCATCTGCAGGCGTATACCGTTTTTGTGGAGGGACGGCTGGCTGGCAGAATGACATCATAGACTTCGGGCGGAAGATCGAAAGCTGTAAACTGTCGCCGCTTAATCTCCACGCATGAAGGTGGAGGCTGGGCAGGTTCGGATGTAGGTCCGTCCCCTTCTGCTGCGACAGAAGATCCTCCCGAAGAGGCAGTCAGATCGGGGGATTGATCGCCATGCTGAGTAGCTCGGGATACCAGTATCTTCATGCCCAATCCGGAGTCACAAGAATGACTTGGGCCCGGTCATGCCGAATCTTCTTCAGCACTCTGGGCAGAAGTGGTATAGGCGGAAAGGACTACAATAGACAGCAACTACTTTCGCGACGTAACGCGTCGCCGAGCAAATACCGCCTTGGAAATTCCAACACGCAGAACTGATGACATTGCGCGTTCTCTTCGGTGGTGAATAGATCTAACCAAGGCTCTCCCCACTGCAGAAAGAGACATTGTGCCACATCCGAGTTCAGACGCCATTCGTGATCCATGAACCACCCCCGGCTGAGTTCGTCTGCCCTGCCAGGGGTTGAACCACAAAGGAAATGCCTTGATGTTCCAGCCGTGCACAGAGACGCAGAGCCTCCTGACATAGGATCCAGGAGCATACCCGGCTCTGCTGTTGCAGTACTACATGGCGGTGGTGTTGTCCGTGAACAGCTGCGCCACACTTCCCCGGACAGAGGGAAGGAATGCCTTCAGTGCAAGTCGGATCGCCCGAAGCTCCAAAAAGTTGATATGGAGTCGGAAATCCGCCGGAGACCAGAGGCCCCTGATCTCCACCTCTCCCAAGTGGCCACCCCATCCCAGAAGGGACACATCCGTCACCACTGTGTGCTCCGGTTGGGGAAGGGAGAGGGATCTGCCATTAACCCAATCGCGATTCGTGAGCCACCACCGCAATTGTCATGCAGTACCCTCCGAGATCTGGACGTGATTGGACAGGTTGCGCTGATGCTGTGCCCAATGGAACTTCATGTCCCACCGCAGAGCCCGCCTGTAGGAGAGTGGGGTCTGCAATCCCATGGCCACCCCAGATTTTTGCTTTTTGCTTCACTGATTTACGACTTTCCCTGGCTGTGGGCCTGCTAATCAGACCCACAGCCTAGCTGTTCTCTCTTTAAATTACAACCATGTACCCTAGGTGCATTTACCAATTGGTACTGGGCCACCTTATCAGTCCCTGTACAGCATACCTTAGGTATCCAGGGCATAGGTGTACCCAGGGCCTACCAGGGGCTGAAGCATGCATTGTGCCACCCCTGGCTGGCCATCTAAACAGACACAACTGGCTGCACGACAGCTGGGGCAAGGTGGTGTAATCACCCTTTGCTTTAGATATAGTTCCCTATATCTAAACCTAAAATGGACACATATATTCCTATCAGTCACTCCTATGGCAGGCCTTATCAATCCTGAAGTCAGAGTGCTTGGAATTATGTGAGATGGTGCTCTGGCATGAGCTGAGCCCATTTGCAGCTTGCGGAACCAAGTCCTAATAGCTGTTCCATGATAACGCTATACCATATACTCTTAAGTGCATTATAATCCTCGCGGTTAAATGCTAACTTTGGCATAGCATTATCAAAACATGTCGAGTAAGGTGTCATACGAATTGGAATACTAACCCCTCGCCAATTCTGGCGACGGGGTTAGCATTCCACCCTTCTAGAGGGACACGACATGTATGTAACTGTGAACCCCGGTTAAAGTTAACTCGAGCCTCAGCATCACAAAATGGATGCTGCCACCACAGACACGAGTCTGACCTCCTGCTGCTGGGAGTCCTTCCAGCGAGGGAGGCTTGGACAAAGGGTTTCCTGCCTTGGGAGGTGCTAGCACCACCCAAGACAGGATTTTGCGTATTAGGTAGGCCCAGGCTGAAAGGAATGAGACATGCCTGGGGCACACAAGGTGCCCTGTGCATACACCGGTTCCAACCAGTTGCTGGGGCACTCCAGCCCCAGCTCTGGCGGGAACCCGGACAAAGGATAGGGGGTGTAACCACCCCCCTTCCTGGTCCCACCCAGGGGAGGGACCTAGTCAGTAGTGCAGCCCCCTTTAGGAGAATGAGGGTAGGAGCTGGTCCCATTCCCATTTAGATTAATCTTGACAACCTTCCACGAAGAAACTCTTGACCTTCGACCTCCTGAACCTCAGAAGACTGAAGAATCTCCCCTATGGTCAGGGAGTGACCATCCTGCTTCGCAGGCACCATCGAGCTCCTGTGCGGTTTGCTGCAAAGTCCTTCCATCCCGGAATCCGACGACCCAGCTCAACAAGACCCGGACCTCCAGACCTCTCTGACCTCTACCCACATCCACAGCACAGCTGGGACCCGTGGGTGCGACGAGCAACGTGGAGACGGCCATCTTGAAGAAACCTGCACAGCGCTTCCAGCACGACCCCCGAGGGTTCCTCGAGTAAGTGCATTGGGGACTGAGAAGCCCTACACCGACGCAGCTCCTGCACCAAAGACCAGCCCCCCAGCATCCCCGTGATCTGCGTGGGGCCCTTTTGCCTGGTTGCTGCTTTTCCTGTTGTCTGGTCACTTGCCGGCTGGCTAGTGACCTCTGAGACGACGACCCGAAGAATTCGACTCTGCTAGTCTGGTCCCCCAGACTGGCCCTTGCATCCTTGTTAAAGAGAAGCACCCCGGACCCTCCTGGTCCGCACCAGACGCCATCTTTGTTCCCCCGCGTGGCTTGCATTAGCCAAGGCCTGTTGTCCAGATCGACGATCCGACACCGCCAACAGCAGCAGACTACGTGGGACAGCTCGTGCCTCCAGCCTGGTCGTTAAGAGCAGCTCCTGGTCCGCGCAGCTACAGAGAGAAGCGACCCCTCCTTCACCTGAACGCGGCAACAGCTCCTGGTTCCCTCCTGGTTCCAGCACCGTCACTGGCTAGTGACCAAGACTCTGTCCCCTTCCTTTTCAGGACTTCCTTCTTCCTAGTTCCATCCTTGGAACCACCGGACTCCTCCATCTGGCTGCCTGCCAGCAACTTCTTGTTTCAGGCATCACCGGGATCAACGCAGCAAACCAGACACTACTTCAGCCTATGCACCCGCAGCCTGTGGGTTAGGTAACTAAAGCTTCTAGGTCCTGAAGTCTGTGTTCACTATCCTAGTGTCCAGGTCCACTGTTGTTTTCCCTCCATCCAGCCGGGTTCGTCCGGAATCCGTAACTTTGTAAACTGTTGCATCCATAGACGTTGGTACGCATCCCGCGTGAGAGTTTCCACTCTGCACGTGAGTCCCGTGGGCCTCCTGCTCCGTACTTACCTAGTTCGTAGTGTAGTCCCAGCGATCCTCCAGCCTCTGGATCTCTTAAAAGTACTTTCTTTCCTCGCATTCCATTGTTTTGAGTATATGGTTTGTCGTGCCCCTAAGGCACACGTGTAAATATTGTGCGAACTCGTATTTCCTTGTTAGTATTGTCATGTGCTTAGCCCTCTGATCTCATAAAGAGTTCAGAGGTGTTGTTATTAATAAATAGACTGTTTATTTTTCATAACAACCTGTGTGGTGTCCTTTCATTTGGTATTCAAGGGGTTATACTATGGTAAAACAGCTGGCTTCACATGCCAAAAGAGATTAGCCTAAAAGACTGCTTTTGTCCACGCTACTAGGATAGCTGGTCTATACGGTTGACTTTACAACCAATCACCATAAGGGTTGTTTGGACTGATACAAGGAGATCACTAGAACTGGTGAGCATCATATATCAGGCAAACTTCTCACACCGCCCATCTGGCATGTTGTACCAGCAGGATGCAGGAGGCCATCAGGCCCAGGAGCCGAAGGGTCATCCTGACCGAAAACCGGGATAGAGGCTGAAAGATCAGAATTATAACCTGGATATCCCGGACTCGCTGCTCTGGAGGATAAACCCGAAACCGCGTCGAATCCAGAACCAGTCTGATGAAGGGGAACTTCTGAGAAGGACTCAGGTGCGACTTCGGTACGTTGATGGAAAACCCCAGCAAATGCAGGAGGTCGGACGTAGTCTGGAGGTGGGTGACAACTGCCTGGGGCGAGCACGCCTTCAGTAACCAGTCGTTGAGGTAGGGGAAGACTGACACCCTTGACCTGCGCAGATGAGCAGCGACCACCGCCATCACTTTCGTGAACACCCGAGGGGCGCTGGTAAGGCCGAAGGGGAGCATGGAAAACTGAAAATGCTCCTGGCCTACCGTGAACCGCAGGTAATGCCGGTGGGCCGGCAGGACGGGGATGTGAAAATAGGCGTCCTGCAAGTCCAACGCTACCATCCAGTCTCCAGGGTCGACGGCAGCCAAGACCTGAGCCAGAGTCAACATCTTGAACTTCTCCTTCCGGAGGAAGCGATTGACCTTCCTGAGGTCCAAGATGGGGCGCAAGCCCCCCTTGTCCTTCTTGGGGACCAGAAAGTAGTGAGAATAACAACCACGCCCTACTTCTGGCCCAGGAATGCGCTCGATGGCCCCCTTGGCCAAGAAGGCCAAGACTTCCTGCTGGAGAAGCACAAAGTGATCCCCCGACATGCGGTGCAACTGAGGTGGCATGGCCGGGGGGGGGGGGGGGGTGGAAACTCGAAGGGGAGGGAGTAACTTCTCTGGATGAGTTGCAGCACCCACTTGTCAGAAGTGACAGACCGCCAGTGGGGAAGGTGATGACGAATCCTGCCACCCACTGGCGTGGGGTGCACCCCGAAGCTCAGACTAGGAAGGCTTTGAGGCGGATGTCGCGGAGGTGGACTGGCCCTCACACCTGCCCGCGGAGCCGCCACGGCGGCCTCCACGCCCATGGCCGCGCTGAGTTTGGTTCTGCGCAGTCTTTTGACTGAACGAGCGGGCAGGGGCGCCCCTTCCCTGGCCACAGAAGGAGTGAAAAGTAGACGTGGCCGGCCGTGTGGCAGAAAGGCCCAAGGACTTGGATGTAGCTCGGAGTCCTTAAAACTCTCCAGTCGGCCTTATCATCCAACAGGCGAGTGCCATCAAAGGGCATGTCCATAAGCGAGCTTTGGACATCCGGGGAGAACCTGCTAGATCTCAACCAGGCGTGGCGACGAAGTGCTACAGTCGTGGAAATCGCTCTACCGAGGGAGTCCGTGATATCTAAGCCACAACGAATGGCGAATTTAGCTGCATCCTTACCCTCAGCCACGTCATGGGACAGAGAAGCATGGACGTCTCCGGGACACTGAGGCAACACCTCAGCAACAGTATCCCACACCGAGTGGGAATAGCGGCCCAATAGGCATGCGGTGTTCTGTGGTAAATAAATAAATAATACCCTATTTTTGAATGTATAAATGAATAACAGATAGCTCAATAAATAAGAGTCAAGATTCGAGGTAGTAGGAGTTTGCAGGTTTATTACAGCATAAAGGAATAGGATGGCAAGGCCCAGCAGCGCTGCTGGGGACAGGATCGGGACAAGGGGAACAACTTTTTGATAACAGTGCATGAGCATATATACATAACGCAAACACATAGCATTACATTGCAATAGGCGTAGCAGTGGGTGGAGCAGAAGGTGTGACGCGTAGCAGTCGCGAAAGATAAGGGTGAAAAGAGGTGTAACAGGGCGTATACATAGACATGTGATGCAAACGTAACAGAATATGTCATGAATGGGGCGGAAACCATGGAGGGGGCTACCTAAGGAGCCGGGACCTCTAACCTGATGGTGCGCGCAAACTAGCAATGACGTATCACTAGGAGAAGCTGGGGGCTAGGAACTCTGTGCTAGGAGCAGAGACTGAAGTCTGGAGAGTCAGGGCGACATGTACCTAAACAGTATCTAGTATCTGATGTTTAGAGAACATGTTGATATAAACTAGAAGTCAGGAGAGGAAAGGCTAACTTGATTCTAAGACTGGACCATGCATTATTCTACATGTAGTACGTGATGAAGAATATGAAATGACCATTAAATACAGTATTTCTCTAACGTGGAGACGTGAAGGCTAGACAATGACGGAAACTATTGATGCGATTCAGTAGTTTAGGAATGCAGAGAAGGAGGACTGAACTGATAACTGGAACTATAACATACTTTTGACAGACTCAGAGGCAGAGCCAGGCTGAACTGGGCACTGTGAGGCAGGAAGTAAGTGAAGGGTCGAGGATACAGGTGGGGGCTGTATCGCTCCTCAGCGAGGTTTCAGGAGACAGGAGCTGAATCTGGTGTCCAGGCCCTTTTGAGGCCTAGAAACGGGGATTTTTCAATAGAATAACGTGCACACTGAGAAACGTGGCAACGTAGCTTTACATAGGCCTGATATTCGTAGTATTCACGAGAACTGGAAACTGGCATACTAGAGGTGGACACAACTATAATTGTGTCTTGAATCGAACATGGGGAATACATATGCATATTTAATCATGCACACATAACATATGATGGATGACACGTAGTGACACAGAACATGGCAAAATTTACTTTTCCACATTCCCTCCTTGTCACTACGTTTCCATCAGGAAACATCAATATTCATGATACCATCTATCATTTCATACAGTATCATTTGCTCGTCTCGAATTATCCTGGAACGGGATTTAGAACGGGGCTTGGGACTAGGAATACATGATGTAGCACAAATGCCGCAAATCGCAGGGCCACATTGTATACAGAGGCAGCAGCTGAATATGATCGCTACTGCAATACCTAGAAAGGACAAGACTTTCCATCCCCAGGCGGAAATTATATTCCAGAACCAACCGGACCATGTCCAGGTGCCTGGATCTTGGTGTAACAGATGGGCAATTTTATGGAGTCTGGTTATAGCTGAATAAACAGACGGCGCGTTATTTGGAATGAAAATGCAGCAACTAGATCCGATGACTCTACAGGCCCCGCCCCTATCGGCCAGTATGACGTCAAGGACGAGACGATTCTGTAAAACGACAAATCTCATAGCAGATTGCTCTTCAGTTAAGTTACCTAGAGCAGAGGCAGTCTCATTTACTACGGCTTCGAGGGTTCTGCTTAACCTACGGATTAGCTTACTATTCTGGATAGGTCCTATAAAGAAAAAGAAACCTCTGTTGAAATCTGTATACTGTTCTAGAGCAGTTTCAGTATAATCGACAATTGGGGACTCCCTTCTATGTCTAATGTGTACTAGATGTGTATTCCTGTGATAATCAGATGGGGCTAGAAAAACAGGTGGCAGTAGGAAGGCAATGTAACAGGTTCCCTCCCAATCGAGGGGCAGACGAACATATGCAGTTTGACCACAAATAAAATAAGAATGACGTGAAGCTTTGAAGATAGATTTCCCACTGTCACTATACTTGACAATAGTAGTACAATCACTATGTCCTACATGTACGGAACCATTATTTCGGACACATAGATCGCCTTTAACTGGTAGTACTGAAATAGCAGGTAGGTCTGGAGTAGAATCAGACTGGACATTCAGGACCATGAAATTCGACGAATAATTACCTAAATTATACACTTCATTTTCTAGATCTAAACCTGTTCTGTGGGGGAGACCTTGTTTGTCTGGGAAACATGTACTGTTAAGAAAAGACATATCTGTTGAGGATGACGTTAACGTGGACCATGCTCCACACGAACCATTATGTGAAAATGGATAAGGAAAAAGTGGCAGAACTCCCTTCGGTATCTGGAAAGGGGGGAGTCGACCACACACCCAACAATTAGTGGCATTGCTGGTCTGATGTGAGTAATGTAACATGCGGATAAAGGAATTATTTCTCATAGCGAGGCGGTAAGAGAGTTCATGAGGAGGCAGATCACTAAACGTGTGTTCTACTGTAGCATTAGCAGACATATTTACATGAGAAACTGGAAAGTACAGGTAAAACGCATAACTGGTGCAGGAAATCATAATACTGAGAAACAATATGAAACATAGAAAAATGATACATCGGATTGAGTTTTGACTAACTCTCTCACTATGGAGGTCTATTTTATACATGTCAGAAACAGTCTAACCGTTTCACCTAGGGGAGGACTTAGACAATCAAACTGGCTGACTTATTTTACTAGACCGGAGTTTTAACTTATACTCCTGTTGCGGAGTTTTCTCTAACAGGGGGGGTGTAGTAACATTGTCTTTTGCGGGACAGTCCTTGAGAACAATATTTTGGCAATCCTTCAAATCCTGGGAAATGTTCTTTGGGACGGGTTTCAGTCCATTAAACTGTTTTACATGAGAAAGGTGCACCCAGCCTTTGCGACCTTCCAACTTCACGGCTGTACGGGTGGTGAGGAGGACCTGTCGGGGCTCTTTCCAGCGAGGCTCCAGCGGACTTGATCTGTCAAAATTCCTCACCAACACCATGGATCCTGGAACGATTTCATGCGGTGCCACCTCGGTATTGTCTGGAAATGCGGCGGCAACCTGTGAACGACATGAGTTGAGGGCAGACATCAAGGAAGCTAGGTAATCTGTCAGCATATTACTTGAAACATCGGTAATACTTCGGGGTCTAGGAGTACCCCACATATTTGGGGGGCGGCCGAAAACGACCTCATACGGGGACAGACCTGATCTGGAATGTGCGACCATGCGCATATAAAATAAAGCGACTGGTAGAGCTACCAGCCAGTCCACACCTTTCTCTTTACACACTTTTGCAATTCGGATTTTCAGGGTCTGGTTATGTCTCTCTACGAGACCGGCTGCTTCAGGGTGGCGTACACAATGAAACTTCCACTGGTACCCTAACAACAGGGAAACATGCTTCATGAGTTCAGATGAGAATGGCTGACCGTTATCAGAATATACGACTCTAGGGAGTCCATAACGGGGGAAGAACTCACGAACCAACTGCTTGGCAGTGGTCGCGGCTGTGTAATCTGGGACTGGATATGCTTCTGTCCACCTGGACAAAGCGCATACAACTACAAGGACATACTTGAAACCTCGACATCGCTCCATCTGAATATAATCCATCTGGAGGACTTCAAAAGGGTGGTCAGGGGGCTGGAATCCACCTTGTTCCACCGGGACACTTTTACCTGGATTAAACTGACAACATATCATACAGGTACGGACTTTCTGCTTGGCTGCAGCTCGTAAATGCTTGTTGAACCAAATGTTCTGGATACTGTCTAACATAGCTTTTTCTCCTAAATGTGCTGGACTATGTGCGGTATTAATAATGACTTGAACCATAGAGTCGGGGAGAAACCATGTGGCTCTACCCTTCGTTAACCATCCTTGATCTGTCTGGACCCCTCCTTGTTCGGACCATTTCTTGATTTCTTCGGGAGTAGCATGTAACTGTATGTCTATGACATCTTGTGTAGGGTCCTTAACTGTCATACATGTAATCGGATCTGGAGTGTGTGTCATGTTAACTGGAATGTCTAGAGTCTGTGCTGTGAGCTTGGCTGTGCGATCTGCTAGATCATTACCTTGGGAAATAATGTCAGTAACTTTCGTATGTGCTTTGCATTTCATGATAGCGATAGATGTCGGTAAGTGTATGGCATCTAACAGAGCTTGAATAAGGAGACCATGCTGAATCTTGGTTCCATGAGAAGTCATGAAACCTCTCTCCTTCCAGAGCACTCCGAAGTCGTGTACAACTCCAAATGCGTAACGTGAATCTGTGTAAACATTAACTTTCAAGTTCTTGGCGTGTATGCAGGCTTGGGTCAGAGCAACTAGCTC
This sequence comes from Lissotriton helveticus, assembly GCF_964261635.1. Classification (NCBI taxonomy): domain Eukaryota; kingdom Metazoa; phylum Chordata; class Amphibia; order Caudata; family Salamandridae; genus Lissotriton; species Lissotriton helveticus. The sequence continues at coordinate 302,873,057 of NC_136069.1, read as the reverse complement.
TGCTGCTTGAGCGGACAGGGTGTCAATGCGGTGTGTCTCAATAACTTCAGTATCAGTAGTCACTGCATACGCGGCGACTAGTTCTCCTGTACTTGTTCTCATACATGAACCATCCACATAAAGTGTCAGGTCGGGGTCTGGTAACGGAATATCTGTCAGATCTTGTCTTGGCTTTGTCGTAATGTTAACTACTTCCACGCAGTCATGTGTGGCAGAATTCGGAGTAACTGATGGTAACAGTGTAGCAGGGTTCAGGATGTTGCAGCGTCTGATTTCTATGTGTGGCTGGAACAGTGTCAATTCATAACCTGTTAAACGTGCAATTGTCAAGTGCTGAGTTTGTGTTCGGTTTAAAAGAACTTCCACGGAATGTGGAACTTGTACTGTCAAGGTATGTCCTAAGACTATGGAATCACTTTGTCTGATAGCTAGGGCTGCGGCTGCAACTGACTTGAGGCACGCAGGCAGAGCCTGGGCTACAGGATCTAATGTGCTCGAAAAATAAGCACAGGGCTTGTATTGTCCTGCTTGATCTTGTGTGAGAACAGATAATGCTGTACCTTCCCGTTCAGTGACGAAAAGTGTAAAAGACTTACTGTAGTTCGGTGTCGCTAGAACTGGAGCTTGGCATAGGGCTTTCTTTAACTCATTGAAACTAAGTGTATGTTCAGATGTCCAAGGGAGGACAGTCGGTACGGCTGCCTCCTGTGTCGTTAACTGTATCAGTGGCTTGGCTAGAAATGCATACTGAGGAATCCATTGTCTGCAGTAAGAAGTAAGGCCAATAAAAGCACGTACCTCCTTCTGGGTCTTGGGCTGAGGAAGACTCGCTATTAACTGGATACGGTCTGGTGTCAACTGCCTACCCCTCTTGGACAGTAAGTGTCCTAAGTAGACCACTTGCTGGACACAGAATTGAAGCTTAGAAGGGGACACCTTGTGCCCCATCTCGGCTAGGAAATACAAGACTGTAAGGGATGCTCGCTCGCAAGCACGTTCAGAACGGGCTGTGATCAGGAGATCATCGACATACTGGAGCAGGGCAGTGTCAGTTGGCATGTGAATGTTGTCTAGTTGTCTCTTGAGTGCTTGACTGTAAATACTAGGACTTTCTGTGAAACCTTGAGGAGCTCGTGTAAACATATAGCTCCTTCCATTTAAACAAAATCCGAAAAGGAACTGGCTGTCTGGATGAATAGGGACACTGAAAAATGCGTTCTTGAGGTCGATTACAGTAAAGAACGTGGCTTCAGAATCAATGGCTGTTAATAGGGAAGAGATGTCTGGGACAACTGGGTACTGAGGAATAATACACTTATTAAGCTCTCGTAGGTCAATCACTAATCGATATACTGGGGGTGCATTTGGATCAGTACGTTTCATGACTGGAATGATCGGAGAATTACATACATTGGAGTCAGTTTCTACAACCACTCCTTGAGCCATGAGCTCGTCAATAATTTTGGATAAGGCTGCTACAGCCTCTGGTGGCAATCTGTACTGTCTGATCCGTGGTAACACTACACCTGGCTTGAGAGTCACACGATAGGGTGTGATTTGCATATAACCAACATCAGTTGGACCTTGCGCCCATAGATGCTGTGGAACATTAGACAGTCTTGAATCAAAATCTCGTAATACATAGTGACCCTTGAAGTCACGTAGGAACAATCGTATTCCCTCTGGGGAACAGCATATAACTGCACCTAACTCTTTCAGTGTTTTAATGCCTAATAGATTTTCTGGACATGACTTAGTAAGTAACAGATCAGTAGTGCGGGACAATGGACCTACTTCTAGAGAAACTGGCTTTGAAATTTCATTTACGATAGGTTTTCCTGAAAATCCAAGGGAAACATTTCTTGAGCCTGAGAGCGGAGCCCCTGGAACTTCGGCGTGACTAATTGTGGTCCTACTTGCCCCTGTATCAATCAAAAACTTTCTGTCTTTCCCTAATACTTGACTATGAACATAGGGACCTTCTTGATCTACAGGTATCTCGATGAGAGGCAAGCCTACCTCCCTCTCTAGGCTGTTTCATCAATACTGCTGGTACTCAGGATACTCAGACTGTGCATACTGGTACATCTGCTGTGTGACGTGCTGTGTTGCAGCAATAGGCTGCGGAGCTGTAACTGTCTGTGGCGCATTCTGTGGCTGAGGAATCTGTGAAACTTGTTCTTGTCTAGGCGGACGTGGTCTTTCTTTAGTCTTACCGGTAGCGATGTTGTGTTTCAGAACTGCACACTCATTTATAAAATGACCTGGTTGTTTACAATAATTGCAGTTCCCTTTAACGGGAGCTGCAGGATGACTGGCTTGATTTGGACCCCTCTTCTGACTGTCTTGAGGAACAGATTGTGCAACTAGTACTTTCATTTTCGTGTCTTTCATACGTTTTCTCTCGTGTTCTTGCTCTTCTCTGATTCTGTTCTGGTGGTATTGAAGCATCTGCAACATCTGGGACGGGGTATTAGCTTGCCAGGTACTTTCGACTTTCAAAACTCGATTTTTAATTTGTGGACTTGAATTCTCGACTAATTTAGTAACAAAAAGGTGAGGGTATGACTCACTACTTGTCTTGAGGCCACTGTTGATGCTAAAACATTTCTCAAATCTAGAATAAAAATCACTAATATCTTCGTCTTGTTTCTGTTTACAGGCTGAGATTGCATCCCAGTCTTCTTTTCTAGTTGTCAATAATCTGGGTAAAACTTGTATTAATAATTCTGGTAATTCTTTACATTTATCTCCAAGACCGGTACCTGGTACTCGTGCCTTATCTTCAGCTTCTAGAACTGCCCAATCGATCTTTTTCTCTCCCACCTCCCAGTCTTTTTCCTTGAGCTTTTCATACACCCCTGCGGGCAACAGAACCTTTAACATTTTAATTATATCTGGATACGTGTATTCTCCCATACGGAGCATGTCTTTTAATTCTCTATGGAACCCTGCTGGATCTTTATCATGACAGGGAATTAATTTCTTCATCTCCAGAAGTTCCATCTTTGTAATCGGAGTGTAAACAAACACTCGCTGCATTTCGCCACCCGTTCCTCTAACTGGGTGGACTTCTCGTAACGGATTCTGTCTCTCCATGTAAAATGGTTTACTTTCTGGGGGTGAGACATGAACAAAATGCGGGTTCAGAAACGTTCTATATTTGTGACGCTGTTCTAGAATGACACTAATTAAATCGGTACCTAGACCTTTCCATCTATACTGGAGTAACTCGTTCAGGATATCATGTAACGGACCTGGATCAGAGTGTTGACCCTCATACAAAGTAATGAGGTGCTGAATCATATACATACCCACCAGTCGTTGTTCGGCTGGGGGCATTTTCAGAAACATTTGTGCCACTATTTCGTCTGGAAAAGTGGTAGAATCAGTAATCCATCGGACTGCTGATCGGGCTAGTTCTTGTTCATGCATGGTACTTAACTCACTGTAACCGATTCGTGATTTCAGAATGTGATCGGTAGCTTGAAACACTTGTTCTAGTGAACCTTGTTCTGGTGCTGGAGAATGAAAAATAGACTTGTGTTCTAGGCGTAAATGGCGATCTGGAAATCTAGATTTTCCTACATACGCTATTCTGGCGGAATTCTCGTCGTCTAACTCTTCAGTATCAGAGTTACTTTCTTTCTCGCTTACTTGTGCTGCTTTACGCTGTTCGTGTAACTTTATTATTACTTTACGGATTTTCTTGTACATACTCTCCATAGCACCGACAGTCTTGTGCTTACCCTCGGCTATATTATCACTCCACCTTGTCAGGGTTCTCATTTCAGCCGGATCTTTAGACGGGTAATCTTGTTCTCTTATTAGACAGTTAATCAGAAACTTTAATATCATGAGCTGGATCTCGGCTTTCCTTTGAGACATGGCCTCGCTAATGCTTTCTGGATCATCCCCTGTACGGATGAAACGATATATTCTGTCTAGATCTTCTTTCATATTCGGTAAGGTGACTAGATACTCGGCCACCTTTCTTACGCGGAATGAATATAAAACCATATTATCCTCGCCTGGGACTGGATCATAGCCGCATTCGGCAAGGGATTTTCTTATTTCTGCTACAGTCTGATGTCTGGGCGTACGCTGTGACGCTTGTGCATGTAATTCGGCTGTCGTTAAACGCTTGTGTGGCGGCGGGGTTTGAGGAGTACCTCCCCCTGCGGCCCCTAAACTAGAGTCGTCTACTGAGGCTCTTCGTCCTGGCAGAGTGGGAAATGGAAATGCAGGCTGGACTTGTATGGCGGGCTGGACCGGGGGGACCGTAGCAGGTACTCCGGTGTCTGGAGGAGCGGGAAGTGCCTGATTTACAGGGACTGGCGGAGCGCGAACAGGATTTGCATATTCTGGGACTGTGTCGTCCAAATAGGACGAAATAAAAATATCAGCTGCGGTCTGTTTGTGACGTAGCTTGGTCGGAACTAATGGTGGCGGGAAATTACTGGATGCCTCTGGGGTCGCTTTTGGCAAGCCCTCGGCAAAGAGAGGATACATACCCCTAATAAGGGCATGCCTCTGTCTGTCTGACTGTTCGGCTTTGACTTGTTCACCTATCTCGATTAGTTCTTTTTCTTGTGCTCGTTCTAAGGATTCTCTACTTAATTCTGACTTTCTGATTTCCTTTTCAGTTCTTTTATGAGCTTCTTTGCGCCATAACTCGATGGCATCTTTCTGTGACTGTCTGGCTTTCTTTTTCCATAATGCTTCTTCTACTCGTATGATGCACTCGGCATCCCATGTACCCGATACGGGCCATCTATACTTTTCTTCTAACTGTTTGGTATACTCTACCCATAAATCTAGATACAGTACGGCGCTTATGCCATGCTTCTGATACATAAAATGACCTGGACTGTCCCTAGGCGGAACTGGAACTGCTGCTTCCAGCAGACCCTTTCTGGTTTTTAACTGACGTAATTTCGAAAAGAGCGGCATGACTGAACTATAATCTAGACACAATACAATACACAATAAACACGATACTTATTCCCCATTCATACCACGACATTAAAATACATGAAAAACATTTAGAAATAACAGTTCGAACAGAATACTACCTGGAATACGGAACACAGAATATATGACTTTATATGAATTTTCTCGAGAACAGAACTGACTGGAACAGAAACTAGATGCACTGCTGAAACAGTACGAAACTTACCGGTCTCATAAAGAGACACGTCAGGACCCGCATCCACCGAAGTGGACACTTCGTTTGTGGGTCTGTGTACCACCAACCCACGGACCAGAGTCAATTAGATTGACCCTGTCTAGATACCACCCCAGTAACGGTACTCACCGGGCAGCAAGAACGGAAGGCCTCGGACTGGACTGGACTGCTACGACGACGGACGACGAACTTCGGACTTCAGTTACGGGTGGGCCTCCGGATACCTCGGACCTTGGACTCTCGGCTTGGGCTCTGGTCGGGACTCGCCGCGTTCCTCCACCGTCTCGTTTGGATGCTGGACCGCCTCCTCCGTCTCCTCCGTGGGCCTGAGGGATACTTGAAGCAGAAATATCTGCCGGTGCGCAGAAGAGTTCCGTCACGACTGCAGAGGGTCAGGGGGTCGGCGTGGCTTCACCGACGCGTGGGGAAAGGGCAAGTCCCTATTCGGGCGCCATTATGTGGTAAATAAATAAATAATACCCTATTTTTGAATGTATAAATGAATAACAGATAGCTCAATAAATAAGAGTCAAGATTCGAGGTAGTAGGAGTTTGCAGGTTTATTACAGCATAAAGGAATAGGATGGCAAGGCCCAGCAGCGCTGCTGGGGACAGGATCGGGACAAGGGGAACAACTTTTTGATAACAGTGCATGAGCATATATACATAACGCAAACACATAGCATTACATTGCAATAGGCGTAGCAGTGGGTGGAGCAGAAGGTGTGACGCGTAGCAGTCGCGAAAGATAAGGGTGAAAAGAGGTGTAACAGGGCGTATACATAGACATGTGATGCAAACGTAACAGAATATGTCATGAATGGGGCGGAAACCATGGAGGGGGCTACCTAAGGAGCCGGGACCTCTAACCTGATGGTGCGCGCAAACTAGCAATGACGTATCACTAGGAGAAGCTGGGGGCTAGGAACTCTGTGCTAGGAGCAGAGACTGAAGTCTGGAGAGTCAGGGCGACATGTACCTAAACAGTATCTAGTATCTGATGTTTAGAGAACATGTTGATATAAACTAGAAGTCAGGAGAGGAAAGGCTAACTTGATTCTAAGACTGGACCATGCATTATTCTACATGTAGTACGTGATGAAGAATATGAAATGACCATTAAATACAGTATTTCTCTAACGTGGAGACGTGAAGGCTAGACAATGACGGAAACTATTGATGCGATTCAGTAGTTTAGGAATGCAGAGAAGGAGGACTGAACTGATAACTGGAACTATAACATACTTTTGACAGACTCAGAGGCAGAGCCAGGCTGAACCGGGCACTGTGAGGCAGGAAGTAAGTGAAGGGTCGAGGATACAGGTGGGGGCTGTATCGCTCCTCAGCGAGGTTTCAGGAGACAGGAGCTGAATCTGGTGTCCAGGCCCTTTTGAGGCCTAGAAACGGGGATTTTTCAATAGAATAACGTGCACACTGAGAAACGTGGCAACGTAGCTTTACATAGGCCTGATATTCGTAGTATTCACGAGAACTGGAAACTGGCATACTAGAGGTGGACACAACTATAATTGTGTCTTGAATCGAACATGGGGAATACATATGCATATTTAATCATGCACACATAACATATGATGGATGACACGTAGTGACACAGAACATGGCAAAATTTACTTTTCCACAGTTCAACGACGAGAACAACCGCTTGCCGAACTGCTCCAGCTTCTTAGAGTCCTTATCCGGCAGCCCCGTGGGAAAGGCAATCTGGGATGTCGAAGCTTGAATGACCAGGCTCTCGGGTGTAGGATGAGGGGTCAGAAAGGCAGGATCGCCAGGCGATGAAGCCTGGCGACGTTATTATCCACAGGCACGCAAGTGGCCGGAGGCGACCAAGTGTGCAACAAGACATCAGTGAGGGTGTCATTGAATGGCAGCAGTGGCTCCGATGAAGTGGACGCCGACTGAACACTTCAGTGAGGAGATTAGTTTTCAGGACCACTGAAGGGAGATCAAGGTTAAGGACCTCGGCCGCCCGACGGAGCACCACCTTATATGAGGCACCTTCCTCCATAGTGGACGGGGGAGGCAAACCCCTGGTCAGAGGAGACGTAGAGGCCTCTGGCCTCTTCCAAGTCGTCCGCCCAATCCTGCTCGGAGTCGCACTGACGAACAAGAGGGTCCTCGGACCACTCCCATTCGTCCTCAGCCTCCGCCGTGTGCAGCGCAGACCGCGGCAGCGGGGCAGGAACCGGGGGAGGAACACACGGCGTTGGGAACGGCGCAAGCCGGGGCCGACTCGGGGCCATGTCGCAATTCGGACCCCAGGTGGAGACGAAACCGTCCGGGAACCGGGGCAGAGGCGGAACTAACGGGCCGGAGCCGGCAGCGTAGGACCTCTTGGCGCCGGAGCCAACAGCGCAGGATCTTGCAGCGTCGGAGCCGCTGCCGGCGACGGGGCCGGAGCCGCTGGAGCAGGATCGTGCAACAGGACCGCAGGGCCCGAAGGCGTACTGGCAGGAACCCGAGGCCTAAACAGGCAGTCAATGGCAGCATGAAACTCTTGCACCTGTTTGGGAGTCGCCGACGGACCCGGGTAAGGTGGGTAGGCCGCGGAACTCCCAGGCTCCGAAGGGGGGATGTCGGAGAGCGACAACGCTTCTTCGACTTCTTTTAGTGTTGTCTCTTACCCGAATCCAAGGGAGAAGACTTGGATCTTGCGGAGCAGTGATGGTGGTCATGCGAGCGTTTCCGGGAATGCCCCCTGGACCTTGAACGGTGCTGGGACGAGTGCCGAACTTCAAGCAACTTCCAGCGCTGCTCCCTCAAGGCCTTTGGGGCCATGGCTCGACAGTCCAGACAGGACTCGTGGCTGCGCTCCAGGCAGTAGAGACAGACGTTGTGAGGGTCCGCCACCGACATATTGTGACCGCAGGCCCCACAGGACTTAAAACCAGGCATCCCTACTTGCACCAGAGAAGACCAACAAGAGACAAAAGTCCCAAAAAGATAGTCAAAAAGTGACTAAGGTGGGGGGCGTGGCTGACAGCCGGCTAAGATGGCCGCTTAGCCTAAGAGCTCCGGGGACGACATGGACCTTCCAAACATCCGTACATTAATCCGCAGTGCACCAGACCCCTAAGAGCTGGAGCCATGTCCCGCGGTCGAGCAGTGCCAGCCGGTGACACTCCGGTTTCAATCTGTGGCCGGGAAGTATGATTTTCCCCGATGGTGTAAAAGCGGCCTACCTTCCAGCTGAGGCCGGGCGCTGAAATATCCACCAGCGCCGATATCGGGTACGAGACAATCAGGTGGCGCCCGAAGAGTCCGTGTGCCTGAAAGAGGGACGACCGCAGGCAATACCGGGTGCACCCATCTATAATACAGGAGAAACGGAGCTCCGCACAGATACGCCGTATCCAGCAGAGGAAGCAACCGGGCTGACAGTAATGAAGGAAGCTGGCCTTTTGTCCGGTAGACGCAGTCACGGAAGTGGAGGTTCCTACCGCGAGCAGCGGAGGGGGCCGGACTGCGGTGTGAGGGAGGAGAGGTGGCCGACTTGAATACTCGAGGCCGGGGGCAGGCGATAGTGATCTCCCCCCCCCCCTCCTCACCCCCCTGATCCTGCGAAGCTGTGTAACGCTGAGGGGAATCCTGGAAGCCAACCTGTTGCGGCGGCTTACATTGCATCACCCACTGGCAGCAGAGAGATAGACTGAGGCTAAGGGTACGGGAGGCAGCGCTACCACATAGCGCTTCTGGAGGCAGCGCCTGCGGACGCTATCCGGCACCCCACAAGACCCGTAGAGGAGCCCCGCAGTGGGTAGTGAAAGTGCGACAGCAGTCACCGGAAGCCCAAACGATGAAAGGAGCGGTGCAGAGCACCGCAGAGAGTGCACCCTGGCGTATGAATTGTCGCAGGCACTGGATTATTTGTGGCTGCTCCCCCTGATCACAAGAAATTACCACATCTGGGGCTGGCGGACGCAGTGGTGGTAGCGAGTCTTGCGAGAGTGCTCAGCTGGCGCATTTGATATAGATGCACCTCTGTAACACGACGGGAAATAGGGAACTGCCCAGAGACTGCACTAACTACGCACCCTTGACCATATAACCCCCCCCCTGCGCCATAGGAGCGCAGTGCAACTGAGACCATACGTGGAGTGACACCTACTCCACCTCAGGAGGAATTATGGCGGGCAGGGGTCCTAAAAGCAACAATGCCCAATCTAGGCTGAAGAAATATGCCTTCGAAAAAAACTCTGACACACCCTGAAGGGCGAGAGCAAGCACCAAGACGGAGAAGGACCGAAAAAGATTACATTGGAAGATGTCATGGCGGCCCTAACGAACGTGCAAACTACAGTTAGCACAATCTCGACCGATTTATCACTCCTGCGCGCTGATCTTCATAAAATGGCTGACAGGGTAAAAGAAGTTGAAATCGTGGCCAAATCCCTGGTGACGGACGTGTCGGACTTACAAACAGAAGTGTCTCAGCTTAAGAAGGAGAATAAAGCTCTGGCGGATAAACTGGACTAACAGGAAGTGCGCGCACGGCGCAATAATGTGCGCATCATTGGACTTCCGGAGACAGAAGGCAAGCAGGCAATGGATTTATACGTAGAAGAATTGATCAAGACAGAGTTGAAACCTAAGGGACTCTCCAATTTCTTCACAGTGGTGCGAGCACATAGAGTGCCTGGTGGCAGGCGGAAGCAGGGAGCCCCCCCAAGACCGGCACTCGCTCGTCTCTTTAATTTCCGGACAGAGATGCGATTCTACAGGCCGCAAGGACTTCTCCGCCTGTACGTATACATAACTCGACTGTCACCTTCTTTCCAGACTACACAGCGGCTGTGTCCCGGCGCAGGAGGAATTTTCAGGAGGTAAAGAAAGAACTGAGAGCGAGAGAGTTACCCTACTCTATGCTCTTCCCGGCGAGACTCAGAGTGGTGGCGCACGATCGGACATGGTTCTTTGACTCTCCAGAGGCAGCGCAGGACTGGATTGAAGGTTGGCGTCCAGCGGGAGACAACAGCCGCGGAACTAGACACTTCCACCGACGCACAAGTTACTACTTGTGTAGCGATATATCTGTGAGAGACATTAGTTAGTGATAGACTCCTTACCTTAGAATATCCCCAGGCGTCAAATTGGATCCGGAAATTTTTGCGTAGCAGTACCCTTGCGCGTCGGTAGGCGTCGTCTGCGGCTCCGCGTCCGTCGTCGGCGCCGTGATGACATTGTCGGAGTACTTAGACGCCGCCTCCGCGTGCTGACGTCAGTTCTTAGACACAGCTTTTCCGCGCCAGAAGTGCTGAGCCATGTAAAAAACCAACACTGGTGCCAGTGAAACTAGGGCCCTGAAAGGGGATGACCTTAACCCTAGATATCGGTTCGCAGAACGGGGAGGATGGGTGGGTCGGTAAGGAATCTATCACTAACTAATGTCTCTTACAGATATATCGTTACACAAGTAGTAACTTGTGCATCTGAAAGAGACACGTTAGTGATAGATTCCTTACCTTAGAATAGATACCCCAGCAATACCAACCCCGGTGGTGGGTCTGCGAACCAATAATCACACCAGAAAGTCCTGGAGGACGGAACGGCCAAAGAAACCATCCCTCCGGACTTGGCTGTCCAGGCAATAATGTCTTGCGAACGTGTGCAGAGATGCCCACGTAGCTGCCTGGCAAATGTCCTGCAAGGGCACACCTCGGCCCAAGGCAGTTGTAGTCGCTGTGGCCCGAGTGGAATGAGCCCTCAGCCCAGCAGGAGGTTCCTTCTTAGCCAAGGAGTAACACGCCTGGATACACAAGATGATCCACCGGGAGATGGTCCTCTTGTGCACCGCTTTCCCCTTCTTCGCGCCCACGTAACCAATAAAGAGTTGGTCATCCACCCGGAACTGGCGTGTGCGATCCAAGTAGAATGAGAACGCCCGTTTTGGGTCCAGACGGTGAAGCCGCTCTTCCTCTTTAGAGGGATGCGGTGGCGGAAAGAAGGTTGGCAAGGTGATAGACTGCCCGCTGTGGAAGGCTGTGACAACCTTGGGCAGGAAAGATGGCTTAGTACGCAACACAACCTTGTCCGGATGGACAGAAAGGAAAGGAGGAGTACAAGAAAGAGCCTGGAGCTCATTCACTCTCCTGGCAGAGGTGATGGCAACCAGGAAAGCAGTCTTCAAAGTAAGAAGGCGGAGAGGACAGTTGTGAAGTGGCTCAAAGGGAGCGCACATCAGAAATGTAAAAACAAGGTTCAAGTCCCACCGAGGCATCACAAACGGAACTGGAGGAAACGTGTGTGTGATGCCTTTAAGAAATCGATTTACAATGGGGGACTTGAACAAAGAAGGTTGATCAGGCAGCCTCAGAAAGGCTGAAAGGGCAGAAAGGTAGCCCTTGATAGTGCCCAGAGCAGAGCCCTGCTGGGCAAGAGAAAGAAGGAAGAGGAGAACCTCAGAAAGAGGGGCAGAGAGAGGATCCACAGCCTTTGCTGTGCACTATGCCACAAATCTGTTCCACCTGCAGGCGTATACCGACTTCGTGGAGGGACGCCTGGCTGCCAGTATGACATTACAGACTTCAGGAGGCAAGTCAAATGGCCTCAACTGTCGCCGCTCAATCTCCATGCATGGAGGTGGAGACTGGACAGGTTCGGGTGGAGGACCGTCCCCTGCTGCTGCGCAGAAGGTCCTCCTGAAGAGGCAGACGAACCGGGGGATCGACTGACATACTGAGTAGCTCTGGATACTGTGAGAAGTTGGCCTGATATATAGTGCTCACTATTCTAGTGATCACTTTGTATCATTCCAAACAAACCTTATTGATGATTGGTTGTAAGTCAACCTTATTAGACCAGCTATCCTAGTAGCGTGGACAAGAGCAGTCTTTAGGCTAAACTCTAGAGGGCGTGTTAAGCCAGCTGTTTTACCATCACATATACCCCTTGAACACCAAGTGAAAGGACACCACACAAGTTGTTATAAAAAATAAAGGATATTTATTAATAACAAGTCTACCCTGAACTCTTTATGAGTCTACCAGGTGCTGGTGTAATAACTGGTTCTGACAATTTAAGACTTGCTCTCTCATAATTAGATTATACAACCCTTTGTAATCAGTCTCTTTACTACCCAGTAGCCAGCCTTCCAGAGCCTTAGTGGCACAATCAACAAAGTCAGTCCAATCCTGAGACTGAGTTTTCTGGGTGTCTCTGAACAGCAACCTGTACTGTTCAATTGTTAAGCCAAACCCATCAATCAGTGTATTCTTCAGGACTTGGTAATTGTTAGCATCCTCAGCTCTAGTAGTGAGGAGCTTATCTCTACCTTTACCTTCAAAGGAGAGCCACAATATAGCTGCCCACTGACTCTGGGGGATGCACTGGACAGTGCAGGCCCTCTCCAAAGCAGTCATCCATTTGTGGATGTCATCCCCTTGTTTAAAGGGGGGCACTATTTTACTCAGGTGTCTAGTGTCAAAACTCCTGTCTTTATTCTTAGGGATATTGCTGCCGCCAGTGGGGACTACCCCACTCAACTGTTGCTCTCTAGCAAAGGCAAGCTTCTCCTTGGCAAGGGCAAGTTCTTCCATTTGGATCCTCAGATTAGCTTGTCTCATCCTTGCTTCATGTTCTCTCCTCTGAGGGGAAGTCATTCTCCTCTGGGGAGAAGTCATTCTCCTCTGAGCAGAGGCATGAGAGTGCACAGATCTATTGGAGTCCCTAGAATGAGACCTATCTCTTCTAACTGCAAAGTTAGGCCTGCTCAGGGTCAGTACTGGGGGTCCCCCAGATCCTTCCCTATGTAGGTCTAAGTTGGCCCTAGTAAGTCTGCTGGCTAGCTCAAGACCTTTGTCTGCCTCATCCCCAGAAGTATCCTCTTCATCCTCCTCCTCCTCTACTTCTTCAGTTTCAGGGAGGTCAGGATCACCAAGGGTACCCTCTAAGGCTGGCATGCTCCCATCTGTCTGAGAAGCTTTTCTAGCATCATATGTCTCTAAGAGACCTAACAGAAAAGGAGTGGTAGGGTTAGAACCCTGTTTCAATTTCCTGGAGGTACACAATTGTCTCATCTCCTGGAAACTGAGAGCTGCAAATCTGGAAAGGACCTGTGGAGGGTCACTAACCACTAGGGGAGTCTCTGCAGACTCTCCATGGGTAGACATGCTTCTAGTGTGGTGTAAGTGATGCACCTACCTACACTATGGGTTTACCTACTGATCCCTTGCTAGAGTTGTAGTCAGGGCGTGCTAGGCCCTGTTACACTACAACAGCTGGTTCAGTAGAACTCAGAGTATTCTAAGTTAAGTTATATGTACCTTGGTACTTATGTGATCTTTCAAATGATATTCTTAGGATACGTGTGTGGTAAAACAACAGCAAGCTCAAATCCCAACCGCTGCTCACCAATGTGAGAAGTTGGCCTGATATATAGTGCTCACTATTCTAGTGATCACTTTGTATCATTCCAAACAACCCTTATTGATTATTGGTTGTAAGTCAACCTTATTAGACCAGCTATCCTAGTAGCGTGGACAAGAGCAGTCTTTAGGCTAAACTCTAGAGGGCGTGTTAAGCCAGCTGTTTTACCATCACATATACCCCTTGAACACCAAGTGAAAGGACACCACACAAGTTGTTATAAAAAATAAAGGATATTTATTAATAACAAGTCTACCCTGAACTCTTTATGAGTCAGGGAGCTAAGCACAATACAAAACTCTTACGAAAATACTACAAGTTGCACAATTTACACAAATGCTCGAGGGGCACGAAAAACCATATACTCTAAAAGTGGAATGCGAAACACTAGCAGGTGAGTAACACGATCCAGAGGCTTCAGGACCGCTAGGACTACCTTACTGAACCCTCAGGTTAGGAGCAGGAGGCCCAGGGAACCCGGTGCAGAGTGGGAACTCTTACGCGGGATGCGGGACAAAGTCTATGGATGCTAGCAGTTTCTAAAGTTACTGTTTCCGGACGAATCCGACTAGGTAGACTAAAAACGAAAAAGGATCTGGACACTAGGAGAGTGAACCTGTGCTGGAGCACCGAAATGCTCGAGTTACCTAGCCCAGGGGCTGCGGCTGCATAGGGTTCAAAAGACGTCGGGAATCCTTGTTGTAGTCTATGGAGCCTGAAAGAAGATGTTGCTGGCAGGCGACCAGTGAAGATGTTCGGTGTGATCCAAGGCTGGATCAGTGAAGGAGACGACCTGAAAGCAGAGGGGACTCAGTTCTCAATCACTAGCCAGTGATTGTGTGGGCACCAGGATGGCACCGGATGAAGTCACCGCAATCAGGTGAGTGGGCGACGCTGGACTCTGCAGTTACACGGGCCAGGAGGCGTTGTCGGCCTCTAGGCTGGAGGTGCGAGCTGTCCCACGGTGGTGTCTGCTGTCGGCGATGCTGGATCCAAGATTGGAGCAACAAACCTTGGCAAAGGCAAGCCCACGCGGTGGAGTCAAAATGGCGTCTGGAGTGGACCAGTAGGGTCCAGGGCACTTCTTGTTGGACAAGGAGTAAGGGCCAGTCTAGAGGACCTAGACCAGCGGTGAAAACGTCATGGTACGTCGTCAGGAGGGTCACTAGCCGACGGGCAAGTGACCGGACAACGTGGCAAGCAGCAAAGAAGCAGAAGGGCCCCACGCAGACCTCGTGGATGCTGGGGGGGGCTGGACTTCGGTGCTGGAGCTGCTTAGGGTTGGGGCTTCTCAAACCCCAGTGCACTCACTCGAGGGTCCCTCGGAGGTCGTGCTGGTTAAGCGTCGTGCAGGTCTTGAAAATAGCCGGTCCCTCGGGTCTCGTCACACCCACAAATCTCAGCTGGGCTGATGATGCAGGTAGAGGTCAGAGATGGCAGGGAATCCGGGTCTCGTCGAGCTGGGCAGTCTTGATCCGGAGGATGGACGTGCAGCAAACCGCAAGTGCTTTGATGGTGCCTGCTGGTGCAGGGTGGCTACTCCTTAGCCACAAGGGAGAGTCTTCAAAGAGTGACAAGAGTTCCTTTAGTGGAAAGTAGTTCAAGTTTCAAGATGATCTAATTTGGGAAGGGTGCCCGCTCCTACCTTTATCCTAAGAAAAGGGGCTGGCACGCGACTAGGTCCTGCCCTTGGGTGGGACCAGGAGGGGGGTGGTTACACCCCTCTCCTTTGTCCGGTTTCTCCCCAGCTCAGGGGCTGGTGTGCCCCTGGAACTGGTTTGAGCCGGCATATGCACAGTGAGCACCGGGGTGCCACTTGCAGTCACCTTCCTTTCAGCCCTGCCTACCTGGGATACACAAAATCCTGTCTGGGGTGGTGCTAGCACCTCCCAAGGCAGGAAACCCTTTGTCCAAGCCTCCCTCGCTGGAAGGACTCCCAGCAGCAGAAGGTCAGACTTGTGTCTGTGGTGGCAGCATCCATTTTGTGATGCTGAGGCTCGAGTTAACTTTAACCGGGGTTCACAGTTACATACATGTCGTGTCCCTCTAGAAGGGTGGAATGCTACCCCCGTTGCCAGAATTGGCGAGGGGGTAGTATTCCAATTCGTATGACACCTTACTCAACATGTTTTGATAATGTTATACCAGAGTTAGCATTTAACCGCGAGGATTATAATGCACTTAAGAGTACATGGTATAGCGTTATCATGGAACAGCTATTAGGACTTGTTCCGCAAGCTGCAAACGGGCTCAGCTCATGCCAGAGCACCATCTCACATAATTCCAAGCACTCTGCCTTCAGGATTGATAAGGCCTGCCATAGGAGTGACTGATAGGAATATATGTGTCCATTTTAGGGTTAGATATAGGAATACTATATCTAAAGCAAAGGGTGCTTACACCACCTTGCCCCAGCTGTCGTGCAGCCAGTTGTGTCAGATATGGGTGGCCAGCCAGGGGTGGCGTAATACATGCTGCAGCCCCTGGTAGGCCCTGAGTGCACCTATGCCCTGGGTACCTAAGGTACACTTCACAGGGACTGATAAGGTGACCCAGTATCCAATTGGATATGTACCTAAGGTACATGGAGTCCATTTTAACAGAGAGAGCAGGAAGCCTGGGGTCCTGAATAGCAGGATCCCAGGCCAACTAAGTCAAAAACCAGCAAAACACCAGGAAAAAAATTTGGGGTAACCATAGTCTGGAGGTGGCTGACGACTGTCTGGGGCGAGGTAGGGGAAGACTGAAACCCCTAACCTGCGCAGATGAGCTGCGACCACCTCCATCACCTTCGTGAACACCCGTGGGGCCCTGGTAAGGCCGGTAAACAAAGTGCTCGTGGCCAACCGTGAACTGCAGGTAGCGCCGGTGGGCCGGCAGGACGGGGATGTGGAAATAAGCGTCCTGCAAGTCCAACGCTACCATCCAGTCTCCTGGGTCCAGGGCAGCTAAGACCTGAGCCAGTGTCAGCATTTTGAACTTCTCTTTCCGGAGGAAGCTGTTGACGTTCCGTAGATCCAAGATAGGGCGTAGGCCTCCTTTGCCCTTCTTGGGTACCAGAAAGTAGTGGGAGTAACAACCACACCCTACTTCTGGCCCAGGAATGCGCTTGATGGCCCCCTTGGCCAAGAGGGCCGTAACTTACTCCTGCAGAAGTCGCAAATGATCCCCCGATACACGGTGGTTCTGCAGTGGCATGGCTGGAGGAGTCGCCTCGAAAGGGAGGGAGTAGCCCCTCCGGACGATCTGCAGCACCCACCTGTCCGAGTGACAGTGCGCCAGTGAGAGTGGTGATGGCGAACCCTGCCCCCCACTGGCGTCACATGGGCCGAAAAGCACGGACTAGGAGGGGTTTGAGGCGGATGCTGCGGGGGAAGGTGTGGACTGACCTCGCCGTTGTCCCCTACCATCGGGACGGCGGTTTCCATGGCCGCCACCGCGTTGGGTATCACCCTGCGGAGCGTAGCTGGCAGCACGTGTGGGTACACCCCTTCCGTGGCCACGAAAGGAGTGGAAGGCAGCCGATTGCTGGCGCGGGGCCGAGAGGCCCAAGGACTTGGCCGTAGCCCTGGAGTCCTTAAAGCGCTCAAGCGCATGGTCTGCCTTGTCGCCAAAAAGGCGACGGCCATCAAACGGCATGTCCATGAGTGTGTTCTGGACATCTGCCGAGAAGTTGGCGGACCTCAACCAGGCGTGGCGTCTGACCGCCACCGTCGTTGCCATCGCTCTACCCAGAGAGTCGGTGGTATCCAGTCCACACCGGATAGAATATCTGGCTGCATCCCGGCCCTCCACAAGGGCTTGGCCGAGTTTGGCCCGTACCTCCAACGGACACTCTGGCAGCACAGCCGCAACCGTCTCCCACAGAGAGTGGGTGTAGCGGCCCAAGAGGCATGCGGTGTTGGAAGACCGCAGTCCCAAACTTAGGGCCAGATGTAGGTAATTCATATTTACCGACTCTTAAATACCGAATTTTTCCGATTCGGTATTTAAGAGTTGGTAAATATGAAGGGGGGAGATGTAGGTATTACAGAATCTGTAAATAACAAAATCGTTAAGATTCGGTATTTACAGATTCTGTAAATACCGAATCGGTATTGCCCATTGATTCCTATGGGCCTTGAAGCCCATAGGAATCAATGGGCAATACCGATTCTGTAATTACAGAATCGGTAAATACCGATTTTAGCAAGGGTGCAGGGGGTATCACTTTGACACCCTCTAGCACCCCAAAGATGGCATGTTTGCCATGTGGCACACAGACATGCCCTAAGGGCATGTCTGTCTGTCACATGGCTAGGTGTGCATGCACACATGTGCATGCACACCTGGAATCGGTATTTTACCACCCAATTGGATTGGGTGGTAAAATACCGATTCTGTAAGGCCTTAGGGACTCTGAAGAGTCCCACCTACATCTGCCCGTTACCGAATCTGTAAAAATACCGATTCGGTATTTTCCAGACTCGGTAAATTTACCGATTCGGTAAATTTACCGAATCTGTAAAAATGGCCCCCTACATACCAAATACCCATTTACCGGTCGGTAACTGCCGAAATCGTCCGTTACCGGCCGGTAAATGGCCTCCTACATCTGGCCCTAAGGGAGGAGAATATTTTCTTTCCATAATTCTCATACCTCTTGGATTCCCGATCAGGCGGAGCCGACGGGAATGCGGTCTGGGAATTGGAGGCCTGGATGACCAGACTCTCGGGGGTGGGGTGGGTGGACAGGAAACATGGGTCGCCCGGGGCCGGGCGGTGGCGTCTGGGCACGTTCCTATCTACGGGCGAACCCGTAGCGGGCCTGGACCAAGTACCCAAAAGAACGTCGGTCAAGGCCTCATTAAAGGGCAGCAGAGGCTTGGCCGAGCTTGACTGCGGTTTAAGTACCTCAGTGAGGAGGTTAGTCCTCGCGGCCGCGACGGGGAGCTCAAGGCCCATAGGTAGCTCCCTCCTCCGTAGCCACGGTAGGAGGGGAGACAAAACCAGTGTCTGGAGAGGTGTCCAGACCACTGGCATGCCCAAGTTCCCCTGTCCAGTCCTCTTGAGACTGACACTCTCTGATCAGATGGTCCTCAGACCCCTCCCAATCCTTCTCATCACCCATCTCCTGATACTCAGGGTTCTCAATAAATGGGGCCCGGTCCTAGAAGTGAAACTCCCCAAGCGACGTCGGATGCGGCGCCGTTCCGACATCAGAACCGGATGAAGGAGGTATCGGAGACGGCGCCACCGGAGGCAACACCTGATGGACCGACGCCGGGGAGGTCATAAGGTCCACCAGCGACGAGACAGATCCCGAAGAATGTCCAGTGAGGTCCTGCGGCGCCGGGCCCGAAGGCGCCGGCGGCGCCGAGACCGCTGGACCCTGTGGCGCCGGGCCCTAAGGCGCCGGCGGTGTCGGGACTGTGGGGCCCTGCGGCGCCGGGCCCGAAGGCGTCGGGGCCGAAGCATCCGACGGCATCGGGGCCGAAGCCCAAGACCCACTAGGGGCCCCAGACGGGTCCGCTGGGCCCGAAGGCGCCGCGGAGCCCGTCGGAGGAGAGAGGGACCTCATGGCCATGAGGAACCGCTCGATCTCCTCCGGCGCCGCGTTAAGCCCAGGGACCGGAGGGTGTGGAGCTGGACGTGGCGCCCGCGACTTCGACGGAGCCGCGTGGGCGGTGTCCCCCGAACCCCCGGCCGCATCGCATGAGCGTCGGGGGGAGTCAGAAGAGTGATGATGCCTCTTCGACTTCTTGTGTTTCTTACCTGACGACGACTTCGACCCGGAGGAGTGGTGCCGACTCTCGGAGCTGTGGTGGTACCGAGCCCCCGGCCTGTCCCTCGACCTCCCGTAGGACCGGGACCTCTCGCGGCGCGGGACCGACTGCCGGAGCTAGAGTCGCCTACGGGACCGCTCCCGCCTGGCTTTCGAAGAGAGGGCCCGGCAGTCAGAGCAGGCCTTGTCGTCGTGGTCTACGCCTAGACAAGTTAGGCACAGGTGGTGAGGATCCGTGACCGACATCGTGCGGTCGCAATCCTCGCAGTGCTTGAAACCAGGCATCCCTACGGCACCGATCGGAGTCGTGAAGACTTCGAAAAATGATCAAAAAGTTAGTCAAAAATTGACTAAGGGTAACTGCTTTTTCCAGATCTGCGCTGCTGGCGTGGAAAAAAGAAGAACTGAGGTCAGCACGCGGAGGCGGCGTCTAAGTACTCCGACAACGTCATCACGGCGCCCACGACGACGAACGCGGAGCCGCAGACGACGCCTACCGACGCGCAAGGGTACTGCTACGCAAACATTTCCGGATCCAGTCTGACTCCTGGGGATATTCTAAGGTAAGGAATCTATCACTAACGTGTCTCTTTCAGATGAGATGGACAGGACTGGCCAGACTCACAGCAGATCGAGCGTCCGGATCCAGGGCAATCTCCAGGATGCGGGGAAGGAGAATAGGCTGCGAACCAAAAAACACTCGCCCAAGAGGCCACAGAAGCACAAGTTCATCCTTGCAATAATGAGGCTGTGGCGGCTCTGGAAGCGGGTTGGGCCGGCCTTGGGGTGCTTGGAGGTCTGGACACTCCACTGGACCTAACACCCCGGACACGCAAGTATTATGCAGTTGGGAGGGAATAAGCGCTCTGCTGAGTTGGGGAGGCGGGTAGTTCAAAGTCTGCTAAGCAGGGAGGCAGGGAGGGTGGGGAAGGGAAGGGGGGAAGAGTTGGTTTCTTTGGTATTTTGTTAACAACAGTCAGTTTGCGTAGCATATTAGTAGCGGATACAGACATTACAATCGAAGCAGATCAGAGACCGCCAGATAGGCTCCAGGCTCCACCATACACCACGTGCAGAAGATACTGTTCGGATGCTTTCACAACAAATGGCCGCGACACACGTGCCCGGGCTGAAGCAACGTTCAGTTATTGCCCAGTTAAATTTACGGCAGAAGACCACGGCACACAGAGATATCTTGTAACCACCTTAGCGCACCCATTACTGTTATACCCTACCCATGACGCACAACACGCCGCCGGGTGAAGACCACACGTTGGAAAGAGAGGCTGCAGTTAATCTCTTTAGGATCCTAACCTGGAACGTACGAGGTTTGGGTGACAGGATAAAGAGGGGTTTAGTTCTACAAGCATTGAAAAGATATAACCCAACACTAGTACTTTTACAAGAAACACACCTCACAGGGTCTGCATGCAAGGCAATGGATAGATGGGGCTACAAAATGGTGGCGCACTCGGAATTCTCCACAGGTTCTAGAGGCACTGGTATTCTACTCAAGAAAACGTCACCATTCATGGTCTGTCAGACAAAACTAGATGACCAGGGTAGATTTGCAGCGGTGCAGGGACAGTGGGAAGGCAAGCTATTAAATGTAATATCGGTCTACATACCACCGGCACTCCACACAGTGGCGCAGCCGGCACTCAGTGAATTCCTACTGGGGCTGCCAGAAGTGGATCTCATCATAGGAGGGGACTTCAACACCACACTCGATGTCACACTGGATAGATTCCCCGTCCGGACACTGATACCTGGGCCTTCACGTATTCAGGGTTTTTTAGAAGCAATGGGCCTCATAGACGTATGGAGGCACATGCACTCGGAAACGCGACACTATACATATTACTCCGCAGTGCACAATAGTTTATCGCTATGCCAACAACACCATCGTGACTATTTGAAAATGCGGACGGTGGGAAATATTGCTGCAACCAGAGATAGGGTATACGACGTAGGGGACAAAGCCGGGAAAATGCTGGCGTGGCTCGACAAGCGAGGAGAAGGGGTGAAGGGACAGTTGCGGACAAAGGCGGGAACGCTAGTGTTACACACCGAAGAAATAGTGAAACCTTTAGCGGACTATTTTAAAGAGGTATATACCCCCACGAGTAGTCCAGCGGAAACAGACATAAGGGAGGCTCTCAGACATATTGCAACGAATACCCTAACACCAGAAGCGACCGCGGAGCTGGAAGCAGATTTGACGCTCGAAGAACTCCAAACCGCAATTCATGCATTAAAGTCAGGGAAAGCACTGGGCCCGAATGGCATTCCCGTGAAATGGTACAAATTAATGGCGGAAACGGTGAGCCCACATCTTCTGGCTATGTATAAGGAGAGCCTAGACAAGGCTGAACTGCCCATAGACCAACGGACTGCAACAATAGTGGCGATCCCAAAGCCTGATAAACCACCAGCAGAGTGCACATCATATCGACCAATCTCATTGCTGAATGCGGAGAGCAAAATCCTAGCGAAACTATTAGCAAATAGATTAATTGGCCATCTCCCACAGCTCATACACCCGGATCAGTCTGGGTTTATGCCCCACAGAAACACAGCACTTAATTTTAGGCGAGTACAGGGTGTGTAGGAGAGTAGGGTCTGCAATCCTATGATCACCCAGATTTTTGCTTTTTGCTTCACTGGTTTACGACTTTCCCTGGCTGTGGGCCTGCTAATCAGACCCACAGCCTAGCTGTTCTCTCTATTCCAAATTGTACCCAGGTACTGAATTGGCACTGGGTCCTCTCCAAGTCCCTGTACCCAGGGCAGAGGTGCACCCAGAAGACTCCCAGGGGCTGCAGCATGTATTATGCCACCCCTGGGCTGACTAACTAAACAGACACAACTGGCTGCTTGACAGCTGGGGGCAAGGTGGTGTACTCACCCTTTGCTTTAGATATAGTATACCTATATCTAACCCTCAAATGGACACACAGATCTCCTATCAGTCACTCCTATGGCAGACCTTAACAATCCTGAAGGCAGAGTGCTTGGAATCGTGTGAGATGGTGCTCTGGCACGAGCTGAGCCTGTCTGCGGCTTTCGGGATCTATCCCTTAGCCGTTTCCATGATAGCGTCAGACCATATACTCTTAAGTGCATTATAATCCTCGCGGTTATGGTAACTTTGGTCTGACATTATCTAAACATGTCGTGTAAGGTGTCATACGCTTTGGAATACTACCCCCTCGCCAGTTCTGGCGACGGGGGTAGCATTCCACCCCTCTAGAGGGAGAAGACATGTTGGTAGCCTGTAACCCCGGTTAAAGTTTAACGAAGCCTCAGCTCCACAAGATGGATGCTGCCACCGAGACACAAGTCTGCCCTCCTGCTGCTGGGAGTCCTTCCAGCAAACGGAGGCCTGGACAAAGGGTTTCCTGTCAGGGGCGGTGCCAGCACCGTCCCAGACAGGATTTTGTGTATCCCAGGTAGGCAGGGCTTTAGAGGAAGGTGACTGCAAGTGACACCCCGATGCTCACTGTGCATAGGCCGGCTTGAACCAGTTCCAGGGGCACTCCAGCCCCTGATCTGGGGAAAAGCCCGCCAAAGGAGAGGGGTGTAACCACCTGTGGAAAAGTAAATTTTGCCATGTTCTGTGTCCCTACGCCTCATCCATCATATGTTATGTGTGCATGACCAATATGCATATGTTATTCCCCATGTCCGATTAATGACGCAATTACAGTTGTGTCCACCTCTGGTATGTCAGCTCCCAGTCCTCGTGAATACTACGAATATCAGGCCTATGTAAAGTTACGTTGCCACGTTTCTCAGTGTGCACGTTATTCCATTATAAAGTCCCCGTTTCCAGGCCTCAAAAGGGCCCGGACATCAGATTCAGCTCCTGTCTCCTGAAAGCCTCGCTAAGGAGCGATACAGCCCCCACCTGTATCCTCGACCCTTCACTTACTTCCTGCCTCGCAGTGCCCGGTGCAGCTTGGCTCTGCCTCTGAGTCTGCCAAAAGTATGTTATAGTTCCAGCTATCAGTTCAGTCCTCCTTCTCTGCATTCCTAAGCTACTGAACTGTATCAATAGTTTCCGTCATTGTCTAGCCTTCTCGTCTCCATGTTAGAGAAATACTGCATTTAAATGGTCATTTAATATTCTTCATCACGCACTACGTGTAGAATAATGCATGGTCCAGTCTTAGAGTCAAGTTAGCTTTTCCCCTCATGACTTCTAGTTTATATCAACATGTTCCCTAAACATCAGATACCAGATAGGGTTTAGGTACATGTCGCTCCGACCCTCCAGACTCTAGTCTCTGCTCCTAGCACAGAGTTCGTAGCCCCCAGCTTCTCCTAGTAACACGTCATTGCCAGTTTTCGCGCACCATTAGGTTAGAGGTCCCGGCCCCTTAGGTAGCCCCCTCCAAAGTTTCCGCCCATTCATGACATATTCTGTTACGTTTGCATCACATGTCTATGTATACTCCCAGTTACACCTCTTTTTACTGTTATCTTTCGCGACTGCTACGCGTCACACCTTCTGCTCCACCCACTGTTACGCCTACTGCAATGTAATGCTATGTGTTTGCGTTATGTATATAAGTTGATGTATTGTTATTAAAGGTTAGCGCGCTCATCCCAGACCTAGCCCCAGCAGCTGCTGGGTCATCCTATGCAGGTTGTCCTGATCCTGTCCTTATGCTGTAATAAACCTGCAGAAACTCCTACTACCTCGAATCTTGACTCTTATTTTATTGAGCTATCTGTTATTCATTCATTCATTCAAAAATAGATCCGGTATTATTTATTTATATACCACATAATGGCGCCCGAATAGGGACTTGCCCTTTCCCCACGCGTCGGTGAAGCCACGCCGACCCCCTGACCCTCTGCAGTCGTGACGGAACCATACCGTGCACTGGCAGATATTTCTGCTCCAAGTATCCCTCAGGCCCACGGAGGAGACGGAGGAGGCGGTCCAGCATCCAAACGAGACGGTGGAGGAACGCGGCGAGTCCCGACCAGAGCCCAAGCCGAGAGTCCAAGGTCCGAGGTATCCGGAGGCCCACCCGTAACTGAAGTCCGAAGTTCGTCGTCGTAGAAATCCAGTCCAGTCCGAGGCCTTCCGTTCCGTGCTGCCCGGTGAGTACCATTGCTGGGGTAGTATCTAGACAGGACCAATCTAAATTGAATCCTGGTCCGTGGGTTGGTGGTGCCCAGACTCACAAACGAAGTGTTCACCTAGGTGGATACGGGTCTTGATGTGTCCCTTTATGGGACCGGTATGTTCCGTACTGTTATAGCAGTGCATCCAGTAATTCTAGTCTGTTCCGTTCTCGAGAAAATTCTTGTATTTCTGTTCTCAGTATTCCAGGTAATATTCTGTCCGAACTGTTATTTATAATGTTCTTCATGTATTTTACTGTTGTGGTATGAGTGCGACGTGATTTTGTGTTTTCATTGTGTATTGTATTGTGTCCAGATTACAGTTCAGTCATGCCGCTCTTTTCCAAGTTACGTCAGATAAAAACTAGAAAGGGTCTGTTAGAGGAAGCGGTTCCTGTCCCGCCTAGGGACAGTCCAGGTCACTTTATGTATCAGAAACATGGCATAAGCGCCATAATGTATCTAGATTTATGGGTAGAGTATACCAAACAGTTAGAAGAAAAGTATAGATGGCCCGTATCGGGTACATGGGATGCCGAATGTATCATGCGAGTAGAAGAAGCATTATGGAAAAAGAAAGCCAGACAGTCACAGAAAGATGCCATCGAGTTATGGCGTAAAGAAGCGCATAGAAGAACGGAAAAGGAAGTCAGAAAGTCAGAGTTAAGTAGAGAATCCCAAGAACGAGCCCAAGAAAGAGAATTAATCGAGATAGGTGAACAAGTCAAAGCCGAACAGTCAGACAGACAGAGGCATGCCCTCATTAAGGGTATGTATCCTCTTCTTGCCGAGGGCTTGCCAAAAGCGACCCCAGAGGCATCCAGTAATTTCCCGCCACCATTAGTTCCGACCAAGCTACGTCATAAACCGACCGCAGCTGATATTTTTATTTCGTCCTATTTGGACGACACAGTTCCCGAATATGCAAATCCTGTTCGCGCTCCGCCAGTCCCTGTAAACCAGGTAATTCATGCTCCTCCAGACACCGGGGTGCCCTTAACAGCTCCCCCGGCCCAGTCCGCCATACAAGTCCAGCCCACGTTACAACTACCGACCCTGCCAGGACGAAGAATGTCAGTCGACGATTCTAGTCTAGGGGCCGCAGCAGGAGGTCTTCCTCAAACCCCGCCGCCACACAAGCGTTCAACATTACTCGAATTACATGCTCAAGCGTTACAGCGCACGCCCAAACATCAGTCTGTTACAGAAATCAGGCAAACCCTTAACGAATGTGTCTATGATCCAGTCCCAGGCGAATATAATATGGTTTTATATTCCTTACGTGTAAGGAGAGTGACCGAGTATCTAGTCACCTTGCCGAATATGAAAGAAGATCTAGACAGAATATATTGTTTCATCCGTACAGGGGATGATCCAGAAAGTATTGGCGAGATTATGTCTCAAAGGAAAGCCGAGATTCAGCTCATGATATTAAAGTTCCTGATCAATTGTCTAATAAGAGAACAAGATTACCCGTCTAAAGATCCCGCCGAAATGAGAATCCTGACAAAGTGGAGTGATAATATAGCCGAGGGTAAGCACAAGACCGTCGGTGCCATGGAGAGTATGTACAAGAAAATTCGTAAAGAAATAATAAGGTTACACGAACAGCGTAAAGCAGCACAAGTAAGCGAGAAAGAAAGTATCTCTGATCCTGAAGAGGAAGACGAGAATTCCGCCAGAATAGCGTATGTAGGAAAATCTAGATTTCCAGATCGCCATTTACGCCTAGAACACAAGTCTATTTTTCATCATTCAGCACCAGAACAAGGTTCTCTAGAACAAGTATTCCAAGCTACCGATCATATCCTGAAATCACGAATCGGTTATAGTGAGTTAAGTACCATGCATGAACAAGAACTAGCCCGATCAGCAGTCCGATGGATTACTGATTCTACCACTTTTCCAGACGAAATAGTGGCACAAATGTTTCTGAAACTGCCCCCAGCCGAGCAGCGACTGGTGGGTATGTATATGACCCAGTACCTCATTACTCTGTATGAGGGTCAACATTCTGATCCAGGCCCGTTACACGATATCCTGAACGAGTTACTCCAGTATAGATGGAGAGGTCTAGGTACCGATTTAATTAGTGTCATTCTAGAACAGCGCCACAAATATAGAACGTTCCTGAACCCGCATTTTGTTCATGTCTCACCCCCAGAAAGTAAATCATTCTACATAGACAGACAGAATCCGTTACGAGAAGTCCACCCAGTCCAAGGGGCGGGTGGCGTAATGCAACGAGTGTTTGTATACACTCCAATATCGAAGATGGAACTTCTTGAAATGAAGAAATTAATTCCCTGTCATGACAAAGATCCAGCAGGGTTCCATAGAGAATTAAAAGACATGCTCCGTATGGGAGAATACACTTACCCAGATATCATTAAAATGTTAAAGGTCCTGTTACCAGCAGGGGTGTATGAAAAGCTAAAGGAAAAAGAATGGGAGGTGGGAGAGAAAAAGATCGATTGGGCAGCTCTAGAAGCTGAAGACAAGGCACGAGTACCAGGTACCGGTCTTGGAGATAAATGTAAGGAATTACCAGAATTATTGATTCAAGTTTTACCCAGATTATTGACAACTAGGAAGGAAGACTGGGATGCAATCTCAGCCTGTAAACAGAAACAAGATGAAGATATTAGTGATTTTTATTCTAGATTTGAAAAATGTTTCAGTATCAACAGTGGTCTCAAGACAAGTAGTGAGTCATACCCTCACCTTTTCGTTACTAAATTAGTCGAGAATTCAAGTCCACAAATTAAAAACCGAGTTTTGAAAGTCGAAAGCACCTGGCAAGCAAATACCCCGTCCCAGATGCTCCAGATGCTCCAGTATCACCAGAATAGAATCAGGGAGGAGCAAGAACACGAGAGAAAACGTATGAAAGACACGAAAATGAAAGTGCTAGTTGCACAATCTGTTCCTCAAGACAGTCAGAAGAGGGGTCCGAATCAAGCCAGTCATCCTGCAGCTCCCGTTAAAGGGAACTGCAATTATTGTAAACAGCCAGGTCATTTTATAAACGAGTGTGCAGTTCTGAAACACAACATAGCTACTGGTAAGACTAAAGAAAGACCACGTCCGCCTAGACAAGAACAAGTTTCACAGATTCCTCAGTCACAGAATGCACAACAGACAGTTTCCGCACCGCAGCCTATTGCTGCAACACAGCACGTTACATCGCAGATGTACCAGTATGCTCAGACAGAGTATCCAGAGTATCAGTCATATTCATGAAACAGCCTAGAGAGGGAGGTAGGCTTGCCTCTCATCGAGATACCTGTAGATCAAGAAGGTCCCTATGTTCACAGTCAAGTATTAGGGAAAGACAGAAAGTTTTTGATCGATACAGGGGCAAGTAGGACCACAATTAGTCACGCCGAAGTTCCAGGGGCTCCGCTCTCAGGCTCAAGAAATGTTTCCCTTGGATTTTCAGGAAAGCCAATAGTTAATGAGATATCAAAGCCAGTCACTCTAGAAGTAGGTCCATTGTCCCGTACTACTGATCTGTTACTCACTAAGTCATGTCCAGAAAATCTATTAGGCATTAAGACACTGAAAGAATTAGGTGCAGTTATTTGCTGTTCCCCAGAGGGAATACGATTGTTCCTACGTGACTTTAAGGGTCACTATGTATTACGAGATTTTGATTCAAGATTGTCTAATGTTCCACAGCACTTATGGGCGCAAGGTCCAACTGATGTAGGTTATATGCAAATCACACCCCATCGTGTGACTCTCAAGCCAGGCGTAGTGTTACCCCGAATCAGACAGTACAGATTGCCACCTGAGGCTGTAGCAGCCTTATCCAAAATTATTGACGAGCTCATGGCTCAAGGAGTAGTTGTAGAAACTGACTCCAATGTATGCAATTCTCCGATCATTCCAGTCATGAAACGTACTGATCCGAATGCACCCCCAGTATATCGATTAGTGATTGATTTACGAGAGCTTAATAAATGTATTATTCCTCAGTACCCAGTTGTTCCAGACATCTCTTCCCTGTTAACAGCCATTGATTCCGAAGCCATGTTTTTCACTGTCATTGACCTCAAGAATGCATTTTTCAGTGTTCCAATTCATCCAGATAGCCAGTTTCTTTTCGGATTTTGTTTAAATGGAAGGAGCTATATGTTTACACGCGCTCCTCAAGGTTTCACAGAAAGCCCTAGTATTTACAGTCAAGCACTCAAGAGACAACTAGACAATATTCACATGCCAACTGACACTGCCCTGCTCCAGTATGTCGATGATCTACTGATCACAGCCCGTTCTGAACGTGCTTGCGAGCGAGCATCCCTTACAGTCCTGTATTTTCTAGCCGAGATGGGGCACAAGGTGTCACCTTCGAAGCTTCAATTCTGTGTTCAGCAAGTGGTATACTTAGGACACTTGCTGTCCAAGAGGGGTAGGCAGTTGACACCCGACCGTATCCAGTTAATAGCGAGTCTTCCCCAGCCCAGAACCCAGAAGGAGGTACGTGCTTTTATCGGCCTTACTTCTTATTGTAGACAATGGATTTCCCAGTATGCCTTTCTAGCCAAGCCACTGATACAGTTAACGACACAGGAGGCAGCCGTATCGACTGTCCTCCCTTGGACATCTGACCATACATTTAGTTTCAATGAGTTAAAGAAAGCCCTATGCCAAGCTCCAGTTCTAGCTACACCGAACTACAGTAAGCCTTTTACACTTTTCGTTACTGAACGTGAAGGTACAGCATTATCTGTTCTCACACAAGATCAAGCAGGACAATACAAGCCCTGTGCTTATTTTTCGAGCACATTAGATCCAGTCGCCCAGGCGTTGCCTGTGTGCCTCAAGTCAGTTGCAGCTACAGCACTAGCTATCAGACAAAGTGATTCCATAGTTTTAGGACATTCCCTGACAGTACAAGTTCCACACTCCGTAGAAGTTCTTTTAAACCGAACACAAACTCAGCACTTGACAATTGCACGTTTAACAGGTTATGAATTGACACTGTTCCAGCCACACATAGAAATTAGACGCTGCAACGTCCTGAATCCTGCTACACTGTTACCATCAGTTAGTTCAAATTCTGACCCACATGACTGTGTGGAAGTAATTAACATTACGACAAAGCCAAGACAAGATCTGACAGACATTCCGTTATCAGATCCTGACCTGACACTTTATGTGGATGGTTCATGTATGAGAACTAGTACAGGAGAACTAGTCGCCGCGTATGCAGTGACTACTGACACTGAAGTTATTGAAACCCGCCGTATTGATACCCTGTCCGCTCAAGCAGCAGAGCTAGTCGCTCTGACACAAGCCTGTATACATGCCAAGAACCTGAAAGTTAATGTTTACACAGATTCACGTTACGCATTCGGAGTTGTACACGACTTCGGAGTGCTCTGGCAGGAGAGAGGTTTCATGACTTCTCATGGAACCAAGATTCAGCATGGTCTCCTTATTCAAGCCCTGTTAGATGCCATACATTTACCGATATCCATTGCTATCATGAAATGCAAAGCACATACGAAGGTTACAGACATTATTTCCCAAGGTAATGATCTAGCAGATCGCACAGCCAAGCTTACAGCACAGACTCCAGACATTCCAGTTAATCAGACACATACTCCAGATCCGATTACATGCATGACAGTTAAGGACCCTACTCAAGATGTCATAGATATCCAGTTACATGCTACCCCTGACGAAATCAAGAAATGGTCTGAACAAGGAGGGGTCCAGACAGATCAAGGATGGTTAACGAAGGGTAGAGCCACATGGTTTCTCCCCGACTCTATGGTTCAAGTCATTATCAATACCGCACATAGTCCAGCACATTTAGGAGAAAAAGCTATGTTAGACAGTATCCAGAATATTTGGTTCAATAAGCATTTACGAGCTGCAGCCAAACAGAAAGTCCGTACCTGTATGATATGTTGTCAGTTTAACCCAGGTAAAAGTGTCCCGGTGGAACAAGGTGGTTTCCAGCCCCCTGACCACCCTTTTGAGGTCCTCCAGATGGATTATATTCAAATGGAGCGATGTCGAGGTTTCAAGTATGTCCTTGTAGTTGTATGCGCTTTGTCCAGGTGGACAGAAGCATATCCAGTCCCAGATTACACAGCCGCGACCACTGCCAAACAGTTGGTTCGTGAATTTTTCCCTAGATATGGACTCCCTAGAGTCGTATATTCTGATAACGGTCAGCCATTCTCATCTGAACTCATGAAGCACGTTTCCCTTTTGTTAGGGTACCAGTGGAAGTTCCATTGTGTACGCCATCCTGAAGCAGCCGGTCTCGTAGAGAGACATAATCAGACTCTGAAAATCCGCATTGCCAAAGTTTGTAAAGAAAAAGGTGTGGACTGGTTAGTAGCTCTGCCAGTCGCTTTGTTTTATATGCGCATGGTTGCACATTCCAGATCAGGTCTGTCCCCGTATGAGGTCGTATTCGGCCGCCCCCCTAACATGTGGGGTACTCCTAGACCCCGAAGTATTACCGATGTTTCATGTAATATGCTGACAGATTACCTAGCTTCCTTGATGTCTGCCCTCAACTCATGTCGTTCACAGGTTGCTGCCGCCTTTCCAGACAACACCGAGGTGGCACCGCATGAAATCGTTCCAGGTTCCCTTGTCATGGTCCGAAATTTTGACAGATCAAGTCCGCTGGAACCACGTTGGAAGGAGCCACGTCAGGTCCTCTTGACCACCCGTACTGCCGTCAAGTTGGAAGGCAGAAAAGGATGGATCCACCTGTCTCATGTTAAACTTTTTAAAGAACTGAAATCCGTTTCTAAAAACATTTCCCAGGATTTGAAGGACTGCCAGAATATTGCTCTTAAGGACTGTCCCGCACAAGACATTACTACAACCCCTCCCTTGTTAGAGAAAACTCCGCAACAGGAGTATAAGTTAAAGCTCAGGTCTAGTAAAATAAGTCAGTCAGTTTGATTGTATAAGTCCTCCCCTAGGTGAAACGGTTAGACTGTTTCTGACATGTATAAAATAGACCCCCATACTGAGAGAGTCAGTCAAAATTCAATCAGATGTATCGTTTTTCTGAGTTTCATATTATTCATCAGCATTATGATTTCCTGCACCAGCTATGCGTTCTATCTGTATTTTCCAGTTCCTCATGTAAATATGTCTGCTAATGCTACAGTAGAGCACACGTTTAGTGATCTGCCTCCTCACGAATATTCTTACCGCCTCGCTATGCGCAACAACACATTTATCCGTATGTTACATTACTCACACCAGACCAGCAATGCCACTAATTGTTGGGTGTGTGGTCGACTCCCCCCTTTCCAGACACCGAAGGGAGTTCTGCCACTCTTTCCTTATCCATTCTCACACAATGGTTCGTGTGGAGCATGGTCCACGTTAACGTCATCCTCAACAGATATGTCTTTTCTTAACAGTACATGTTTTCCAGACAAGCAAGGTTTCCCCCACAGAACAGGTTTAGATCTAGAAAATGAAGTTTATAATTTAGGTAATTATTCGTCGAATTTCATGGTCCTGAATGTTCAGTCTGATACTACTCCAGACTTACCTGCTATTTCAGTACTACCTGTCAAAGGCGAATTATGTGTCCGTAGTTATGGTTCCATACATGTAGGTCATAGTGAATGTACTACTGTTATCCAGTATAGTGACAGTGGGAAATCTGTTTTCAAAGCTTCACGTCATTCTTATTTTATTTGTGGTCAAACTGCATATGTCCGTCTGCCCCTCGATTGGGAGGGAACCTGTTACATTGCTTTCTTACTACCACCTGTTTTCCTAGCCCCATCTGATTATCACAGAAACACACATCTAGTACATATTAGACATAGAAGGGAGTCCCCAATTGTCGATTATACTGAAACTACTCTAGAACAGTATACAGATTTCAATAAAGGTTTCTTCTTCTTTGTAGGACCTGTCCAGAATAGTAAACTGATCCGTAGGTTAACAAGAACCCTTGAAGCTGTAGTAAATGAGACTGCCTCTGCTCTAGGTAACCTAACCGAAGAACAATCTGCTATGAGATTTGTCGTTTTGCAAAATCGTCTCGTCCTTGACGTCATACTGGCCGATAGGGGCGGGGCCTGTAGAGTCATCGGATCTAGTTGCTGCATTTTCATTCCAAATAACGCGCCGTCTGTTTATTCAGCTATAACCAGACTCCATAAAATTGCCCATCTGTTACATCAAGATCCAGGCACCTGGACATGGTCAGGTTGGTTCTGGAATATAATTTCCGCATGGGGATGGAAAGTCCTGTCCTTTCTAGGTATTGCAGTAGCGATCATATTTAGCTGCTGCCTCTGTATACAATGTGGCCCTGCGATTTGCAGCATGTGTGCTACCTCTTGTATTCCTAGTCCCAAGCCCCGTTCTAAATCCCGTTCCAAGACAATTCGAGACGAGCAAATGGTACTGTATGAAATGATAGATGGTATCATGAAAATTGATGTTTCCTGATGGAAACGTAGTGACAAGGAGGGAATGTGGAAAAGTAAATTTTGCCATGTTCTGTGTCCCTACGCCTCATCCATCATATGTTATGTGTGCATGACCAATATGCATATGTTATTCCCCATGTCCGATTAATGACGCAATTACAGTTGTGTCCACCTCTGGTATGTCAGCTCCCAGTCCTCGTGAATACTACGAATATCAGGCCTATGTAAAGTTACGTTGCCACGTTTCTCAGTGTGCACGTTATTCCATTATAAAGTCCCCGTTTCCAGGCCTCAAAAGGGCCCGGACATCAGATTCAGCTCCTGTCTCCTGAAAGCCTCGCTAAGGAGCGATACAGCCCCCACCTGTATCCTCGACCCTTCACTTACTTCCTGCCTCGCAGTGCCCGGTGCAGCTTGGCTCTGCCTCTGAGTCTGCCAAAAGTATGTTATAGTTCCAGCTATCAGTTCAGTCCTCCTTCTCTGCATTCCTAAGCTACTGAACTGTATCAATAGTTTCCGTCATTGTCTAGCCTTCTCGTCTCCATGTTAGAGAAATACTGCATTTAAATGGTCATTTAATATTCTTCATCACGCACTACGTGTAGAATAATGCATGGTCCAGTCTTAGAGTCAAGTTAGCTTTTCCCCTCATGACTTCTAGTTTATATCAACATGTTCCCTAAACATCAGATACCAGATAGGGTTTAGGTACATGTCGCTCCGACCCTCCAGACTCTAGTCTCTGCTCCTAGCACAGAGTTCGTAGCCCCCAGCTTCTCCTAGTAACACGTCATTGCCAGTTTTCGCGCACCATTAGGTTAGAGGTCCCGGCCCCTTAGGTAGCCCCCTCCAAAGTTTCCGCCCATTCATGACATATTCTGTTACGTTTGCATCACATGTCTATGTATACTCCCAGTTACACCTCTTTTTACTGTTATCTTTCGCGACTGCTACGCGTCACACCTTCTGCTCCACCCACTGTTACGCCTACTGCAATGTAATGCTATGTGTTTGCGTTATGTATATAAGTTGATGTATTGTTATTAAAGGTTAGCGCGCTCATCCCAGACCTAGCCCCAGCAGCTGCTGGGTCATCCTATGCAGGTTGTCCTGATCCTGTCCTTATGCTGTAATAAACCTGCAGAAACTCCTACTACCTCGAATCTTGACTCTTATTTTATTGAGCTATCTGTTATTCATTCATTCATTCAAAAATAGATCCGGTATTATTTATTTATATAGTATACCTATATCTAACCCTCAAATGGACACACAGATCTCCTATCAGTCACTCCTATGGCAGACCTTAACAATCCTGAAGGCAGAGTGCTTGGAATCGTGTGAGATGGTGCTCTGGCACGAGCTGAGCCTGTCTGCGGCTTTCGGGATCTATCCCTTAGCCGTTTCCATGATAGCGTCAGACCATATACTCTTAAGTGCATTATAATCCTCGCGGTTATGGTAACTTTGGTCTGACATTATCTAAACATGTCGTGTAAGGTGTCATACGCTTTGGAATACTACCCCCTCGCCAGTTCTGGCGACGGGGGTAGCATTCCACCCCTCTAGAGGGAGAAGACATGTTGGTAGCCTGTAACCCCGGTTAAAGTTTAACGAAGCCTCAGCTCCACAAGATGGATGCTGCCACCGAGACACAAGTCTGCCCTCCTGCTGCTGGGAGTCCTTCCAGCAAACGGAGGCCTGGACAAAGGGTTTCCTGTCAGGGGCGGTGCCAGCACCGTCCCAGACAGGATTTTGTGTATCCCAGGTAGGCAGGGCTTTAGAGGAAGGTGACTGCAAGTGGCACCCCGATGCTCACTGTGCATAGGCCGGCTTGAACCAGTTCCAGGGGCACTCCAGCCCCTGATCTGGGGAAAAGCCCGCCAAAGGAGAGGGGTGTAACCACCCCCCTCCTAGTCCCACCCATAGGGCAGGACTTAGTCGCGTGCCAGCCCCCTTTTTCAGGATAAAGGTAGGAGCAGGCCCCCTTCCAAATTAGATCATCTTTGAATCCTGAACCGACTTTCTACGAAAGGAACTCAAGACTCTTCCTAAGATTTCTCCCTTGTGACTAAGGAGTAGTCACCCTGCAGCAGCAGGCACCATCCAAGCATCGCGGTCTGCTGTAAGTCTCTCCTCCGGATCAAGACTGCCCAGCTCGACGAGAACCAGCTTCCCTGGCACCTCTGACCTCTACCTGCATCATCAGCCCAGCTGTGATTCGTGGGTTTGACGAGACCTCGAGGGACCGGCCATCTTCAAGACTGCCCGACGCTTGTCCAGCACGACCACCGAGTGACCCTCGACTGAGTGCTTTGGGGTAAGAGAAGCCCCGACCCTGAGCAGCTCCAGCACCGAAGTTCAGCCCCCCTGCATCCAAGAGATCTGCGTGGGGCCCTTCTGCTCTTTGCTGCTCACCGCGTTGTCCAGGTCACTTGCCCGTTGGCTAGTGGCCCTCCTGACGACGACCTACGACGACAACACCGCTGGTCTGGTTGCTCCAGACTGGCCCTTGCTTCCCTCCATCAGAGAAGCCCCCTCGACCCTCCTGGTCCACTCCAGACGCCATTTTAAGTCCACCGCGTGGGCTTGCATTTGCCAAGACTTGTTGCCCCAAGCCTGGGTCCAGCGACGTCGACAGCAGATACCACCGTGGGACAGCTCGCACCTCCACACTGGCCGCCGACAACGCCTCCTGGTCCGAGAGACTGCAGAGCCCAGCGTCGCCCACTCACCTGGTCGAGGTGACTTCGCCCGGTGCCACTCTGGTGCCCACTTGATCACTGGCTACTGATTCAGAACTTGGTCCCCTCTGCTTACAGGTCTTCCTCTTCACCGATCCAGGCTTGGATCACCACGAACTTCTTCACTGGTTGCCTGCCAGCAACTTCTTTCTTCAGGCTCCATAGACTGCAACGAGGATCTCCGACGTCTTTTCAGCCCTATGCAGCCGCAGCCCCTGGGCTAGGTAACCTGAGCATTTCGGTGCTCCAGCATAGCCTAACTATCCAAGTGTCAGGATCCTTTGTCGTTTCAGCTCTACCTAGTCGGGTTCGCCCGAGAACACTAACTGTACTTTTACTAGCCTCCATAGACTTTTTCCCGCCTTACGCGTGAGAGTTCCCACTCTGCACACGACGTCCCTAGGCCTCCTGCTTGTAATCTGAAGGTTCAGTAGAATAGTCCTAGCGATCCTAAAGCCTATGAGAATAGTACTTACCTGCTAGTAATTTCGTATTCCACTTGTATAGTATATGGTTTTTCGTGCCCCTCGGGCATTTGTGTAAATTGTGCGACTTTCAGTATTTTCTTAAGAGTTTTGTTGTGTGCTTAGCTCCCTGTCTCATAAAGAGCCAGGGTAGTCTTGTTAGAAATAAATATACGTTTATTTTCATAACAACTTGTGTGGTGTCCTTTCACTTGGTGTTCAAGGGGTAATGTGATGGTAAAACAGCTGGCTTAACACGCCCGCTAGAGTTTAGCCTTAGACTCCTCGTATCCATGCTACTAGGATAGCTGGTCTATAAGGTTGACTTACAACCAATCATCAATAAGGGTTGTCTGGACTGATACATAGTGATCACTAGAATAGTGAGCACTGCATATCAGGCCAACTTCTCACATTGGTGGCAGCGGTGGGATTTGAGCTTGCTGTTGTTTTACCACACGTATCCTAAGAATATCATTTGAAAGATCACATAAGCACTAAGGTACATATAACTTAGCTTAGAATACTC
Organism: Lissotriton helveticus; assembly: GCF_964261635.1. Taxonomy (NCBI): domain Eukaryota; kingdom Metazoa; phylum Chordata; class Amphibia; order Caudata; family Salamandridae; genus Lissotriton; species Lissotriton helveticus. Next base: position 302,836,406 of record NC_136069.1, on the reverse strand, counting down.
TGAGTTCTACTGAACCAGCTGTTGTAGCTCCTAGGGCTTGGCACACCCTAAACTACAACTCTTAGCAAGGGATCAGTAGGCAAACAAATAGTGTAGGTAAGTGCACCACTTACACCTCACTAGAAAAGCATGTCTACCCATGGAGAGTCTTTAGAGACTCCCCTAGTGGTTGATGACCCTCCACAGGTCAAATCAAGATATGCAGCTCTCAGTTTCCAGGAGATGAGACAAGTGTGTACCTCCAGGAAACTGAAACAGGGGTCTAACCCCACCATTCCTTTTCTGATAGGTCTCTTAGAGACATATGATGCTAGGAAAGCTTCTCAGTCAGATGGGAATATGCCAGCCTGAGAGGGTACCCTTGGTGATCCAGACCTCCTCAACACTGATGATGCAGTTGAGGAGGAGGAAGAAGAGGAAGTCTCTGGGGATGAGGCAGACAAGGGTCCTGAGCTAGTCAGCAGACTCACTAGGGCCAACTTAGACCTACTTAGGCAAGGATCTGGGGGACCCCCAGTACTGACCCTAATAAGGCCTAACCTTGGAGTTAGAAGAGATAGATCTACTTCTAGGGACTCCAACAGATCTCTGCACTCTAATGCCTCTTCCCAGAGGAGGAGGATTTCTCCCCAGAGGAGATTTACTTCCCCTCAGAGAATAGAGCATGAAGCAAGGATCAGACAGGCTAATCTGAGGATTGAAAGGGAAGAACTTGCCCTGGCCAAAGAGAAGCTTGCCTTTGCTAGAGAGCAGCAGATGAGTGGGATAGTTCCCACTGGTGGCAGCAATCTCCCTAGAGATAAGGAAAGGAGTTTAGATACTAAGCACCTGACTAAGATAGTGCCCCCCTTTAAACAAGGGGATGACATCCAAAAGTGGATGGCTGCTTTGGAGAGGGCCTGCACTGTCCAGTGCATCCCCCAAAGTCAGTGGGCAGCTATATTGTGGCTCTCCTTTGAAGGCAAAGCTAGAGATAAGCTCCTCACTACAAGAGTTGAGGATGCTAACAACTACCAAGTCCTGAAGAACACACTGGTTGATGGGTTTGGCTTAACCACTGAACAGTACAGGTTGCTGTTCAGAGACACCCAGAAAACTCAGTCTCAGGATTGGAATGACTTTGTTGATTGTGCCACTAAGGCTTTGGAAGGCTGGTTGCTGGGTAGCAAGGTTACTGATTACACAGGGTTGTATAATCTGATCATGAGAGAACAGATTTTAAATAATTGTCAGAACCAGTTGTTGCATCAGCACCTTGTTGATTCAGATCTGACCTCTCCCCAAGAATTGGGAAAGAAGGCAGACAGATGGTCAGAACAAGGGTCAAGCAGAACCAGACTCAGAACCAGGGTGGTCAGAAGAAAGCAGACCAAAAGGGTAGTAACAAGAGTGAAAATGACCAGAAGTCTTCGACAGGTCCCCAACAAACCAAAGAGGGTGGGGGTCAGGCTTCACAGCAGAAAAAGAAGACTCCAGAAGGCCAGTCAAAAAGGTGGTGCCAGTACTGTAAAAGTAAGTCTCACTGGTTTAGTGAGTGCACCAAAAGAGGAGGGCAACCTACTACCACTACAGCCCCTAAGGCAACTGCACCCCCTAGTACAGTCAGTAGTGGTAGTGCTCCTCCCAAGGGACTAGTTGGGTTAACCTTGGGAACTGAGGGGTCTGACAACTTAGTTGGCACACTCACTCAGGCTGTCCTTGTCTGTACAGGGGATGTAGATATATCCCCTGATGCAAGTCCCAATACTTTGGGCAAATACAGGCAGACACCTTTAATTAATGGAAAAATGGCTCAGGCCTACAGGGACACTTGTGCCAGTGTCACAATGGTGACACCTAACTTTGTGTTCCCTGGACAGATCATGCCAGGTGCAGATTACCTGGCGACCAATGCCAGCAATGTCACTACCAATCACAGTATGGCAGTTGTTGATTTCTCCTGGGGAGGGGTAAGTGGCCCAAAGAAGGTTGTAGTTAGTTCAGACCTCCCAGTAGAATGTCTGTTGGGCAATGATTTGGAAACATCCCTATGGTCAGAAGTGGAGCAGAGGACTCACATGGAAATGTTAGGCTTGCCAGCACATGTCCTTGCTGTGACTAGGTCACAGGCCAAAAGATGCCCCACTGAACAGGTGCTGGATCCTGGAACAATGGACCAGACACCTCCCAAGAGAAGGAGCAGTAGGGTTAAGGCATTGCCTTCCCCCTTGCCCCAGGTTGAGGATCAAGTCTCTGAGGAGGCTGATCTCAAGGAACTGAGGGAAACTGAGCCTAAAGAGCTTGAACCTGATCAGGTTGAGTTTCTGGGCTCAGGGGGACCCTCCAGAGCAGACCTGGGGAAGGCACAGTTGGACTGCCCCTCACTTGAACCCCTCAGACAGCAGGCTGCTGCTGAGGCTGCAGGGAATGCCACAGTTACCCACAAGGTATACTGGGATGATGGACTCCTCTACTCTGAGTCAAGAGACCCCAAGCCTGGTACGACCAGGAGGCTGGTCATCCCCTTGTCTCAGAGAGGTTTCCTTCTTACCTTGGCCCATGAAATTCCCCTTGCAGGTCACTTAGGCCAGAACAAGACGCGGGACAGGCTTGTCACACACTTTCACTGGCCTCACATGAGTGAAGATACCAAGGAGTTTTGTCGCTCCTGTGTCACTTGCCAAGCCAGTGGCAAGTCAGGTGGCACAACAAAGGCCCCCCTCATACCACTACCTGTGGTGGGGGTACCCTTTGAGAGAGTGGGGATTGACATTGTTGGTCCAATGGAACCCCAGACAGCATCAGGGCACAAGTTTATACTGGTGATAGTGGACCATGCCACCAGGTACCCTGAAGCTATTCCCCTTAGGACCACTACAGCACCTGTTGTGGCAAGAGCCCTAATTGGAGTGTTCTCCAGAGTGGGCTTCCCTAAGGAGGTTGTCTCTGACAGAGGTACAAACTTTATGTCAGGATATCTGACTGCAATGTGGAAGGAATGTGGTGTCAACTATAAGTTCACTACACCCTATCACCCACAGTGCAATGGGCTTGTTGAGAGATTCAACAGGACCCTTAAAAGGATGATTCATGGACTACCTGAACCTCTCAGGAGAAGATGGGATGTCCTGATACCCTGCCTCTTGTTTGCTTACAGAGAGGTCCCACAGAAGGGGGTTGGCTACAGCCCTTTTGAACTTCTGTTTGGGCATCCTGTAAGAGGACCCCTTTGTTTGGTAAAGGAAGGATGGGAGAGACCTCTCAAAAAGCCTGGAACAAACATTGTGGACTATGTACTTGGTCTCCGCTCCAGGATGGCTGAGTATATGGAAAAGGCATCTAAAAACCTTGCGGTCAGCCAAGAACTCCAAAAAGCTTGGCATGACCAAAAGGCTGTCCTGACTGTGTACAAGCCTGGACAGAAGGTGTGGGTGCTGGAGCCAGTGGCCCCAGCAGCACTCAAAGACAAATGGTCTGGGCCCCACACAATCATTGAGCAAAAGGGAGAGGTCACCTACCTGGTGGACCTTGGAACTCCCAGGAGCCCCCTCAGGGTGCTCCATGTAAACAGGCTCAAGGCATATGTCAACAGGAAGGATATGGGCTTGCTCATGGCCACAGATGAGGGACAGGAAGAAGAGAGTGACCCTCTCCCAGACCTGCTCACTCAGAATCCTGATGATGGATCAGTAGATGGTGTTGTCTTTTGTGGCAGCCTCTCTGAACATCAGCAACAGGATTGCAGACAGGTTCTGCAATCCTTCAGACATATGTTCTCTCTGACACCCAGCCAAACTGATTGGTATACCCATGAAGTTGACACTGGAGACAGTCTGCCTGTCAAGAGTAAAATCTACAGACAGCCTGATCATGTCAGAGACTGCATCAAGACAGAAGTGCAGAAAATGTTGGAGCTGGGAGTCATTGAGCCCTCAGATAGCCCTTGGGCTAGCCCAGTAGTTCTAGTGCCAAAGCCTCACACCCAGGGTGGTAAGAAAGAGATGAGGTTTTGCGTAGACTACAGAGGACTCAATGCAGTCACTAAGACTGATGCCCACCCAATACCAAGAGCAGATGAACTTATAGATAGATTGGCTTCTGCCAACTACTTAAGTACATTTGACCTGACAGCTGGGTATTGGCAAATCAGGTTAGCTGAGGAGGCCAAACCCAAGACAGCATTTTCTACCCCTGGTGGGCATTATCAGTTTTTGGTATTGCCCTTTGGTTTGAAAAATGCACCTGCCACCTTCCAAAGACTGGTGAATCAAGTTCTCACTGGGTTGGATGACTTCTGTGCAGCATATCTTGATGATATAGCTGTCTTTAGCTCCACCTGGGAGGATCACCTGGTCCACCTGAGGAAAGTGTTAGAGGCTCTGCAAAAGGCAGGTCTCACTATCAAGGCCACCAAGTGCCAGATAGGGCAGACACAGGTTGTATACCTGGGCCACCTTGTAGGTGGAGTCCAGGTTCAGCCATTGGAGAGCAAGATACAGGCCATCAAGGACTGGGCTCCTCCAATCAACCAGACTCAGGTTCGAGCTTTCTTGGGCCTGACTGGGTACTATAGGAAGTTTGTCAGAAATTATGGGTCCATAGTGACCCCTCTTAATGACCTGACAAGCAAAAAGATGCCAAAGAAAGTTCAGTGGACAGCAAGCTGTCAGAAAGCATTCAATGACCTAAAGCAGGCCATGTGCACAGCACCTATCCTAAAGAGTCCAGACTACTCCAAAACATTCATTGTCCAAACAGATGCTTCTGAGTTGGGTGTGGGAGCTGTTCTATCTCAGCTGAATTTTGATGGTAACGACCAGCCCATTGCTTTCATTAGCAGAAGGCTGATCCCCAGAGAGAAAAATTGGTCAGCTATTGAGAGGGAGGCCTTTGCTGTGGTTTGGGCCCTGAAGAAGTTGAGGTCATACTTGTTTGGCACTCACTTCAAGATTCAGACCGACCATAAGCCCCTCTTTCTTGTGGCTAAATCAGATTAAGGGTGAAAACCCCAAACTGCTTAGGTGATCCATTTCCCTACAGGGGATGGATTTTACAGTGGAGCATAGACCTGGTACTGATCATGGCAATGCTGATGGGCTCTCCAGGTATTTCCACTTAGAGCAAGTAGACTCACCTGGTCAAGGTTAGTTTATTGTCCCAAAGTTTTGGGGGGGGGGGGTCATGTAGGAGAGTAGGGTCTGCAATCCTATGATCACCCAGGTTTTTTCTTTTTGCTTCACTGGTTTACGACTTTCCCTGGCTGTGGGCCTGCTAATCAGACCCACAGCCTAGCTGTTCTCTCTATTCCAAATTGTACCCAGGTACTGAATTGGCACTGGGCCCTCTCCAAGTCCCTGTACCCAGGGCAGAGGTGCACCCAGAAGTCTCCCAGGGGCTGCAGCATGTATTATGCCACCCCTGGGCTGACTAACTAAACAGACACAACTGGCTGCTTGACAGCTGGGGGCAAGGTGGTGTACTCACCCTTTGCTTTAGATATAGTATACCTATATCTAACCCTCAAATGGACACACAGATCTCCTATCAGTCACTCCTATGGCAGGCCTTAACAATCCTGAAGGCAGAGTGCTTGGAATCATGTGAGATGGTGCTCTGGCATGAGCTGAGCCTGTCTGCGGCTTTCGGGATCTATCCCTTAGCCGTTTCCATGATAGAGTCAGACCATATACTCTTAAGTGCCTTATAATCCTCGCGGTTATGGTAACTTTGGTCTGACATTATCTAAACATGTTGTGTAAGGTGTCATACGCTTTGGAATACTACCCCCTCGCCAGTTCTGGCGACGGGGGTAGCATTCCACCCCTCTAGAGGGAGAAGACATGTTGGTAGCCTGTAACCCCGGTTAAAGTTTAACGAAGCCTCAGCTCCACAAGATGGATGCTGCCACCGAGACACAAGTCTGCCCTCCTGCTGCTGAGAGTCCTTCCAGCAAACGGAGGCCTGGACAAAGGGTTTCCTGTCAGGGGCGGTGCCAGCACCGTCCCAGACAGGATTTTGTGTATCCCAGGTAGGCAGGGCTTTAGAGGAAGGTGACTGCAAGTGGCACCCCGGTGCTCACTGTGCATAGGCCGGCTTGAACCAGTTCCAGGGGCACTCCAGCCCCTGATCTGGGGAAAAGCCCGCCAAAGGAGAGGGGTGTAACCACCCCCTCCTAGTCCCACCCATAGGGCAGGACTTAGTCGCGTGCCAGCCCCCTTTTTCAGGATAAAGGTAGGAGCAGGCCCCCTTCCAAATTAGATCATCTTTGAATCCTGAACCGACTTTCTACGAAAGGAACTCAAGACTCTTCCTAAGATTTCTCCCTTGTGACTAAGGAGTAGTCACCCTGCAGCAGCAGGCACCATCCAAGCATCGCGGTCTGCTGTAAGTCTCTCCTCCGGATCAAGACTGCCCAGCTCGACGAGAACCGGCTTCCCTGGCACCTCTGACCTCTAACTGCATCATTAGCCCAGCTGTGATTCGTGGGTGTGACGAGACCTCGAGGGACCGGCCATCTTCAAGACTGCCCGACGCTTGTCCAGCACGACCACCGAGTGACCCTCGACTGAGTGCTTTGGGGTAAGAGAAGCCCCGACCCTGAGCAGCTCCAGCACCGAAGTTCAGCCCCCCTGCATCCACGAGATCTGCGTGGGGCCCTTCTGCTCTTTGCTGCTCACCGCGTTGTCCAGGTCACTTGCCCGTTGGCTAGTGGCCCTCCTGACGACGACCTACGACGACAACACCGCTGGTCTGGTTGCTCCAGACTGGCCCTTGCTTCCCTCCATCAGAGAAGCCCCCTCGACCCTCCTGGTCCACTCCAGACGCCATTTTAAGTCCACCGCGTGGGCTTGCATTTGCCAAGACTTGTTGCCCCAATCCTGGGTCCAGCGACGTCGACAGCAGATACCACCGTGGGACAGCTCGCACCTCCACACTGGTCGCCGACAACGCCTCCTGGTCCGAGAGACTGCAGAGCCCAGCGTCGCCCACTCACCTGGTCGAGGTGACTTCGCCCGGTGCCACTCTGGTGCCCACTTGATCACTGGCTAGTGATTCAGAACTTGGTCCCCTCTGCTTACAGGTCTTCCTCTTCACCGATCCAGGCTTGGATCACCACGAACTTCTTCACTGGTCGCCTGCCAGCAACTTCTTTCTTCAGGCTCCATAGACTGCAACGAGGATCTCCGACGTCTTTTCAGCCCTATGCAGCCGCAGCCCCTGGGCTAGGTAACCTGAGCATTTCGGTGCTCCAGCATAGCCTTACTATCTAAGTGTCAGGATCCTTTGTTGTTTCAGCTCTACCTAGTCGGGTTCGCCCGAGAACACTAACTGTACTTTTACTAGCCTCCATAGACTTTTTCCCGCCTTACGCGTGAGAGTTCCCACTCTGCACACGACGTCCCTAGGCCTCCTGCTTGTAATCTGAAGGTTCAGTAGAATAGTCCTAGCGATCCTAAAGCCTATGAGAATAGTACTTACCTGCTAGTAATTTCGCATTCCACTTGTATAGTATATGGTTTTTCGTGCCCCTCGGGCATTTGTGTAAATTGTGCGACTTTCAGTATTTTCTTAAGAGTTTTGTTGTGTGCTTAGCTCCCTGTCTCATAAAGAGCCAGGGTAGTCTTGTTAGAAATAAATAGACGTTTATTTTCATAACAACTTGTGTGGTGTCCTTTCACTTGGTGTTCAAGGGGTATATGTGATGGTAAAACAGCTGGCTTAACACGCCCTCTAGAGTCTTAGCCTTAGACTGCTCGTATCCATGCTACTAGGATAGCTGGTCTATAAGGTTGACTTACAACCAATCATCAATAAGGGTTGTCTGGACTGATACATAGTGATCACTAGAATAGTGAGCACTGCATATCAGGCCAACTTCTCACAGGGGGTCATAGCGAGAGCCTCTGCCCTGACAGCTCCTGCGGTAATATTGTCCCTAGACACCAAAATGGCGTTTGACATGGTGGAATGGCAGTACTTGTTTGAAGTCCTAACACATATGGGATTTGGCCCCAAGTTCTGCGCGTGGGTGAAGCTCCTGTACGAGAAGCCACTGGCGCGAGTGACAGCCAATGGTCATATATCAGAAGAAATAGCCCTGGCGCGAGGGACGCGACAGGGAGGCCCCCTGTCCCCGTTACTATTCTCGCTAGTGTTGGAACCCCTCGCG